>NC_092415.1:99324911-99949911 GCF_040894005.1 Engystomops pustulosus | reverse complement strand
TATATTTATGTGATGCAGTTGAGAATCATTTAATACATTTTCCTGTGGTATCTTTTTATTGGGAATAATAATAATAATTCCTTTATTTATATAGCATACACACAGATTACTCAATACTGTACAGAGCTTCCCAAATCAGTCCCTGTACCCATGGGGCTCAGAATCTGATTAACCTACCAGTATGTTTTGGAGTCTCTGGAGCTTAGCCACAGTGATATTGGGGTTCTTTTTTACTTCTCTCACCAAGGCTCTTCTCCCCTGATTGCTTAGTTTGACTGGACTGCCAGGTTGAGGAAGATTTGAGTTTTTGAGGAGGGTGAGGTCCCCACCTTTATTCCCCTTTAGTTTTTTTGTGACTATGTTAGTATGTTGTTGTGTGAATAAATGGTCAATTAAAACTACCGTTTTTATAAGAAAAAAATCTGTGGTTTTGGTACTCTTGCATTATTTAGAACTAACATTTCTGAATATAAACAGTTAATTTTTTTTTGAAAAATGAACAAAAAAACTACTGTGTGTCTGACACTCTTTTAATTAGTTGTACTTAATACTGCCAAAAATACAGACAGTCCACAACTTAGAAGATCTGACTTATAGATTACCCCTAGTTAAAAATGGACCTCTCAGCACAGCACAGATAACACAACAGTGGCTTTCGGAAATTCTATGAATCTTCGAATGGTCCAAGCAAATATTTGAACCAAACTTCTCTGAATAGACATGGAAATCTAGTCTATGGGAAACATATATGGTCCATCCAACCTCACAGAGTTTGAGAGACTTTATAGAGAAACTTCTTACATCCAGGTGTGCAAACCTTGTAATATTATATGAATGAAGACTGGTGGCTGTACTCACTGCCAAAATGCTTTATCTAAGTATTGAATAAAGAGTCTAAATAGTAATTATATTATTTATTTACGGTAGGTTTATTTTATTGTGAATAAATAAGAAGATTTCTTACATTCTGTTTTAACTTTTAAAAAAGTTATTGTTATTTTAAACTGCAAATTTGAAAAAGATGAAAGGGTCTATAAACATCTTGCTTGCATTGTACCTGTTTTGGTGAGAAAAGATTTTTTGGCTACAGATAATCTTCTTTATGGTGATTTTTAAAGTTACTGTAAATAATTTGAGGACTGGAACATATGACTAAACTAAAATAAACTAAAATATAACAATTTAATAAAATCTATTTCATTATAGACTACCTGTAATCAACTGAACTGACACACTTTTCATTTAGAGTGTCATCTTCAATGTTTTATAAAGCAACAATAAAGTTTATATTAGTACAGTTAGAGCAGATGAATGACATTACATTTAATGTGCTAGTAAAAATAACATTATCTGCTAAACGAGAAAGTAAAGTGTGTTAATTATATGGCAACTAGGTTTATTTCTTATGCAGTAATTATATGCAACAAACCAGCTTAATAAACCTGGCTACAAAAAGGACATAATAATATGCATGGCTGAGCACAAAGCAAACAAGTAGAAGTGTGTGATATTCCTATGGGGAAAACCAATGGTTATTAAAAACAAATTGTACCTACAATGCTTTCTAACACACATTAAAACAGTGATGGCGAACCTTTTAGAGGCTGAGTGCCCAAACTACAACAAAGACCCGCTTATTTATCGCAAAGTGCCAACACAGAAATGTAATTTGTGATTTATACTCCCTTCTCTGTCACAGTTTTCATTGATACCAGCACCTGAGGACACCAATAAAGCAGAAAATAGTCCCAGGTACAGCTGTCACTTTAAAATAGCTCTGTGCACACCAAGTCCTGGGCTGTCTGGGACTGCAGGAAGATACCTAGAGTCATCTCTGGTGATTGCTTGAGTGCCCACAGAAAGGGCTCTGAGTGCCACCTCTGGCACCAGTGCCATAGGTTCGCCATCACTGCATTAAAATGTTGGGAAACACAGTCACTCATTATTGCATATAAGCTTCTTTTTACATTAAAACACATAATATGTTAGAAGAATTCTAAAATAGAATTATATTATTACAATGGTTAATTTCGAAATACTGAAAAATACAGCAATACCAAATGCAAACGATTGGTATATCTGTGCATTTTCACATTTTCCAGCCTATATAAGAAATAAACAATTCTGTTAAAATAATGTTTATAGTATACTTCATTGCTTTGCTATGAACAATTGTAAAAACAGATAAACCTCCCTACAGGTTTGTGAGGTCCTTGGACAGCAGAATTTTAGGGAGCTTTGCTGTTTAACCTAATTATTTTCATCCCACTGTCAGAACTCGCAAATTGTACTGATGGATCAGGGTTCAGGCTTCTTGCTGGAAAACCACACCCAGAGCTGCCTGTGATTGACAGCTCCATTTCTGATCCTGGGAAAGCTGGGTGTGTCTCTGTAATCGTTTTGCCTGCAGCTGCGGTTTGAGTGATGGACAGCTGAGCCAGTCAGTGCTGGATGTAGTGTCCATTACTGCCTTATATTCTGCCCAGTCCTTCATTGTGTGCTGGTTATTGCAGTCTATCTGTGTATCGAGTGCTCTTGCCATTGCGTTTCTTGCTATTCTGTGTATTGACTTCTGCTTTGCCTACTGATCATTCTACTTGCTATACGAATCTGTACCTTTGCCGCCATCTTGGTTTTGACCCGTTTTTTTGACTCCTCTTGTCTGTCTGTATCTGTTGTTTGTCCTTCAGTATCGTTTATCTCCTATTGAGACCCCACCTTCCTGTCTGTCTTGTGTCAGTTTCTGTTACCAGTGTGAACACTGACCTATATCTGTATTCCAGTTACCTATCCGCTCCACCATCCAACAGCTCCAAGACGAAGTAGGTTTTCCTGTCATCTTGTAGGGTCCCTCAGGGAGCGTCAGATAGGTTCCTGATAGGGGGTTCGCCCTTGTCAGGGCGGTTTATCTGCTTTAGGCAAAGTCTTAGCCCGCAGCGACATCACAGGGTGAGTTCGCCACCACCTACCTAGTCTGACAGATAGCGCCAAGCCTAGTTGGGGTTGCACGGTTGCTGGACAGGTACTGACACCCACTCAGCTTTTCTTATCATCATATGATCAGAGACGTCCCGACTCTGATCCTGTTCTGCCTGCCCTGACCACGATTTTGCAGACTCTGCATATGTCTTGGCCGCCACCGCGGTCAAAGTCCCGTCTATGGAGCGACCCGGTGGTACCACGCCGCAGCAAGTCCAACCCACTTTGTGGAGGGCCCTGGTGAATACCGGGTGCCGGTGTAAGCCACACTGCCAGGTGTTGGCTTACATCATTGTCTGCGGTGTTCCAGTGGGTCCACTAGCCCTGGTTTCTGACACCTTCCATTTATTTAACATTATTGTCAATGATACAATGGAAGAATCAGTAATAGTCTAAGAATGGCATTTATGCTCTTGTACAACAGTAAAAACCCAGATGGGCAACATTTATTCAGACGGGCAACAATTATTCAGAGAAGCAAGTTTTTGTACATGCAGATACATTGCTCAGGTGATAACTTAAGACTAGAGATGAGCGAACATGCTCGTCCGAGCTTGATGCTCGGTCGAGCATTAGGGTACTCGAAACTGCTCGTTGCTCGGACGAATACTTTGCCCGCTCGAGAAAATGGCAGCTCCCGCCGTTTTGCTTTTTGGCGGCCAGAAACAGAGCCAATCACAAGCCAGGAGACTCTGCACTCCACCCAGCATGACGTGGTACCCTTACACGTCGATAGCAGTGGTTGGCTGGCCAGATCAGGTGACCCTGGGATAGACTAGCCGCTGGCCGCGCTGCTCGGATCATTCTGTCTCTGGATGCCGCTAGGGAGAGAGCTGCTGCTGGTCAGGGAAAGCGTTAGGGTGTTCTATTAGCTTACTGTTAGGCAGGAGTGATTCTCAAAGAACCCAACAGCCCTTCTTAGGGCTACAATAACGTTCTACTTTTTTTATTTTAATTTGCATCTTTTACCATTTTGTGAGGAATTAGCAGGGGGACTTGCTACCGTTGTGTTTAGCTCTTAGTGGCACACATATCCATAGCAAAGACCGAAGTGGGAAAATTCAGTAGGGGTTGGATTTCTATTAGGCAATAACTCAGTGTCATCTCATCTGGCATAGTAGTGTGCTTCCTTTGATACTTGGCTAGAAAATAGCCATAGGAGAATACAAATAGCTTCTTGAAGCCTACAGTAGCGTTCTATATATTTGATTTCTGGTTGATCTGCTGGTGGCTGTAGTTTCTGCAGTGCATGTACTTGCCAATTCTGAGCAATTTGTAGTGAGACTTGCGACCGCTGTGTTCTGCGCTTAGTGGCGCACATATCCATAGCAAAGGCTGAAGTGGGAAAATTCAGTAGGGGTTGGATTTCTATTAGGCAATAACTCAGTGTCATCTCATCTGGCATAGTAGTGTGCTTCCTTTGATACTTGGCTAGAAAATAGCCATAGGAGAATACAAATAGCTTCTTGAAGCCTACAGTAGCGTTCTATATATTTGATTTCTGGTTGATCTGCTGGTGGCTGTAGTTTCTGCAGTGCATGTACTTGCCAATTCTGAGCAATTTGTAGTGAGACTTGCGACCGCTGTGTTCTGCGCTTAGTGGCGCACATATCCATAGCAAAGGCTGAAGTGGGAAAATTCAGTAGGGGTTGGATTTCTATTAGGCAATAACTCAGTGTCATCTCATCTGGCATAGTAGTGTGCTTCCTTTGATACTTGGCTAGAAAATAGCCATAGGAGAATACAAATAGCTTCTTGAAGCCTACAGTAGCGTTCTATATATTTGATTTCTGGTTGATCTGCTGGTGGCTGTAGTTTCTGCAGTGCATGTACTTGCCAATTCTGAGCAATTTGTAGTGAGACTTGCGACCGCTGTGTTCTGCGCTTAGTGGCGCACATATCCATAGCAAAGGCTGAAGTGGGAAAATTCAGTAGGGGTTGGATTTCTATTAGGCAATAACTCAGTGTCATCTCATCTGGCATAGTAGTGTGCTTCCTTTGATACTTGGCTAGAAAATAGCCATAGGAGAATACAAATAGCTTCTTGAAGCCTACAGTAGCGTTCTATATATTTGATTTCTGGTTGATCTGCTGGTGGCTGTAGTTTCTGCAGTGCATGTACTTGCCAATTCTGAGCAATTTGTAGTGAGACTTGCGACCGCTGTGTTCTGCGCTTAGTGGCGCACATATCCATAGCAAAGGCTGAAGTGGCAAAATTCAGTAGGGGTTGGATTTCTATTAGGCAATAACTCAGTGTCATCTCATCTGGCATAGTAGTGTGCTTCCTTTGATACTTGGCTAGAAAATAGCCATAGCAATAGGATAGGATTGTTTGGTTCTAAAAACTCAAAAAAAAACAAAAAACACAAAAAAAAAACAAAAAACACAAAAAAAACACACAAAAAAAAAAAAAAAAAGTAAAAAAAAAAAAAAAGTTATAACTCTCATTTTAAAAATGTTTAACCCCAGGGCTAGGGGTAGAGGACGAGGGCGGGGACGTGGGCGTCCAACTACTGCAGGGGTCAGAGGCCGTGGTCCTGGGCGGGGTGAGACACCACCTGCTGATGAGGGAGCAGGGGAACGCCGCAGAGCTACACTCCCTAGGTTCATGTCTGAAGTTACTGGGACTCGTGGTAGAGCACTGTTGAGGCCAGAACAGTGCGAACAGGTGATGTCGTGGATTGCTGACAATGCTTCGAGCAATTTGTCCACCACCAGTCAGTCTTCCACGCAGTCCACCCATGTCACCGAAATCCCCACTCCTCCAGCTCCTGCACCTCAGCCTCCTCCCCCCCAGTCTGCCCCCTCCCAGGAAAATTTGCCATTTGAACCGGCATACTCTGAGGAACTGTTTTCTGGACCCTTCCCACAGTCACAAACCACTTGTCCGGTTGCTGCTGAGCAATTTTCCGATGCCCAGGTTTTCCACCAGTCACAGTCTGTGGGTGATGATGACCTTCTTGACGTAGTGGAAGTGTGTAAAGAGGTGTCCGACGATGAGGAGACACGGTTGTCAGACAGTGGGGAAGTTGTTGTCAGGGCAGGAAGTCCGAGGGGGGAGCAGACTGAGGGATCGGAGGATGATGAGGTGACAGACCCAAGCTGGGTTGAGAGGCCGGGTGAACACAGTGCTTCTGAGACGGAGGAGAGTCCTCGACCTGAACAGGTTGGAAGAGGCAGTGGTGGGGCCAGACGGAGAGGCAGGGCCAGAGCTGGTGCATCAGCGCCACTGTCAACTAGTGAAGCTCCCGTGGTGAGGGCTCTTGCGGCGAGGGCTAGATCTTCAGAAGTGTGGAGGTTCTTTAAGGAAACACCGGATGACCGACGGACTGTGGTGTGCAACATTTGCCAAACCAGGCTCAGCAGGGGTTCCACCACTACTAGCTTAACTACCACCAGTATGCGCAGGCATATGAATGCTAAGCACCCCACTCAGTGGCAACAAGCCCGTTCACCTCCGGCCGTGCACACCACTGCTCCTTCCCCTGTGTCAGCTGCTAGTCAGCCCCCTGCCCAGGACCCTGGCCCAAAAACCCCATCGTCGCCTCCACGATCCTCCACAGCATCCACCAGCGTTCAGCTCTCCATACCCCAGACGCTGGAGCGGAAACGCAAATATAGTGCAACCCACCCGCACGCCCAAGCCCTTAATGTGCACATCTCCAGATTGCTTAGCCTGGAGATGCTGCCCTATAGGCTAGTAGAGACCGAGGCCTTTCGCAACCTCATGGCGGCGGCCGCCCCTCGGTATTCGGTCCCCAGCCGCCACTACTTTTCCCGATGTGCCGTCCCAGCCCTGCACCAGCACGTGTCAGACAACATCATCCGTGCCCTGACCAACGCCGTTTCTGACAAGGTCCACCTGACCACGGACACGTGGACGAGTGCTGCCGGGCAGGGCCACTATATATCGCTGACGGCACATTGGGTTAACTTGGTGGAGGCTGGGACCGAGACTGACCCTGGGGCTGCTCATATACTGCCGACGCCGAGGATTGCGGGGCCTACCTCGGTCCAGGTGTTTCAGGCCTACTATGCCTCCTCCTCCTCCCACCCCTCCTCCACCTCCTCCTCCGAACTACCATCCGTGGGCACGGCGCCATCAGTCGGTAGCTCTAGGCACAGCAGCAGTGCCGTCGCTAAGCGACAGCAGGCGGTGCTCAAACTGCTGAGCCTAGGCGACAAAAGGCACACCGCCCAAGAGCTATTACAGGGCATCACGGCGCAGACTGATCTGTGGCTGGCACCGCTGAACCTCAAGCCGGGAATGGTTGTGTGTGACAACGGCCGTAACCTGGTGGCGGCTCTGCAACTCGGCAGACTGACACATGTGCCATGCCTGGCCCATGTGTTAAATCTGATAGTGCAGCGTTTCCTCAAGACATACCCCAATCTGTCTGATTTGCTCACGAAGGTGCGCCGCATCTGTGCGCATTTCAGGAAGTCCAGCCCAGATGCTGCCACTCTCAGGGCAGCGCAGCGCCGCCTCCAACTGCCCGCTCACCGACTGTTGTGCGACGTGCCCACGAGGTGGAATTCAACACTGACCATGTTATCCAGAGTTTACCAGCAGCGCAGAGCGATTGTAGACTGCCAGATGTCAACTTCCACCAGAACTGGTAGTCAGGTCAGTCAGCTTCCTCAAGTCTACAATGAGGAGTGGACGTGGATGTCTGATATCTGTCAGGTGCTGAGTAACTTTGAGGAGTCAACACAGATGGTCAGTGGCGATGCCGCCATCATCAGCCTCACCATCCCGCTGCTTGGCCTGTTGAAAAACTCTCTGGTCAGCATGAAGTCGGAAGCTTTGCGCTCGTCACAAGAGACGGGGGAAGAATATTCCCTTGTTGATAGCCAAAGCACCCTGAGGTCTGTTTCTCAGCGCATATCGGAGGAGGTGGAGGTGGAGGAGGATGAGGAGGAAGAGGAGGAGAATGTTGGCGAGACACAAGAGGGGACCATTGTTGAGTCCTTCACTGTTCAGCGTGTATGGGCAGAAGAAGAGGAGTTGGAGGAGTTGGAGGAGGAGGAAATGGACAGTCAGGCCAGTGAGGGGAGTGAATTCTTACGCGTTGGTACTCTGGCGCATATGGCAGATTTCATGCTAGGCTGCCTATCCCGTGACCCTCGCGTTCAAAGAATTTATTCCAGCACCGATTACTGGGTGTTCACTCTCCTGGACCCACGGTACAAGCAAAATCTTGCCACTCTCATCCCTGCAGAGGAAAGGAGTGTGAGAATGCATGAATACCAGCAGGCCCTGGTGCACAAGCTGAAACAGTATTTCCCTTCTGACAGCGCTAGCGGCAGAGTGCGTAGTTCTGCGGGACAAGTAGCGAGGGAGAGTAGGCGAGCAGGCAGCTTGTCCAGCACTGGCAAGGGTACGCTTTACAAGGCTTTTGCCAGCTTTATGTCACCCCAGCAAGACACTGTCACCTGTCCCCAGTCTCGGCAGAGTAGGGCTGATCTTTACAGAAAGATGGTGAGGGAGTACGTAGCTGACCATACCATCGTCCTAAATGATCACACAGCTCCCTACAACTACTGGGTTTCAAAGCTGGACATGTGGCACGAACTGGCGCTGTACGCCTTGGAGGTTCTTGCCTGCCCTGCCGCTAGCGTCTTGTCCGAGCGGGTTTTCAGTGCAGCTGGTGGCATCATCACCGATAAGCGTACACGCCTGTCGACTGACAGCGCTGACAGGCTGACGCTTATTAAAATGAATAAAGGCTGGATTTCTCAGAATTTCCAATCTCCACCAGGTGAAGGAAGCTCAACCTGAATAATTGATCCACTCCTCCTCCTCCTCCTCATTTTCCTCCTTCTCCTCCTCTTTGTACAGTAAAGCAGAGGAAAATGGCTATTTTTTGACAGGGCCCACTGGCTCTTGCTATACTTCATGCATTTAATTTTTCTGGAGGGCCACCTACCCGGTCCTCTGTTTGAAACAATTTTTGTGAGTGCCACATACAGGCACTCAATCTATTCCATTTTTCTGGAGGGCCACCTACCCGGTCCTCTGGTTTGAACAATTTTTGGGACTGCCACATACAGGCACTCAATCTATTCCATTTTACTGGAGGGCCACCTACCTGCTCCTCTGGTTTGAAGAATTTTTGGGACTGCCACATACAGGCACTCAATCTATTCCATTTTACTGGAGGGCCACCTACCTGCTCCTCTGGTTTGAAACATTTTTGGGACTGCCACATACAGGCACTCAATCTATCCCATTTTACTGGAGGGCCACCTACCTGCTCCTCTGGTTTGAAGAATTTTTGGGACTGCCACATACAGGCACTCAATCTATTCCATTTTACTGGAGGGCCACCTACCTGCTCCTCTGGTTTGAAACATTTTTGGGACTGCCACATACAGGCACTCAATCTATCCCATTTTACTGGAGGGCCACCTACCTGCTCCTCTGGTTTGAAACATTTTTGGGACTGCCACATACAGGCACTCAATCTATCCCATTTTACTGGAGGGCCACCTACCTGCTCCTCTGGTTTGAAACATTTTTGGGACTGCCACATACAGGCACTCAATCTATTCCATGTTACTGCAGGGCCACCTACCTGCTCCTCTGGTTTGAACAATTTTTGGGACTGCCACATACAGGCACTCAATCTATTCCATTTTACTGGAGGGCCACCTACCTGCTCCTCTGGTTTGAACAATTTTTGGGACTGCCACATACAGGCACTCAATCTATCCCATTTTACTGGAGGGCCACCTACCTGCTCCTCTGGTTTGAAAAATGTTTGGGACTGCCACATACAGGCACTATCCAAATTAAATTGTCTCCATAGCAGCCTCCACACGTTGTCTCCATTCCTACCTCCAAAAGTCGTCCATATAGCTGCCTCCATACATCGTCCCTTTATCAAACGAGGTGTGTCAGGCAGAAATTTGGGTTGTTTTCATGGATTCCACATCAAAGTTGTTAACTTTGTCGCCACCCTGCTGTGTAATCCACAAAATATACTTGCAAACTTTTACCATTTAGGGATATTATTTCAGCGCTTCTTGCGCATCTGTTTACATTCCCCTCACCCGCCATATCCTAAACTTATAAGAACGCTACTACACTTGATCTTATACAAAAGTGCTGTTTGGGGAGTAGCCTAGAGACAGGGGCTTGGATTTGCGAAAGCTCGCCTGGCAGCGGAGCGCCAGCTCCATGCGCATCATGCGCTTCTTGCGCATCTGTTTACATTCCCCTCACCCGGCATATCCTAAACTTATAAGAACGCTACTACACTTGATCTTATACAAAAGGTTCTTAGAAGTGCTGTTTGGGGAGTAGCCTAGAGACAGGGGCTTGGATTGGCGAAAGCTCGCCTGGCAGCGGAGCGCCAGCTCCATGCCAAGATCCAACTAACATAGTTTTAACTGCAGCACCTTTAATCTACTACTAGTTCACTGCCTCCATACATGGTCCCCTTATCAAACGAGCTGTGTCAGGCAGAATTTTGGGTTGTTTTCATGGCTTCCATGTTAACTTTGTCGCCACCCTGCTGTGTAATCCACAAAATATACTGGCAAACTTTTATCATGTACCGATATTATTTGAGCACTTCTTGCTCACCTCCTTTGGTTCCTCTCTGCCACCCATTGGTTTGAAGCCTGAGTCCATTTAGGGTATGTCGCCATGACACTCTCTAGCCTGCTGCCGCTGCCTCTGCATGCCGTCCCCTATAGTGTCAGGGTCAATTATTGCATGTTTTAGATGCTATCTAGCTTCATTCTGTCACTCTGTCATGGCCATGCTGTTGCCCATAATTTTGGCATAATGGTGCGTTTAAGCAGCCTCAGAGGCATCCATGCATGCTGCCCCTGCTGTTTCCTGTCCATTTCCGTGGTGTTTCCATCCTTTTCTGAGGTTCCCAGGTGTTTGGCCAAGCTTCCCTGTGCAGAGCCTTGGTCCCCTTGAAAAATGCTCGAGTCTCCCATTGACTTCAATGGGGTTCGTTATTCGAGACGAGCACTCGAGCATCGGGAAAAGTTCGTCTCGAATAACGAGTACCCGAGCATTTTAGTGTTCGCTCATCTCTACTTAAGACATATAGGTCCATGAGCAAAACATTACCTTAGGGCTCCTATCTAACTCTTTCTCATAACCATCAGTACCTTTGAGCATTGATGCAGCACTAGCAACAAGGTTTATTGCCAAGGTCTTAAAAGATTAAAAGCCAGGCTGAAAGATGTTTTTGCCATTTATTACTCCACAATCTGTTTGAATTTTGAAAAAAAGAGCTGCAGTTCAGCTCTAACTAAAGCAGAAGTAGCAAAATAGCAAAGCAGAAGTATGAAAATAAATGCCAGGAGACTAGTAAAACTAGCCACTTTGGTAGGGGAGGAACAAGTATTAAAAGGTTTTCCTAGACGCCACCTCCAGCAGCAAACTGGCTTGGACGTCCTTCATTCATTCCACAGCAGGGACAAAACTGAGCTCATAAAATAACAACACCCAGCTTTCCCAGGAAAAAGACTCTACAAGGCAGCTTTCAATCAAAGCTTCCAGTAAACGCCTCTTTGTGTTTTTCAAACTCAGAACATTACAGCAAGCCATAAGAGACTTATGATACAATTCTACAATATTTTATGTATTCCAATAGAAATACATGATGCAGCTAACATCCACAGTCTATGGAGAAGACTCGGCATGTAAGCCTGCCTATACATCATTAGCAGACATGTGACATACAGATATGTCACATGTTAATAAAGTTTTAAACTTAGCTTCCACTTGTGGAGAACTCATTTGGGTTTACTAACAATAGTTTTTAGTTTTATAGGTATTGAAGTGTGGTTATGTTGTACTCATTCAAGGATCTTGTCATGACAGATGTAAAAAGGTGTAAACCCTAAGCTACCCACAATGTCTGTCCATGTTGACTTGCCAGTGCCTGCACTACAGCATGGGTAGGAATTGAAGACACTCCCTACTCTGGGTATGTGTACTGAACAGATGATAAACAAATAGAGAGACACACAGACATACACAAAAGTAATCAGGTCAAAACCAAGATGGCAGCGAGGTACATAAACATGAGTCACAATATCATAGTGTATAAGATTGGAAAAAGATACAGGTCCATCAAGTCCAACCGACAAGATTAAACAAATATTTTTTTCTCATAATCTGTAACATTGGGCCGAACTGATCACTTTTAGCTGATTTAGCATCGGTAAGCACAGGGATCAGAGCTCACTCTGATCATGGCTGTTTACCTGTTAAATGCTGTGGTCAGGGCTATAGAAGCATTTAAAAGCTTTCAGAAGGATTCTCCCCTCATGATCGTCCCATATGCCACACCGCTTTTGGGGGTCACTAATCGTTGCTATGGCTACGCAAGGCTGTTGATAATCATTGCCTGCAAGATCCTGTCAATCTTGCAGGTAAATGTAAAAAGGGCTTTAAATAAAAATAAAATCAATATTTCAATTAAAAAAGTGAGAGGAAAAACATGAAACTCACTATAAAAACCCTATCCTGTCTTGTCCATAACAACCTTTACAATAAATCATTATTGAACCTACATGATGGACATGTAAAATAAAATCCCCAAAAATGTATAATTTCTACCACAAAAAATTAAATAAAAAGTGATCACAAAACAACTACTCCAGAACTTTACTGGTGTAAAGTACAGAATCTCCCACAAAACATAAGTTGTAGACAAAAAAATATATAAAAGTTTTATACCTTTTGGAAGATAGTGATGAAAAGCTATAAATTTTACCCCACTAAAAGTTTTCTTCTGAAAAATGTGTAAATCGTTAGAAAAAAACAAATGGAATTGCCGGAACCATGCTGACAAATGGTATAAGGGCTTAAAAATTAAAAAAAAATATGTATTTCCTACCACCCACAAAAAATGTTAATAAACTGTCATAAATAAGGTATAGCCACCCCTAAATAGTATCACAGAAAAATGCATCTCATTCTGCAAAATAAGCCTTCACATGTCTACATTAATGGAAAAGCAAATATTTTTATACCTTACTAAAAACCATTTCATACTATAGGGCAAAACTGACTATTTTCATGGCCCTCTTTTCCTTCTGCACCCACTGTGCTCCCAAACAACCAGCAATGTCCACATGTTCAGTGTGGGGAGTGGTGATCTGTTGCCATGGCAGCCTCAGGTCACACAAAGATCGGAGGCTGTCACTTTTTACACAGTGTATTACAATGTGCTATCTGCAATTTGTAATAAATGATGTGTAAAATCCCCATATTCTGCAATACTGTATATGGTAGAATCAATCAGAGAACCTAGGGTAAAAGTACTCTAAGAGGTCGGAAAAATAGTAAAAAAATGAAAAAAGTGGATAAAAAATTAAAAAAGAAAAAAAAATTAATTAAAATCACCCCCCCTTCCCATGAACTGATATAAATAAGCTGTTAAGATTGGGTAACACAAAAGACAGGGGATAGTGTGCCCTGAGCTTGCCCCAACCTCTGTCCCTTCCTATAGCCCCCCCACGCTAAACCGTGGGGCGACTACTTGAAGACTCGAAATACACTGATAAGTGTGGGAAGGGAAACACAAACAGACTGACAAACATAAAACACAAAAGAATGGTAAACTAGCCGGAGTCACAACGAGAGGGTTCGTCAATAGCAAAATCAGTAGGCAAAGAGTCAATGTCAAAAACGAGCCGAGGTCACAACGATACAGATACAGATACAGAGCAAGTCAAACCTAATGCTGAGAGCGAGTGGAGAAGGGATTTCAAACACTGGCACAGGTGACTAGTGAAGCTGCAATTTATGCAGCCAGAACCCCACCTCCAGAACCTGATAGGAGCTGGACAGCTTCTGGGAATTAACCCCTCATGGTGCAGAACAACCAGGCACCAAGCAGGGGTAGAACAAGTCCCAGCAGTTCTGAACACAACTCCTAGACAGCGCAAGATCTTAGCAGCCGCTACCCGGGACGAGAGGTGGAGTTTGCGCGGATACGCGCCGGGGTTCGGAGAATGCTGCTGGCACCACCAGAAGAACCAGAAGTCCCAGCATTTTCCCTAGCGAACCTGACATAAGCAGTAAAAATCATAAAAATGTTAGATATTGCTGCAAAATGTCTGATCTATAAAAATCGAATAACAGTTATTCCCTTGGTTTAACCCTGTAATATAAAATAGCGTCCAAAGTCAAAATTGCCATTTTTTTTAAATATAAAAATTCAATAAAATTGATCAATAGGTTGTACAGTCCTCAAAATTATAGCATTGAAAATGTCATCGAAAGTCTTCAAAATGACACCACATACAGCTCCGTAATACTGTAGTATAAAAAAGTTATTAGCGGCAGAACACGGGAAAATGAAGAATTGTTTTTGCATAGGAGGTTTACATTTTTGTAACTGTATGAAAACATTATAAAACCTATGTGATTTTGGTATCCCCGTGATCGTACCGTCACAACAAATAAAGCAGCCATGTCATTTGGGGCACTCAAAGCTGTAAGGCCATAAAATCCAAGCCTACAAGAAAACAGTGCAAATGCATTTTTTCAACAATTGCTTTACTTTTGGAATTTTTTTCTGTCCCCATGAGGTGCTATTTGTTACACACAAAACTAATTCTAATCAGCTCATTACATGGAGAGTTTTGAAGATGGGGAGTGAAAAATGAAAATGCAAAAACAAAAAGCACCTGGTTGTTATGGGGTGAAACTACAAAATGGCTGCATCCTTAAGGGGTTAAAGAAAAAATAATAAAACCTAAAGTCAGTTGATTTTAATCAATTCTGTACTGATGACTTTTAGAAAAAGGACAAACATGTTGAGTGATATTGTATTTACAATTCTTGCCTAATGAGAAATAAAACAGTGATTGGATTGAAAATCCATAAAACATTTATTTTATAAATGTTCACTGTTAGTGTTGAATGATCTAGCTCACCATTAAAACTAGATTTTTTATTATTTCTTGACCTCAATTAATTTTGTCATGAAACAAGATTTCACTGCAACATACAAATTACAAACATACCCCTGTAATGAATTCTATTCAGTGTGTTGAGCAGTTCTTGTCTTCCTATATTCTAGAACATAATTACATATTCTATACCATTGTATATAGGTAAGTTTAACTTGAGAGTTCTAGTCGTGAATGTAACACATTTTTAAAGAGGTCTCATATATTCAATTTGTATTTTTCAACATTATACATATTTATATAATACTTTGTCCATTGAAGAGGAGAAAAGGCCAAATGATCATTTGTTTAACCCCTTAACAACCTTTCCATTTGTTATTTCTGCATTTCCTTTTTTTTTGCTCCAAACCTTCAATAATAATTTTTTTTTTATTGATATAGCTATATTAGGGATTATTATCTGAGAGACAGTATTTTATATTTCTTACAATTTACTGGAAGAACACCAAATGCAGTACAATTGTCAAACAAACGCAGTCACACCATATTACTGTGGCATCAAAGTTGTCATATCTTTAAAACCTTTCAAGGAAAAAAGGGGAACTGTACAATCTTTCAAACACTATTTAAATCTTTTTTTTTAATTTTAACTCCTTTATTTATAGTTTTCCAGATAGTTACATACAAATGGATAACAATTCTTTACAGATGTTTTCAAGTTAGGTGTACATTTACATCATCGTAATGTTTATTATTACAGTACTTTAATTGTACCCTACCAGTCCTTGTTATGGTGTTAGTATGGGGAGGGTATTGGAAAGTGAGTAGGGGGATTTTGCGACTTGTTTCTTTGCTGCTTCTAAATGTTATTTTTCTAAGTCGCCGGATTGAGGAGTAGGTGGGGGTGTGAGGGTAAGGCGTAGAAAAAAAGGGGGGGGGTAGGGGTGAGGGAGGATGGGAACAGGGAGTTGTTGGAGTTTTGGAGAATTGGGGGGGGGGGGGGTTTGTAAAATGGTTATGTATTTATCTTTGGTCGTGAGATATAAATTCTGGTCCAAACAACAGTAACACAAAAAAGAAACAGTAAGTACTAAACAACATAGCACTGGTTGATTACGACACTTTAGCGTTTTCATCATTCCTCTCTATTTAGGTGGTGTTTTACGTGTGTGCATTAGAGCTTTAGGCTTCGATATTGAATCAGGTGAGGGTTGTCATTTGTGCTATTTTTATAGTTGATAGTATGGTCGCTTTATGGATCAATATTGATTTAACTCTTTCCTCTGAATATTGACCAAGGTTCCCATATCTTGGGTTCTTAGTTCCCAATGTGCTAGTTCTTCTAGCCTGAATAGACTATCCACTCTAGTCAGCCACTCATTTATGCTAGGCGGGGCAGCTTGAAGTCATTTGGGTGGAATTGTCAGTTTGGCGGCCTAAACTAGTAGGGTTGCCAGATGGTTTTTTTGCGGTCACCATGTAGCATTTGGCAGCCATAACAAAACTGATTCTGGAGTCAGTAGTGTCTTTGAGATAGTGATTTTATTGATAGTTGCCTCCACCTCTGACCAATACAGCCTCAGTGAAGGGCAGTACCAGTAAATATGAGCTAATGTGGCTTTAGGAGTTTTGCATCTCCAACATGTGTCAGTGTGCGTTAAGCCTATTTCCTTTAGTGCATCTGGAGTGTTATACCATCTAGTCATGATTTTAAAGGAGTTCTCCTGAATTTTCACACACCTGGAAAAACCATGCGAGTTGTTGTGCATCATTCTAATTTGTTTGTCTGTTATTATCATCCCTAAATCTTTTTCCCATTGGCCTATGTAGGAGGGTTTAATTTCCTTCCCTTTGGACACTAGTGTGTTATAAAGAATCGAAATTATTTTGGTTTGTGTGCCTGGCTGTAACAGCCAATTCTCAAGCCAAGTGGGATCCTTTAACAGTGTGTGTCTTTTATGCAGTTCTTTTTTAGTAGATATGATTTCAGCTTTGTGTAGAAAGTTGTGCAGTTTCCCTGATAGCTTGTATGTTTTTAATAGATCTTCTACTTTTAGTTTAAAAAAAGTGCGTAGAGGGGTCTTCTCAAACTGGTCCCATAATTTAGGAGTAGGTCTAGCTGTGGGTTTGAGGAGGTACGGTTACAGATTACATGGTAGTAGAGCAGGTGTTTGGTGTAAAACTGCCATGTGTTCACTCACCCATTTAATTACTTTAATAGTTCCTTTAGTCAATATGTTGGTGCATTGGCTTGGAGTATTTATGTTCCATAGTTGGGCCATGGTTGTACTATTAAGTGATGCTATTTCAATTTCTGTACCCAATGTTGCATATGCCGGATTGAGGAGCTGAATCCACCTTTTTAGTTGAATTGCTCTGTAGTAAGAAATCGGATCTGGTAACCCAAAGCCTCCCAAATATCTTTTTTTTATTAACCTATCATATTTAATCCTCGATTTCTTTTTCCTTCACAGACAGCTAATGAATAGTGTTTTCAATGAGCTGAAAAAATAGGTAGGTAAGTCAATGGGAACCATCTGTAACGTATATAGGAGAACTGGCATGATAAAGGATTTTAGTAGATTTTTTCGTCCCATCCAGGAAACATATGGTATGTCCAGTGACTGCAGTTGAGTGTTGATCTGTTGTAGGATTTTAGCGTGGTTTGCTTTAAAAAGACCCTTCCCTGATCTAGTTATTTGTATTCCTAAGTAGGTAAGCTGGTCTTCCCTCCACTGAAATTGTGTCGTCTTTTTGAGGAATTGTACTACCGATATGGGAGCTGATATGTTCATAGCCTCCGATTTTGTGTAATTTATTTTAAAATTGGACACCTTGCCAAAGTCCTTAAACACTTCTATTACACTTCTAATCATAGGCTCCGTCAACATGAGCAAAAGATCATCTGCGAAAGCCGCGTTAAGGTGGGTTTTACCTCCTATTTCAAGGCCTTTAATCTTTGGATGTTGTTTGAGTTTCTGTAGCAATGTCTCCATTATCAAAACTAATAGTGTGGGGGAAAGGGGGCAGCCTTGGTGTGTGCCATTTTTAATTCTGAAAGTGTTTGACATGGTACCGTTTAGCCGAATTCTGGCACTTGGGGTGCTGTATAAGGACATTATTGCCTTTATGAATTTATTTGGAAAGCCGAATTTCTCAAGGGTTTGCGTCATATAGCTCCAGCTAACCCTGTCAAACACCTTCTCGGCATCAGTGCCGAGAAGGGCTAGGGGAGTTTTTGTTTCGAGGGCATAGTGGATGGCATTTATGACTCTGACTGAGTTGTGGTTCCCTTCTCTTCCCGATACAAAACCGGTTTGTTCTTTTTGTATTAGATCTGGGAGTAATTTACTCATTCTAGTTGCCATAATTTTGGCCCAAATTTTTAAGTCTACATTGAGTAGAGATATGGGTTTATAACTACCACACAATTCAGGGTTTTTCCCGGCCTTGGGGATCACTGTGATTATAGCTTCTAAAGCTTGCTGGGGTAATTGTTGGCCCTCTAATAAGGAGTTACACCATTGTGTGATTTGTGGTACAAGGATATCCTTCATCTTTTTGTAATATCCTATAGGGAAGCCGTCAGGCCCTGGGCTTTTTCCATGTGGCATGGAGCTAATAGTGTCGCTAACTTCCTTTTGTGTGACTGGCTCTATTAAGGAGTTGCTCTGGTCTAGCGTCAAGGATGGTAAATTTAGAGAGTTAAGAAAGTCAGATTTTTTGTTAGGTTGGTCTGGTGTGTTTACTAGATTTGGGTTGGGTAGATTATAAAGCTGTTCGTAGAATTGCCTCATTTTCTCAGCTATTTTTTTTAGTATCAGTCTCTCTAGCCCCGCCTGATGTGGTGATAGCTTGTATGAAATTCTTTTCTTTTTCTTTGTGTAGCAGCTGTGCCATTAATTTGTTGGCCTTATCCCCGTGGGCATAATATTTGAATTTAGCTCTTTGGTAATTCTTTGCAGCTTTTATATTTAAGAGATCTACTACTTTCCTTCTCAGGAGCTTTAATTCCTCCCTCTCTTTAGTTGTATCAGCATGTTTGTTTTTTGCTTCAAGTCTAGCAATATCTTCTAGCAGTACAAAAGAAAAAGTGTTTTTGTGATGCACACTATCCCCTATAGGAGCTGCCAAACAGTCACAGATGGATCCCACATCTAGCAATTAGTAAAAATAAAACAGTCTGACCGGAGCTCCTTGTGTGTCCTTTTATATATCTTTTGATAAATCGGCAATTTCACTCTTTTCCCAACTATGTTCCAAATTCTTCAGTACACTTCCACACAAACGTTATTTGGATGGGAATAGATCGCTATTCAGACAGTTTTAAGCTGCGTTTTCTTGCATCCTGTAGCCAAATAGTGTACAGCTACTATAGAAGCGATTAAGCAGCAGATAGGGTAGTATGTTTTAAAACATACTCACAAAATAGAATAAAATCATGCGCATATAAAATCCACCATGTGAACGCCAGACTCGCTAGTTCGCCCGACCCAGGGTTTCGCTACCACGGCTTCTTCCGGGGCGCAACGCCCCATGTGTCTATTAGGTTGAATTGTGCTAGTGATTTGCGGAAAGCGTTTAGAGCTTTTCTTGAGTGGGTAGATTTCCCGTTAGAAGAATCTATCTAGGATTGAGGACTATGTTGAGGTCTCCTCCTATTATCCTTAGACCATCTGTTAATGTGTATATTTTTGTCAGAGTATCCTTTAGCCAGGTTATCTGGCCTGTATTTGGAGAGTAAAGTGCTATCAAGGAAGCCGCTACATTCCCCATTTTTCCATTTACCAGTAAAAATCTACCTTCTGGGTCACTCCATGTCAGTGTGTGTGTGAAGGGAACCCGTTTGTTTATTAGAATTCTTACCCCTCTAGCCGTTTTTTTACAGGTGCTGTGATGGGTATGTGAGAATAGATTAGTAGGTAATCTAGGTATTTTGTCTTGCTTCCAGTGTGTCTCTTGTAATATGCAAATGTCAGCATTTTCTCTTTTGAGCAGTGCAAAAACTTCATCCCTCGTACATTAAAGGTGGTAACTCGTATATTAGCCATTTCAAATTATATTTGTGTCTACCTAAGTTTTCCTATATAAAACCTGTGTCGCATAAATCAGTGCATAACATTTCAAAGAAATGAACTTTGGTGCTACAGGAACCTTCTGCAGCTGCTCTTCTACAACTTTAAAACTAACATGAGAAGCCTTAGCCTCATAATTCCTGTGGGAAACCCAGGTTGCCGCCCTCATAGAGTTTAAACTTCCTGCGAAGGCGGGAGAGCTGGGGGGGGGTACTGAACATGTTGGTATCTGCCTGATCGGGGGTTACAACTCTGTCAACTCAAACAATGTAAAGATTCTATTTTGGGGGCCCATTCCTCAAGCCATCCTGGGCAAATCAATTGTGTCCACTCACATTTCCAACTAGGATATAATAACAATTAAAATGTACCATATAAACCTGTAAGTTCTTAGCTGGTGGTCATCTTTTTGACCTCTTGTAGGCGACTTGTACTTGGGTAGGAAGCCAGTCAGTCGTTACTCATCTTTTTCTTCATTTTCGGTGACTTTGCTTTCCCCGCTGGGGTCCACTTATCCACTCGTGGCAGCGGGGGTAGTTCTATGTGCTTTTCCATGACGGGTAACCAGGATTGTATAACCAGCGGTTCTATTTCCAAGATATCCCAGGCCTTTCATAGATCTTCGGGGGTCTTGATAGTGCATCTTCTGCCTGCAGACTGAAAGGTAAGGCCGAAGGGAAAGAGCCACTTAAACAATATATTATTGTGCCTTAGATGGTCTGTGAGAGGCTTAAGTAGCCTACGTTTATACAGGGTGGAAGGAGCTATGTCCTGGAATATAAAAATCTGCTGTTCATCAAATGTGATATCTTTTTTCTCTCTTGCTGCTTTTAATATATCTGCTGCATCTCTTTAGCTTAGACAACGTCTCTCGGTGGGTCAGAGCCTTTAGGTGGTGGTCGCAGGGAGCGGTGTATGCGCTCAATTGTGATGGAGTTTGCTCTTGCTGCAGTTAGCAGATCTCCAAAGAGTGCTTTCGCAGTGTCGGGCAGTCGGTCATATGGGATGGTTTCGGGTAAGCCGCTTATCCTAATATTTATCCTGGTCCTCTATGAGAAGTAGGGCTGTGTTCACCGCATCCGACTGTTGCTTAAAGTTGCTTGCCAGCGCAGCACTATGGTCAATGATGGCTGCTTGTGTGTCTTCTAGTGCTTCTACCCTCTGCCCTATTGTTCGTACCTCTTTATGGATGGCTCCTAGCTCTTCCATCACCGGTGAGAGTGCTTGTGCCAGAAGCTTCTTCAGCATGGATCCGGACAGCGGGACCGGTTCCGATGTTGAGGTCTCCTCTGTACAGCTCTCTGCCTCTGAGTCATCTTGCTGCTCCTCGCTTGCTTCTATTGCGGCGGCCATTTTGCAAAGTTTCGCGGGTGGCGTGGTCAGCTTTTTGCAGAGGAATTTCTCCATATCACCTTGGATTTTTCTTCCTCTGGGTGTTTCTAGGCGTTCCTGCGCCCTTTCCTTTAGCATTTTGCCCATTTTGGGGTGAATCAGGGTCGCTAATTAGTAAGCTTCAGAGTTGTAATGCAGGAGCTCTCAGCCACACGTCCGCCATTCAGCTCAGTCAGGCTCCGCCCCCCCCCCACTATTTAAGTTTTTATGTGGCAATATGGTGGCAATATGGTGGCAATTTTGGACCTTTTTTCCATTATGAAGTTCACCATTAGAATGATTTTATTGTTAGATCAATTTAGCATTGTGATATGAGGATACCTACCATGTTTATGTTTGATTATTTTCATTTCAGCTGTAGGGAAAGTATGACAATTTGTACTTATAGGTTTTTGATATACAGTATTTAAAATTGTTACATTTTTTTACTGGTAGGCCAATCAGAGCCAATATATTGGTGCAATATGCTGCTTATTGTTAAGGGTTTTAGTAGCAATACATATGAGGGGGGTTGTTTTCTTTCTGGCTTCCTAGTCACTCTAGTTTCTTTTTTGGTTTGTTTCTTGGTCTAAATTGTCGTAGGTGTTTTTTCCTTTGTTGAATTGGACTTTTGCTTTTTAGTCTAACATATTTGTATGGTTTGTAGAATGCAACTTTTTTGAACAAAAAAGTCACAAAGTTGGTAGTTTTGTTTCTATCAACCAAGTTCGATGAGGCAGAAGCTTCGCATCTGCTCAGTCCATCCTACCTGCTTGACCCCTCTATGCTTGAGGCAGCATCATGCTCCAACAATGAAGATAAAACCAGGTCTCCTCCAACTATATGAGGCTAATACAGTCTGATGCTAATCAGTGTTCTGTCACAGCAGCCCCCCTAAAATTGTGCCTCTACTGAGTGATGTGTTAATTAATGAAGGGGGATCCTGTGACTTCATCGATTGCAACAGATGGATTTCTGGAGCAGAGGGGACTGAGAGACATGCAGGGAAGACACAATGTGCATCTCCTCTGTATGGTTTTATACACAAATCCCTGGTAGTGCTCATCTAATGGGAAGTCTGCAGTCTGTAGAATTTGCCATAGCATATTCATTGGCTATAGTCTTGGGTCTACAAAATAATTTATTAATTCTGAGATGGTGTTTGGGCTACAGTGTATTATTTGACAATACTGTGAAGTTATTTTGTATTGCACTATATATGCAATACCTAGGGGCTGGGAATGGTGACATTATTGTGAAGCATGTATTTACTGTGGCGATGGGAGGGAGCCATGATGCTGCCCCCCTAGAACACCAAAATGCCTTGTCCCGATCCTGGGAGGACCATATATATCGTTAAGACTTTCTTCTTAAGGAATGGCTGCCATGACAATGCATTGATGCACTTTGTAGTATAAGAAATAGGGGTTGCTCTGCGGTTTTACCTTTAGGACTATTTACTTTGGGGATGGAAAGTATTCAGAATCCTTTAAATGTTTCACTCTTTCATTCATTGCAGCCAATTGTTAAAATAAAAAAAGTATTTTTTTGCCCAATAATGTACACTCTGCCCCCCATCTCGACAGAAAAAAACAGAAATGCATATATTTTTGCTAATTTATTAAATAAGAAAAACTGAAATATCACTTGGTCATAAGTAATCAGACCCTTTTCTCCGTATTGAGTTAAAGCACCTTTTGAGCTAGTACTGCTATAATTCTTCTTGGGAATGATGCAACAAGTTTTTCACACCTCAATTTGGAGATCCTGTGCTATTCTTCCTTCCAGATCCTCTCCAGTTCCCTCAATTTGGATAGTGAACTTTGGTGGACATCCATTTTCAAGTCTCTCCAGAGTTTCTCAATTGGGTTCAGGTCAGGGCTTGGGCTAGGCCACTCAAGAATGGTCACATAGTTTTTCTGAAGTCATTGTTGTTATTTTAACTGTTTGCTTAGGGCCATTGTCTTGTTGGAAGGTGAACATATGGCCCAGTCTGAAGTCCAGAGCACTCCTGAGAAAGATTTCCATCCAGGATATCTCTGTACTTGGCTGTATTCATCTTTCCTTCAATTGCAACAAGTCGTCCTGTCCCTGCAGCTGAAAAACATCACTATAACATGAAACTGCTGCCACCATGTTTCACTATTAGGATCAAAAGTGTACAGTCCTAAAAAATGTTGGCATTGAAAACATCATCAAACGTCACAAAAAATGACTCCACCCACATCTCCGTACACCAAAGCATGAAAAAGTTACAAGCGCCAGAAGATGGCAAAATTAAAAAAAAAAAAACATTTTTGTATAGGAGGTTTTCATTTTTGAAAATGTATGAAAACATTATAAAACCTGTACAGATTTGATATCCCCATAATTGAACCGACCAAAGAATAAAGTAGACATGTAATTTGGGGTATACAGTGAAATCTGTAAAATCCAAGCCCACAAGAAAATGGCACAAATGCGTTTTTTCCCCAATTTCACTGCATTTGGAATTTTTCCCGCTTCCCAGTACACGGCATGAAATATTATGTACCATCATTTTGAAGAGTAATTTGTTAGGTACACACAGCTCTGTACGTGGAAAAATAAAAATGTGGGGAGTGAAAAATGAAAACGCAAAAATGAAAAAGGGCTGTGGCGGGAAGGGGTTAATGAGAATAGATCTATCCCTTTTTTCAGCTAAATTTTTTAGCTCTGCTTAACATCCACTGGGGATAAACCCCTTGCTGATGATCTCCTGCTAATTTCTTTACATTCTCTGTTAAAGACCATATTATCACTACAATTGCTTCTTGATCTGAACATTTCTACAACTGATATTGCTTTCTTTGTATATTGTGGATGCTGACTTCTAGCATGTAGCTACTATTGAGTTACCTGCAGTTTGTTTTCTATGAGTGCATGTGATGATTGTATTCCCCCGGAGAGCCCTCCAACAACAAGTGAAGGAACACAATCTTTTCTGCTTCCAATGAATATATGAAGTGGAGTCCTATTTCATTGATGGTAATATAATCTATGTTGAATGGTACAGCAAGCCCATCTCCATTCCAAACAATGAGAATATTGTTGATGAATCTGCCGTACCACCCAACACATTCCCAGTATGAATGTAACTCTCAATAAATGATTGTTATAATGTTGCAGAAATCCTTGGTTGTTTTATATAGCTAAATAAGAGACCAGGATTTCATATGTGTGGAGGGTTGTATAATCTCCGTATTGGATAGAAGTTAATTAAAAACAGTTTCCTCCCACTTGCACATCAGTCACGAGTAAGGGCAGAGGATAGCCTAAAATGCATGGACTTTTTTAATGTTTGCAACTTTTGATGTTTTGTATAATGTTCTAATAAAGCCTAATCACACCAGACGCCTGGCTGGAAAATACTTCTTTGGAATTGTGTGTTTGGCTCTGACAGCAGAGCTTTCCGTGCCATTGGAGGAATCTGAGTGGAACCAGGATCGGTGAGCTGGTTTTTCTATTTACAATTTTTTTGAATACATATGACCATGTGATATTTCATTTTTTCTTGTTTAATAAATTGTCAAATATATCTATATTTCATATTTTTATTTCTGTAAAGATGGGGTGCAGAGTGTAAAAAAAGGGGCCTGAATACTTTCCGTACTCACTGTAGAAGGTTATACAATTTTCCAATATACTTTCTGTATCAAGTCCTCACTGTTTTTTTTAGATCTCTGCTTGTTGTCATTTTATAGAGGAAAAAATGGGGGTTAGGAAGATATAACTCCAAAAAATTCCATTAGGCACTCATTTTACATGGAAAACATATAGGCTATTTTATTTCTAAAAAACAGATATTTAAAACACGAAAAATGTCTGTGTGTATAAAAATGAGACCGGGCTCATTTTCAGCCCTTGTATATATACATCCATTGTGCTTCTCTGGGTGATCCAAGGCTGCTCCATGGACTAAGGCTACACAAAAACGCATGATATCAAATTTGTATAACTTTGAATAACAATAACTCGTTGAAATGGGAATACCCCTTTAAATTCAGTGAGCTGTTTCAGCAGGATTCCTACTTTCAGTCACTGCTGTGCTCCCCCTGTGACAGCACAGGCTCAGCATGGCAAGGTGCAGTTAGTTCTGAAACACATCAATGTGCAGTTTTTGGTGAGCAAAAATTTTAAAGACTATATCACTTTGAATATTAAACCTTTGATCCTTAACCTAAGGCAAAAAATATCTGTATGGAGGAAAATGAACTTTTCAATGGCAGCTAGAGTGGTGCTATTGAAAATGATAATATTGCCTCAGATTCTTTTCAAGCTTCAAAATAGCCCCGTAATTATACCAAATAAGGTAAGAAATGTTTTGAACACTTTGTTAAGGGAGTTTTTATGGAATGGGAAGAAGGCTCGCATAAATTTAAACAAATTATATCCACAAATAGATAAAGGTGGGCTTGCCCTTCCAGATTTTTGTTCTTATTTTATTGCAGCACAATGGCAAAATATAATGGATCACAATAGTTTCATAATAAATTACACACTAAATAAAAACTTTAAGACTTTGAATGTTTATAATATTTGGTCACTACTAGAAACAGGAATTTTCTCAAAAAGAGAATTTAAAACACAATATCCTATGTTTGAGTTGATGAATTGGGTCTGAAAAAAAACTAAGGAGAGATACACTATAAGGGCTTTTTAGATTCACCACTGTGGGGATTCACAAATAGAAATTTAGCACTTTCAGACTGTTCAAGGTTCTGGTTAGGGAAAGGACTGTGTTTTTTTAACCAAATACTGAACAATGGGGTTATAAGATCTTTTGAAGACCTCTCTGAGGAATTTAAATTAAATAAAAAAGACTGGTACTTCTATGTGCAACTGAGAAGTGCCTATGAAGAGTTTGCAAAAAGGGAAAAATATTCAATGGAAAAGCATCCACTCAGTCCTCTCTTTGATTGTAAAATTAAACAAAAAGGACTACTGTCCAGAGTTTATAAAACTCTGTTGAATAATCAAGTTAACCCCCTGGCTAATGATGGATTTAACAACTGGAAAACAGTGATTCCTGATTTATCATTAGAAGTGTGGAAGGATTCGCTGAAGGTGACCAAACGAATTACTAAAAATATATCCCACATTATCTCTCAGGGTATGTAAGGGGAAAAATTAAGGAAAGTGTGGTTTTCAAGAACTCCACCGGTCTGAGGGAAGAGTTACAAAGTAAAATAAGATCCTAGACAACTTGATAGCTGAGTAAAATTTGCCTTGTTTTTTTTTTTTTTTTTTTGGTGCTCCAGTTATACATACAGAGATAATCGTCAACCACCAGGGAGGGAAGGGGTGGGTGTATTTAAGAGAGAGAATGTTTAAGTAGGTAAGAATCCAACGTGATATTAAATTGTCAGTAGATTGTGTTGTACCAGATAAACCTATGAAATGTATTCTGTGTAAAGGTTTCTACCTTCATCTTTTTATATAATGTAATATGTTAAAAAAAATGAATGAAGATTTATTAAAATAAAAAAAAAAAGTGCAGTTTTTTCAAACGAAATGTTTCCAATAAATATTTCTTATCAAATATGTCATACTAGTATATTTTTTTACAAATACTTAAATCCGTTAATATTAGGACATCTCTAAAGTTGATAATAGTTACTTATTCATTTTTTTTCTAAATACATCACTATTATAATTCATTTTGTTAAAACTATAAATTCTATGCATAAAAGTATTTTTTCCAGTAATAACATCTGCAAGGAGAGGTTTCATTTAATTTCCATGAGATTTCTGCCATCTGTTACAACAAACAAAGGCTAATTATAATTAAACTATTCTTAACAGAAAAGTGATCCTTAAAGAGCATGTAAATATTTATTCAATCAATCATATTAGTCTGCCAAAAAATGGATGATAAATTGCCAAACACTGCAGTGGGATTACAACAACAGTGATGGCATTTACTTGCCCCTGATCTGTTGTGTGCAAAAGTGTCCAATGCTTCACAGTTTGTAAATGTACATAAAGGCACAATACACAGGTGCATTTATACACCTAAAATACAGCCTTATTTTTTTATCTCTTTTCCCAGAGGGCCTTGTAGAAGGTATAGAATGTAAAGTTGCATTTTTTGCTGCTGCTGCAACTCTTCAATATTGCAACATGTTATTAAATGTTTAATTGCACATAAAATATACTGTAGATAAATAAGTATAACGTTTCGCCTAAAAAATAACTAGTGTTCCGTACAGTAACCCGTGGAGGACCAGATTTGGATGCATCATTAGAACTTCGCTGATTTCTCAAATCCGACATGTTACAACAGCATACTTTAACTTGTCCAAGTGATTTTAAGGGTTCTATTTTTCACTCCCCACAATCAAAAATCTATAACTGTGTGGTGGCTTGTTTTCTGTGTAACAAAACTGCACTTCATAGTGTTGGTATTTTTTTCTTCCATGTCATGTACTGGGAAGCCGGAAAAAAATTCCAAATGTAGTGAAATTGGTGAAAAAACCCATTTGTGTCATTTTCTGGCTTGGATTTTACTTCTTTCACTGTGCGCCACAAGTGACTACTTTTTTCTATGTCTACTTTATACTTTGGGTCGTTTTGATTACGGGGATACCAAATTTGTATGGGTTTTATGTTTTCATACATTTACAAAAATTAAAACCTCCTGTACAAATTTTTTTTTCAGATTGTGCCATCTTCTGGTGCTAATAACTTTTTCATATTTTGGTGTAGGAGCTGTGGTTGGTGTCATTTTTTGCAATTTCTGATGAAGTTTTAATGCTAGCATTTTTAGGGCTGTATAAACTTCTGATCAAACGCAGGGTTAAACGCAGTGAAAAATTGTTATTATATTTTTATATATTGAGAATTTTCAGACGTGGCGATACCTGATGTGTTTATGATATTTACTATTTATTTATATCAGTTCTAGGGAAAGGGGGGTGATTTGAATTTTTGTTTTTTCTATTATAATTTTTTTTTACTTTTTTTAACTTTTACTACTTTTCAGACTCCCTAGGGCACTTTAACCCTAGGTTGTCTTATTGATCCTATCATATACTGCCATGCTACAGTATGGCAGTATATGGGGATTTTCATCCTCATTCATTACAATGTGCAAGTAGCACATGGTAATGAATGGGTTAAATCCAGACTGCTTCCGGTCTTCGAAAGGCCTGAGGCAGTCATGGAAACTGATCGACCCTTCCTGATGATGTCATGGGGAGCGACGATCTCCAATTAGATGGCGGAGGCCATGCGGCGCCATCTTTTTGAAGCCGCCGTCAGCCTTCCCGGCTTACCGGCTATGTACAGGGCTCAGCCCCTGAGCCCTCTCCATGCACCAGCAGCGAACCCATGACGTGCTATTACGTCACAGGTCGTGAAAGGGTTAATGTTACATTTTGTTTAATGCATTTTGTGTTTATGTACGGGGAAAATATTTGTCAAAAACAAATATTTTAAAAAGTGTACCTGAAAATTTAGCTTCAAAGATCTAAGAATCTCACGGGGATTAAAAAAATAATCAGGTTTTATTTGGAGATACAGATTTTGTCCTACAATTACGAGTTACGAGTTATATTGATGTGCAGGCCAGAGGGGAACTTTCCTAGAATTTCAAGAGGTTGTTATTAATTATTTCCTGGAGACCAGGAAGGGGGCAGTGCTAGTGCTTCTGGAAGCAAAGCCACATGCTCAGAAAAACCGGGGCTATGGCAGATATTTATCATACTCCGATGCTCGTGTGCCGCCATATGATAGCCTCGCCGCTACATTTTCGCAGTGCATCTAGAGGCTTCTGTCTCTTGATGTATTGGTCAGGGTCCTGCGCAGTGTTTCCACGCCAGGCTCTGCCTGACATAGAAATAAATGCAGCCAACAACTTATCACATGTGAAAAGTCTCCTGCTGCAGTGAGGACGCAGACGCGGGGACAGTAACGCACCGCCCCACTTCTGGCTGCGCCCTCTGCTCGGCCGACCATGACCCCCTTCATACCCCACTGCCATGAAAGTAGCGGATTAGGGTAAATAATCGCAAGTGCTATCATCAAGTTAGCATATGTGATTATTTTGAGGCTTAGCGTAAAGGCCTTGAAGTGGCGCAGAGGCCCTGATAAATATGCTCCCATGAATGAAAGAGTGCTTCCATATTTATCACAGATTAATAAGTGGATAATAAAAATGTACCTGTCAGTGAATATCATACAGTCATACATGGATAAAAAAGTGCTTCTGTCAGGAGTTAGAATTGGTAATACGTGGATAATAAAAGTGGTCCTGTTAGTGAATAGCACTCAGTAATACATGGAAAATAAAAGGATCATTGACATGACGCAGCGGCCCTGATAAATATGCCCCCATGTAGGAAAGAGTGTGCTGCATTCCCTTCTTAGCCTTCCCTTCTTAGCCCTGCTATGTGTCCAGCCTGTAGATTATTGCCCCATATGGGGAATTGCTATTGACAAGAGAGCACACATCATGATTTTTGGGGTGTTTGTCTCCCGTGGCAGAAGCTGGGTACAATATGACATAATGGATATTTTTTACTTTGCACTATTCATTATGCATTTCATTTGGGGTCCACCTGTGAGGGTAAAATGCTAACTATATGCTTGGATTAATTCATGGGGTACTTTCCAAAATAGAGTCCATTCCTAGGGGTTTCTACTGTTATGGAAATATAAAGAAGACAAATGGCAAAAGGTTTCTACAAAAAAAAAAATTGTGGTATGACCTTTTGTCTAAAAGGTAGAACATTTGAAACTTTTTTTCCTAAATTATTGAGTTTTTACCCCCCAAAAAGTAACTGATCAGTGAAATGATACTACTAACATGAACTATAATGTCTCACAAGTAAACAATTTCAAAATCACAGGAATATGTTAAAGTGTTGAAAGTTATTACCACAGGAAGAGACTCTGGCCAAATTTAAAAAAAGACTCCGCCTTAACATCCAAACAGGCTATGCCCTGAAAGGGATACTAAAAGTGCCCTTCTCAGTGAATTGTGAAGATTCGTAAGTGGATAATAAAAGGGTTCCTGTTAGTGACTATCATGCAGTAATACATGGATTAAAAGTGCTTCTGGTAGGAATTAGCATCAGTAATATGTGGATAATAAAAGTGGTGCTGTTAGTGAATAGTGCTGAGTAATACATGGAATATATAGTGCTCCTATCATTGAATGGCATGCAGCTATATGTGAATAATGAAAGTTTATCTGACAGTGAATTGTATCCAGTAATACCTTGACCGTAAAGGTGCTTTTACAGTATAGTTTGATAATGCAGGTCTTTTAAAATGAAGAAAGTAGGAATTAAGGGACAGGAACATGGCCGTTGTGGTGCTGGTTATGGTAATGGTGCAGGTGCTGCATGGAGAGGATGAGTTCTGTCTTTGCCTGCTCCAAATTCCTTTAGTGAAAGTGTGCACCAGTATGTACTTGTAGGCCCCAGTAGCCCACACAAAGTTGTAACTTTGTTCAAGTACATGGCAGACAGTGCATCAACTTCAGTGGGATTATCTTCTCCAAGCTCATTCTCAGTTGGAAGTGTTGAAGAGCCCTCCACCTCATCCCCTTGAAAATAGAAAAGCATTTCAGCCACAAGTCATGAAGCAGTCAGTCGTCCTGAATGATGACTCTCCTAGATGGGATTTTGTGACCCATCCATCTGACCCTGCTCCACCAGCAGAGAAAGAGTTTCAAGCTTCCCAAGAACTTTCATTGGAGGTTGAGGGTATGGGTGTTGGAGCATCAGAAGATGATGATGAATCACAACTGGCAATGGCTGTGACGTTATGCAATGTGCAGAGTGAAGTTGGGGTCAGCCAGCAGTAGAAGCAAAATGGGGCCATGGTGCACTGGGCAGACCCTAGTCACTTGTCCATTTCCATTGGCAGTGTCCAGAGACCCAGGAAATAAAGGCCATCCCATAGCATGGCATTTGTTCTCTTTTAGAATGCAGAAGGCAGAACACATGCAATTTGCATGCTGTGCCACAAGTACATACAGTGTGGCCAAACCTTAACAATCAGAGCACCAATTATAAGCCCCATAACATCCTAGAGAAATGAGAGGATGCATATAAAAACATAACAACATAAAGCAGACATTGAGAAAATGTTAGTTATGAATCTGTTGGTGTGCCTGAAAGCAAAAAATGTATAACTTTTTTTGCCAAATTAAATTTTTTTCATAATTAAACGTTAAACATATCATCCAAATTTTTCCACTAATTTCAAGTACAATGAGTGATGAGAAAACATTTCAAAATTACCGAATCACTCGAATCGTATAACTACTTATAGTCACACAGGACGGATTTAAAAAATTGTGTTTGGTCCGAAAGCCTTAAAGTGGCTTGGTCCTTAAGGGGTTAATGTGTATTAATGTACTCTGCACCCCATCTTGAGAGATAAAAACATAAATGTAGATGTGGGGTCTTAAAAAAATGTCAGTTTTTCTTGTTTAATAAATTGGAAAAAATATCTACATTTCTGTTTTTTTTCTGTCAAGATGGGGTGCATAGTGAACATTAATAAGGGAAAAACAATATCTTACCGATTGGCTGCAATCAAACTATTAAAAATGTCAAAGGTCTGAATAATTTCTGTATCCACTGTATAAACCCTAATCACCTGGAGGCATATCTGACCCCAGAAATTCTCTCTGGCCATATGATAATGAGAAAAGTAAATGTCAGGTTATTGTCAATTGCCAGAATAAATATCAATAATATTCAAGATTTTTGAAATATAGAGAATAGAAAAGTGTTTTCTTTTTATTATTATTATTATTATTTTTTGAACATACAGCACACATACATGTACATCTGGAAATAGAATAGTGGGATATATTTCTTACTATGACATTATGTCCATAACAGTATACTATCTAATAACTTAGTTGAAGCTTTCTAAGTTATGTTTTATTAAATGGACTTTTGAATTTCAGCGCCTCTGGATTTATCCAAAGTCTCTTTGAATTGCCTGAAGAATTATCACCCTATGACCAGTGTACAATTGTATCTATTATGACTATTGATCTTGTTTCATGTTTTATTATTTACCCCATGGCTCTGAACAGTTTCCTTTTATAAGAAAACATTACCTTGTATAGAAAACATTGATTCTGGTAAACATGAACAAAGTGAAAAACTTTTAATGTGCAATAGAGAAAGTGTATTGTTTGAGAATAAAAAGCTGTTGTTACTGTAGATTTGGCAATGGTAATTCACTAGTTCCTAGACTGTTAGTAAAACAGCTGAATAAAGATGATACAGACAGCAGCTGCCATTATATTGCTGCAATGTTTCAATGAAAGCAAGTTTCATGATCTCATGCTGTTGTTTTTTAATTGCTAATTATGTGGTAAAATAGAAATAATATCATTCAAATTGAAAATTAGAGCAGAAAGAATGTCTCTTGTTCAGAATATAAACATCTGGTTATTTTGTGACTGTTTTTAATCGCATTTGAAACTTTTCAATATCTCTGGGCAGTAATGTAACTAAGGTAACATGGACACAGTGGAGTCTTCTGATAACTCGACATATACCAGTTATCTCCCTGCACCTGCTAAAATTGAATCTGAACTCCAAACTGTTCACAAATAATTCTAGTTTAAAACAGACATTTTACTTTTGATGTTGCATGTTTCCACAGTCTTCCACAGTCTATTGATATCTATTTCGCAAAGTGCTTTGATTTTAAACACATTTTCCCCTAGATGCATCCTTAGATAGATGTGATACCTATTAACCTATACTACATATTTGGTTGCATCTTATACTATGAGTTTACTTTATTGCAATTTCTATTATCCAATAATCCACCATTCTGCATTCCCTAGTCCACTCATGTTTTGCATGCCCAGCAGGTCCAGATTCTGTATTTCTTGGTCCATCAATAACACCCTGATTTCATACAATTCTACCCTACCAAATTAACATTGAACATATACTCCTGTATGTAGTCTTTCAGTAACCCATCCAAAATTATCCCCACAATGAACGTTAAGCTTACAGTCCTACAATTGCTTGGCAAAAGCTCTAGAGCCTTTTTAAATATTGGCACCACAATTGTCTTGCACCAGTCATGTGGCACTATACCAGTTTTTTTTATTTAATATATAGTTATTTTTTGGGCACATATATCCTCACTATAGATTTGTATAGGCTTTCCCTATCCACTGTTGTTTCAGGGGCCAATGAAACTAATACTCAGACATGGTTTCTGCGATTTGCAAAACTCTGAACCTGTAACTCTTTTGTCTCCTAACATTGCTGAGTCTAATACTGAGCAGATTGATAATTGTTATCAATAAACGTGAATAATTTGGCACCTAATAAAACCACTGCAGACAAATTATTTGTACCTTCTCAAGGACATGGAGGAATGTCATGATTCCATAATGCTCAGCAAGTATGGTGTCACGGCTACTAGAAAATTGATTTCTGAATCTTACTGGTGGCCTAAATGGTCACACGATGTGAAGAAATATATTGCAGCATGTGATAATTGTGCTAAGGGAGAGGTTCCCAGGAAACTTCCTACGGAAACACTTTGTCCTTTGCTTGTTCCATCTGAACGATGGACACATCTATCTATGGATTTCATCACAGATCTACCTATGACTGTGATTTGAGTGGAATCAGATTTCTAAGATGTGTCATTTGTTTTAACTGGAAAAATTACTTAATGCCAAGGATTTTGCCACTATGTTTGCTGACAATTTTCTTTGCTGACAGTTTTCTTCGATCAAGGGATACAACTGTCATCCTGTCACAAGCCAATTTGGTTAATGAATCAGGAGTTTTGTTTTCTGACTGTCTCTAAGTAAGGGGGGGACATTTAACTTTTTTATTACCAACACACATTTATCCATCTAGTAGCAAGTGACCATTTTTTAAAGATATGGATTCAATCCTGATAGCATGTGTTCAGTTTGGGCACAGGCCTGCAAGAGCCTGTTGAAAAGCAAGGTATTGACCACTAAAAAGCATATAAAAGACCATCAGTGGATGAAGCAAACTCCACATGTATCTGCTCCTTGCATCACTCAGTGGCTTCTTGAAGTTGTTGTACTACATTTAATATTGCAATATTGCTGTATATTCCAACCCTTGCTACATTTTTGATAACTTTTTGCCTCATGATTCTATATCTCCCTTTCATCTTGGTTTAGATCCAGCTATCCTGAGTCTGCTTTTGTCTGTCTATATCTCTTCCTTTGAAATCTGTTCTGAGCAATTACACTAAGTAGAGAATGTCGACAAATTTCCAGCTAAGGGTTAGTGCAAGGGTTGGCAATTAAGTAGGGACAGAGGTCATGGATGAGCTGAGCATACTATAAGGATTCCAGTCACACTATTCAAAATGCTTTTAGGAAGTTTCTTTTTTATTTTCCACAGCAAAAGTGCTAAAGATAAATCACTAAAAAATCATGTAAGAATTGCAGGAAATACAAACAAGTCAGCAGTAATAGTTTGAGTGTAAAAAAACATTGTATCTGTAGCCCTCGTATGTATACAATGAAGCAAGCTTTATGTTATGGTATAGCAATCATGATATGATGATCAATCCTTGAATAAGTTGTACAATGTATCAAGAGGATTATTTGCTTAATTAAATTCATAGGAGAAGCCAGTCTGAAATCTAAAAAACACAGATGTGGGTGAGCTGAGGACCTGTATCTATATCTTTGTCATGACAGGTTTCATGGAAGATGAAATGGGAGATAGGATGATAATAATGGTGCTCATTGTGAATATGGAAACAACTGATCATAAGCAATTCTGTGCTTGTGAATCTGTGAGGACATAGAAGAAACTGCTCAGACCTGGACATCTCCAAATTACAGATAAGGAGGAATCCACAGTGCCATTGCCTTAATCAAATAGAAAATAACAAAAATGCACTACTGTATTAACACCAATATGTAACAAGCAGCAAATTGTAAATCTACTGTGCTATCCTATTGTTTTGACATTGGACCACACAATAAGGGCATTATCCCCGTACATTGCCGGCATTCACCATTTCACCCCTATACCCCTGGACTTTGTTTTCTGAAGAGGTCGCAAGGCTGCTACCTCTTGTGGTGGTCCCAGTTAGGATAGCAGCTGGCTGAATGGGCACAGAGACACTGATACGTAGTACCAAGGGGTCAGTCTAGCAAATGATCAAGGTCAGTCTGAAATTGAGGCAGGCAATATACAAGCAGAATCGGGAAACGGGCAGAGGGTCATGGCAGGCAGCACAGGATCAGAGGAAAAGCCGGTCATATACCAATGAACACAGATCAAGAGTGGCGTCACGGATCAATCTGGAGGTCACACACAGGTAGTCAATAGTTGAAGATAGCATGCAGCAGGACTAGTCAAACTAGGAACCCTTGCTTAGGCACTGGGAAGTAGGGTATTTAGGACTATGTTTCTACAGGTGTGCACTGATAGTCTGTAATTATTGCCGGTACATGCCCTGTTCCTTTAATAAGCGTAGATAGACACCGCCTGTACCCTAAGGAAGCTGGAGGGGCAAGGAGTAGTGAGTATGTTTGTTGGAATGTTACCAGATAAGGCAACTGTATGTACCTTGTGAACATATGCAGGGGCAAAAGCCCAACACTAGTGTTATCAAATCTATCAAAAATTCATTGTGCTAATCTTATTGTAGATGCTGTTCTTTCCATAACCTCCCATCTGCATCCCCCTCCCATTATGATTTTTGTTACTTAGTGTAAAAATAGCCATACTAAAACAAATCCTAATTATGTGTAAACATAAAGGAGGAAAAATTGCTCAGAGGGTAATATTGAAAAGCAATATTAGTTTCAATAGAATGGTCAGAAGTTGCTCAGCTTATATGGTTATACTAACATCTTACATAACAGAATACTCCCTCAAATGACCATGGCTTGACTGCATATATGGCAACTATGTATTGGAATTCTCCTGTAATAGCTTTAAATCTTTATCAACTTCTGTCTTGTATCTTTACGATGTGGAGCATACATTTGAGACCAAATTTCTACAGACATAAAATTCAGTTTCAACCAACCACCACCTATTGAATTTTTACTGCATCTTAGATTTTTTTTTAAATCTAAATTTGAAAGTTTAAGTTTAGCTTTAGATAACATAATATTTTTGTAACTTGTATTAATTTATTTTGTTAACTGCTTGTCTCAATTGCATAACCTATTTACATTGGGGCAGATTTACTTACCCGGTCCATTCGCGATCCAGCGTCGCATTCTCTGCTCTGCATTCGGGTCACACTACTAGGTGCCAGCAGAGTTATCAGTGCATTGTGTATGCAATGAAAAACAGCTGGGAGCCTTATGAACGGCCCCAATCCTTAGCATTTGTCTATTAAACACTGCACATCAGTAAAACTGCCATTATATATTACACTAGACTATTAGGGAGACAGTTATCATATGCCGGCATACGTGTGGTGGCGTATAGTAAAGTATCTACCCCTCTGGTGCCACCAGATACATCACAAGGCTTTGTGAACTCATGAAAGTTTGCAGGCTGTAGCAAGTGCTTATTGGACAGGAACTGTGTTGTAATTAACTACATGGCACAGATTTACTGGTCTAGTAATTCATTCTGTTAATTTTGTGTAAAACCAATTCTTAATTTGCAATGATAATTGGATATTTATAAAATACTGATTAATAAATAAACAGGCCTTTTCAACAATATATTCAAATTCTTTTCAAAGTATAACCAAAAAAAGAAACTCACAATACTCCACAGACAGATATTAAGTCTTTCATCAAAATGTTTCCAGTCTGACAAATAAAAACAATCTATTTGCATTGTTATAGCATGTTGATGTATGGAAAGTAAAGTGATTGCTTGAAAACAAATTCCTACTTCCGTGCAGTATATAAGCTGTAATTCAAAAACTGTTGACTTGTTCTAAAATTGAATAAAGTAGAAGGATTTATTTTGAACTAAGTCTGAAATTTACAGTCTTGTGTTTATCAAACAGAGCAAATATCAACTGTGGAAAGTAAGTGTATTATTTTCTGACATGTAATAGCTAAATAATAATATCTTAATCAGAATAGATATAATTCAGTTGTATATATTATCCACCTAGTTCCAAAACCTCTCAGTCATTGTTCTAAAATGCAGTTATTCTGTTTTCAGAGAAGAGAAGGGTATTTCAGAATCTTTTCTTTATCACCTATCCTTAGGATAGGTCATCAATATCAGAATGGTGGGGTTTTGAAACCTAGCACCTAGCACCTGAAACCTAGCACCCCCACAAATAGGCTGTTTGAAGTTTCTGGAAGGAGTACATAATTCTTCTGCTGTGATGTTATGTCTACTGGCAAAAGGTCTGTTTTTAGTTAAGTTCCATACAAGAGAAAAAGAGTGAGCTGCAACACCAAGCAAAGACACTATCAGGGTCCGATTATTGGGTGGGATCCTGGAGAGCATGCCCAGGAGCCCCCCGCCACTTTGCCCTTAATGGGGCCGTCGCAAAGCTGGGCAATTCCGGCAGTCACATAGCCACTTTAATCACCCCCAGTATTTGTAGTTACGGCTCTACAGCTTTTCTCTTAACTAGTTGCTGCTTTAACAGCCAGTTCAGAGAACTGGTTGTTATACAATAGACTTCACTCTATAGCAAAGCGAGGGAACAAAAAGCTCCTTGCTCTGCCATAGACCATTGGGCTCACACAAAATGGCGGCTTCCTGCTGCTGGTGGCGCAGTGACGTGAAACCTGACACCACAAGACTAGAGGAGGTCAGCACGCATTGGGGGAAGGTGAGTTAAATTTTTTTATTTGACCAAGGGCTGTATATATTTATTGTGTTTATTATAGGGGGGCTTCATATATTTATCACAGTGGGCAGTATATGGTTATTGCTGGGGGGTGTATATTATTTTTATAGGGGGATTGCATATGTTTGTTATAGGGGAATGTATATAGTTGTTATAAGGGGGCTGTAAATAGTTGTTATAGGGGGAATGTATATATTTATAATAAGGGGCTGTAAAGAGTTGTTATAGGGTATGTGTATATAGTTATTACAGTGGTCTATATATAATTATATATACTCTACTCAGGCTATTTCTTGTTTGTTTGTTTTTTGTCAATACCTTCCACAATGGTATGTATTTGGTTTTTGCAGGATGAAATGTAATTTTTTAATAGCTCAATTTTGGGTTTCATACATTGTACTGATGTACAATTTTATTAACCATTTCTGTATAGTTAAAAAATAAAATCTGACAGGTTTTTTTTTCAATTAAAAATGTTCTTCTTTTATTGTGGAGTTTCTGGGGGGAAGGATCGTTGCATTGCTGCCTTTTATGAGCCATAACTTTTGAAATTCTTTGTTCACGTAGCTATTGGAGAGCTTATTTTTCTGTACAACATTGAAATTAATTAAGCTTTTTTTATTTTGGTCTAAATTTTTTCTTTGCTGTGCTGTTTCTTACTTATCTTCTTTATTTTTTAAAGGCTTTCTTGTTTTTTTTAAATAAAATTTCATTATACGTTTATACTCTGCGAGCAAGTATTAGCCGAGCAGTCACATGGTGCTTAACAGACACTTCCTGATTCCTTTGTGTTATACTTATACACATACATTCCCTATCTCCTGCCACAATGTGCTGACAGCCATCTTAGATTATCATGGTACAGGGGCTGACTACACTTTCCTTTATTTTCTGAAGATTCTACCAGTAATATCTGACACAGAAAAAAAATGCATGAGAAAGATCATGAGACTAATAAGACAGATATAAGTTAGAATGCAATTGGGGAAAAGCACCATGATATTTAGCATGTAAACAATGCAGAACAAATGTAACAGATCAGGTCAAAGCCCTTCTTGCATATTTACATCAAACTACAATTCACCGTACACCCCTTATCACACCTCATCAATCACACAAATATCTCCCATATATTGCACCTAACCAAGCACACACACCTCTAGTTTCCCTTACCTAATCAATCAAACCTGCTTATATGCCCTGCATTTTAAATTAATTAAAAGTGTTATTTATTTGTTTTTCTCTAACCAGATTTGTGTATGCTGTGGACTATGCTGGTGGATTCTAATGATGACCAGGATCTTTTTTAAATAAAATGGTTACACATCGTATGCTGCAGAGTTTTTATTTTAATGAAACATTTTTAAAAATTGTATGTTTTTTTTCCGTTAATTTTACCTCTGTAATGGTGCCCTGCTAACGCCACTAACCATAAACCTGCTAGTCTTATGGAATTAACCACAGCCCACTAATCATAAACCTGATAGCCCAATATCACTAACTATAGCCTACTAACTATAATCCTGCTAACTCTATTCCTGCTATCCTTACAGCAGTAACCCGGACCTAACTACAACCCTACTAACTATAGCCACTAACCATAACCCTGGTTAACCCTACAACATTAACCCTAGCCCAATAACTGCCCATTAACCCTAATGTAACTAGATATAAAAAGGATTCTAACTCCTACTGCCTCATATAGCCCCCAAAACATCAGCTCCTAAACCCTCCCCCTACCTCCACAACCACAACTCCCTCATGTACTTGCATAATCATCAAATGCCAAACTCCACCAGACTGTGCCACCTTGGGTCCTACCGAAAGAACTAAACCCTGCTAACTACCCTCCCCGCCCCCGTTAGCTACCCCCACAGAAGTGGTGTTAGGTGGTTGGGTTTGTTTATGGCTAGAGATGAGCGAGCACTAAAATGCTCGGGAACTCGTTATTCGAGACGAACTTTTCCCGATGCTCGAGTGCTCGTTTCGAGTAACGAGCCCCATTGAAGTCAATGGGAGACTCGAGCATTTTTCAAGGGGACCAAGGCTCTGCACAGGGAAGCTTGGCCAAACACCTGGGAACCTCAGAAAAGGATGGAAACACCACGGAAATGGACAGGAAACAGCAGGGGCAGCATGCATGGATGCCTCTGAGGCTGCTTAATCGCACCATTATGCCAAAATTATGGGCAACAGCATGGCCATGACAGAGTGACAGAATGAAGCTAGATAGCATCTAAAACATCCAATAATTGACCCTGACACTATAGGGGACGGCATGCAGAGGCAGCGGCAGCAGCGGAAGGCTAGAGAGTGGCATGGCGACATACCCTAAATGGACTCAGGCTTCAAACCAATGGGTAGCAGAGAGGAACCAAAGAAGGTGAGCAAGAAGCGCTCAAATAATATTGGTACATGATAAAAGTTTGCCAGTATATTTTGTGGATTACACAGCAGGGTGGCGACAAAGTTAACATGGAAGCCATGAAAACAATCCAAAATTCTGCCTGACACAGCTCGTTTGATAAGGGGACGATGTATGGAGGCAGTGAACTAGTAGTAGATTAAAGGTACTGCAGTTAAAACTATGTTAGTTGGTTCTTGGCATGGAGCTGGCGCTCCGCTGCCAGGCGAGCTTTCGCCAATCCAAGCCCCTGTCTCTAGGCTACTCCCCAAACAGCACTTCTAAGAACCTTTCGGATAAGATCAAGTGTAGTAGCGTTCTTATAAGTTTGGGATATGGCGGGTGAGGGGAATGTAAACATCTGCGCAAGAAGCGCTGAAATAATATCCGTAAATGAAAAAAGTTTTCCAGTATATTTTGTGGCTTACACAGCAGGGTGGCGACAAAGTTAACAAGTTTGATGTGGAATGCCCTGCAATAGCTCTTGGGCGGTGTGCCTTTTATCACCTAGGCTCAGCAGTTTGAGCACCGCCTGCTGTCGCTTAGCAACGGCACTGCTGCTGTGCCTAGAGCTACCGACTGATGGCGCCATGCCCACGGATGGTAATTCGGAGGAGGAGGAGGTGGAGGAGGGGTGGGAGGATTTGGAGGTATAGTAGGCCTTTGAGACCTGGACCGAGGTAGGCCCCGCAATCCTCTGCGTCGGCAGTATATGACCAGCCCCAGGGTCAGACTCGGTCCCAGCCTGCACCAAGTTAAGTGTAGTAGCGTTCTTATAAGTTTGGGATATGGCGGGTGAGGGGAATGTAAACAGATGCGCAAGAAGCGCATGATGCGCATGGAGCTGGCGCTCCGCTGCTAGGCGAGCTTTCGCCAATCCAAGCCCCTGTCTCTAGGCTACTCCCCAAACAGCACTTCTAAGAACCTTTTGTATAAGATCAAGTGTAGTAGCGTTCTTATAAGTTTAGGATATGGCGGGTGAGGGGAATGTAAACAGATGCGCAAGAAGCGCATGATGCGCATGGAGCTGGCGCTCCGCTGCTAGGCGAGCTTTCGCCAATCCAAGCCCCTGTCTCTAGGCTACTCCCCAAACAGCACTTCTAAGAACCTTTTGTATAAGATCAAGTGTAGTAGCGTTCTTATAAGTTTAGGATATGGCGGGTGAGGGGAATGTAAACAGATGCGCAAGAAGCGCTGAAATAATATCCGTAAATGGTAAAAGTTTGCCAGTGTATTTTGTGGATAACACAGCAGGGTGGCGACAAAGTTAACAACTTTGATGTGGAATCCATGAAAACAACCCAAATTTCGGCCTGACAAACCTTGTTTGATAAAGGGACGATGTATGGAGGCAGCTATATGGACGACTTTTGGAGGTAGCAATGGAGACAACGTGTGGAGGCTGCTATGGAGACAATTCAATTTGGATAGTGCCTGTATGTGGCAGTCCAAAAAATTTTTCAAACCAGAGGAGCAGGTAGGTGGCCCTCCAGAAAAATGGAATAGATTGAGTGCCTGTATGTGGCAGTCCAAAAAATTTTTCAAACCAGAGGAGCAGGTAGGTGGCCCTCCAGAAAAATGGAATAGATTGAGTGCCTGTATGTGGCAGTCCAAAAAATTTTTCAAACCAGAGGAGCAGGTAGGTGGCCCTCCAGAAAAATGGAATAGATTGAGTGCCTGTATGTGGCAGTCCAAAAAAGTTTTTAAACCAGAGGAGCAGGTAGGTGGCCCTCCAGAAAAATGGAATAGATTGAGTGCCTGTATGTGGCAGTCCAAAAAATTTTTCAAACCAGAGGAGCAGGTAGGTGGCCCTCCAGAAAAATGGAATAGATTGAGTGCCTGTATGTGGCAGTCCCAAAAAATTGTTTAAAACAGAGGACCGGAAAGGTGGCCCTCCAGAAAAATTGAATAGATTGAGTGCCTGTATGTGGCACTCCCAAAAATTGTTTAAAACAGAGGACCGTGTCGGTGGCCCTCCAGAAAAATTAAATGCATAAAGTACTATACCTAGAGCCAGTGGGCCCTGTCAAAAAACAGCCAGTTTCCTCTGCTTTACTGTAGAAAGAGGAGGAGAAGGAGGAAAATGAGGAGGAGGAGGAGTGGATAAATTATTCAGGTTGAGCTTCCTTCACCTGCTGGAGATTTGAAATTAGGAGAAATCCATGCTTTATTCATCTTGATAAGCGTCAGCCTGTCAGCGCTGTCAGTCGACAGGCGTGTACGCTTATCGGTGATGATGCCACCAGCTGCACTGAAAACCCGCTCTGACAAGACGCTAGCGGCAGGGCAGGCAAGAACCTCCAAGGCGTAGAGCGCCAGTTCGTGCCACATGTCCAGCTTTGAAACCCAGTAGTTGTAGGGAGCTGTGTGATCATTTAGGACGATGGTATGGTCAGCTACGTACTCCCTCACCATCTTTCTGTAAAGATCAGCCCTACTCTGCCGAGACTGGGGACAGGTGACAGTGTCTTGCTGGGGTGACATAAAGCTGGCAAAAGCCTTGTAAAGCGTACCCTTGCCAGTGCTGGACAAGCTGCCTGCTCGCCTACTCTCCCTCGCTACTTGTCCCGCAGAACTACGCACTCTGCCGCTAGCGCTGTCAGAAGGGAAATACTGTTTCAGCTTGTGCACCAGGGCCTGCTGGTATTCATGCATTCTCACACTCCTTTCCTCTCCAGGGATGAGAGTGGAAAGATTTTGCTTGTACCGTGGGTCCAGGAGAGTGAACACCCAGTAATCGGTGCTGGAATAAATTCTTTGAACGCGAGGGTCACGGGATAGGCAGCCTAGCATGAAATCTGCCATATGCGCCAGAGTACCAACGCGTAAGAATTCACTCCCCTCACTGGCCTGACTGTCCATTTCCTCCTCCTCCAACTCCTCCAACTCCTCTTCTTCTGCCCATACACGCTCAACAGTGTAGGACTCAACAATGGTCCCCTCTTGTGTCTCGCCAACATTCTCCTCCTCTTCCTCCTCATCCTCCTCCACCTCCACCTCCTCCGATATGCGCTGAGAAACAGACCTAAGGGTGCTTTGGCTATCAACAAGGGAATCTTCTTCCCCTGTCTCTTGTGAGGAGCGCAAAGCTTCCGACTTCATGCTGACCAGAGAGTTTTTCAACAGGCCAAGCAGCGGGATGGTGAGGCTGATGATGGCGGCATCGCCACTGACCATCTGTGTTGACTCCTCAAAGTTACTCAGCACCTGACAGATATCAGACATCCACGTCCACTCCTCATTGTAGACTTGAGGAAGCTGACTGACCTGACTACCAGTTCTGGTGGAAGTTGACATCTGGCAGTCTACAATCGCTCGGCGCTGCTGGTAAACTCTGGATAACATGGTCAGTGTTGAATTCCACCTCGTGGGCACGTCGCACAACAGTCGGTGAGCGGGCAGTTGGAGGCGGCGCTGCGCTGCCCTGAGAGTGGCAGCATCTGTGCTGGACTTCCTGAAATGCGCACAGATGCGGCGCACCTTCGTGAGCAAATCAGACAGATTGGGGTATGTCTTGAGGAAACGCTGAACTATCAGATTTAACACATGGGCCAGGCATGGCACATGTGTCAGTCTGCCGAGTTGCAGAGCCGCCACCAGGTTACGGCCGTTGTCACACACAACCATGCCTGGCTTCAGGTTCAGCGGTGCCAGCCACAGATCAGTCTGCGCCGTGATGCCCTGTAATAGTTCTTGGGCGGTGTGCCTTTTATCGCCTAGGCTCAGCAGTTTGAGCACCGCCTGCTGTCGCTTAGCGACGGCACTGCTGCTGTGCCTAGAGCTACCGACTGATGGCGCCATGCCCACGGATGGTCGTTCGGAGGAGGAGGTGGAGGAGGGGTGGGAGGAGGAGGAGGCATAGTAGGCCTCAAACACCTGGACCGAGGTAGGCCCCGCAATCCTCGGCGTCGGCAGTATATGACCAGCCGCAGGGTCACACTCGGTCCCAGCCTCCACCAAGTTAACCCAATGTGCCGTCAGAGATATATAGTGGCCCTGCCCGGCAGCACTCGTCCACGTGTCCGTGGTCAGGTGGACCTTGTCAGAAACGGCGTTGGTCAGGGCACGGATTATGTTGTCTGACACGTGCTGGTGCAGGGCTGGGACGGCACATCGGGAAAAGTAGTGGCGGCTGGGGACCGAATACCGAGGGGCGGCCGCCGCCATGAGGCTGCGAAAGGCCTCGGTCTCTACTAGCCTATAGGGCAGCATCTCCAGGCTTAGCAATCTGGAGATGTGCACATTAAGGGCTTGGGCGTGCGGGTGGGTTGCACTATATTTGCGTTTCCGCTCCAGCGTCTGGGGTATGGAGAGCTGAACGCTGGTGGATGCTGTGGAGGATCGTGGAGGTGACGATGGGGTTTTTGTGGCAGGGTCCTGGGCAGGGGGCTGACTATCAGCTGACACAGGTGAAGGAGCAGTGGTGTGCACGGCCGGAGGTGAACGCGCTTGTTGCCACTGAGTGGGGTGTTTAGCATTCATATGCCTGCGCATACTGGTGGTAGTTAAGCTAGTAGTGGTGGAACCCCTGCTGATCCTGGTTTGGCAAATGTGGCACACCACAGTCCGTCGGTCATCCGGTGTTTCCTTAAAGAACCTCCAGACTTCTGAAAATCTAGCCCTCGCCGCAGGAGCCCTCGCCACGGGAGCTTCACTAGTTGACACATTTGGCGCTGATGCACCAGCTCTGGCCCTGCCTCTCCGTCTGGCCCCACCACTGCCTCTTCCAACCTGTTCTGGTCGAGGACTCTCCTCCGTCTCAGAAGCACTGTGTTCACCCGGCCTCTCAACCCAGCTTGGGTCTGTCACCTCATCATCCTCCGATCCCTCAGTCTGCTCCCCCCTCGGACTTCCTGCCCTGACAACAACTTCCCCACTGTCTGACAACCGTGTCTCCTCATCGTCGGACAACTCTTTACACACTTCTTCCACTACGTCAACAAGGTCATCATCACCCACAGACTGCGACTGGTGGAAAACCTGGGCATCGGAAAATTGCTCATCAGCAACCGGACAAGTGGTTTGTGACTGTGGGAAGGGTCCAGAAAACAGTTCCTCAGAGTATGCCGGTTCAAATGGCAAATTTTGCTGGGAGGGGGCAGACTGGGGGGGAGGAGGCTGAGGTGCAGGAGCTGGAGGAGTGCCGATTTCGGTGACATGGGTGGACTGCGTGGAAGACTGACTGGTGGACAAATTGCTCGAAGCATTGTCGGCAATCCACGACATCACCTGTTCGCACTGTTCTGGCCTCAACAGTGCTCTACCACGATTCCCAGTAACTTCAGACATGAACCTAGGGAGTGTAGCTCTGCGGCGTTCCCCTGCTCCCTCATAAGCAGGTGGTGTCTCACCCCGCCCAGGACCACGGCCTCTGACCCCTGCAGTAGTTGGACGCCCACGTCCCCGCCCTCGTCCTCTACCCCTAGCCCTCGGGTTAAACATTTTGAAAATGAGAGTTATAACTTGTATTTTTTTTTTAACTTTTTTTTTTTTGTTTGTTTTTTTTTTGTGTTTTTTAGTTTTTAAAACCAAACGATGCTATCCTATTGCTATGGCTATTTTCTAGCCAAGTATTACAGCACACTACTATGCCAGATGAGATGACGCTGAGTTATGAAAAAAATAAACGTAAAATAAAAAAGGAAATGGCAGACTGTGCCTAATTGAAATACAACCCCGGGCCCTAATAAATTTTCCCACTTCGGTCTTTGCGATGGATATGTGCGTCACTAAAACACAGTGGTCGCAAGTCTGACTCCAAATTGCTCCCAATTTGATAGTAGATGCACTGCAGCAAGTACAGCCACCAGCAGATCAACCAGAAATCAAATATATATAACGCTACTGTAGGCGTAAGTAAGCCGTTTGTATTCTCCTATGGCTATTTTCTAGCCAAGTATTACAGCACACTACTATGCCAGATGAGATGACGCTGAGTTATGAAAAAAATAAACGTAAAATAAAAAGAAACTGGCAGACTGTGCCTAATTGAAATACAACCCCGGGCCCTAATAAATTTTCCCACTTCGGTCTTTGCGATGGATATGTGCGTCACTAAAACATAGTGGTCGCAAGTCTGACTCCAAATTGCTCCCAATTTGATAGTAGATGCACTGCAGCAAGTACAGCCACCAGCAGATCAACCAGAAATCAAATATATATAACGCTACTGTAGGCGTAAGTAAGCCGTTTGTATTCTCCTATGGCTATTTTCTAGCCAAGTATTACAGCACACTACTATGCCAGATGAGATGACGCTGAGTTATGAAAAAAATAAACGTAAAATAAAAAGAAACTGGCAGACTGTGCCTAATTGAAATACAACCCCGGGCCCTAATAAATTTTCCCACTTCGGTCTTTGCGATGGATATGTGCGTCACTAAAACACAGTGGTCGCAAGTCTGACTCCAAATTGCTCCCAATTTGATAGTAGATGCACTGCAGCAAGTACAGCCACCAGCAGATCAACCAGAAATCAAATATATATAACGCTACTGTAGGCGTAATTAAGACGTTTGTATTCTCCTATGGCTATTTTCTAGCCAAGTATTACAGCACACTACTATGCCAGATGAGATGACGCTGAGTTATGAAAAAAATAAACGTAAAATAAAAAGAAACTGGCAGACTGTGCCTAATTGAAATACAACCCCGGGCCCTAATAAATTTTCCCACTTCGGTCTTTGCGATGGATATGTGCGTCACTAAAACACAGTGGTCGCAAGTCTGACTCCAAATTGCTCCCAATTTGATAGTAGATGCACTGCAGCAAGTACAGCCACCAGCAGATCAACCAGAAATCAAATATATATAACGCTACTGTAGGCGTAAGTAAGCCGTTTGTATTCTCCTATGGCTATTTTCTAGCCAAGTATTACAGCACACTACTATGCCAGATGAGATGACGCTGAGTTATGAAAAAAATAAACGTAAAATAAAAAGAAACTGGCAGACTGTGCCTAATTGAAATACAACCCCGGGCCCTAATAAATTTTCCCACTTCGGTCTTTGCGATGGATATGTGCGTCACTAAAACACAGTGGTCGCAAGTCTGACTCCAAATTGCTCCCAATTTGATAGTAGATGCACTGCAGCAAGTACAGCCACCAGCAGATCAACCAGAAATCAAATATATATAACGCTACTGTAGGCGTAATTAAGACGTTTGTATTCTCCTATGGCTATTTTCTAGCCAAGTATTACAGCACACTACTATGCCAGATGAGATGACGCTGAGTTATGAAAAAAATAAACGTAAAATAAAAAGAAACTGGCAGACTGTGCCTAATTCTACTCAAACCCCTAATAAATTTTCCCACTTTGGTGTTTGAGTTGGATATGTGTGTCACTAAGAGCTAAACACAACGGTAGCAAGTCCCCCTGCTAATTCCTCACAATATGGTACTAGCTGCAAATAATAAAAAAAAAAAAATATAACGTTATTGTAGCCCTAAGAAGGGCTGTTGGGTTCTTTTAGAATCACTCCTGCCTAACAGTAAGCTAATAGAACACCCTAACGCTTTCCCTGAGCAGCAGCAGCTCTCTCCCTAGCGGCATCCAGACAGAGAATGATCCGAGCAGCGCGGGCAGCGGCTAGTCTATCCCAGGGTCACCTGATCTGGCCAGCCAACCACTGCTATCTACGTGTAAGGGTACCATGTCATGCTGGGTGGAGTGCAGAGTCTCCTGGCTTGTGATTGGCTCTGTTTCTGGCCGCCAAAAAGCAAAACGGCGGGAGCTGCCATTTTCTCGAGCGGGCGAAATACTCGTCCGAGCAACGAGCAGTTACGAGTACGCTAATGCTCGATCGAGCATCAAGCTCGGACGAGTATGTTCGCTCATCTCTATTTATGGCCCTTGGGGGCACGATCCATGCTCTCCTTTGTGTAGAAGCACTTATCTTTTCTTAAAAGTTTTGGTTCTGCGTTGTCACCTTTTGTTAGACTGCCCGGATGGGAGGTGCATCTCATGGCTTGCTGCGGGAAGAGTCAGCAAAGAAGAGGAGTAGGGGAAACATTGCAGGCTCAACAAATGTGCCCTGTAAGATTCTCTGGAGGTTAAGTGTAAGATTGTGATGGACTTTTTTAATAGATTTGCTGATTAGATTATTAGACTAAAGTAAGTTTCATTGGGCATATTCAAATTTGTTAAAAGTCGCTGAACATTTCCTAAAAGCTCACCTGTTCTCATGAGGTAAACTTGGGAGGAAAAAGCAGGACAACCGACTTTTCAGATATTTTATGCAAAAAAAAAAAAATTTCATCCTCCATACCAGGCAGCAGTTTTAGACTAACGGGCACAGGTACAATTCATCTAAGGCAAATGAGACTAAGAAACAAGACAAAAAAAGTAGCTAGACTGACAGCAAAACTACAAAGAGACTACTACTCTACATTTACCATTTTACATGATTCTTCTCCTGTGAATTAAAATTTCACATGGATAAAAAGTGTACAAAGCTGTTAATCTTTAGAAGTGTATATGCTACAGCATATAGATTTTCAGATTCTAGTATCTTGTAAGAATCACACTTGATAAATAATGCTGCACAGGATGCAAGATTAGTTTTATTGATCTGAGCTGAAAATGAACTGCAAGTACACACTGTTATTTATAATACATAAGAAGGAGCTTTGAACACAGCTTGCAGTATACTGCTCATTTTAAGTATGGATGTTGGCATATTTACTACAATGCAGTGAATAAGCCCCATGTAATGTATAATGTATAATACTATAGATCTGTTTTACATTTACAGAATTTTTCTATTTGGCAGTTAAATATTGCAGAATTTAAATGACTTTTGTTCTATTCTTTGTACTATTTTTAAGTTCAGGGCATTATTTTTTAACTTTTAATACATGCTTGCCCGCACAATACTTAATATGCATTAAACCATTGGCACTGGCCTGTAGAGCGTGGCTAGGGTTGCTTTTCTACGTAAAACAAATTATAAGTGTCACTAATATGGAATGAAATTCACACCAAATAACTGAGCATGTCACATTTGCCCTTACGAAACCCTGCAGTTCTCTAGAAGGATGGAAGAGTTACATTGAAGGCTTAGCAACATATCCAAACCTATCTTCAGTATCAGGACATGAGGCATATGTACTAAACCAAAGAGAAACCAAAAGAGAAAATGAACATGAAATCCATGCTTTTCACTTTCCATGCAATATCACTTCCCAGAATGTACATTTACCTTCATACACAAATATCAGCCTTTTATAAAATCCAATGTAAACTACAGAAGACTTTTGCAAACAAAATGAGACAAAAAAATTGCTGCATTTCTGTGTGCAGGTTTTAAATTCTCATATAATATGTTTAACCCCTTAAGGAAGCAGCCATTTTGTAGCTTAAGGCTCAGTCCCATTTTTTGGATTCTGACCTGCGTCTCTTTATATGGTTATAACTTTGGAACATTGTTACTTATCTAAACGATTCTGAGATAGTTTTTCCCCAAATGTTGTACTTCATTTTAGTGGTAAATTTTGGCTGATAAGTTTTGCGTTGGAACGTACCACACCATCTGCCTGTATATTTTCTTCCAGCTACAAATATAATTAAAGGAGGATAATGAGAGTGCGATGGTGCTAGTCTGAATGGTGACATACTTTCAGCAAGAGAAACTGAGGATTGGTGCTGTTCATCTGTGTTTTAAGATGGAATAACGTGGGAGAAGAAGAATATTGGGAGCTCCGGTCATAGTGAAATTATTTTCTCTATTTCTGTGGACTTTTTCAAAGACTGTGTGGACCGGTCTTATACCGTGAGTAGCTCCTCAAGGGGCAAACTGTGCACCACGAACAACTGCGTTTCTGAACATTTCCCATATGTCTACTTTATATTTTCATAATTTTTGAAATGGCTGGATAATTTATTTTGATGTCACGCGGCTTACAAATCGAATAGCGATTTTCCGTATTTTCAGAATTGACTATTTTGGGGATTAATAATGTTTGAAATTAAATTTTACATATTTAGCATTGAAACCCCCCTATATAATCAACCCATTTTCAAATCTGCACCCTCAAGCTATCAGAAACAGCTTTTACGAAGATTGTTAACCCCTTTAGATCTTCATAGTAATTGAATCAAAATGGAGGTGAACTTTAGAATGGTCAAATTGTGCCGGTTATACGTTCATTTAGCCCTAAAATTTACACATTTTCAAAAGATAAAAAGAGAAAACCCACCATACAATTTGTTATGAAATTTCTTCTGAGTACAGACACCCCACATGTGGCCGTTACTTGTTTTATGGGTGAACACTGAGGCACAGAAGGGAAGGAGCGCCCTGCAGCTGCCAGGATTTTAGTTTCCTCATTGGCCCTTTTGAAGGCTATAAAATTTCCGCTTTTTCATTATTGGAGCCATGTGACGGCATTTGTTTTGCGGGATGAGATGCTTTTTCCAGTTTTACCATTTTGGGGTTGTTATCCCCTATTGTTGAAAATTTAGGAACTTTTTTTGAGGTCTCCAGTAGAAAAGCATCAATTCTGTACTGGATTTTTAACTTTTTTTTTTTTTATTCGTGTTCACCGTATAGCCCAATAATCATGTTATCTTTATTCTATGGGTCGATACTATTACGGGGATACCAGACATGAATATTTTTTCTTATGTTTTACTAAATTTGCCAAATAAAACCCTAATGTGGGGGAAATCTATCATTTGTGCATCACCGTCTTCCAAGTGGCATAACATTGTTATGTTTTTGGCTACAGAGCTGGTTGATAGCTTCTTTTTTGCGGGACATGTTGTTCTTTGCAAAAGTATCATTCTGGACCTAGACTTACTTTTGGGACTAAAAAGTTGATCACCCGGTAGAAAAAGTGAAGGATACATAATCTCAAGCTATAGATAAACGGAAAGATTTAAGGAATTTCTTTACAGGCAAAATCTCCATGATGTTTGGCGGTATATGCACTCAGGCATCTCACTTAATTTTTTTCGCGTATTGATTATTTTCTGGTGAGCAGGCAATTGTTTGAAAGGGAACAGAATGCATATTTGAGGTTGAGAACGTGGTCTGATCACTCTCCAGTTACACTGGAGATACATAATTTTAGGTACCCTAGTTTATTCCCCAATAACTGTTGATTAAGGCCATCGTTGTTGAATATAGAAGGTATAAGACTAGAAATACAGGAGCATCTGAAGGAATATTTTTGGTACAATCAGAATGATCATACCAAGTCCTATGCTATATGGGCATTCCATAAAATAGTTGCTAGGAATAAATGCGCTCAGTTTTCTGCTAGGCTTAGAAAGCAAAAGATGGTTAAATTTGATGAATTGCATAATGAGTTGGCAAAATTGGAAAGGGAACTTAAGATATCACCATCACAAAAACTAGTGGATGAAATCGAGGGTATACGGGATAGGATAAAAAATGTATTACTAGATGAATATGCTGATAATCTTAAGAAAATACAAGCTAAGCATTATGAGGTGGGTAGGTAGATAGATAGAGTAGGTCCAATATTAAGTTACCATATTAAAAGGGAAAAGACGCAGAATTTTAGATATGGTATTAAAAAAAGGTAGGAGAAGCAGTCTTTTCACTAGAAGAGATTGCTAAAGTTTTTGCAGACTACTATTCAGAACTATATAATTTGAGAGGAATGTTAGGAGAGGAAAGAGATAAGAGGCAAGTTGGCTCTTCTGTCTTTTTGGATAGAATTTAACTGCCCAGATTAACAGAACAAAATTGTGAATTGAATACACCTTTTTAAGGTCAGGAAATTTTGAAAGTTATTTCAAAGTTAAAGGTTGGTAAAGCAGCCGGTCCGGATGGGTTATGTAATAAATATTATAAATACTTTGGCCAGATTCTAGTACCACATATGGTTAGACTATATAACTGTATTGCCAATGGGGAAAGTATACCAAAAGAAATGTTAGAAGGTCTGATTGTAAAAAATACCAAAAGCCGGTGAGTCTTTAGAATCGCCGGAGGATTACAGACTGATTTCCTTGTTAAACGCGGACATAAAAATTTTTGCTGCTGTTTTGGCCGCTCGGATAAGGAAAGTTATGGGCATTTTAATAGAACGAGACCAGGTTGGGTTTATGCCCGGGAAACAAACTACGGATGCAGCACGAAAGGTAATAAATTTAATAGAACTTTCTATACAATAGGATATCCCGACCATATTTCTGTCTTTGGATTCTGCTAAAGCCCTCGATCGGATTGACCGAGGCATTATGCTTAAAGCTCTTAAGGGCTATTGGTTTGAAGGACCCTTTTTATCTACAATCTCATTCTATCCGTCTCCTAGTGCTAGAGTTATTTTTAACAGATCGAGTTCAAGAGATTGAGATAACTCGGCATTGGAGAAAAGAGCAGGTTCCATCTTTAAAAGCGACGATCACAAGAATAAATACATTTTACCAATATGAATTTTGAATATCTAAAGAGAAAAGAAAACTTCCAGATTTTATGGAGAAATGGAATATATGGAGTTCCAAGCCAGATTTGTTTGGGGGTCCTGTTATATAGGAGAAGTTGAATATGAATTTAACATTGATTCTACTTTTTTTTTTGTCTTTTCTCTCTTTTTTTCTTTTCTTTTTCTTATTTCTTTCTTTTATTATTCTTGCACCCCTCTTGGGTGAAAGATGGATTAGACATTGACATGATATGATACTATTGGATGGTATTGTGGATGTTGATTTTGGAAAAACTAGCATGAATATTAGATTATAATTTGTTGAAAGGAAAAAAAAGTAAGATTGATATGTCTAAGTTATGATGTATTATGTCAGATAAGATTTTCTTTGTTTTTCTGTTGTTTAACAAAAGATTATCTTTTGTGTAGGTTTGTATGTACTTAATAAAATTTTAAAGATGGAAAAAAAAACAAAGGGAAAAAACTGAAGATACATTGCAATGATAAAGTAGACCAACTTCAGGAAACTTGAAAAAGTGGCAGCTGAATAACTATGATACAAGTGCCCCATGAATCATAATAAAATATATTAACCCCTTAATGACGTGGCTATTTTGCACCTTCCTTAAACAACCCATTTTTTTATAACTTTAGAATGCTTTATTATATCTAGATGATTTAGAGATTGATTTTTCTTGACACACTGTACTTAATGTAAGTTGAAAAATTTAAGTGATTAAGTTTCATTAAAAAAATGAAAGGCATTGAAAAATTGGTGAAAATTCTAAAAAATTCTCAATTTTAGGCTACATTCACACGAACGTATGGGGGACGTATATACGGCCGACGTATATACGGCCGATATACGTCCCCCATACACTCCTATGGGCGCACGGCACCCTACGGGAGCGGTACGGTGCAGCACACGTGCGGCACCGTACCGTTCCGTACCCGGGAAAAAGATAGGACCTGTCCTATCTTTTCCCGTAATACGGGGCCGTGCGCCATAGGTTGCTATGGAGAGGGGCGGGGGTGAGCTGCGCTCACCTCCTCCTCCTCTCCCCGTACACTGCCGTTGCCCGCTACGGTACGGTACGGGCGGGCAACGGCAGTGTGAATATAGCCTTAAAGTTTGAAATTTTCTTCTTTTCAGACAGACTACCCAAATAACTTGATAACTAACATTTTCCTAATGTCTGCTTTATGTTGGCATGTTTTTTTGCCCTCTCATTTTTGTAGGATGTTTGGAGGCTTAGAACTTTCATGTTTTCATGAGGGACATGCTAGAGTTTCAAGTAACTTTGAGAGGCCTAAATAATAAAGGAACCCAATAAACTTACCCATTATAGAAACTAAACCCCTCAAACTTTGTAAAGCAAGTGTTTCAGATTGGTTGATACAAAATGGTGGTGAAATTCTGAAATTGTAATTTGTTTGGCTTAATGAATGTACTTTTCAAAATAATGTACACATACACAAAGAATACATTTCCAAAATGCACTGCAAAGTTTTCCACCCAATATATCCTGTGTGTGCCAGTATCCCATATGCCAGGATCACATATGTAGGCATTGAATAGAAGGAGAGCCATTTAGAGCCAATGTGCTTTGTCACCTTGTACAGGACATAAAATGTTTTATGTTTTTACTAGTATAGACAAAAGATGCACATTTCAGATACTTCAATTTGGAGAACCTATATCTTATTGAGAAGAATTTATTAACTCTTAACTTTATTAATCATAAATTCTTACCTTGGGCCTTTAGCATACTTTTGGGCACCATTCACTTTCTGTGAACATAATAATATGTTATATCTATTCCACGCATCACTATGATTATGGAAATACCTGATTTACATAGTTTAACTGTATTCGCCAAAAATTCGGAAAATCTAATTATTTTTTTAGCATTGCTGATTTTACTGATGTATAACTTCATTTTCAGTTGACAGAGCTGGTTGAGGGCTTATTCTTTGCAAGAAGATGTGTTCTATTCACTTTTATCATTATGCAACACATTTTTGGACATGTTTTGTGAAGGAATTTGATAAAAAATGTACTTTTTTGGTGTGTTTTTTAGGCTTTTTTTTACGGTGTTAAATTGTGGGTTCAATTAATGTTCGGATTTATTGTACAAATTATAATGGACAAACCTATACCAAATATGCCGTGTTTTTATGTGGATTTTTTATACTTTATTAGGTGTGTATATAGAAGGTAGGCGCTTTGGGTATTATAAACCCCATAACGCAAAAAGACGTTATTGTACATCCTGTTGTGTAGGGGGAAGTACGGAGTGGGCTCACGGACTGAGCCTTCTTCATACTCACCGAGTTTTTGCTTCACAATGGAGCAAACACCCGTCGTTAACACCGATCATGGGTGTTAACCCTTTGATTGTCACGGGCAAAGCTGCTGGCGGCATTAGCGAGCCGGCAGTTTGTAGACGCCATCATCTTGTCTCAGATTGTCTCTCTCAGTGACATCATCGGGGAACAGCGATTCATTGCCCTGACAGCCTCGGGTCACACAAAGATTCGAGTCTATCATGTTTTAGGCTATCTATTACAATATGTGATTTGCACATTGTAAAACATGGTTTGCAATATATCCATCTACTGTCATACTGAAGTGATAGAATCAATCAGATAGAATCAATCATATGATAGAATCAATCAGATAACCAAGGGTTAAAGTACCCTAGGGGGTCTGAAAAATGCCTGATCTATCAAAATATAATAATGGTTTTTCACTGCATTTAACCCTTTAACGGATTCGCAATGGCACTTTTTTGCCATTTTAAAAAATATAAAAAATTCCATAAAAAGTGCACAGTCTTAAAAATGATAGCATTCAAAACGTAATCAAAAATTGAAAAAATGACACCACCTGCAGCTCTGTACACCAAAGTATGAAAAAGTTATTAGCACCAGAATACATCAAAATAAAGATTTTTTTTGTACAGGAGGTTTTCATTTTTGTAAATGTATGAAAACATTATAAAACCTATACAACTTTGTTATCTCCATGATGGTTCTGATGGTTCTTAATAGTGACGTTTAATGGAGGATTCTCTTAATTTCTCATCATGTCTTCCACCACGGGATTTTCCTGGATAAAGACTTTTGAGAAGGGGATAGTCCATAGATGGTACTTCTTCCATCTATTAGCACCATGACCCCCAGGTTATTTCTCAGATGGCTCACACTTTCTGTTTTTAGTTTCTAGTTATTTAAGTATTTCAAAATTAATTAGCGGTTACTTTTACTTTCTTGGCAATATTTCTTTTAGTCTTCATTTTTTTCAGTCTTATACATCTTATCTTTCTCATTTATTGCTCCCCTTACGGTACTAGTTAACCACTTTCTATTACACTTTTTGTTAAGTGTTTTCACATGACCTTTAAAAAATCTTTTTAAAAATGTCAAATTTTTTGAGTGCTTTTGCTTTTGAGAAAATTCTTCCAGTTTATTCGATTAAGATCTACCCTTATCTGCTAAACATTTGCCCTCCTGAAGTAAAGAGTATTCATTGCCTTTCTACTAACCATTTTAGTGAAGGATAATTCAAAATAATTTATATTGTTTTCACTATTACCCAGGTGCCCCGCAACCTGTCATTTTGATTTTCTGTCAGGTCTGATAAGGGGTGCTCCCCTCTTGTTGGGTCTCAGACTATTTCTGACAGGTAAGTGTCTTTTGGTATGGCAAAAACTTGCAAACTTTGAAGGACCTGCAGGTTTCTGCCCCCCAGGTAATTGAAGTCCCACATGAGTACATAAGTAGGCTGCTTTTAGGGGACTTACCAGCAGTTCCTCTGCGGTCTCCTAGTAATATTTCATTATTCTTTTTTTCTTCTCCTTATCTCCACCCATATGGACTCCATAGTTTTATTTTCCTCCCCAATGTTATCTTGCAAGATGTGATGGAGGCAAAATTTCACATAAAAAAAACTGGAGTAGTTTATTTATCTGATCATTTCTAAAAGGATCATAATTATCTATATTAACAGCACAGTTGCCCAGTTTAGCTTTAATGTAATGCTGTGTTTCACTGAAGCTCACAACAACATTGAAACCTCCAGTTCCTAAATTTTGTTTGTGAGTCTTCTGGCATTAGTGTACATAGACTTTAAATGGTTTTCCTTATCCCTATTACTTTGGTTCTTATTTGCTAATCTTATCTCAGCCCCCCCCCCCACCCCCCATATACCATATGTCTTCCCAGTTCTCTATCTTCACTGTCTTGCTCTATGTAGCTGCCCTCCCACAGGTCTCCAATTTAAGCACTTCTCCAACCCTCTTTTTTCCCAAAAAACACCCACACCATCCTCATTGAGATGCAGCCGTTCCCTGCTGCAGAGCCTGCACACCCATCTTCTCCATTGAGTTTGTGCTCAAAGTACAGCAAACTTCACTCCGTATTGTCAATTGAACACAGCAATTGAAATCTGGGCTTTCAGATTAGCAATTTTTACACATTCACACAACACTATGGCCCCTTAAATGGAAAGCAAAATAAGTTTTGTACCGTGTTAGCCAGTTCAAGAAATTCCTCTTGCTTTTGAAATGTTAAATAAAGTAACCTTCTTGAGATTGTGCTACAGCTTAGGTATAAAAGGTGATGCAAAAAATTTAAACAAAAAGACAATAGCAAAAAAAAAGTTGAGACAACAGGTCCTTAATAGAGATGAGCAAACATACTCGTCCGAGCTTGATGCTCATTCGAGCATTAGCATACTCGCAACTGCTCGGTGCTCGGACAAGTATTTCACCCGCTCGAGAAAATGTCATCTCGCGGCGTTTATATTTTTGGCGGCCAGAGACAGAGCCAATCACAAGCCAGAAGACTCTGCAGTACACCCACCATCACGTGGTACACTTACATGTCTAAAGCAGTGGTCGGCTGGCCTGATCAGGTGACCCTGGAATAGACTAGCCCCTGCCCGTGCTGCTCAGATCATTCTCTGTCTGGATCCGTTAGGGAGAGAGCTGCTGCTGGTCAGGGATAGCGTTAGGGTGCTAGTAGATTACTGTTAGGCAGGAGTGATTCTCGAAGAACCTTACTGTTAGGCAGGAGTGATTCTCCAAGAACCCAACAGCCCTTGTTAGGGCTACATTAGCGTTTTTCAAAAGTTAAAGTGACACACTCAGTCACAGCACAAAATCATTTTGTGTGTTGTCAGTGTAGGTTAGAAACTATCCATAGCAATCATCTTCTGTATAAATAAATTAAAATAAATTAATTAATTAAAAAAACACAAAAAAAATTTACATTTTATTTTTCTGTTTTGTATATATAATAGACTTTAATTTTGAAAATGTTGAACCCGAGGGCTAGGGGTAGAGGACGGGGGCTTCCAATTACTGCAGGGGTCAGAGGCCGTGGTCCTGGGCGGGGTGAGACACCACCTGCTGATGAGGGAGCAGGGGGACGCCACAGAGATACACTCCCTAGCTTCATGTCTCAAGTTACTGGGACTCATGGTAGAGCACTGTTGAGGGCTAGAACAGTGCAAACGGGTGATGTTGTAGAATGCGGACAATGCTTCTAGCCATTTGTCTACCAGTTAGTCTTCCATGCAGTCCACCCATGTTACCCAAGTGAGCACTCCTCCACCTCAGCCTCCTTCCCCCCCAGTCTGCCCACTCCCAGGAAAATTTGGCATTTGAGCCGGCATACTCTAAGGAACTGTTTTCTGGACCCTTCCCAGAGTAAAAAACCACTTCTCAGGTTGCTGCTGAGCTCTTTCCAGATGCCCAGGTTTTCCACCGGTCTCAGTCTGTGGGTCATGATGACCTTCTTGACGTAGTGGAAGAAGTGTGTAAAGAGGTGTCGGACGATGAGGAGACACGGTTTTCAGACAGTGATGAAGTTGTTGTCAGGGCAGGAAGTCCGAAGGGGGAGCAGACTGAGGGATCGGAAGATGATGAGGTGACAGACCCAAGCTGGGTCGATAGGCCGGGTAAACACAGTGCTTGTGAGACAGAGGCGAGTCCTATACGAAAACAGGTTGGAAGAGGCAGTGGTGGGGCCAGATGGAGAGGCAAGTCTGGTGGTTCTTTAAAGAAACACCAGATGACCGACGGAATGTGGTGTGAAAGCTGTGCCACACCAGGATCAGCAGGGGTTCCGCCACTACTAGCTTAACCACCACCAGTATGCGCAGGCATATGAATGATAAACACCCCACTCAATGGAACCAAGGCCGTTCACCTCTGGCCGGGTCCACCACTGCTCCTTCCCCTGTATCAGCGCCCTACCCAGCGTCCAGCACTCTATACCCCAGACGCTGGAGCGCAAGAGGAAATATAGCTGCACCCACCCACACGCCCAAGCCCTCAACGTCCACATCTCCAAATTACTCAGCCTGGAGATGCTGCCCTATAGGCTGGTAGAGACCGCAGCCTTTCGCAACCTCATGGCGGCGGACGCCCCTCGATATTCAGTCCCCTGCCGCCACTACTTTTCCCGATGTGCTGTCCCAGCCCTGCACCAGCACTTTTTAGGCAACATCATCCGTGCCCTGACCAACACCATTTCTGACAAGGTCCACCTAACCACTGACACGTGGATGAGTGCTGCCGGGCAGGGCCAATATATGTCGCGGATGGCACATTGAATTAACTTGGTGGAGACTGGGACTGAGTCTGACCCTGGGGCCGCTCATATACTGCGAACGCCGAGGATTGCGGGATCTACCTCGGTCCAGGTCTCTCAGGCCTACAATGCCTCCTCCTCCTCCTCCCACCCCTCCTCCACCTCCGAATTACCATCCGTGGGCATGGCGCCATCAGTCGGTAGCTGTAGGCAAGCAGCAGTGCCGTCACTAAGCGACAGCAGGCGGTGCTCAAACTGCTGAGCCTAGGCGATAAAAGGCATACCACCCAAGAGCTATTACAGGGCATCACAGCGCAGACCGAACTGTGGCTGGCACCGCTAAACCTGAAGCCAGGCATGGTTGTGTGTGACAACGGCCGTAACCTGGTGGTGGCTCTGCAACTCGGCAGACTCACACATGTGCCATGCTTGGCCCATGTGTTAAATCTCATAGTTCAGCGGTTCCTCAAGACATACCCCAATCTGTCTGATTTGCTCACAAAGGTGCGCCACATCTGTGCACATTTCAGAAAGTCCTGCATAGATGCTGCCACTCTCAGGGCAGCGCAGTACCGCCTCCAACAGCCCGCTCACCGACTGTTGTGCGACGTGCCCACGAGGTGGAATTCAACATTAACCATGTTATCCAGAGTTTACCAGCAGTGCAGAGCGATTGTAGACTGCCAGAGGTCAACTTCTACCAGAAATGCTAGTTAGGTCAGTCAGCTTCCTCAAGTCTACAATGAGGAGTGGACGTGGATGTCTGATATCTGTCAGGTGCTGAGTAACTTTGAGGAGTCAACAAAGATGGTCAGTGGCGATGCCGCCATCATCAGCCTCACCATCCCGCTGCTTGGCCTGTTGAAAAACTCTCTGGTCAGCATGAAGTTGTAAGGTTTGCACTCATCACAAGAGACAGGGGAAGAAGATTCCCTTGTTGATAGCCAAAGCACCCTCCGGTCTGTTTCTCAGCATGTAAAGGAGGAGGTGGAGGAGGAGAATGTTGGGGAGACAGAAGAGGGAGCATTGCTCAGTCCTTAACTGTTCAGCGTGTATGAGCAGAAGAAGAGGAGTTGGAGGACGAGGAAATGGAGAGTTAGGCCAGTGAGGGGAGTGAATTCTTGCGCGTTGGGACTCTGGCACATATGGCAGATTTCATGCTAGGCTGCCTATCCCGTGACCCTCGCGTTCAAAGAATTTATTCCAGCACCGATTACTGGGTATTCACCCTCCTGGACCCACGGTACAAGCAAAATCTTTCCACTCTCATCTCTGTAGAGGAAAGGAGTGTGAGAATGCATGAATACCAGCAGACCCTGGTGCACAAGTTGCAACTGTATTTCCCTTCTGACAGAGCTAGCGGCAGAAGGCGTACTTCTGCGGGACAAGTAGCAAGGGAGAGTAGGCGAGCAGGCAGCTTGTCCAGCGCTGGCAGGGGTACACTTTACAAGGCCTTTGCCAGTTTTATGTCACCCCAGCAAGACACTGTCACCTGTCCCCAGTCTCGGCAGAGTAGGGCTGATCTTTACAGAAAGATGGTGAGGGAGTACGGACCTGACCATACCATCGTCCTAAATGATGACACAGCTCTCTACAACTACTGGGTTTCAAAGGTGGACATGTGGCCCGAACTGGCGCTGTACGCCTTGGAGGTTCTTGCCTGCCCTGCCGCTAGCATGTTGTCAGAGCAGGTTTTAAGCTGGTGGCATCATCACCGATAAGCGTACACGCTTATCGACTGACAGCGCTGACAGGCTGACGCTTATCAAGATGAATCAAGCCTGGATTTCTCATGATTTCCATTCTCCACCAGGTAAAAGCAGCTCAACCTGAATAATAAATGAACTCCTCCTCCTCATTCTCCTTCTTCTCCTCCTCTTTGTACACTAATGCAGAGGCAACTGCCTTTTTTTTGCCAGGGCCAACTGGCTCTAGCTATAGTACTCAATGTATTTAATTTTTCTGGAGGGCCACCTACCCGCTCCTCTGTTTTAAACAATTTTTGGGAGTGCCACATACAGGTACTCTATGTATTTAATTTTTCTGGAGGGTTACCTACCCGCTCCTCTTTTTTGAAAACTTTTTTGGACTGCCACATACAGGCACTCTATCTATTTAATTTTTCTGGAGGGCCACCTACCCGCTCCTCTTTTTTGAAAACTTTTTTGGACTGCCACATACAGGCACTATTCAAATGTAATTGTCTCCATAGCAGCCTCCACACGTCGTCTTTTTTGCTGCCTCCACACATTGGGGCAGATTTACTTACCCGGTCCATTCGCGATCCAGCGGCGCGTTCTCTGCTCTGGATCCGGGTCCGGCCGGGACTTATTAAGGCAGTTCCTCCGACATCCACCAGGAGGCGCTGCTGCGCTGAAGTTCCCTGGAACGCACTGGAATACACCAAGCCGGGCTGAGAGAAGGTAAGTGCAAGCTCTGCGACACATTTTTTGTATTAAATATGGTGGTTTTTCCGAATTCGGCGGGTTTTCGTTCGGCCACTCCCCCCGATTTCCGTCGCGCGCATGCCAGCGCTGATGCAGCACAATCCGATCGCGTGCGCCAAAATCCCGGGGCAATTCAGGGGAAATTGGCGCAAATCGGAAATATTCGGGTAACACGTCGGGAAACCGCGAATCGGGCCGTAAGTAAATGACCCCCATTGTCTCCATTGCTACCTCCACACGTAATCTCCATAGCTGCCTCCAAAAGTCGTCCACATAGCTGCCTCCATACATCGTCCCCTTAGTAAACGAGCTGTGTCAGGCAGAATTTTAGGTTGTTTTAACGGCTTCCACATCAAACTTGTTAACTTTGTTGCTAACCGATATCACTTACCAATATTATTTCAGCGCTACTTGCGCATCTGTTTACGTTCCCCTCCCCCACCATAACCAGGCCAAATACTTATAAGAACAATACTAAACTTGATCTTATACAAAAGGTTCTTAGAAGTGCTGTTTGTAGCCCCCGCCGAGAGACAGGGGCTTGGACAGGCGAAAGCTCGCCTGGCAGGGGACCACCAGCTCCATCCCAAGATCCAACTAACATAGTTTTAACTGCAGCACCTTTAATTTACTACTACCTTACTGCCTGCATACATTGTCCCCTTAGCAAACAAGCTGTGTCAGGCAGAATTTTCGGGTGTTTCACCAGATGCCTCTGCTGTTTTCTGTCCATTTCGCCTCCACGATCCTCCACAGCGTCCACCAATGTCTCCATGCGCAGCATTCAACTGTCTATACCCCAGATGCTGGAGTGCAAGAGGAAAAACAGCACATTGTCCCCTGACGAGCTGTGTCAGGCTACATTTTCGGGTGGTTTACCAGCTGTGATTTTCTGGTGTTTTATATGGGTCACTCAGTTTGATAATGGATGCAAAGCTGTATGCTGAGTGCGCGTCCCTCTCACATGCCTCCACACGTCGTCTCCATAGCAGCCTCCACGCGCCGTCTCCATAGCTTCCTCCACACGTCGTCTCCATAGCAGCCTCCATACGCCGTCTCCATAGCTGCCTCCACACGCCGTCTCTATAGCTGCCTTCACACGGGTGTTTCACCAGATACGTTATGGAACTTGGTCACTATGTCGCCACCATGCTGTGTTATCGACTAAATATACCGTCAACCTTTTGTTCACATAGGGAGTCATTTCAGCGCTTCTTGCTCACCTCCTTTGGTTCCTCTCTGCCGCCATAACCAGGCAAAATACTGATACGTACAGTGCTACACGTTATCCTCGCCAAAAGGAATTTTTTTAATTGGTTTGAAGCCTGAGTCCATTTGGGGTATGTCGCCATGCCACTTTCTAGCCTGCCGCTGCTGCTGTTGCCTCCACATGCCGTCCCCTATAGTGTCAGGGTCAATTATTGGGTGTTTTAGAAACTATCTCGCCTCTTTAGGTCACTCTGTCATCGCCATGCTGTTACCCATAATTTTGGCATAATGGTGCGATTAAGCAGCCTCCGAGGCATCCATGCATGCTGCCCCTGCTGTTTCCTGTCCATTTCTGTGGTGTTTCCTTCATTTTCTGAGGTTTCCAGCTGTTGGAGAGATGCTAGGAGGAGGCCTACATTTTTTGTCAGCCTGGAGCTTGGTTTGGGCAGAAGCCTGTAACATAGAAAGACAAGTCTGTTTCCAAATGTACTTTAGGTCCCATATCAACTCCTCAATAGCAGGGACATCAGAGGACACAGGAAAAGGAAGAGGAGGGCGTGGATGCAATATAAGAAAACTCCGCCCATGGCAACAGGGCAGACCAGTTGTCCTGACGGGCAGAGACAAAATGATGGAGATAGCAACCCAGAGTCTTGTTAACTCTCTATACATGTCCATTGGACTGAGGGTGGTATGCAGAGGAGAAATCCAGCTTTAATTGCAGTTGACTGCAGAGAGAACACCAGAAGCGGGGAACAAACTGGGCCCTCAGGTCAGAGACGATGTGCTCAGGAAGACCATGTAGCTGGAAGATGTGGGTGAAGAACAAGCTAGCAAGGCGAGAGGCAGAAATCAGACCAGAAAGAAACACAAAATGGGATATCTTGGAGAACCAGTTGGTTACCACCCAGATGATGGTGATCCCAGGGGAAGATGGCAGATCCTTGATAAATTCCATTGCCACGTGAGACCACAGGCAGCTGGGTATTGGTAATGGTAGTAGTAGACCAGCTGGTTTCAGGCGAGATGGCTTATTACGATCATAAGAAGTGCAGGAACCCACACAATCCTATACATCTTTTACCAAATCAGGCCACCAATAGAAACGGGAAATGAGGTCTACAGAGTGAGGTTAAAACAAGAGGTTAAAATGTAACAATAAGAGTGACCAGCAGGCTTGCCTTGGGTTGAGGCATTGAGCAGTCTGGAGGTAAAGGAGATTCTTATGATCTGTATACACGCAGACTGGATGGTGAGCCCACTCCAGAAAATAACGCCATTCTTCCAAGGCCAGTTTGATGGCCAGTTGTTCTCTATCTCCTCTCGAGTAATTCCTCTCTGTGGAGGAGAAAGTCTTAGAGAAAAACCCACAAGTGAGAATTTGGCCTTTGGGCCCTTTCTGGGTATGCACTGCCCCAGCTCTTACTGAGGAGGCATCAACTTCCAGATGGAAAGGCTTCTCTGTATCAGGCTGAGTGAGAACTGGGACTGAGGCAAAGTCAAGTTTTAATCTTGAGAAAGCTTCTTCAAACAGGACACAAGAGAGCGCCACAATAGAAGATACAAGAGAGGAGACGTGTGGGATAAACTGCCGGTAATAGTTCCCATGGCCATTGAAGCACCGTAGACAACTTAGCAGGATCCATTTGTGGACCCCTATCAGAGGTAACGGGACACATTTACTTACCCGGCTGACAGAGTTCACCCGAAGTGCATTGTCCGACAACAATGCACCGTGCCGCGCTTCACAAAGACTGTGGGCCCCATTTCCTGCCTCTGTTGTTTCCCCGCTCAAGTGCATTGGTTGTGACACAATTTGAATATTAAATCCTGCACTCAGTCTGAATCAGTCAGATCGTCTGACGGCCCGGCCTCCGATTTCTGTCGCATGAAAGCCGGTACCGCTGCACCAAAATCGACTCGCGTGCAACACAATACCCTTCTAAATAAGGGCGCAAATCCTGAGAATCCTGAAAATTTTAAAAGTCTGATGAAAGTGCATTCGCTGACCCTTAGTAACTAAGCCCCAATGTAGCCAAGGAAGGGAAGACTCTTCTAATGGAACTGGCATTACGCCTTGGCATAGAGGCGATTGGCTCTTACAGGACTTGACACATATAGGACCGGTGGGATTCAAGGTCCGCAGAAAACATCAGTATATCGTCTTGATAAACCACGACACAGGTCTATAGCAAGTCCCTGAAGATGTAGTTGATGAAAGACGGCTGGTGCATTACAAAGTCCAAACGGCATAACCAGGTACTCAAAGTGCCCATCTCGATTGTTAAAGGTGGTCTTCCACTTGTCACCCTTGCAGATACGGATAAGGTTGTAGGCCCCATGAAGGTCCAGTTTGGAGAAGACTCTGGCTCCACAATGGGGGGCAAACAGCTCAGTTATCAATGGCAAAGGATAGTGGTTCTTAACTGTGACCTTGTTAAGAAAACGATAGTTGATACATGGATGGAGTGACCCATCCTTCTTGGTCACAAAGAAGAAGCAAGCACCAGCTGGAGAAGAGGATTCCTGTATGAAGACTCTCTGCAGCTTCTCTTTAATATAGTCCGACATTGCTGCGATTTCAGAAGAGGGTACACTCGACCCTGAGGAGGAGACGTACTCGGCAGCAGATCAACAGGGCAGTCTCGGCTTGTTTCTTTAAAAATATGTCAGCAAAGTCCTGATAGCAAGCTGGGAGACCTTCCAGAGGCTTGGGAACCACAGAAGAGACCATGACAGGTACTTGATGAGGAACCACCATGCAGCGAGTCTGGCAATCTGGTCTCCAATGAAGAATCTTCCCTGTCTTCCAATTAAGTAAAGGTGCATGGAGCTGTAACCATGGAAGACCCAACATAAGGGAAAATTTCCTGAGGTACCACATAGAAAGACAGTCTCTCTTTGTTTAGTGCTCCGACTTGCAGTAACAAAGGTTCAGTGCAGTACCGGACCGGATCAAAGAGGATTTGGCCACTGACAGGAGTTTGCCAGAGGTTTCTCAAGGCGGACTAGCGGGAAGTGATGCCGGGAGACCAGAAAGGCATCCACAAAGTTTCTTTCAGAAACGGAATCCGGGAAGGCAGAAATCTGGAACTGAGCACCAGTTTTTGAGCTGAGCAGAATGGGAAGATTAAGACGGACGTGGAGAAGCTTTGTTCTTTCAAGGGACGCTTTACCAAGAACACTAGGTGCAAGCATTTCCCGGATGCTGAGGACGGATTGCACAGGCCTGAAGGAAATGTTGCGGGCTGGCAGAGTAGAGGCAGAGATTCTCCTGGCATCGCCTAGCATGTTCCTGAGAAGGCATCCAAGCTCTCTCCACCTGCACCAGTTCTTCAGTAGCTGTCACAGCAGGTGACCGAATCGGTCACTGGAAGTCAGGAGCCAACGGGGCATATGTCAAACCCAGCCATGTGCTTGTTTTAAACGTTGCTCCTCAGAGTGCTCCATAGACCGGATATCGACGCGAGTGGGCAGCGAGATGAGTTCACTCGGAGTAGACAGATCACATGCAGACAGAATATCTATTTTGTTCCAAAAATCCCTTTTTAAAGGTCGCCAGAGTATGGAATTGAACCACATAGTCACCAACAGAAGAATCCCCTTCATGCAGGTTTAGCAGTGCAGTCTCAGCTGAAGATGCCCATGTTGGTTCCTCAAAGACAGTCTGGAACTCAGCAAAGAAGGAGGTGATGTTAGCTTTAACTGGGTCTTTTCTGTCCCAGAGAGGAGCAGCTCATGCCAGGGCCTTCTTGAAGAGGAGGTTGATGATGAATGCCACCGTAAATCTTTCTGTGATGAATTGAGATGGCATAAGTTCAATGTACAGGGAGCAGTAGGTGATAAAGTCCCTGCACAACTTGGGGTCCCCATCGTACTTTGATGGCATGGAAAGTCTCAGCCTAGGTTCAGTGGAGGGTTGGCTAACCAGAGTAGAGGGAGCTGCCACAGGAGCTTGATGCTGTCGGAATCTAAGTGACACGCGGTTTCCACTGGAGCCCGCTGCAAAGTGGGTTGGTCTTGCTGTGGTGTGGTACCCCCAGGTCATTCCACAGGTGCGACTTTGTCCACAGTGACAGCCAAGGCGAGATACAAAAACGGAAGGCAGGCTCATGGTCAGGGACAGGCAGGAGGTCAGGGCAGGCGGCACAGGGTCAGAGGCAAAGAAGAAGGTCAGGGCTGGCCACTGAGGAACAGATCAAGGGTCACAACAGGAAATCAATAAACAGGCACAGGGCAACAATACTAGCTTTCTCAGAGGCATATGGCACAAAGATCCAGCAGGGAATGCTGGGAGAGGCCAGCTTTCATCTATTTCTTTGAACGATCAGCATTAGAGATGAGCGAACATGCTCGTCCGAGCTTGATGCTCGGTCGAGCATTAGGGTACTCGAAACTGCTCGTTGCTCGGACGAATACTTCGCCCGCTCGAGAAAATGGCAGCTCCCGCCGTTTTGCTTTTTGGCGGCCAGAAACAGAGCCAATCACAAGCCAGGAGACTCTGCACTCCACCCAGCATGACGTGGTACCCTTACACGTCGATAGCAGTGGTTGGCTGGCCAGATCAGGTGACCCTGGGATAGACTAGCCGCTGCCCGCGCTGCTCGGATCATTCTGTGTCTGGATGCCGCTAGGGAGAGAGCTGCTGCTGGTCAGGGAAAGCGTTAGGGTGTTCTATTAGCTTACTGTTAGGCAGGAGTGATTCTCAAAGAACCCAACAGCCCTTCTTAGGGCTACAATAACGTTCTACTTTTTTTATTTTAATTTGCATCTAGTACCATTTTGTGAGGAATTAGCAGGGGGACTTGCTACCGTTGTGTTTAGCTCTTAGTGGCACACATATCCATAGCAAAGACCGAAGTGGGAAAATTTAGTAGGGGTTGGATTTCAATTAGGCACTAACTCAGTGTCATCTCATCTGGCATAGTAGTGTGCTTTGATACTTGGCTAGAAAATAGCCATAGGAGAATACAAAGAGCTTACTTACGCATACAGTAGCGTTCTATATATTTGATTTCTGGTTGATCTGCTGGTGGCTGTACTTTCTGCAGTGCATGTACTAGCCAATTCTGAGCAATTTGTAGTGAGACTTGCGACCGCTGTGTTCTGCGCTTAGTGACACACATATCCATAGCAAAGACCGAAGTGGGAAAATTTAGTAGGGGTTGGATTTCAATTAGGCACTAACTCAGTGTCATCTCATCTGGCATAGTAGTGTGCTTTGATACTTGGCTAGAAAATAGCCATAGGAGAATACAAAGAGCTTACTTACGCATACAGTAGCGTTCTATATATTTGATTTCTGGTTGATCTGCTGGTGGCTGTACTTTCTGCAGTGCATGTACTAGCCAATTCTGAGCAATTTGTAGTGAGACTTGCGACCGCTGTGTTCTGCGCTTAGTGACGCACATATCCATAGCAAAGACCGAAGTGGGAAAATTTAGTAGGGGTTGGATTTCAATTAGGCACTAACTCAGTGTCATCTCATCTGGCATAGTAGTGTGCTTTGATACTTGGCTAGAAAATAGCCATAGGAGAATACAAAGAGCTTACTTACGCATACAGTAGCGTTCTATATATTTGATTTCTGGTTGATCTGCTGGTGGCTGTACTTTCTGCAGTGCATGTACTAGCCAATTCTGAGCAATTTGTAGTGAGACTTGCGACCGCTGTGTTCTGCGCTTAGTGACACACATATCCATAGCAAAGACCGAAGTGGGAAAATTTAGTAGGGGTTGGATTTCAATTAGGCACTAACTCAGTGTCATCTCATCTGGCATAGTAGTGTGCTTTGATACTTGGCTAGAAAATAGCCATAGGAGAATACAAAGAGCTTACTTACGCATACAGTAGCGTTCTATATATTTGATTTCTGGTTGATCTGCTGGTGGCTGTACTTTCTGCAGTGCATGTACTAGCCAATTCTGAGCAATTTGTAGTGAGACTTGCGACCGCTGTGTTCTGCGCTTAGTGACGCACATATCCATAGCAAAGACCGAAGTGGGAAAATTTAGTAGGGGTTGGATTTCAATTAGGCACTAACTCAGTGTCATCTCATCTGGCATAGTAGTGTGCTTTGATACTTGGCTAGAAAATAGCCATAGGAGAATACAAAGAGCTTACTTACGCATACAGTAGCGTTCTATATATTTGATTTCTGGTTGATCTGCTGGTGGCTGTACTTTCTGCAGTGCATGTACTAGCCAATTCTGAGCAATTTGTAGTGAGACTTGCGACCGCTGTGTTCTGCGCTTAGTGACGCACATATCCATAGCAAAGACCGAAGTGGGAAAATTTAGTAGGGGTTGGATTTCAATTAGGCACTAACTCAGTGTCATCTCATCTGGCATAGTAGTGTGCTTTGATACTTGGCTAGAAAATAGCCATAGGAGAATACAAAGAGCTTACTTACGCATACAGTAGCGTTCTATATATTTGATTTCTGGTTGATCTGCTGGTGGCTGTACTTTCTGCAGTGCATGTACTAGCCAATTCTGAGCAATTTGTAGTGAGACTTGCAACCGCTGTGTTCTGCGCTTAGTGACGCACATATCCATAGCAAAGACCGAAGTGGGAAAATTTAGTAGGGGTTGGATTTCAATTAGGCACTAACTCAGTGTCATCTCATCTGGCATAGTAGTGTGCTTTGATACTTGGCTAGAAAATAGCCATAGGAGAATACAAAGAGCTTACTTACGCATACAGTAGCGTTCTATATATTTGATTTCTGGTTGATCTGCTGGTGGCTGTACTTTCTGCAGTGCATGTACTAGCCAATTCTGAGCAATTTGTAGTGAGACTTGCGACCGCTGTGTTCTGCGCTTAGTGACGCACATATCCATAGCAAAGACCGAAGTGGGAAAATTTAGTAGGGGTTGGATTTCAATTAGGCACTAACTCAGTGTCATCTCATCTGGCATAGTAGTGTGCTTTGATACTTGGCTAGAAAATAGCCATAGGAGAATACAAAGAGCTTACTTACGCATACAGTAGCGTTCTATATATTTGATTTCTGGTTGATCTGCTGGTGGCTGTACTTTCTGCAGTGCATGTACTAGCCAATTCTGAGCAATTTGTAGTGAGACTTGCGACCGCTGTGTTCTGCGCTTAGTGACGCACATATCCATAGCAAAGACCGAAGTGGGAAAATTTAGTAGGGGTTGGATTTCAATTAGGCACTAACTCAGTGTCATCTCATCTGGCATAGTAGTGTGCTTTGATACTTGGCTAGAAAATAGCCATAGCAATAGGATAGCATTGTTTGGTTTTAAAAACTCAAAAAAAAAAAAAAAACACAAAAAAAAAAAAAAAACACAAAAAAAAAAAAAAAAAAGTAAAAAAAAAAATAAAGTTATAACTCTCATTTTAAAAATGTTTAACCCGAGGGCTAGGGGTAGAGGACGAGGGCGGGGACGTGGGCGTCCAACTACTGCAGGGGTCAGAGGCCGTGGTCCTGGGCGGGGTGAGACACCACCTGCTGATGAGGGAGCAGGGGAACGCCGCAGAGCTACACTCCCTAGGTTCATGTCTGAAGTTACTGGGACTCGTGGTAGAGCACTGTTGAGGCCAGAACAGTGCGAACAGGTGATGTCGTGGATTGCTGACAATGCTTCGAGCAATTTGTCCACCACCAGTCAGTCTTCCACGCAGTCCACCCATGTCACCGAAATCGGCACTCCTCCAGCTCCTGCACCTCAGCCTCCTCCCCCCCAGTCTGCCCCCTCCCAGGAAAATTTGGCATTTGAACCGGCATACTCTGAGGAACTGTTTTCTGGACCCTTCCCACAGTCACAAACCACTTGTCCGGTTGCTGCTGAGCAATTTTCCGATGCCCAGGTTTTCCAACAGTCACAGTCTGTGGGTGATGATGACCTTCTTGACGTAGTGGAAGTGTGTAAAGAGGTGTCCGACGATGAGGAGACACGGTTGTCAGACAGTGGGGAAGTTGTTGTCAGGGCAGGAAGTCCGAGGGGGGAGCAGACTGAGGGATCGGAGGATGATGAGGTGACAGACCCAAGCTGGGTTGAGAGGCCGGGTGAACACAGTGCTTCTGAGACGGAGGAGAGTCCTCGACCAGAACAGGTTGGAAGAGGCAGTGGTGGGGCCAGACGGAGAGGCAGGGCCAGAGCTGGTGCATCAGCGCCAAATGTGTCAACTAGTGAAGCTCCCGTGGCGAGGGCTCCTGCGGCGAGGGCTAGATCTTCAGAAGTCTGGAGGTTCTTTAAGGAAACACCGGATGACCGACGGACTGTGGTGTGCAACATTTGCCAAACCAGGCTCAGCAGGGGTTCCACCACTACTAGCTTAACTACCACCAGTATGCGCAGGCATATGAATGCTAAACACCCCACTCAGTGGCAACAAGCCCGTTCACCTCCGGCCGTGCACACCACTGCTCCTTCCCCTGTGTCAGCTGCTAGTCAACCCCCTGCCCAGGACCCTGCCACAAAAACCCCATCGTCGCCTCCACGATCCTCCACAGCATCCACCAGCGTTCAGCTCTCCATACCCCAGACGCTGGAGCGAAAACGCAAATATAGTGCAACCCACCCGCACGCCCAAGCCCTTAATGTGCACATCTCCAGATTGCTTAGCCTGGAGATGCTGCCCTATAGGCTAGTAGAGACCGAGGCCTTTCGCAACCTCATGGCGGCGGCCGCCCCTCGGTATTCGGTCCCCAGCCGCCACTACTTTTCCCGATGTGCCGTCCCAGCCCTGCACCAGCACGTGTCAGACAACATCATCCGTGCCCTGACCAACGCCGTTTCTGACAAGGTCCACCTGACCACGGACACGTGGACGAGTGCTGCCGGGCAGGGCCACTATATATCGCTGACGGCACATTGGGTTAACTTGGTGGAGGCTGGGACCGAGTCTGACACTGGGGCTGCTCATATACTGCCGACGCCGAGGATTGCGGGGCCTACCTCGGTCCAGGTGTTTCAGGCCTACTATGCCTCCTCCTCCTCCCACCCCTCCTCCACCTCCTCCTCCGAACTACCATCCGTGGGCACGGCGCCATCAGTCGGTAGCTCTAGGCACAGCAGCAGTGCCGTCGCTAAGCGACAGCAGGCGGTGCTCAAACTGCTGAGCCTAGGCGACAAAAGGCACACCGCCCAAGAGCTATTACAGGGCATCACGGCGCAGACTGATCTGTGGCTGGCACCGCTGAACCTCAAGCCGGGAATGGTTGTGTGTGACAACGGCCGTAACCTGGTGGCGGCTCTGCAACTCGGCAGACTGACACATGTGCCATGCCTGGCCCATGTGTTAAATCTGATAGTTCAGCGTTTCCTCAAGACATACCCCAATCTGTCTGATTTGCTCACGAAGGTGCGCCGCATCTGTGCGCATTTCAGGAAGTCCAGCCCAGATGCTGCCACTCTCAGGGCAGCGCAGCGCCGCCTCCAACTGCCCGCTCACCGACTGTTGTGCGACGTGCCCACGAGGTGGAATTCAACACTGACCATGTTATCCAGAGTTTACCAGCAGCGCAGAGCGATTGTAGACTGCCAGATGTCAACTTCCACCAGAACTGGTAGTCAGGTCAGTCAGCTTCCTCAAGTCTACAATGAGGAGTGGACGTGGATGTCTGATATCTGTCAGGTGCTGAGTAACTTTGAGGAGTCAACACAGATGGTCAGTGGCGATGCCGCCATCATCAGCCTCACCATCCCGCTGCTTGGCCTGTTGAAAAACTCTCTGGTCAGCATGAAGTCGGAAGCTTTGCGCTCGTCACAAGAGACAGGGGAAGAATATTCCCTTGTTGATAGCCAAAGCACCCTCAGGTCTGTTTCTCAGCGCATATCGGAGGAGGTGGAGGTGGAGGAGGATGAGGAGGAAGAGGAGGAGAATGTTGGTGAGACACAAGAGGGGACCATTGTTGAGTCCTTTACTGTTCAGCGTGTATGGGCAGAAGAAGAGGAGTTGGAGGAGTTGGAGGAGGAGGAAATGGACAGTCAGGCCAGTGAGGGGAGTGAATTCTTACGCGTTGGTACTCTGGCGCATATGGCAGATTTCATGCTAGGCTGCCTATCCCGTGACCCTCGCGTTCAAAGAATTTATTCCAGCACCGATTACTGGGTGTTCACTCTCCTGGACCCACGGTACAAGCAAAATCTTTCCACTCTCATCCCTGCAGAGGAAAGGAGTGTGAGAATGCATGAATACCAGCAGGCCCTGGTGCACAAGCTGAAACAGTATTTCCCTTCTGACAGCGCTAGCGGCAGAGTGCGTAGTTCTGCGGGACAAGTAGCGAGGGAGAGTAGGCGAGCAGGCAGCTTGTCCAGCACTGGCAAGGGTACGCTTTACAAGGCTTTTGCCAGCTTTATGTCACCCCAGCAAGACACTGTCACCTGTCCCCAGTCTCGGCAGAGTAGGGCTGATCTTTACAGAAAGATGGTGAGGGAGTACGTAGCTGACCATACCATCGTCCTAAATGATCACACAGCTCCCTACAACTACTGGGTTTCAAAGCTGGACATGTGGCACGAACTGGCGCTGTACGCCTTGGAGGTTCTTGCCTGCCCTGCCGCTAGCGTCTTGTCCGAGCGGGTTTTCAGTGCAGCTGGTGGCATCATCACCGATAAGCGTACACGCCTGTCGACTGACAGCGCTGACAGGCTGACGCTTATTAAAATGAATAAAGGCTGGATTTCTCAGAATTTCCAATCTCCACCAGGTGAAGGAAGCTCAACCTGAATAATTGATCCACTCCTCCTCCTCCTCATTTTCCTCCTTCTCCTCCTCTTTGTACAGTAAAGCAGAGGAAAATGGCTATTTTTTGACAGGGCCCACTGGCTCTTGCTATAGTACTTCATGCATTTAATTTTTCTGGAGGGCCACCTACCCGGTCCTCTGTTTGAAACAATTTTTGTGAGTGCCACATACAGGCACTCAATCTATTCCATTTTACTGCAGGGCCACCTACCTGCTCCTCTGGTTTGAAACATTTTTGGGACTGCCACATACAGGCACTCAATCTATTCCATTTTACTGGAGGGCCACCTACCTGCTCCTCTGGTTTGAAAAATTTTTGGGACTGCCACATACAGGCACTCAATCTATTCCATTTTACTGCAGGGCCACCTACCTGCTCCTCTGGTTTGAAACATTTTTGGGACTGCCACATACAGGCACTCAATCTATTCCATTTTACTGCAGGGCCACCTACCTGCTCCTCTGGTTTGAAACATTTTTGGGACTGCCACATACAGGCACTCAATCTATTCCATTTTACTGCAGGGCCACCTACCTGCTCCTCTGGTTTGAAACATTTTTGGGACTGCCACATACAGGCACTCAATCTATTCCATTTTACTGGAGGGCCACCTACCTGCTCCTCTGGTTTGAAAAATGTTTGGGACTGCCACATACAGGCACTATCCAAATTAAATTGTCTCCATAGCAGCCTCCACACGTTGTCTCCATTGCTACCTCCAAAAGTCGTCCATATAGCTGCCTCCATACATCGTCCCTTTATCAAACGAGGTGTGTCAGGCAGAAATTTGGGTTGTTTTCATGGATTCCACATCAAAGTTGTTAACTTTGTCGCCACCCTGCTGTGTTATCCACAAAATATACTGGCAAACTTTTACCATTTAGGGATATTATTTCAGCGCTTCTTGCGCATCTGTTTACATTCCCCTCACCCGGCATATCCTAAACTTATAAGAACGCTACTACACTTGATCTTATACAAAAGGTTCTTAGAAGTGCTGTTTGGGGAGTAGCCTAGAGACAGGGGCTTGAATTGGCGAAAGCTCGCCTGGCAGCGGAGCGCCAGCTCCATGCGCATCATGCGCTTCTTGCGCATCTGTTTACATTCCCCTCACCCGGCATATCCTAAACTTATAAGAACGCTACTACACTTGATCTTATACAAAAGGTTCTTAGAAGTGCTGTTTGGGGAGTAGCCTAGAGACAGGGGCTTGAATTGGCGAAAGCTCGCCTGGCAGCGGAGCGCCAGCTCCATGCGCATCATGCGCTTCTTGCGCATCTGTTTACATTCCCCTCACCCGCCATATCCCAAACTTATAAGAACGCTACTACACTTAACTTGGTGCAGGCTGGGACCGAGTCTGACCCTGGGGCTGGTCATATACTGCCGACGCAGAGAATTGCGGGGCCTACCTCGGTCCAGGTCTCAAAGGCCTACTATACCTCCTCCCACCCCTCCTCCACCTCCTCCTCCTCCGAATTACCATCCGTGGGCATGGCGCCATCAGTCGGTAGCTCTAGGCACAGCAGCAGTGCCGTCGCTAAGCGACAGCAGGCGGTGCTGAAACTGCTGAGCCTAGGCGATAAAAGGCACACCGCCCAAGAGCTATTACAGGGCATTCCACATCAAAGTTGTTAACTTTGTCGCCACCCTGCTGTGTAATCCACAAAATATACTTGCAAACTTTTACCATTTAGGGATATTATTTCAGCGCTTCTTGCGCATCTGTTTACATTCCCCTCACCCGCCATATCCTAAACTTATAAGAACGCTACTACACTTGATCTTATACAAAAGGTTCTTAGAAGTGCTGTTTGGGGAGTAGCCTAGAGACAGGGGCTTGGATTGGCAAAAGCTCGCCTGGCTGCAGAGCGCCAGCTCCATCCCAAGATCCAACTAACATAGTTGCAGCACCTTTAATCTACTACTAGTTCACTGCCTCCATAATAATAATAATAATAATCTTTATTTATATAGCGTCATCATATTCTGTAGCGCTTTACAAATCATAGGAAACAAATACAAATGTAATGTAACAGAGCACAACATTTGTATGGAACAACAGGAGTGAGGTCCCTGCTCGCCAGAGCTTACGGTTTATGAAGATGATGGGGTAACACGAGGTAAAAGAATATTTAATGGTCAAGCCATTCTTCTTAGGGAATAGAAAAAAATATAATAAATGGAATTGCTGTCGCTTGAACCACTCAGCCGTCATCTTATATACCAGGTCCAGGGTGAATGGGACTGCAGAGAAGTCTGGTGCCTGTTGGTTGCTGGATAACAGATGGGAGGACGACACAGGACGGGTTAGTAGAAGAGTTAAAACTTCATGCAGTTAATGAGTGTTATAGGCTTGCCTAAAGAAATGGGTTTTAAGAGCACGTTTGAAACTTTGGAGGTTAGGTATTAGTCTGATAGTCCAGGGCAGAGCATTCCATAGAATTGGTGCAGCTCTAGAGAAGTCTTGGAGACGCGAGTGGGAGGTCCGCACTAGGGTAGAGGTTAATCTAAGATCACTGGCGGATCTAAGAGCACGGGTTGGGCGATAGACTGAGATAAGAGAGGAGAGGTAGGGGGGTGCAGCATTATACAGAGCTTTATGGATGAGGGTTATTATTATTTTAAACTGTATTCGAAAGGAGACTGGCAGCCAGTGCAGCGACTGGCATGAACTGTAAGCATACATGGTCCCCTTATCAAACGAGCTGTGTCAGGCAGAATTTTGGGTTGTTTTCATGGCTTCCATGTTAACTTTGTCGCCACCCTGCTGTGTAATCCACAAAATATACTGGCAAACTTTTATCATGTACCGATATTATTTGAGCGCTTCTTGCTCACCTCCTTTGGTTCCTCTCTGACACCCATTGGTTTGAAGCCTGAGTCCAATTAGGGTATGTCGCCATGCCACTCTCTAGCCTGCTGCCGCTGCCTCTGCCTCTGCATGCCGTCCCCTATAGTGTCAGGGTCAATTATTGGATGTTTTACATGCTATCTAGCTTCATTCTGTCACTCTGTCATGGCCATGCTGTTGCCCATAATTTCGGCATAATGGTGCGATTAAGCAGCCTCAGAGGCATCCATGCATGCTGCCCCTGCTGTTTCCTGTCCATTTCCGTGGTGTTTCCATCCTTTTCTGAGGTTCCCAGGTGTTTGGCCAAGCTTCCCTGTGCAGAGCCTTGGTCCCCTTGAAAAATGCTCGAGTCTCCCATTGACTTCAATGGGGTTCGTTATTCGAGACGAGCACTCGAGCATCGGGAAAAGTTCGTCTCGAATAACGAGTACCCGAGCATTTTAGTGTTCGCTCATCTCTAATCAGCATCAATCAGTAGTGCGCTGGCCCTTAAAATAGATTCCTCCCAAAAGTCTAATAACTTCCATAAACCCATGCCGGATATTGTTTTATATACTATATTGCATATCCGCTCAAATTTAAACCCTTGCACCAGTTTTCTGTCTGGCTTTGCACATTCTTTTTAGTGCAAACTGCTGGCACATGTATTTATAAATTGTCTGGGCCAGTTTTGTGTCGCAAGCTGCACTATGTCCTACAGAAAAATGTCCACATGAAGGGACATGTTAGTGCACAGTTGGATATTGTGCCACAATTCTGTCTGTGCCACAATTCAATTCTCATTTGGGAGTCACATTTGGGAGCCACCATGCAACGTACTTCATAAATGTGTTGTATGCCCTATTTTAAAGGTGCATCAAAAGGTGCTCCAGAAATAATGAATCTGGCACACTCTGCACTATACAAAGGCAAACAGTACAGTTTGCACTGTTCATAGTAAACATGCCCCAATATATCCTGGAGTACTTGTTACCAACGACATGCTAGTGTACTGATCCACACTTAAACTCATCAATAAGATCGACCAGTGTCCATGACCACATGCTGTAATCAATTACTGTGATCATTAAAATTTCCAGCAATTATAGACAAATGTCAAAATCAGGAAACACCAGATCCACAGGAACATAACCATATTCATTAGCTTCACTTCCCGCCACCTTGGAGAACAAGGTTTCTGCCTCTGTCTTATTCTGAATGCTTGGTCATGTCTGCAAAGAACCTTTCCCATCAATCGGTTTGTATATCTCACATGAGTTAGTGGTTCTTTCTACAGAACTGTTAGAAACCTTCTCCTGCTATGCAGCATTATTCACTAAACTAGAGCTGAAATCTAAGTCTGTGGCTTCTTTTATCCTTTTAACATGACCAAGTGCTACACAGGAATCACTTTCTCCTTCATTACAACATCCTGCAGCAGGCAGAATTTATAGGGGTGAAATCTTATCCTCTCTCGCACTATATAATTTTATATAACATTCAGGCCTTCTTGTGTCCTACTCCATAACATGATCAACAATGGTATACTGTATACTTAAAGGGAACCTACCACCACGAATCTACCTATAAAGGTAGATCGGGTGGTAGGTGGATGTATGGGACGTGAGGATAGCCCTTTTTAGAGCTAATCCTCACGTCCCCGCTAGCGTAGCATAAACTTTATTGCCTTGATATGTAAATTTTATTAACTGGGGCGTGGAGTAGCCGGACACGATGCTACACGGCGCGGCTACTCCACGCCCCAGTAGCCGCTTTCCCCGCCTACCCTGTGATCTTCGGCGCGCAGCTCCTGGCAGCTGCGCACCCTCGTCCGAGAAGCCGGAGTTCTGCGCATGCGCAGTAACTCCGGCCTCGTTCCCGAGATCGCGCATCCTTTATTATGCCTGGCAATGCTGGATGCTACAGCTAGTATATAATATGTGGGGGCAATGTGTGAACAATTTGCGGGGTATATATGATATATGTGGGAGCCCAGTGTGGCCAGTTGTGGTGTGAGAGGTATATATGATATATGTGGTAGACACAGTGTAGTTAGTTGAGGAGTGAGGGGTATATATGATATATGTGGGAGCACAGTGTGAGCAGTTGTGGTGTGAGGGGTATATATGATATATGTGAGGGCACAGTGTGATCAATTGTGTCGTGATGGGTATATATGATATATTTGGGAGCACAGGGTGGCCAGTTGTTGTGTGAGGGGTCTATGTGGGAGTGCAGTGTGATCAGTTGTGGTGTGAGGGGTAAATATGATATATGTGGGGGCACAGTGTGATCATTTGTGGCATGAGGGGTAGATATCATAAATGTGAGGGCACAGTGTGATCAATTGTGGTGTGAGGGGTATATAAAATATATGTGGGAGCGCAGTGTGATCAGTTGTGGTGCGAGGGATATATATGATAGATGAGGGAGCACAGTGGGATCAACTGTAGTGTGAGGGATTTATATGATATATGTGGTACCACAGTGTGTTCAATTTCGGTGGGAGGGGGTATATATAATATATGTGGGAGCACATTGTGATAAGTTGTGGTGTGAGCAATATATATGACATATGTTGGGGCACAGTATGGTCAATTGTGGTATGAGTTGTATATATGATATGGTCAAGTGTGATGAGTATATAGGATGATGCCAATGATGTTTGTTTTATAAACCAACAGAGATGAGTCATGGATAGAAGAAGTTGCCTGGAAGATCAGAAAGAAGGGAAGAGACAACATCAGGGACGTCACCTGTATGTCATTTAATCACACTGCAGCCTCTGTGCAGGACTGGTATCTACTAATATATGGTCACTTTATGGTGGTAAATAATGGTCTGTGTGCATAAGTTTTCATTTAGTACAGGCAGTCCCCTACTTAAGGACACCCGACTTACAGATGACCCCTAGTTAAAGACAGACCCATTTGCCTACTGTGATCTCTGGTGAAGTTCTCTGGAAGATTTACTATAGTCCCAGACTGCAATGATCAGCTGTAAGATATCAGTAAAGAAGTTTTATTGATAATCCTTGGTCCAATTACATAAAAAAAATTGAAACTCTGATTGTCACTGGGGCAAAAAACATTTTTTGTCTTGATCTACAATTCTAAAATATACAGTTGTGACTTGCATACAAATTCAACTTAAGAACAAACCTATGGAGCCTATCTTGTTGTAGCCCGGGGACTGCCTTTATTGCAGTATAATTCAGTCATTATGTAGTGGTAATAATCATTATGAAGTGTTATTATTTGGGCCTTGTACGGAGGTGCCATTAGTGATATTGTCCTTTGCATGGTGGTGTTTGTATAATAACAATATGGCGGTAAAGATTATCTATAAATGGAGTTTATGTGTGGTAAATAATTGGTAATACTGGTCTGTGTATAGAGTCTTGTGTTCATTATCAGTGAAGCGGTATTTTGTTCACATTGTGGTGTCGCTGTGGGTTGCAGTTATGAAGAGATCATTTGTAAATTGTAGCTCTTTTGTTTGGAATATTGGTCTTATGGTAGTTTTAATTAGTAACAGTATTGTGGTATCATTATTTGGTCATAGTATATTTTCGTTTGTCATGGACCAACATTGCTATTGGTTTAGTACAGGTAGGAATTCATGAGCCAATCTGAAACTAAATATACCATTATTTCTAATATCTCCAAAGTTCTGGCTGATATTTGAAACAGTAAAACTATGTTTTTTTTTTCACATATATTGCTGTGGGAGGGGGCCCCACATAAACTGCCAAGTTGCGGGGGCCCCATCCTAAATGAGGTGCTCCATAGCACTGGGACTCTTAATCTGGCTCCGGCAGTGACACATCATTGCTACCTGATTTACTCCATACCACTGGGACCCTTAATCTGGCCCCTTTCAATGACAGATCATTTCTGCCTGATTTGCTCCATACCACTGGGACCCTTAATCTGGCCCTGTTAGTGACAGATCATTGCTGCCTGATTTACTCAGTTAAGCCAAATTTCCAGTCAAACCTGAGTAAAATCATCCACACACCATTCAGTGTCACAATCAGCCACACAGCATTCAGTGTCACTTCCATCGACTGCCTACATGTTCTCACAAGTCCATGCATTTTCGAGGTTGGATGCTTGTAACAACAACCTCATTACGCCTATATGGCACCTCCAACAAAACACTAGTCCTCTTAGCAACAGGACATTGTTTAATGCACTGATCAACCTGCCCATAGGAAGGCTACTTTTACTCTTTGCATCTGAACCTTTAGATGCCACCGCCATTTTTACCACAGACAGGTTAACTACCAGTACACCATTCTCTGCTCTCAGATGTGCAACTTGTTGTTGGAACTTCTTTTTTCATTGTTCCATAACTTGTTTTTGTCTGGCAGACATAGGCATAGTTGTTGCCTCAGTCTGTCCAGTATATGTTGCATCAGGAAAAAAAGGCAGAATGGAAGGATGTATAGGCTCAGCGAAGGCAATAGAAGCCTCTAATTTCCTCTCTTATACAACAATATGCCGCAGCACATATATACAGTAGACACAAATTCAAATAAGCTTAGGAGCACCAAAGTAACAACTAAAGTGTGATGTGTGCACTACCAAAATGAAAGCAAAAAAATGGCACTAATGTTTGCCCAAGAGCTGAGTATTGAAAAAGGATATATAAAAGGATCCTAAATGTAACAGATGAATGAAAGAAGTACCCATTTTTTGTTTTTTGTTGTACATTGGTGTACTGTGGAATATAATCTTCTTAGTCTTCCATAGATCAGAACACACCATTTCTTTAATTGTGATTATTGCATATGCAACTTTGTCCAACAGGTCAGAACTCAAATTATAGCCATCATGGCTACAGGTTAAATGCAAAAATTATACACTGAAACAGTAATACATTATCCAATTAGAATATAACACACACTTTAGCATTACAACATAAATCACCAATCAGAAGTGAGATAGGAAGGGAGGCTGATGTGTGTTAAATGGACATTCTAGTTACATTACATACTAATTTTGTTCAATAGTTACTTAATAGAAGTTAATAGAACGGGTTGATATGTGGTGGATTTCTATTAACAGAACTTCCAAAACCCATATAGAAATGAAATGATCCCTAACATAATTGATTCAAAAATTTTCTTGACAATTTGAGAGAATGCTGTTCGATTTGTGATCTTTCTAGAGTCGTAATAAAAAAAGGAAACTTCTGAAATGACCCCAACACAAAGCTGAGATATGTTAAATGTTAGTTAGTAACTAATTTGGGTAGTAAGAATATCAGTTTGAAAAACAGAACATTTTGAAGTTTAGAGAGCAAATGTTTTCAAAATGTTTACCAAATTCATTTATTTTCATACATAAATGTTAAATATATTAACCAAAATTTCCAACTATTTTGAAGTACAAAATGTCACAAAAAAAAAATTCAAAAACACTTGGGTAAGTAAAGTTATAACTAGAGATGAGCGAGTATACTCGTCCGAGCTTGATGCTCGTTCGAGTATTAAGGTACTCGAGACGGCTCGTTGCTCGGACGAGTATTTCCCCTGCTCGAGATCGAGCATTTAATTTAAAAAACACAGTGAAGAACAATGAAGAATAGAATAAAAACAGTGAACACAGGATCATTTAAGTGAAAAACACAGTGAAAAACACAGTGAAGAATAGATTACAGATGTTCGGCACATCTGCTTACCTGTCGGAAGATACGCGCGAAAAGGTGCGAACAAAATAGTATGTGAAGAACACATTGAAGAACATGGTGAGCAGCACAGAGACACCAGGGAGCAGCACAGAGACACCGGGGAGCAGCACATGGAGACACCGGGGAGCAGCGCACGGAGACACCGGGGAGCAGCGCACAGAGACACTTCGGGGAGCAGCGCACGGAGACACCGGGGAGCAGCGCACGGAGACACATCGGGGAGCAGCGCACGGAGACACCGGGGAGCAGCGCACGGAGACACCGGGGAGCAGCGCACGGAGACACATCGGGGAGCAGCGCACGGAGACACATCGGGGAGCAGCGCACGGAGACACCGGGGAGCAGCGCACGGAGACACCGGGGAGCAGCGCACGGAAACACAGGGGAGCAGCGCACGGAGACACATCGGGGAGCAGCGCACGGAGACACATCGGGGAGCAGCGCACGGAGACACCGGGGAGCAGCGCACGGAGACACCGGGGAGCAGCGCACGGAGACACAGGGGAGCAGCGCACGGAGACACATCGGGGAGCAGCGCACGGAGACACATCGGGGAGCAGCGCACGGAGACACATCGGGGAGCAGCGCACGGAGACACATCTTTAATGTCTTTGGAACCAATAACCAAGTGAAATGACATAACACTGAGTATGTGGACTGTATGTGTATATATGGTAGGGGGTTGTCTAATGGATGGCATAGATGAAAGATGAAACACTCAGGACCCCTACTCTTATCTGTAATAGAAGGTCACTAACAAACATTTCGGATTACAGAGATGGCTATTCCCAATGTAATGTGCCAGGGCTGTAAAAAGCTGGACCTAAGTCAATTATCTGATCATCCTGGCAGCCTTTATCTAGATAGGGATTGTGTTTGGCAGAGCAACTATTGGGACATTAAAGAATCGGGGAGCAGCACACGGAGACACATCGGGGAGCAGCGCACGGAGACACCGGGGAGCAGCCCACGGAGACACCGGGGAGCAGCGCACGGAGACACATCGGGGAGCAGCGCACGGAGACACATCGGGGAGCAGCGCACGGAGACACATTGGGGAGCAGCGCACGGAGACACATCGGGGAGCAGCGCACGGAGACACATCGGGGCAGCACGGAGACTTCAGTGGAAGAAGAGGAGTCTATCTCCCGACAAGTAAGCAGATGTGCAGAACATCTGCAATCTATTCTTCACTGTGTTCTTCACTGTTTTTCACTTAAATGATCCTTTGTTCACTGTGTTCACTGTTTTTATTCTATTCTTCACTGTTCTTCACATCTGCTAACTTGTCGGGAGATAATATACGCGCGGAACAGTGAAGAATAGATTGCAGATGTTTGCATACATCTGCTAAGTTATCAGAAGACATTCTTTTTCAATTAAATAACACATTTTATTCCCGAACCATGGTCCCTTTGAAAAATGCTCGAGTCTCCCATTGACTTCAATGGGGCTCGTTATTCGAGACGAGCACTCGAGCATCAGGAAAAGTTCGTCTCGAATAACGAGCACCCGAGCATTTTAGTGCTCGCTCATCTCTAGTTATAACCGGATAAAGTGACACATGCTGGTTTTGAAAAATAGGCCTTGGTCATTGAGGTACACATGAGCTTGATCATCAAGGGGTTAATTTACTGTGGTCATGTCATCACATACATCAGCATAAACATTTGAATTCCATTCAAACCTGTTAAATTCAAACCGGTTAAATGCCGTTGTCAATGCAACCGCGGCATTTAACCTGCCTTATGGTGCTCTTTAACCCACATTTGCCCCCCGCGTGGTTTATGAGGGGCGCCGATCGTTGCTATGGCAACCCTGGGGTTCGATTAGGACCCCAGAGCTGCCTGCTTGTACTGGCTGAAAGATGGCCTCTGTCTTAAAGGCACAGTGCCAGCCTATGCAACTGCATAGGCTGACCCTGCAATACATTAGAATTGCAGAGTATTATCATTAACAAGCAATAAGATGATTGCTTGTACATGTCCCATGGTGGAAAATGTAAAAAAGTTAAAAAAAATTGCCTTTCAATAAAAAATAAAGTAAGAAATCACTAAAAATTCCCATAAGGCCCATAACATACAAAGAGACATATAACGTAAAAAAAAATCTAAATCATAACACAAACCCCACATCCGCATCCATAACAACCTTTTGAATAAAAAAATAATAATTATTGAACCTACGCGATGAACGCCGTAAAAAGAAAAATGTTAAAAACCCTCCAAAAATTATGATTTTTTTCCTATTCATTCCTACAAAAAATGCAATAAAAAGTGATTTAAAAAACATATGTACTCCAAAATGATATGATATACAACATGTCCAGCAAAAAAACAAGCCATCAACCAGCTCCGTAGCCAAAAAATTAACAAAGTTATGCCACTTGGAAGACGGCAATGCACAAATGATAAATTTTTCCCAAATTAGGGTTTTATTTGACAAATTTAGTAAAACGTAAGAAAAAATATTCATGTATGGTATCCCCGTAATTGTATCAACCCATAGAATAAAGATAACATGATTATTAGGCTATACGGTAAAAACCAAAAAAAGGGAAAAAAAACAGTACAGAATTGAAGCTTTTCTACTCCTGCCCTCAAAAAAAAGTTCCTGAATTTTCAACAATATGGGATACACTGGAAAAAGCATCACATCTTGCAAAAAATATGTCGTCATACTGGGCCAATAAGTGAAAAGCTAAAATTGAATAACCTACAAAAGGGGCCAATGAGGAAACTAAAATAGGGGCAGCTGAAGGGTGCTCCTTCTCTTCTGCAACTCGTTGTGCACCCATAAAACAAGTAACGGCCACATGTGGGGTCTATGTACTCTTTCTTTTAGAAATGTATAAATTTTAGGGCAAAATAAACATATAACTGACAAAATTTGACCATTCTAAATTTCACCTCCATTTTGATTCAATTACAATGAAGATCTCATGAGGTTAACAATCTTCCTAAAAGCTGTTTCTGATAGTTTGAGGTTTTGAGGTGTGCAGATTTGAAAATGGGTTGATTATATAGGGGGTTTTAATGTTAAATATGTAAAATTTCATTCAAAACAGTATTTATCCGCAAAATATTAAATTCTGAAAATACAGAAAAATGGATATTCCATTTGTAAGATTTCTGCTTACTGTCATTCTATAAAAAGCTTCTGTTAACTACCAGAGGACAGAAATCTGAGAATGGCCACACAGGTGCCCGACTCTTTGCCCGACTCTTTATATTACACAGATCTGATTCTTTGTGATTCAATGAGCTGTGCAACTGTGTGAACATGGTCAGATTTCTATCTACTGGAAATAAACATTGAAGCATTCTATAGAATGACAGCAAATGAAAATCTAGAAAATCAAGCCAATATACAAAAAAGGATCAAATAGCGATCCTGGAAACCTGTGAGTCAAACTTCTGCGGTAGGGAAAATATTTGAGGGGTTTGTTAGAAAAGCTATCTTGGAGTATCTCACTGTACGTAACCTTATAACCCAATATCAGCATGGGTTTATGAGAGATTGGCCTTCTACGAGGAACTAAGTTCCAGACTGGATCTGGGGGATGCTGTGAATGTTGTATATCTGGGCTTTTCGAAGGCATTTGACACCGTGTTGAATAAAAGGTTGGTACATAAAATGAGACTGCTGGGACTAGGGGAAAATCTGTGTATTTGGGTATGTAATTGGCTTAGTGATAGAAAACAGAGGGTCATCATTAATGGCACATTCTCAGATTGGGTTGACGTAACCAGTGGAGTGCCACAGGGGTCAGTATTGGGGCCACTTCTTTTTACTATTTTTATTAATTACCTTGTAGTGGGCTTACACAGTCAGGTTTCAATATTTGCAGATGACACTAAGCTGTGAAAAGTAATAAAGTTTGAGGTAGATAGTTTAGCATTACAGAGGGATTAGTGGAGACCTGAGGAGTGGGCAGAGAAATGGTTAATGAGGTTTAATGTAGATAAATGTAAAGTTATGCACTTGGGCCATGGAAACAAAAAGTATAATTATGTTCTAAACAGTGAATTACTTGGTAAAACTGAGCTGAAAAGGACTTGGGGTATTGGTGGATGGTAAACTTAATTTTAGCCAAAGCAAATAAAATCATGGGATGTATCAAAAGAGGAATTGATTCTCATGATAAACACATAGTTTTGTCCTTATACAAATCCTGGTCAGACCACACATGGAATATTGTGTACAGTTTTGGGCACCAGTGTATAAAAAGGATTATTAGGCTAATGGGGGGACTAGAATACAATGACAGATTACAAAATTTGGGATTATTCAGTTTAGAAAAAAGACGACTGAGAGGAGACCTCATTACAATGTACAAATAACTGAAAGGACGGTACAAGTCTCTCTCCGAAGATCTTTTTATACATAGGCCTGTGACCAGGACAAGGGGGCATCCTCTACGCCTAGAGGAGAGGCGATTCTACCATCAACATAGACAAAGATTCTTTACTGATAGAGCAGTGAGACTATAGAACTCTCTGCCTCATGAGGTTGTTATGGCGTACTCTATGTACATGTTCAAGAGAGGCCTGGATGTCTTTTGGGAGAGAAAAAATATCAGGAGTTATGGGGATAAAACATCTTTCCGGCCTTATATACCATGATACTATGCAGAGTTTACAAAGGAAGTGTATTGGAATATTGTATAATTTTTCATCATGCAAACATTAATTTGCTGAAATGAGAATATCCCTTTAAAGACCATCATGTCAACAGCTTCTATAAACATCCTTATAACTCTGCAAATTATGATTTTCTTGCTGGATTTCTTGTGCCTTTGTGCCATTTCTTTTGGAATCATTGGTCCCAATTTCTCATATTTAGCACTTTACTTCAATGACCCCTTCTTGTCCTGGTAGCTACTTGTAGTGCTTTTGCAGCACAACTGTCAGCAATTTTATCCCATGAATTCTTTGCTTGTGTCACAACCTCTTGCATTACCAAAAATATCTACTAATACTAATGTATGATGTGGGGGGAGCTGCAGCAATGGCTGCCACTAGGTCTTATTTTCAGGGGAGGCCTTATATGTCTAAGCCTAAAAAAAATAGCACTACGTCTTATTTTCGGGGGTGTCTTGTTAGGAAAACAGGCAAGTAATCATAAATACTCTTTCTCTAAAGATACTGTGTATATTGTTCTCTCTTTATTGCAAATTAGAAGGCGACTTAGCGATATTTGGTGTCCAGAGACCCACAGCATATACCAGTATTTAAAGTACACTGTGATTAGGCACAGTAGTAACTTCACACTGGAAGGATTTCATGCTGTGGGCAATTATTACAATCCAGAAGTGCTAATTGCTTTTCGATTTGCAGACTGTGCTTCCAATAAGCATTGCTGTGCACCTTGCCATGAACTGCTTTTTAATGATAGCCTGCCTCTATCAAAGGCAAAATCAGCTATAACAACTTGGAAAATCAGCATTAAGTATTTAGGAAAATAGAAGAACATGGTTGAATACGAGTGTTGAAATGAGCTAATCTACTTTTTCAATTTAAATCAAACAAACACCATTATAATATTGCTTGTACTGTACTCGCTTAAATTGGAACATTCTTACAGAATGAGAAGCTTTATGGATTGCATTTTTTAGTTCAGCAAAAAATGTAAATTGCTGTAAAGTACAGTACACTAATGAGTGATCAAGAGAGAATTTTTACTGTATTATTGGGCAAATTGTAGTAAATTAACTGCCTTGGTCATGGGTGTAGCATTTGTGAGGTGTTTGTAAGGACACCATAGGTGAGATTTATCATTTCTCTTCATAGTTTTCTAGTCGTCTAGTTCCTTCTTTGTCTAGTTTCTCAGTCCCTGGTATAGAAAATTGCAAATATTTGCGCAAAAATGTCCCACAGACGTCTGTCTGATAAATCTCCCTATATATATACATATAATGGTTTTGGTTATATTGTCTGTATTGAAGCTGAAAGATACTTTTCTGACAAGTTTTTTTCCTTAATTGAATATAAAAATTTCTGTAAAAAAAAGAAAATTGCAATCAGCAGTTTTGTGTCCAAATTTGCACAGCTATTGATGTTTCTAAGTATTGCATCTTAAATCCAAAATGTTTTTATATGACTTTTATATTTTTCTTTAATCTGAATGTTCTTTTATGGTGTTAAAGTTAGACAGGTCACTTTTTTATAAAGTCCCAGTTGGCAAACGCATCTAATTTTAGTCTAAACAGCTGGATTTGTAAGATAAATACAACAAATCCATTGAAAAACAGTACACAAGACTTGTGGTACAAATGTGGAGAAAAATGCTGCAAAAACAGCATTGTGCAAAAATCTGCGACTTTTTAATTCTAACATTTATAAGAAAGCTAATGATAAATCTCCCCCATATATATGGAATTTTTATTTGTGTAATAATTAGAGTAACTTGCACCTTTCAAAACCAATGTGATGATGACAGGGCATAACTCCATGTACTCCACCAAGAAGAACACTTTAACTGTACCAACTAAAAGATCACTATGCTTATAGTAAAAATAAAAAAACATGTTTCCACTATAGGTTTCAAATGCACAGCATGTTTGTTTAACATTGCAAAGGTTGATCTCCAATTCTCCCATCTGATACAGGAAGATTGCAGCTAAATTATCTTTCTGTTGCTTTTGTGGCTTTATTCCCCCTATGATAATTGTAAATGTAAACAAGGAGTAGATCTTACAGAGAAAAATCATATTAAACATATTCATCTTTTGATGAAACACTGCTGCAAATGAAACACTGTTCCTCGAAAATGGCCTTATCCCCTAAAATCTGCTATTTTTACAGTGTTTGAACAGTTGGGGCTACCAATTACATTTCATCTGTACCTTTAATTTTGCACTGCATGTATATTATATTAAAACAAAAAAATGCACAATATTTTGCAACAGTGACTGATCTAATCTAGTACATTTTCATAGATACCAGTACCACATTAAAGCTTATCTTTTTCGTTGTAGCAGAAAAATATGAAAGTGCTACTAAAAAGACAATATGAAAATATGGCAACTATTATTCTTTTCTAAGCCTAGTGATATCTGAACGCATAGGTTTATTGTATATTCAAACACGTATAACACGTTTATTACAAACAGCTGTTTCTGATAGCTTTAGTATTCCACAACAGACATTACTTCCACTGAAATAAACACATTCAAACTTTAAAGACATCCCCTGATGTTAAACAAACACATTGGAGCACATTTAGATTAAGTCCCGGGCTGTTAGATATGTATTTCCTACTGTTACTAAGTGAATATTGCATATGGGCTTTTCTTCTGTGCATCTTTCTAGGCAATCAATTATTTAATCTAAAATACCACCTTTTCCACACAAAACACTACATAGCGCTGTAAAATAAATAATAAAAACAACTAAACAATCAACATCAATTGACACACAACAAGAAAACACAAGTTATTTTGCCTGCTGTGTTTAGAAACCTGAATGGAATAAAAAAAATATATTTTCTATATGCCAAATCAGTATTTGGAAACTTTCATGTTCTCTACTAAGAATATTGCATATATACAAACATCACAATCAAGGTTTTTGAATACATTGCACCATAGTTGATATCAGTAAATAATTGATTTCATTTTTATTTTTCTCATTTAGCTGAATGGGAAGGGACATTCCACTGCAGAAATCTGTGTTGATTCCTGAAAAAACTATTACATTCAGTTGTAGATACTGTCATTTTTGATCATTAAATATTTGCAGGCTTCTGGTCTGAGACTAGACAGCTATTTGATATCAATGCCAAGGAACAAAGAAATCAGCAAGGATCTTATCAAAACTGGGTCATGCAACAAGACAGAAAACCCAACTAAACCTACCACATAATGAATGAAAACAAGCTGTTGTAATACCATTGTAGTCTTTTTCAAAATCTGAACCTCAACTCAACTAAAATTCATTTAACCTTTATACAGCTCAATTAAACTATATGTTGATGGCTCATCAAAGGTTTATGTAGAGGGCTTATAAGCTAAGCTTTCTCCATTTAGGTAAGGTCTCTTCAGCATTTGTTAGAGATCCCTATGGAAACTGGCACCTATACGTTGACCACATGTGGGCACCATCATATTGTCCTTATTTGTTATAAAAATAATTGGATAAATCTGGTATCCCCATGATCAAAATGATCTAAAGAAAAAAGGATATGTGTCATTCTGACTTCACAGTGAAAGCCATAAAAACAGACCCCATAAGAAAATCTTGCAAGCATTTTTTTATTTACCAATTAAAATTTTATGCAAAAGAACCCGACATTCCCCATATGATATTTTCTTCCAAAAAAACACAGGACCCTCGGTAATTTACCTGGCTGCTCATGGGCTTGTGGCTGGCATGGGCTTGCTTACGGAACCAATCTCTCAATACTTAGACTGGTTTTTGTATCCTTTGTTGGACAATATTCCCTTTTTACATCAAAGACACAACTTTTATCCTTCTAGTGGTTAGAGACTTAGGATGGCAGAAGAATTTTCAACTTACCTCTATAGATGTGGAGGGTCTATATACCAGGATTCCTCAAGATTCCTCCACATTCACACTTGGTGACTTAAACCTTAACCCTTTGGCTGAGGTCTCTTTATACATCAGCATTACGCAGTCAACACCCACCGCTGACACCCACAATAACTAGCACCAATCGCAGGTGTTAAGCATTTACCTTCCACGGGCAAAGCTGCTGGTGCATCTTTGGTTGGATTGTCACAGCCCAGAGGCACAGTGTTATAAATCCATAGCAAATTCTGCATATGCTGCAATGCTGTAGATTAAAGTACACTTGGAGAACTAAAAAGCAGTAAATAAAAAGTTAAAAAAGTAAACAAAAATAATAAAACAAAAAAATCAAACATAAAAAAACATAAAAATGTAAGGTAATGACTCGTCCCAAAAGTCCTAATCTATCAATACATAAAAACATTTTTCCCTGGCAGTGTAATGGAACATAGTGCCCAAATGTCCGAAACACCACGTTTTCATTTTTTAAAATGTGTTAAAATATAATAAAATCTATATAAATTTGGTATTCCCATGGTTATAGTGGCCCATGGAAAAAAGTACAGTTGTAATTTTGAGCGTACAGTAAAAGCCGTAACAAATGTATTCACTAGTATGCACAAATATTTATTACACTAAATCATCACAATTGGATTTTTTTTTCAGCTTCCCTGTAACCAGCATGGAGTATGAAATGCGGTTACTAGGAAGGACAATTTGTTACACAGAAAACAAGCCCTGACATTGCTCTATGAATGGAAAAATCGAAAAATTATAGTTTATTAAAGAGGGCAATGGAAAAAACTAAAAAAAAACTTAAGTGGCCTGATTCTTAAGAGGTTAAAGAGACAATCAATGTTATTTACTTTAAAATACATAAAGAAAGGCCACAATTAAAATCCATAGGTTTCTTTAAATGATCCAAATGTGACTGCTGAATTTGTTTGATTTTAAGCAAATTCTCAATATGTCATGAAATGTAGAACTGCCTCAAGAAACCATAAACAGAAACAATTTTATATGTGAAGACTGTAGATAAGCAAAATGCTCAGTGATTTACTTCAGACCATTAAACTGCTAATTTTAAAGCTAGACACAAATGTAAATTCAATTTCAGAAACAATTTAATTATGACTTGATTTTCTGATATAAATCTCAATAATACATGCTTCCTGTGTCATAAATTGTAAATTAATTGCCTGACAAAACTTTAACGCTGTAATCATTTGTTTGCAATGTAATTAATTCAAGACAATAAAAACACACAATTGATTTATTTGGAGATCAGATTAGCTTGTCTTGATATGAGCTAATTAAGTATTATTATCAATTTCTATCAAGTGAAATGTAAATGTTACATGTTATAAAAAATCTGGAGGTTTATTGGATGTTGTTCTTGAATCATATAAGTGATAATATTTACGAATATATATACATATATATATTCACAATTATTAATAATGCCTATATTCATTACATAGTGCTCACTTAGTACTTGGTAGGGAGAAAAGAATACAGGAGCATTAATAAACTGCTTCTGTCTTCTACCTAGGGTCTCTGGGTGTGAACTGTGGAGGAGAAGGAGAAACTGCAGCATCACCAAAAGACAATCTTCCTGCATCAGAACAATATCTAAAATCGAAGCATGGTTTTGCCATCTTTTGCCTTGTAATTTTAGATATCTTAATTTCTCCACCTTATTCTAAATAGTAAAAAAGTGGTGTCAGACAAAGAGATCCACTTACAAGTCATGCAAATAATTTACTATAATGTTACAATGTAGGCATTCAAATACGTTATTGTCCTTATAGGCTTATCCCCTATTAAGGAAATTATCATCCTGGATTTTTTGTAGGCAGTATTTTTGAATACTGTGGTAATTTAATGCTACACTGAATCTATGAACTACTTGCAAATAGCACATCTTTTAGCCTGTCCTAAGATTCTATGCTAATTTCTATACCATCCCATTATTTAAGCAACTTTTTTTAAATGTTGCAATTCATGAATACAGTTTAACAGGCTATACACACCAACCCACTTGAATGAAGATTGTCCAAAAATGTTAAAAACTGTAAAAGAAGCCTGCCTAGCTATAAATTATATTCAAATTATTCATTATCACTAACCAGAGGTGTTCATCATGCCATTAAAATCGTTACCTCTGATTAGTGTCAGCAACCTATATACCACCATTTAACCTCTTCCCGCCGCAGCCCTTTTTCGATTTTGCGTTTTCATTTTTCACTCCCCACATTCAAAAATCTGTAACTTTTTTATTTTTCAATGTACAGAGCTGTGTGACGGCTTATTTTCTGCGTAACAAATTACACTTCAAAATGGTGGTATTTAATATTCCATGCCGTGTACAGGGAAGCGGGAAAAAAATTCCAAATGCAGTGAAATTGGTAAAAAAATGCATTTGTGCCGTATTTTTGTGGGCTTGGATTTTACAGATTTCACTGTGCACCCCAAATGACATGTCTACTTTATTCTTTGGTCGGTACGATTACGGGGATACCAAACTTGTATAGGTTTTATAATGTTTTCATACATTTAAAAAAATTAAAACCTCCTGTACAAACTTTTGGGATTTTGCCATTTTCTGGCGCTAATAACTTTTTCATACTTTGGTGTATGGAGCTGTGGGTGGTGCCGTTTTTTGCGGATTTTGATGACGTTTACAATGTTATCATTTTTAGGACAGTACTACCTTGTGATCTCTTTTTATAGAATTTTTAATTTTTTATTAATTTTTTTTAAATGGCAAAAAAGTGCCATTTTCGGCTTTGGGCGCGATTTTCCGTAACGGGGTATCAAATATATTTTGATAGATCAGGCATTTTCGGACGCGGCGATACCTAATGTGTTTATGATTTTTACTGTTTATTTATATTTATATCAGTTCTGGGGAAAGGGGGGTGATTTGAATTTTTAGGTTTTTTTATTATAATTTTTTTATTTTAACTTTTTTAATTTTAATTTTTACTATTTTTCAGACTCCCTTGGGTACTTTAACCCTAGGGTGTCTGTACAATCCTATCATATACTGCCATACTACAGTATGGCAGTATATGGGGATTTTGCTACTCATACATTACAATGTGCTGACAGCACATTGTAATGAATGGGTTAACCCGAAGTAGCTTCGGGTCTTCGTGAGACCCGAAGTTACCATAGCGATGGATCGCCGCTCCCCGATGATGTCATGGGGAGCGACGATCCACGGAAAGATGGCAGCGCCTGTGCGCCGCCGTCTTTTTGAAGCTGCCGGCACCTTTGCCGGTGGCGATCAGCGGTAAAACACCCGGCGATCGCGGGTATTACCGGTAAGCCTTGGCTGCAATATGCAGCAAAGACTTACCGGCTATGGAGAGGGCTCGGCCCGCGAGCCCTCTCCATGTACCGGGACCCGACATGTAACGTACTATTACGTTACATGTCGGGAAGGAGTTAATGCTCATACTAAACCCCATGCAGATCTGCTATTTACTCATTCAGCATATGTATTTAATTAGAGCTCTCTCTCTAAAAAGAGTATAATGCTCCTCTTGCTAGTGGTGAGGTGCAGTTTTACTAAAACTTGTAGCTAGTACAGGGTTATTTTATCTCAATACCTTGTTGCTCAGGTCAATATAATTAGAGAGATATACAATGAAACTGAAATTTTGTACAGCAGGAATGATAGAGACAGGTTGGAATCATATCTGTGAAACAGTGAATTAGAGAAAAAGTTATTTTGTTATGCTGAGTACATATAAAAAACTAGTCACAATAGACATTGAGAGTCTCTATATGAGAATCCCACATAAAATTGTAATTAAAGCAATATTTAAGATACTGAAAAATGCAGGCAAAGACTCCAATATAATTCAATTTGTAAATGAGCCCATGCTCTTTACACTGTCAAACAACACATTTAAATTTGAAGACACATGGTACAAACAAATAGACGGAATGGCAATGGATACACCAAAATCTACGTGGCATTTCCTTTTTTTGCTTATCTAACAGGATGAATATGCTTTTCACGTACAAAATCAATAGAAAGAGGATAGATTTTATAGATATAGAAATTAAAATAATAATAAAAAATAATAATTCCTTTATTTATATAGCGCACACAGAGTATGCAGCGCTACACAGAGCTTGGCAAAGCGGTCCCCGTCCTCAATGGGGTTTACAATCTAATCAATCTACTTGTATGTTTATAATTAAGAATAGAAAAATTTTGACAACGATGTACAATATAGAAAATCAACAGCAGTAAATTCCTTATTATACTTCTCTAGCTATCATCCATACTACCTTAAAAGCGGTCCCCTACATGCAGTATGTATGACAATGACGAATGAACAATGAAGATCAGGGATTCTTAAAACAAACTGAAGAACTTATAGAGTTTCTGTTTAAAATAAGCTTTCTTTCATCATTTCTGATAGAAGATAAATAAAGAACACTAAAAATGACCCATAATCAATTGATAAATAAATCATAAGAATAGAGAAAAGTATTTTATTTTATTTGATTATAATTAGAGATGAGCGAACATGCTCGTCCGAGCTTGATGCTCGGTCGAGCATTAGGGTACTCGAAACTGCTCGTTGCTCGGACGAATACTTTGCCCGCTCGAGAAAATGGCAGCTCCCGCCGTTTTGCTTTTTGGCGGCCAGAAACAGAGCCAATCACAAGCCAGGAGACTCTGCACTCCACCCAGCATGACGTGGTACCCTTACACGTCGATAGCAGTGGTTGGCTGGCCAGATCAGGTGACCCTGGGATAGACTAGCCGCTGGCCGCGCTGCTCGGATCATTCTGTCTCTGGATGCCGCTAGGGAGAGAGCTGCTGCTGGTCAGGGAAAGCGTTAGGGTGTTCTATTAGCTTACTGTTAGGCAGGAGTGATTCTCAAAGAACCCAACAGCCCTTCTTAGGGCTACAATAACGTTCTACTTTTTTTATTTTAATTTGCATCTTTTACCATTTTGTGAGGAATTAGCAGGGGGACTTGCTACCGTTGTGTTTAGCTCTTAGTGGCACACATATCCATAGCAAAGACCGAAGTGGGAAAATCCAGTAGGGGTTGGATTTCTATTAGGCAATAACTCAGTGTCATCTCATCTGGCATAGTAGTGTGCTTCCTTTGATACTTGGCTAGAAAATAGCCATAGGAGAATACAAATAGCTTCTTGAAGCCTACAGTAGCGTTCTATATATTTGATTTCTGGTTGATCTGCTGGTGGCTGTAGTTTCTGCAGTGCATGTACTTGCCAATTCTGAGCAATTTGTAGTGAGACTTGCGACCGCTGTGTTCTGCGCTTAGTGGCGCACATATCCATAGCAAAGGCTGAAGTGGGAAAATTCAGTAGGGGTTGGATTTCTATTAGGCAATAACTCAGTGTCATCTCATCTGGCATAGTAGTGTGCTTCCTTTGATACTTGGCTAGAAAATAGCCATAGGAGAATACAAATAGCTTCTTGAAGCCTACAGTAGCGTTCTATATATTTGATTTCTGGTTGATCTGCTGGTGGCTGTAGTTTCTGCAGTGCATGTACTTGCCAATTCTGAGCAATTTGTAGTGAGACTTGCGACCGCTGTGTTCTGCGCTTAGTGGCGCACATATCCATAGCAAAGGCTGAAGTGGGAAAATTCAGTAGGGGTTGGATTTCTATTAGGCAATAACTCAGTGTCATCTCATCTGGCATAGTAGTGTGCTTCCTTTGATACTTGGCTAGAAAATAGCCATAGGAGAATACAAATAGCTTCTTGAAGCCTACAGTAGCGTTCTATATATTTGATTTCTGGTTGATCTGCTGGTGGCTGTAGTTTCTGCAGTGCATGTACTTGCCAATTCTGAGCAATTTGTAGTGAGACTTGCGACCGCTGTGTTCTGCGCTTAGTGGCGCACATATCCATAGCAAAGGCTGAAGTGGGAAAATTCAGTAGGGGTTGGATTTCTATTAGGCAATAACTCAGTGTCATCTCATCTGGCATAGTAGTGTGCTTCCTTTGATACTTGGCTAGAAAATAGCCATAGGAGAATACAAATAGCTTCTTGAAGCCTACAGTAGCGTTCTATATATTTGATTTCTGGTTGATCTGCTGGTGGCTGTAGTTTCTGCAGTGCATGTACTTGCCAATTCTGAGCAATTTGTAGTGAGACTTGCGACCGCTGTGTTCTGCGCTTAGTGGCGCACATATCCATAGCAAAGGCTGAAGTGGGAAAATTCAGTAGGGGTTGGATTTCTATTAGGCAATAACTCAGTGTCATCTCATCTGGCATAGTAGTGTGCTTCCTTTGATACTTGGCTAGAAAATAGCCATAGGAGAATACAAATAGCTTCTTGAAGCCTACAGTAGCGTTCTATATATTTGATTTCTGGTTGATCTGCTGGTGGCTGTAGTTTCTGCAGTGCATGTACTTGCCAATTCTGAGCAATTTGTAGTGAGACTTGCGACCGCTGTGTTCTGCGCTTAGTGGCGCACATATCCATAGCAAAGGCTGAAGTGGGAAAATTCAGTAGGGGTTGGATTTCTATTAGGCAATAACTCAGTGTCATCTCATCTGGCATAGTAGTGTGCTTCCTTTGATACTTGGCTAGAAAATAGCCATAGCAATAGGATAGGATTGTTTGGTTCTAAAAACTCAAAAAAAAACAAAAAACACAAAAAAAAACAAAAAACACAAAAAAAACACACAAAAAAAAAAAAAAAAAGTAAAAAAAAAAAAAAAGTTATAACTCTCATTTTAAAAATGTTTAACCCCAGGGCTAGGGGTAGAGGACGAGGGCGGGGACGTGGGCGTCCAACTACTGCAGGGGTCAGAGGCCGTGGTCCTGGGCGGGGTGAGACACCACCTGCTGATGAGGGAGCAGGGGAACGCCGCAGAGCTACACTCCCTAGGTTCATGTCTGAAGTTACTGGGACTCGTGGTAGAGCACTGTTGAGGCCAGAACAGTGCGAACAGGTGATGTCGTGGATTGCTGACAATGCTTCGAGCAATTTGTCCACCACCAGTCAGTCTTCCACGCAGTCCACCCATGTCACCGAAATCCCCACTCCTCCAGCTCCTGCACCTCAGCCTCCTCCCCCCCAGTCTGCCCCCTCCCAGGAAAATTTGCCATTTGAACCGGCATACTCTGAGGAACTGTTTTCTGGACCCTTCCCACAGTCACAAACCACTTGTCCGGTTGCTGCTGAGCAATTTTCCGATGCCCAGGTTTTCCACCAGTCACAGTCTGTGGGTGATGATGACCTTCTTGACGTAGTGGAAGTGTGTAAAGAGGTGTCCGACGATGAGGAGACACGGTTGTCAGACAGTGGGGAAGTTGTTGTCAGGGCAGGAAGTCCGAGGGGGGAGCAGACTGAGGGATCGGAGGATGATGAGGTGACAGACCCAAGCTGGGTTGAGAGGCCGGGTGAACACAGTGCTTCTGAGACGGAGGAGAGTCCTCGACCTGAACAGGTTGGAAGAGGCAGTGGTGGGGCCAGACGGAGAGGCAGGGCCAGAGCTGGTGCATCAGCGCCACTGTCAACTAGTGAAGCTCCCGTGGTGAGGGCTCTTGCGGCGAGGGCTAGATCTTCAGAAGTGTGGAGGTTCTTTAAGGAAACACCGGATGACCGACGGACTGTGGTGTGCAACATTTGCCAAACCAGGCTCAGCAGGGGTTCCACCACTACTAGCTTAACTACCACCAGTATGCGCAGGCATATGAATGCTAAGCACCCCACTCAGTGGCAACAAGCCCGTTCACCTCCGGCCGTGCACACCACTGCTCCTTCCCCTGTGTCAGCTGCTAGTCAGCCCCCTGCCCAGGACCCTGGCCCAAAAACCCCATCGTCGCCTCCACGATCCTCCACAGCATCCACCAGCGTTCAGCTCTCCATACCCCAGACGCTGGAGCGGAAACGCAAATATAGTGCAACCCACCCGCACGCCCAAGCCCTTAATGTGCACATCTCCAGATTGCTTAGCCTGGAGATGCTGCCCTATAGGCTAGTAGAGACCGAGGCCTTTCGCAACCTCATGGCGGCGGCCGCCCCTCGGTATTCGGTCCCCAGCCGCCACTACTTTTCCCGATGTGCCGTCCCAGCCCTGCACCAGCACGTGTCAGACAACATCATCCGTGCCCTGACCAACGCCGTTTCTGACAAGGTCCACCTGACCACGGACACGTGGACGAGTGCTGCCGGGCAGGGCCACTATATATCGCTGACGGCACATTGGGTTAACTTGGTGGAGGCTGGGACCGAGACTGACCCTGGGGCTGCTCATATACTGCCGACGCCGAGGATTGCGGGGCCTACCTCGGTCCAGGTGTTTCAGGCCTACTATGCCTCCTCCTCCTCCCACCCCTCCTCCACCTCCTCCTCCGAACTACCATCCGTGGGCACGGCGCCATCAGTCGGTAGCTCTAGGCACAGCAGCAGTGCCGTCGCTAAGCGACAGCAGGCGGTGCTCAAACTGCTGAGCCTAGGCGACAAAAGGCACACCGCCCAAGAGCTATTACAGGGCATCACGGCGCAGACTGATCTGTGGCTGGCACCGCTGAACCTCAAGCCGGGAATGGTTGTGTGTGACAACGGCCGTAACCTGGTGGCGGCTCTGCAACTCGGCAGACTGACACATGTGCCATGCCTGGCCCATGTGTTAAATCTGATAGTGCAGCGTTTCCTCAAGACATACCCCAATCTGTCTGATTTGCTCACGAAGGTGCGCCGCATCTGTGCGCATTTCAGGAAGTCCAGCCCAGATGCTGCCACTCTCAGGGCAGCGCAGCGCCGCCTCCAACTGCCCGCTCACCGACTGTTGTGCGACGTGCCCACGAGGTGGAATTCAACACTGACCATGTTATCCAGAGTTTACCAGCAGCGCAGAGCGATTGTAGACTGCCAGATGTCAACTTCCACCAGAACTGGTAGTCAGGTCAGTCAGCTTCCTCAAGTCTACAATGAGGAGTGGACGTGGATGTCTGATATCTGTCAGGTGCTGAGTAACTTTGAGGAGTCAACACAGATGGTCAGTGGCGATGCCGCCATCATCAGCCTCACCATCCCGCTGCTTGGCCTGTTGAAAAACTCTCTGGTCAGCATGAAGTCGGAAGCTTTGCGCTCGTCACAAGAGACGGGGGAAGAATATTCCCTTGTTGATAGCCAAAGCACCCTGAGGTCTGTTTCTCAGCGCATATCGGAGGAGGTGGAGGTGGAGGAGGATGAGGAGGAAGAGGAGGAGAATGTTGGCGAGACACAAGAGGGGACCATTGTTGAGTCCTTCACTGTTCAGCGTGTATGGGCAGAAGAAGAGGAGTTGGAGGAGTTGGAGGAGGAGGAAATGGACAGTCAGGCCAGTGAGGGGAGTGAATTCTTACGCGTTGGTACTCTGGCGCATATGGCAGATTTCATGCTAGGCTGCCTATCCCGTGACCCTCGCGTTCAAAGAATTTATTCCAGCACCGATTACTGGGTGTTCACTCTCCTGGATCCACGGTACAAGCAAAATCTTGCCACTCTCATCCCTGCAGAGGAAAGGAGTGTGAGAATGCATGAATACCAGCAGGCCCTGGTGCACAAGCTGAAACAGTATTTCCCTTCTGACAGCGCTAGCGGCAGAGTGCGTAGTTCTGCGGGACAAGTAGCGAGGGAGAGTAGGCGAGCAGGCAGCTTGTCCAGCACTGGCAAGGGTACGCTTTACAAGGCTTTTGCCAGCTTTATGTCACCCCAGCAAGACACTGTCACCTGTCCCCAGTCTCGGCAGAGTAGGGCTGATCTTTACAGAAAGATGGTGAGGGAGTACGTAGCTGACCATACCATCGTCCTAAATGATCACACAGCTCCCTACAACTACTGGGTTTCAAAGCTGGACATGTGGCACGAACTGGCGCTGTACGCCTTGGAGGTTCTTGCCTGCCCTGCCGCTAGCGTCTTGTCCGAGCGGGTTTTCAGTGCAGCTGGTGGCATCATCACCGATAAGCGTACACGCCTGTCGACTGACAGCGCTGACAGGCTGACGCTTATTAAAATGAATAAAGGCTGGATTTCTCAGAATTTCCAATCTCCACCAGGTGAAGGAAGCTCAACCTGAATAATTGATCCACTCCTCCTCCTCCTCCTCATTTTCCTCCTTCTCCTCCTCTTTGTACAGTAAAGCAGAGGAAAATGGCTATTTTTTGACAGGGCCCACTGGCTCTTGCTATACTTCATGCATTTAATTTTTCTGGAGGGCCACCTACCCGGTCCTCTGTTTGAAACAATTTTTGTGAGTGCCACATACAGGCACTCAATCTATTCCATTTTTCTGGAGGGCCACCTACCCGGTCCTCTGGTTTGAACAATTTTTGGGACTGCCACATACAGGCACTCAATCTATTCCATTTTACTGGAGGGCCACCTACCTGCTCCTCTGGTTTGAAGAATTTTTGGGACTGCCACATACAGGCACTCAATCTATTCCATTTTACTGGAGGGCCACCTACCTGCTCCTCTGGTTTGAAACATTTTTGGGACTGCCACATACAGGCACTCAATCTATCCCATTTTACTGGAGGGCCACCTACCTGCTCCTCTGGTTTGAAGAATTTTTGGGACTGCCACATACAGGCACTCAATCTATTCCATTTTACTGGAGGGCCACCTACCTGCTCCTCTGGTTTGAAACATTTTTGGGACTGCCACATACAGGCACTCAATCTATCCCATTTTACTGGAGGGCCACCTACCTGCTCCTCTGGTTTGAAGAATTTTTGGGACTGCCACATACAGGCACTCAATCTATTCCATTTTACTGGAGGGCCACCTACCTGCTCCTCTGGTTTGAAACATTTTTGGGACTGCCACATACAGGCACTCAATCTATCCCATTTTACTGGAGGGCCACCTACCTGCTCCTCTGGTTTGAAACATTTTTGGGACTGCCACATACAGGCACTCAATCTATCCCATTTTACTGGAGGGCCACCTACCTGCTCCTCTGGTTTGAAACATTTTTGGGACTGCCACATACAGGCACTCAATCTATTCCATTTTACTGCAGGGCCACCTACCTGCTCCTCTGGTTTGAACAATTTTTGGGACTGCCACATACAGGCACTCAATCTATTCCATTTTACTGGAGGGCCACCTACCTGCTCCTCTGGTTTGAACAATTTTTGGGACTGCCACATACAGGCACTCAATCTATCCCATTTTACTGGAGGGCCACCTACCTGCTCCTCTGGTTTGAAAAATGTTTGGGACTGCCACATACAGGCACTATCCAAATTAAATTGTCTCCATAGCAGCCTCCACACGTTGTCTCCATTCCTACCTCCAAAAGTCGTCCATATAGCTGCCTCCATACATCGTCCCTTTATCAAACGAGGTGTGTCAGGCAGAAATTTGGGTTGTTTTCATGGATTCCACATCAAAGTTGTTAACTTTGTCGCCACCCTGCTGTGTAATCCACAAAATATACTTGCAAACTTTTACCATTTAGGGATATTATTTCAGCGCTTCTTGCGCATCTGTTTACATTCCCCTCACCCGCCATATCCTAAACTTATAAGAACGCTACTACACTTGATCTTATACAAAAGTGCTGTTTGGGGAGTAGCCTAGAGACAGGGGCTTGGATTTGCGAAAGCTCGCCTGGCAGCGGAGCGCCAGCTCCATGCGCATCATGCGCTTCTTGCGCATCTGTTTACATTCCCCTCACCCGGCATATCCTAAACTTATAAGAACGCTACTACACTTGATCTTATACAAAAGGTTCTTAGAAGTGCTGTTTGGGGAGTAGCCTAGAGACAGGGGCTTGGATTGGCGAAAGCTCGTCTGGCAGCGGAGCGCCAGCTCCATGCCAAGATCCAACTAACATAGTTTTAACTGCAGCACCTTTAATCTACTACTAGTTCACTGCCTCCATACATGGTCCCCTTATCAAACGAGCTGTGTCAGGCAGAATTTTGGGTTGTTTTCATGGCTTCCATGTTAACTTTGTCGCCACCCTGCTGTGTAATCCACAAAATATACTGGCAAACTTTTATCATGTACCGATATTATTTGAGCACTTCTTGCTCACCTCCTTTGGTTCCTCTCTGCCACCCATTGGTTTGAAGCCTGAGTCCATTTAGGGTATGTCGCCATGACACTCTCTAGCCTGCTGCCGCTGCCTCTGCATGCCGTCCCCTATAGTGTCAGGGTCAATTATTGCATGTTTTAGATGCTATCTAGCTTCATTCTGTCACTCTGTCATGGCCATGCTGTTGCCCATAATTTTGGCATAATGGTGCGTTTAAGCAGCCTCAGAGGCATCCATGCATGCTGCCCCTGCTGTTTCCTGTCCATTTCCGTGGTGTTTCCATCCTTTTCTGAGGTTCCCAGGTGTTTGGCCAAGCTTCCCTGTGCAGAGCCTTGGTCCCCTTGAAAAATGCTCGAGTCTCCCATTGACTTCAATGGGGTTCGTTATTCGAGACGAGCACTCGAGCATCGGGAAAAGTTCGTCTCGAATAACGAGTACCCGAGCATTTTAGTGTTCGCTCATCTCTAATTATAATGCCATGACTCCAAAAAATAAAATCTTTATGCTCTGTGGGGACTGGGGGAGGGCTAAAAATGGGTCTCCTGGTGACAGGTTCCCTTTAAGGTGCTAAAACACGAAGGTAGCTATGAGGCATTACAGGATTATAGAGAGAAAAATAAATATAGCAAAAATAGAGACTGAGAGAAATATTGCTAGGGAGAGCAAAAAGAATCCCAAATTATTTTTCAAGTATAAAAATGATAAAAAAAAACTAAAAACTGAGAGTGTGGGCCATCTTATCAATAACATGGAGGTCATGCTGGAAGGAGATGAGGAATGGGCCAATCTACTGAATCGCCTTCTAGACTATCTTTACTCAGGAAAATGATGTAAATTCTCTTTGGATTGTCAACAGTTTAACCCAGGAAGAGGTACTGCGCCACCTCGCAACCACTAAGATAGATAAATCACCGTGGCCATATGGCGTACACCCCTGGGTTCTGCATGAACTATGTACCATTATAAACAGACCGTTATTTTTAATATTTGAAGATTCACTGAGGACTGGTTATGTTCCACAGGACTGGCGCATAACAAATGTGGTACCAATATACAAAAGAGGATCAAAAAGCTATCCCGGAAACTACAGACCAGTGAGTCTAACTTTGTGGTGGGGAAATATTTAAGTGGTTTGTTAGAGATGCTATCCTGGGGTATCTCACTGTACATAACCTTATAAGACAGTGTCAGGGTGGGTTTATGAGAGATCGGTCTTGTCAGACTAATCTGATTGGTTTCTACGAGGAAGTCAGTTCCAAACTGGATCTGGAGGACGCTGTGGATGTTTCAAAGGCATTTGACACCATGCCGCATAAAAGGTTGGTACATAAATTGAGACTGCTGGGACTAGGGGAAAATCTGTGTATTTGGGTAAGTAATTGGCTTAGTGATAGAAAACCGATCGTCATTATTAATGGCACATTCTCAGATTGGGATGACGTTACCAGTGGAGTACCACAGGACTCAGTATTAGTGCCACTTCCTTTAAATATTTTTATTAATTACCTTGTAGAGGGTTTACACAGTCAAGTTTCAATATTTGCAGATGATACTAAGCTGTGTAAAGTAATAAATACTGAGGTTGATCGTTTAGCATTACAGAGGGATTTGTGGAAGCTTGAGAAGTGGGTAGAGAAATGGTTAATGAGGTTTAATGTAGATAAATGTAAAGTTATGTACTTGGGCCATGGAAACAAAAAGTATAATTGTGTTCTAAACAGTCAAATAGTTGGTAAAACTGGAGCTGTAAAGGACTTGGGGGTATTGGTGGATGATAAACTTAATTCTAGTGACAAGAGCCATGTGGCTTCTGCTAAAGCAAATAAAATCATGGGATATATGAAGAGAGGAATTGATTCTCATGATAAAGACATAGTTTTGTCCTTATATAAATCCCTGGTCAGACTGCACATGGAATATTGTGTACAGTTTTGGGCACCAGTGTATAAAAAGGACATAGTAGAACTAGAACGGGTGCAGAGGAGAACAACCAGGATTGTTAGGGGAATGGGGGGACTAGAATACAATGACAGATTACAAAATTTGGGATTATTCAGTTTAGAAAAAAGACGACTGAGGGAGGACCTCATTACAATGTACAAATACCTGAACAGACAGTACAAAGATCTCTCCAAAGATCTTTTTATACCTAGGCCTGTGACCAGGACAATGGGACATCTTCTACACCTAGAGGAGTGGCGATTCTACCATCAACACAGACAAAGGTTCTTTACTGTAAGATCAATGAGACTATGGAACTCTCTGCCGCAGGAGGTTGTTATGGCGGACTCTATGTACGTGTTCAAGAGAGGCCTGGATGCCTTTCTGGAGAGAAAAAAATATCAGGGATTATGGGGATAAAACATTTATTTAATTCTTAAAGGTTTTAGTTGATGGACTTGCTTCTTTTTCCGGACTTATTTCCGTCCGTCAGATTTATGTTTTTTGAATGTCCTCTTTTTCATCATTCATTGCCCTTTTAACTGTAGCTGTAAGCCACGTGGGGTGTAATCTAGCCCGTCTATACTTGTTACCTATTAGTATCATCATGTGACAGTATCTGATGCCTGTCTATATCCTGTAGTGCAGCACTGAATTTCCGAAAATTAGCCTTCATAAAATTCATTGTTTTCGATTTTCCCACATGTTTTTGCTTTTTACATTTTAAAATGTTATGATTAGAGATGAGCGAACACACTCGTCCGAGCTTGATGCTCGTTCGAGCATTAGCGTACTTGTAACTGCTCGTTGCTCGGAAGAATACTTCGCCAGCTCGAGCAAAATGCCATCTCCCGCCGTTTTGATTTTTGGCAGCCAGAATCAGAGCCAATCACAAGCCAGGAGACTCTGCACTCCACCCAGCATGACGTGGTACCCTTACACGTCGATAGCAGTGGTTGGCTGGCCTGAGCAGGTGACCCTGGAAGAGACTAGCCCCTGCCCGCGCTGCTCGCATCATTCTCTGTCTGGATGCCGTTAGGGAGAGAGCTGCTGCTGCTGCAGGGATAGCGTTAGGCTGTTATATTAGCTTACTGTTAAGCAAGAGTGAGTCTACAAGAATCCAACAGGCCTTCTTAGGGCTACAATAGCATTATATATATATTTTTTTTTTTATTTTCTTGTCTAGTAATGCAGCTAGTACCATATTGTGACGAATTTGCAGGGAGACTTGGTAACGTTCTATTTAGTGTCACGGGCACCCCCGCGATCCACACCACGGATTGCGGGTGCACCCGTGCCTCTCTCCGCTGCCCCGGTCCCGCTCCTGTGCACTTACCCCTCCTGGCTCCCGCTCCAGTCCGGACCCGCGCGCGCCCTAGGGAGCGGGGCCGCGCGCGGGGCACTATTTCAAGATTTAAAGGGCCAGCGCGCAGGTGATTGGCGCTGGTCATTTCCTGTCTTGTATTTAACCTTTAGTCTCCCATCATTCCCTGCCGGATCTTTGTGCCTCATAGCATTAGAGAAAGCTTCCTAGCGAGTATTCCTGTGTTCCTGCGTATTCCTGCGTTCCTGTGTATTCCTGTGTGTTATCGTTCCTGAGTCCTGTGTTGCCGTGTTACCTGAGTTCCTCCGTGTTGCTGTGTGCCTGTGTTCCCGTTCCCAACTGCCTGGACCTCCTGTTGCTGACCCCGGACTTGGACCTGACATTGCATCTCTGCCACCTGCCCTGACCCTGTGCCTGGACCTGTCTACGAGATTGTCATCCGCTAAGGTACCTCGACCTCGGCTGCCACCGTGGGCTGGTCACACCTGGGAACGTCCTAGTGGTATCCTGCCGCAGCAAGTCCAACCCGCTTTGCGGCGGGCTCTGGTGAATACCAGGTGCCGCTAGGCTCCGGTTCCGGGTGTTGGCTAGTTCCATCTCCCGCGGTGGTCCAGAGGATCCACTAATCCTAACATTTAGCTCTTAGTGACACACATATCCATCTCAAACACCTAAGTGGGATAATTTATTAGGGGTTTGATTGAATTAGGCACAGTCTGCAGAATTTTTTTTTTACTTTAATTTTTTTTTCAAAACTAAAAGTCATAACAGGCACAGCACAAAATCCAGTTGTGTGCTGTCAGTGTAGGTTAGCAACTAGCCATACAAGAATCCAACAGGCCTTCTTAGGGCTACAATAGCGTTAAATATATATATTTTTTTTGTTTGCTTGTGGCTGGCCTTGCTGGCACTAGTAGTGCAGCTAGTACCATATTGTGACGAATTTGCAGGGAGACTTGCAAACGTTATATTTAGCTCTTAGTGACACACATATTCATCTCAAACACCTAAGTGGGGCAATTTATTAGGGGTTTCATTGAATTAGGCACAGTCTGACGATTTTTTTTTTCAAAACTTAAAGTGACTTAAAATCCAGTTGTGTGCTGTCAGTGTAGGTTAGAAACTAGGCATACAAGAACCCAATCGTCTTTCTTATGGCTACAATAGCGTTATGTATATATTTTGTTGATTTGCTTATGGCTGGCCTTGCTGGCACTAGTAGTGCAGCTAGTACCATATTGTGACGAATTTGCAGGGAGATTTGCGAACGTTATATTTAGCTCTTAGTTACACACATATCCATCTCAAACACCTAAGTGGGACAATTTATTAGCGGTTTGATTGAATTAGGCACAGTCTGACGATTTTTTATTTTTTTTCAAAACTTAAAGTGACTTAAAATCCAGTTGTGTGCTGTCAGTGTAGGTTAGAAACTAGGCATACAAGAACCCAACCGGCTTTCTTAGGGCTACAATAGCGTTATATATATATTGTGTTGTTTTGCTTGTGGCTGGTTTTGCTGGCACTAGTAAGGCAGCTAGTACCATATTGTGACGAATTTGCAGGGAGATTTGCGAACGTTATATTTAGCTATTAGTGACACACATATCCATCTCAAAAACCTAAGTGGGACAATTTATTAGCGGTTTGATTGAATTAGGCACTGTCTGATGATTTTTTATTTTTTTTTCAAAACTTGAAGTGACTTAAAATCCAGTTGTGTGCTGTCAATGTAGGTTAGAAACTAGGCATACAAGAACCCAACCGGCTTTCTTAGGGCTACAATAGCGTTATACATATATTTTGTTGATTTGCTTGTGGCTGGCCTTACAGGTACTAGTAGTGCAGCTAGTACCATTTTGTGACGAATTTGCAGGGAGACTTGCGAACGTTATATTTAGCTCTTAGTTACACACATATCCATCTCAAACACCTAAGTGGGACAATTTATTAGCGGTTTGATTGAATTAGGCACAGTCTGACGATTTTTTATTTTTTTTCAAAACTTAAAGTGACTTAAAATCCAGTTGTGTGCTGTCAGTGTAGGTTAGAAACTAGGCATACAAGAACCCAACCGGCTTTCTTAGGGCTACAATAGCGTTATATATATATTGTGTTGTTTTGGTTGTGGCTGGTTTTGCTGGCACTAGTAAGGCAGCTAGTACCATATTGTGACGAATTTGCAGGGAGACTTGCGAACGTTATATTTAGCTCTTAGTGACACACATATCCATCTCAAAAACCTAAGTGGGACAATTTATTAGCGGTTTGATTGAACTAGGCACAGTCTGACGATCTTTTTTTTTTTCCAAAACTTAAAGTGACTTAAAATCCAGTTGTGTGCTGTCAGTGTAGGTTAGAAACTAGGCATACAAGAACCCAACCGGCTTTCTTAGGGCTACAATAGCGTTATATATATATATTGTTGATTTGCTTGTGGCTGGCCTTGCTGGCACTAGTAGTGCAGCTAGCACCATTTTGTGACGAATTTGCAGGGAGACTTGCGAACATTATATTTAGCTCTTAGTGACACACATATCCATCTCAAAAACCTAAGTGGGACAATTTATTAGCGGTTTGATTGAATTAGGCACAGTCTGACGATCTTTTTTTTTTTTCCAAAACTTAAAGTGACTTAAAATCCAGTTGTGTGCTGTCAGTGCAGGTTAGAAACTAGGCATACAAGAACCCAACCGGCTTTCTTAGGGCTACAATAGCGTTATATATATATTGTGTTGTTTTGCTTGTGGCTGGTTTTGCTGGCACTAGTAAGGCAGCTAGTACCATATTGTGACGAATTTGCAGGGAGACTTGCGAACGTTATATTTAGCTCTTAGTGACACACATATCCATCTCAAAAACCTAAGTGGGACAATTTATTAGCGGTTTGATTGAATTAGGCACTGTCTGATGATTTTTTTTTTTTTTCAAAACTTGAAGTGACTTAAAATCCAGTTGTGTGCTGTCAATGTAGGTTAGAAACTAGGCATACAAGAACCCAACCGGCTTTCTTAGGGCTACAATAGCGTTATACATATATTTTGTTGATTTGCTTGTGGCTGGCCTTACAGGTACTAGTAGTGCAGCTAGTACCATTTTGTGACGAATTTGCAGGGAGACTTGCGAACGTTATATTTAACTCTTAGTGACACACATATCCATCTCAAAAACCTAAGTGGGACAATTTATTAGCGGTTTGATTGAATTAGGCACAGTCTGACGATCTTTTTTTTTTTTCCAAAACTTAAAGTGACTTAAAATCCAGTTGTGTGCTGTCAGTGCAGGTTAGAAACTAGGCATACAAGAACCCAACCGGCTTTCTTAGGGCTACAATAGCGTTATATATATATTGTGTTGTTTTGCTTGTGGCTGGTTTTGCTGGCACTAGTAAGGCAGCTAGTACCATATTGTGACGAATTTGCAGGGAGACTTGCGAACGTTATATTTAGCTCTTAGTGACACACATATCCATCTCAAAAACCTAAGTGGGACAATTTATTAGCGGTTTGATTGAACTAGGCACAGTCTGACGATCTTTTTTTTTTTCCAAAACTTAAAGTGACTTAAAATCCAGTTGTGTGCTGTCAGTGTAGGTTCGAAACTAGGCATACAAGAACCCAACCGGCTTTCTTAGGGCTACAATAGCGTTATATATATATATTGTTGATTTGCTTGTGGCTGGCCTTGCTGGCACTAGTAGTGCAGCTAGCACCATTTTGTGACGAATTTGCAGGGAGACTTGCGAACATTATATTTAGCTCTTAGTGACACACATATCCATCTCAAAAACCTAAGTGGGACAATTTATTAGCGGTTTGATTGAATTAGGCACAGTCTGACGATCTTTTTTTTTTTTCCAAAACTTAAAGTGACTTAAAATCCAGTTGTGTGCTGTCAGTGCAGGTTAGAAACTAGGCATACAAGAACCCAACCGGCTTTCTTAGGGCTACAATAGCGTTATATATATATATTGTGTTGTTTTGCTTGTGGCTGGTTTTGCTGGCACTAGTAAGGCAGCTAGTACCATATTGTGACGAATTTGCAGGGAGACTTGCGAACGTTATATTTAGCTCTTAGTGACACACATATCCATCTCAAAAACCTAAGTGGGACAATTTATTAGCGGTTTGATTGAACTAGGCACAGTCTGACGATCTTTTTTTTTTTCCAAAACTTAAAGTGACTTAAAATCCAGTTGTGTGCTGTCAGTGTAGGTTAGAAACTAGGCATACAAGAACCCAACTGGCTTTCTTAGGGCTACAATAGCGTTATATATATATTTTGTTGATTTGCTTGTGGCTGGCCTTGCTGGCACTAGTAGTGCATCTAGCACCATATTGTGACGAATTTGCAGGGAGACTTGCGAACGTTATATTTAGCTCTTAGTGACACACATATCCATTTCAAACAGCTAAGTGGAGCAATTTATTAGGGGTTTGATTGAATTAGGCACAGTCTGCTTTTTCCTTTTTTTTTCCTTTTATTTTTTTTTTATAACTCAAAGTCATCAGGCACAGCACAAAATCCAGTAGTGTGCTGTCAGTGTAGGCTAGTAACTAGCCATAGCAGTAGGATAGCATCGTTTTGTTAAAAAAACAAAAACACAAAAAAACACAAAAAGAAAACACAAAAAAATTTTACATTTTACACTTTAATTTTGAAAATGTTGAACCCGAAGGCTAGGGGTAGAGGAAGAGGGCGTTGCCGTCCAACTACTGCAGGGGTCAGAGGCCGTGGTCCTGGGCGGGGTGAGACACCACCTGCTGATGAGGTAGCAGGGGGACGCTGCAGAGCTACACTCCCTAGGTTCATGTCTCAAGTTACTGGGACTCGTGGTAGAGCACTGATGAGGCCAGAACAGTGCGAACAGGTGATGTCGTGGATTGCGGACAATGCTTCTAACCATTTGTCCACCAGTCAGTCTTCCACGCAGTCCACCCATGTTACCAAAATCAGCTCTCCTCCAGCTCCTCCACCTCAGCCTCCTTCCCCCCAGTCTGCCCCATCCCAGGAAAATTTGGCATTTGAACCGGCATACTCTGAGTAACTGTTTTCTGGACCCTTCCCATAGTCACAAACCACTTGTCCGGTTGCTGCTGAACTCTTTTCCGATGCCCAGGTTTTCCACCGGTCGGAGTCTGTGGGTGATGATGACATTGTTGATGTAGTGGAAGAAGTTCGTAAAAAGGTGTTGGACGATGATGAGACAAGGTTGACAGACAGTGGTGAAGTTGTTGTCAGGGCAGGAATTTCCGAGGGGGGAGCAGACTGAGGGATAGGAGGATGATGAGGTGACAGACCCAAGCTGGGTTGAAAGGCTGGGTGAACACAGTGCTTCTGAGACGGAGGCGAGTCCTATACCAGAACAGTTTGGAAGAGGCAGTGGTGGGGCCAGACGGAGAGGCAGTACCAGAGCTGGTGCATCAGCGCCAAATGTTTCACGTAGTGAAGCTCCCGAGGTGAGGGCTAGATTTTCGGAAGTCTGGAGGTTCTTTAAAGAAACACTGGATGACCGACAGACTGTGGTGTGCAACCTGTGCCACACCGGGATCAGCAGGGGTTCCACCACTACCAGCTTAACCACCACCAGTATGCGCAGGCATATGAATGCTAAACACCCCACTCAATGGAACCAAGGCCGTTCATCTCCGGCAGGGCACACCACAGCTCCTTCCCCTGTGTCACCTGCTGCCTCTGATAGTCAGCCCCCTGCCTAGGACCCCGGCCCAAACACCTCCCGTGCGAAAACCACACCTTCGCCTCCACGATCCTCCATAGCATCCACCAATGTCTCCATGCGCAGCGTTCAGCTCTCCATACCCCAGACACTGGAGCGCAAGAGGAAGTACAGTGCAACCCACCCACACGCCCAAGCCCTTAACGTCCACATCTCCAAACTGCTTAGCCTGGAGATGCTGCCCTATAGGCTGGTAGAGATTGAGGCCTTTCGCAACCTCATGGCGGTGGCCGCCCCTCAGTATTCGGTCCCCAGCCGCCACTACTTTTCCCGATGTGCCGTCCCAGCCCTGCACCAGCACGTGTCAGACAACATCATCCGTGCCCTGACCAACGCCGTTTCTGACAAGGTCCACCTGACCACGGACACGTGGACGAGTGCTGCCAGGCAGGGCCACTATATATCGCTGACGGCACACTGGGTTAACTTGGTGGAGGCTGGGACCGAGTCTGACCCTGGGGCTGGTCAAATAATGCTGACGCCGAGGATTGCGGGGCCTACCTCTGTCCAGGTCTCTCAGGCCTACTATGCCTCCTCCCACCCCTCCTCCACCTCCTCCTCCGAATTACCATCCGTGGGAATGGCGCCATCAATCGGTAGCTCTAGGCACAGCAGCAGTGCCGTCGCTAAGCGACAGCAGGCGGTGCTCAAACTGCTGAGCCTAGCCGATAAAAGGCACACCGCCAAGAGCTATTACAGGGCATCACGGCGCAGACTGATCTGTGGCTGGCACCACTGAACCAGAAGCCAGGCATTGTTGTGTGTGACAACGGCCGTAACCTGGTGGCGGCTCTGCAACTCGGCAGACTGACACATGTGCCATCCCTGGCCCATGTGTTAAATCTCATAGTTCAGCGGTTCCTCAAGACATACCCCAATCTGTCTGATTTGCTCATGAAGGTGCGCCGCATCTGTGTGCATTTCAGGAAGTCCATTACAGATGCTGCCACTCTCAGGGCAGAGCAGCGCCGCCTCCAACTGCCCGCTCACCGACTGTTGTGCGACGTGCCCACGAGGTGGAATTCAACATTAACCATGTTATCCAGAGTTTACCAGCAGCGCAGAGCGATTGTAGACTGCCAGATGTCAACTTCCACCAGAACTGGTAGTCAGGTCAGTCAGCTTCCTCAAGTCTACAATGAGGAGTGGACGTGGATGTCTGATATCTGTCAGGTGCTGAGTAACTTTGAGGAGTCAACACAGATGGTCAGTGGCGATGCCGCCATCACCAGCCTCACCATCCCGTTGCTTGGCCTGTTGAAAAACTCTCTAGTCAGCATGAAGTCAGAAGCTTTGCGCTCGTCACAAGAGACGGGGGAAGAAGATTCCCTTGTTGATAGCCAAAGTACCCTCAGGTCTGTTTCTCAGCGCATATCGGTGGAGGAGGATGAGGAGGAAGAGGAGAATGTTGGTGAGACAGAAGAGGGGAGCATTGCTCAGTCCTTCACTGTTCAGCGTGTATGGGCAGAAGAAGAGGAGTTGGAGGAGTTGGAGGAGGAGGCAATAGACAGTCAGGCCAGTGAGGGGAGTGAATTCTTGGCGCATATGGCAGATTTCATGCTAGGCTGCCTATCCCATGACCCTCACCTTCAAAGAATTTATTCCAGCACTGATTACTGGGTATTCACTCTCCTGGACCCACGGTACAAGCAAAATCTTTCCACTCTCATCCCTGGAGAGGAAAGGAGTGTGAGAATGCATGAATATCAGCAGGCCCTGGTGCACAAGCTGAAACAGTATTTCCCTTCTGACAGCGCTAGCGGCAGAGGGTGTACTTCTGCGGGACAAGTAGCGAGGGAGAGTAGGTGAGCAGGAAGCTTGTCCAGCACTGGCAGGGGTACGCTTTACAAGGCCTTTGCCAGTTTTATGTCACCCCAGCAAGACACTGTCACCTGTCCCCAGTCTCGGCAGAGTAGGGCTGATATTTACAGAAAGATGGTGAGGGAGTACGTAGCTGACCATACCATCGTCCTAAATGATCACGCAGCTCCCTACAACTACTGGGTTCCAAAGCTGGACATGTGGCACGAACTGGCGCTGTACACCTTGGAGGTTCTTGCCTGCCCTGCCGCTAGCGTGCTGTCTGAGCGGGTTTTCAGTGCAGCTGGTGGCATCATCACCGATTAGCGTACACGCCTGTCGACTGACAGCGCTGACAGGCTGACGCTTATCAAGATGAATAAAGCCTGGATTTCTCAGGATTTCCATTCTCCACCAGGTGAAAGAAGCTCAACCTGAATAATGTATGCACTGCTCCTCCTCATTTTCCTCCTTCTCCTCCTCTTTGTACACTAAAGCAGAGGAAACTGGATATTTTTTGCCAGGGCCAACTGGCTCTAGGTATAGTACTCTATGTATTTAATTTTTCTGGAGGGCCACCTACCTGGTCCTCTGTTTTAAACAATTTTTGGGAGTGCCACATACAGGTACTCTATGTATTTAATTTTTCTGCAGGGCCACCCACCCAATATTATATCAGCGCTTCTTGCGCATCTGTTTGCGCATCTCACCCGCCATAACCAAAACTTATAAGAACAGTACTGCACTTGATCTTATCCAAAAGGTTCTTAGAAGTGCTGTTTTATCCCCCGCCAGCCTTAAAAATGATACTTTTTTCAAAGGAAACGCTTCTGGCCCCCAGGCCAAAATTGTGTGGGGAGGAGCCGAGAGATAGGGGCTTGGACAGGCAAAAGCTCGTCTGGCAGCGGACCGCCAGCTCCATCCCAAGATTAGGCAGCCTCAGAGGCATCCATGCATACCGCCCCTGCTGTTTCTTGTCCATTTCGCCTCCAAGATCCTCCACAGCGTCCACCAATGTCTCCATGCACATCTTTCAACTGTCTATACCCGAGACGCTGGAGCGCAAGAGGATATACAGCACATCATCCCCTTAGCAAACGAGCTGTGTCAGGCAGAATTTTGGGTTGTTTTCATGGCTTCCACATCAAACTTGTTAACTTTGTCGCCACCCTGCTGTGTTATCCACAAAATATACTGGCAAACTTTTATCATTTACCGATATTATTTCAGCGCTTCTTGTGCATCTGTTTACATTCCCCTCACCCGCCATAACCAAAACTTATAAGAACAGTACTATACTTGATCTTATCCAAAAGGTTCTTAGAAGTGCTGTTTGTAGCCCCCGCCTGCTTTGAAAATGATACTTTTTTCAAATGAAACGCTTCTGGCCCCCAGGCCCTTTTTGGGTGGGGAGGAGCCGAGAGACAGGGGCTTGGACAGGCAAAAGCTCGTCTGGCAGCGGACCGCCAGCTCCATCCCAAGATTAGGCAGCCACAGAGGCATCCATGCATACCGCCCCTGCTGTTTCCTGTCCATTTCGCCTCCACGATCCTCCACGGCATCCACCAATGTCTCCATGCGCAACCTTCAACTGTCTATACCCCAGACGCTGGAGTGCGAGAGGATATACAGCACATCATCCCCTTATCAAACGAGCTGTGTCAGGCAGAATTTTCAGGTGTTTCACCAGATAGATAATGGAACTCGGCGCATCTGTCGCCGCCATGCTGGAGACCTGAAGTTTCAATCATAGCAGCGCAATATGGATGCCCCATACTGTCACTCTTAATCATGGAAGTCGTCTCCATGTCTGCCTCCACATGTCGTCCCCTTATCAAAAGAGCTGTGTCAGGCTCTTTTTTCGGGTGTTTCACCAGATACGTTATGGAACTTGGTCACTATGTCATCACCATGATGTGTTATCGACTAAATATACCGTCAACCTTTTGTTCACATAGGAAATCATTTCAGCGCTTCTTGCTCACCTCCTTTGGTTCCTCTCTGACGCCTTAACCAGGCAAAATACTGATACATACAGTGCTACACGTTATCCTCGCCAAAAGGAATTTTTTAAATTGGTTTGAAGCCTGAGTCCTTTTGGGGTATGTCGCCATGCCAATCTCTAGCCTGCCGCTGCTGCCGCTGCTTGCCGTCTTCTATAGTGTCAGGGTCAATTATTGGATATTTTAGATGCTATCTAGCCTCATACAGTCACTCTGTCATCGCCATGCTGTTGCCCATAATTTTGGCATAATGGTACGATTAAGCAGCCTCCGAGGCATCCATGCATGCTGCCCCTGCTGTTTCCTCTCCATTTCTGTGGTGTTTCCATCATTTTCTGAGGTTTCAAGGTGTTTGGCCAAGCTTCCCTGTGCAGACCCTTGGTCCCCTTGAAAAATGCTCTAGTCTCCCATTGACTTCAATGGGGTTCGTTATTCGAGACGAGCACTCGAGCATCGGGAAAAGTTTGTCTCGAATAACGAGCACCCGAGCATTTTAGTGCTTGCTCATCTCTAGTTATGATCATTGTTCCTTAGGGTTTCCCGGACACTGACATTTTGGACAATTTCCGCATTGTTAGAAATCACAAGTTTCATCAATGCATCACCTCTTGTGCATCTTCTTCAAGCATTACCATAAAATTATCCTGCAGAAAGTTGATAAAATGTCTCCCCTTCACAGATGAAGAAGATCCCTGACCCCAATTTACATTTGGAAAGTTAAAGTCTCCCATGATCACTAATGTCCCCTCCTGTACAGCCCACTCCATCTGTTTATATAGGTGATCCTCTATTTTCGAAAAGTTCTCCTGGCTTTGAATCCCAACCCATAAAGTTTCAGCCTCCTCACACTCTTTTGAGACCACTTTCTTATGCACAATTGCTTTTAAGTCTCTTCTTGTAAGCTTAAACATAATGCAAACTCCACATAAATAGAAATCCTGCATAAGCGTTAATACACCACAAACGAATTGTAAGCATAAATGCACTGCAAACAATGCATACACATAAATGTGACAAAAACACAGTGTACATGCAAACGCAAACACGCGCTAACAACACATAAATGTGCGATAAACGACGCATAAGCATAAATGCACCTCAAACGCCACATAAGCAGCAACAACATGCAGACATGTGGCACAAACACCATGTAAGGGTTAATGTAACACAAACTGCACGTATGCAAAAATGTGTCGCAAACATGACGCAGTTGTAGCATAAGCATAAACGCAATGCAAACACAAAAGCGGAAACGCAATGCAAATGCTTTGTAAACGTAATTGCCACACAAACGCAGTGTTATTGTACACACAACACAAATGTAACAAAAATGTGTTGCAAATGCGGCATAAGCGAAAACGCAATACAAACTCTGAATAAGTGAAAATACAAACGCCATGTAAGCGTAGATGCTACGCACAGCCTCATAAGCGTGAACACAGTGCAAGCACCATGTAAACATCAACGCATTGCAAATGCTACGTAATTATCAATGCAACACAAATGCAACAAAAGCAAACACCACATAACACCACTGCGAAAATTAATTTCATACGGCACATAAACACTATGAAAACACCATGTAAAATGCAAAGGCGACATAAATGCGATGCCAACATTACACAACTACAAAGGTAATGCAAACACCATGTAAACCTAAGTGTAAACGCAATGCAAACCACATGTTAACGCATCCACCAGTAAAACGCCACACAACTGTTATGTCAATGCAAATGCCACGAACCCACAAATGTAAGCCAAACATATATGCGATGTTAGAGCAAACATCATGTAAATGTCATGTTTGTATAAATGTACTGTAGAAAATTTCACATCACATTTTACATCGCTTTTGCGGTAACATTGCATTTGAGTTTATATTGCATGTGCGTTCACATAATGTTATCAAATTAGCGTTTACATTGTGTTTGTGGTAACACTGCATTGGTTTCACAAATTGTGATAATGATGTGATCACAATTTTAGGATTAAGTAAACACAGTGTTAACACAATATTAGCACAATATTAGCAGAATGTGTGAGAACACAGCCTCTAGATGAGCAAAGAAACATCATCACAGCTCACTATTCATAGTAGCTTCTCTGGCATTGCCTGCCACTAATTGGATAAGGGTCAGAAAGTAAGAGTTCTCCTTAAGGAGAGTTTGCCAATTAAGGCCATAGATGCTCAACTAGGGAATTCGGGGAAGTATGCTAATATGTTTTATATAGGCTCTCACACAGCCACACCAGTTCCCTATGCTGTACTGAGGAGACCCATGCAGGTTGAAACAGTGTTGTCTACAGTTGGGAGTCTGTTCCTTCTGGAATACATATACTGGTTTGGCTTTATCCCACATCATGTTATTAGACTTCTTGTAGGTCATACTTGGTGTTAAGGGGGCTGCCTTACAAGGTAGCAAAAGGGGGCATTGTTTTCCATTTAGCACCTTGGCAAACATATCATATTCATATTTCCCAGAATTCCCTATTGGAGTATCTATGGCTTAAAGTCTCCACATGCCTATAAGGTCTTAATTGGCAAACTCTCCTCAAGGAGAACTCTTACCTTCCGACCTTAGTCAATAGCCTCTCACACAGCCAGACCAGTTCCCTACACTGTACTGAGGAAACCCAACCAGGTTGACTTGGTGTTAAGGGGGGGTGCCTTTCAAAGTAGAAAAAGGAGGCATTTGTTTCCATTTAACACATTGGAAAACATGTTTGCATACTTCAATGATTAAACAGTTTAAGATAAGATTTGCATAACATGCTCCTCCTCTCTGACTAAACAGAGTTAGAAATAAAATTCCAAGTGCCCCTGAATCTGTGTAACAGTCCCTATAGGATGGTATGCTAATCTATACCTGTGTGAAGTGGTGGAAAGTCCTCTTTAGGTAGAGCGCAAAAGAGAACCCAATCAAAATACAGTGTATAAACATTTGTCCTACAGTACACATTTACATAGACATTTGTGTAAAATAAATTACGGAATTACTGGATTTAGGGATAACAAGTTATTCTCATAATAATTAATATAATAAATAAATAGACAGATAATCAGTGTAAATGGATCATATAATCATGTCTGATCAAAACCTTAATGTTTACCAGCTGGTATGTTTAAATGTTTAGACACACTTAAATATATATTTAACATCACATTTAAGTCTCAGGGACAGTTTGCAAGTACAAACTTAGTGCCAGAAGTTATTTTATTACTGTAGGTCAAAATGTCCTTAAATTCTCCTGTTTGCAAAAGTGATTATTTTATGTCTAAAGAAGATTACAACTGTTCCCCTTGGTATGTCACAATATCTATTTCTCTGTGTTATATGACTTGCTTTGGAAGAACTCAGTTCCCATCAGACCACACAACTAAAAGTCTAAAGAACATTTTCTCCTGCCTACAGCAATGTCCAAAGTACTACGTTATAGTGTCCTCTATATGTTCAAAGACAGTTCAAACTAAAGGAAAAGTTATAAACATTTTTACAAAGCTTAGCTTAAATTTATAATTATTAGTAACAATAAACAATTACTAAATACATCCATGAAAACACTACGTTCCTACTGCAACACATGAAAGCTTTTCTAAATTATAGCTATGCTTTATTCACACATATATTAGTTAGATAGTAAATATATAGAATATATATTACGAAATAGAAAATCCAGGCAGCACACTGCAGAAAAATGGTGTTTGGGTGCAGGCTATTAGGACTGGGTCAGGAGTCCTCCATGTATAAGAACTAGAAAATGAACAGCACTCCAGTCATCAGATGCGGTGAAAAAAGTGGTTCTTCTTTATTCCATTTAAAGTGATGGCAACGTTTAGGCTCCAAGGAGCCTTTTTCAAGCCAAACAATTAGTGCATGAGGCGGATATATATACAAAGTGTTAGCCGTCATGTGACTGTTCAAGTCCCGCCCCCCCACATTCATGTGCATGACATTGATATGATATACATTACAAAAACAGAATAAAACATATATTTAGTGTTAAAGGGGTTGTGTCACCATAGCAGAAAGACATACTCTAGATTAGTGCACTGTAAGCTATACTTTCACCATTTACTGTTATTAGAAAATATGCAGTCTTACTAAGCTATTCTGCTGTAAGGTGACTGCTGGCTCCCCCTGCTGGTAGCTGTGTCCCGTCCTGCCTGCCTTCTCCCCTGGCCGAGTCTGCACAGAAGGAATCACCTTCTGCTCGTCTGTTTACATATCTGACTGCAGATTCCTCCACTGCCTCAGAATGAAGGAGACCAGCTGACAGGGAGCAGCCAATGGGAGTGAGGGGGAGGGGCCGAATGAGCTGTGCAGCCGAGTGCAGTGTGGTCTGTACTGAATTTCTCAGTGATAACACCAGGCTCCACCAGTGCAAACAGGGACACATTAAAGGTAAATACACCCAGGAATACAGAGGGTCCATCCAGATCACAGTCTGCCCCTAACATGGCTGTAGCTCTAACATATTGCAGTGTAGAAGCTCTTCCCTTCCCCTCCCCATGTAGCCACCATTAGTCAAAACAAGTAAAGGAGCTGAGCCCTGAGCTCACTTCATCTCACACATGTCCTGCAGCCCTCCTCCTGTAAGTCCTGACTACTGAGCATCCCTCTCTACTACCCTGCTGTCCTACAAAGAACCCCTGTCCCTGACTAGCAGGAAACCATCCAGAGGTCAGCAACATGTGAGTGTCTATCTATCTATCTATCTGTCTGTCTGTCTGTCTGTCTGTCTGTCTGTCTGTCTATCTATCTATCTATCTATCTATCTATCTATCTATCTATCTATCTATCTGTCTGTCTGTCTGTCTGTCTGTCTACCTATCTATCTGTCTATCTCCTATATCTACCCATATCCTATATCTATCTATCTACCTATCTGTCTATCTATCTATCTATCTATCTATCTATCTATCTATCTATCTATTTATCTATCTCATATCTATCTATCTATGCAACTATCTAACCTATGAATCTGAGGCACAGATGAATCCTGGTAACACCCCATAGAACCCTTCAGGCTCATTAACATCATTTTAAAAGTTGATATTAGAAGGAATGGGTCCATGGATAACAAATATAAGAAGATACCACAGTCCCGGTGCCTGGATCTATGATTAATGTCTATGGTTTATCAGGATGGATTATTAGTAGTATGAGTAGTGGAATCTTCTATCATTACCTATTCTGATTTCCTATTCACACACGTTTGGTATCATTATACAGACACAGGCACTCTCCACCTTCAAAAATCCATAACTTTTTAATTTTTCCGTGTACAGATCTGTGTAAGGGCTTATTTTTCTGTGTACTGCCAAATGTGGTGAAATTAGCAAATAAAAAAAAAATGCACCACTTTTGCATTTGCCTCACTTTCTTGAGGGGGTCAGTTTTTACGACTTTCACTGTGCGCTCCAAATAACACCTCTGCTTTATTCCCACCCCCATAGTGTGTGTGTATATATATCACAAGTTAGTCCTCAGTATAGTATATATATGTTATATTTTATGAGAAAAAATATTTATAAAAGTTGTCTATATTGCCCCTCGCAGCCAATCCTAGCTCATATTTAATTTTTTTTATATGTGTTTGAAAAACGTATATCTTAGCTGTTATTGGCTGTTATATGTATCTCACATATGCAGTGATGAAAGGTGAACGAAACAGTGCCATGGCTTTGGTGGAGGAGACATGGCGTTTCTTTAGCAGAATCAGCTGTAGTAAGTCTAGGGACTACTTTAACACATCAGGTGGAAGCATACCCTAGGAGAGAGAGACACCTGTAAAGCATTATAGGACTTGTGGTTGAACTGCCTCTGTCAGTGCCGTGCATGTGCCTGGCTAGGCCCCTCCCACATCTGCTTTTCTGTGACACAGAATAGATGCTGCACAAGCATCAAAATAACAAATAAAAAAGTATTTATGATTCCAGGTAACCATTATGAATAGATTTTTGAAATATTTTAACCTCTTTGGGAGCTTTTTGAAGTAATTAGTTTTGTGGCATAACCCCTTTAACTATACATAGCGATACAATGTGGGCATAAGTACATTTTGTAAATAGTGTTTAATAAAGCGATCAGATATACATTTTACAGATTCCGGAACTGATCGCAACATATAAAGTGCCAAAGTGCATTAATCTGATAAAACAACCACAATGCGTGGTTTGGGAGCGTACCGCAGTGTGTTGCCCGTCCTCCGATCGCCAGTCTAAGTGACAAAGCGTAAAGGCGGCTGTCAGCGTGTCGCTGAACCGCATAGTTGACACGCAAGCTCCGCATCCCGGACTGCGCATGCGCTAAGATCCCGGAAGTGTAAGAGAGCTGTCGGGGCACTGCCATGGAAACGTGAAACACAGAGGTCTGGGATGCCACATAATAATGCGGCCCCTAATTAATGACCCTCTATATATTAAAGGACCTAAAGTAGTGGTAGACCACACTAAGAGTACGGAGGACAATATTTATATGTGCTGTGGAGACAAAAACACGGTTTATCATAATGGCAGATAGCGTGATAATACATAACAAATTATTGGCGATATGATGAGGAGGGGAAACACACAAACGTCGTCCCGGTGGCTGGAATTGTAAAGAGCGATTTCCTCTGTAAATAAACACAAACAAAGGGAGAGTATATTATTATAAAAGTCAATTACACCAATTGTAATATTCTACATACACAACTGTAACAGCTGAGGGCCACTGGTCAGGATGGGATAAACTTCATCCAAAACCATTTTTATTGTGTATGGAGTTTATAATCCACATTTAAACCACCTGGCTTTAGTGATTTTAATGTAAATATCCATTGCATTTCCCGTTTTTTAAAAGTCGTTCTCTGTCTCCCCCACATCTCATTACAGGAATGTGATCTATAAGGCGGAACTCAAGGTTGAGTAGCATAAGGTCCATGGTGTACTTATTTGATATTTGAGCAAATTTAGTACAGAAATCTGTATCATGCAGAAAAAAGGTGGGAGTGACCCTGGAGCGCATGCCTCTTGGAATCATGTGGGCTTTATAGTATTCGCCCAACGTAATCAGGTGTAACTGCAATGTCATTAACCTTTTGGAGTCATTAATGTATTTACTTTTCAATTCAGGTGTAGCCGGGGTCGTTAGGAATGCAGCATCGCCCTCCAGATCCTGTAGTATCCATATAATGACCAAAGTAACACCGCGGCGTGTTAGAGGCACCGCGGCGTGTTAGAGGCATTTAAAGTTAATTTAAGGTGAATCGGACACCCCCGCACCGCGGCGCTTACCGGGGGAGTCCGCTGCTCCGATCGCAGCCCCGGGACTGCCGGTGCCCGGGGCTGCGAGATCTTCCTCCGGAAGCCAGGTCCCTGCCTTCTGGCAGGACCCGGCTGTAAGACACTGGGCATGCGCAGCATCTGTATTGCACTGTGTAACCTGTAAAAAAGCTTGAACAAGTGATCAGAAGATCACTTGTTCAAGCTAAGATGTCAGTAATTGTAAAAAAAAAGTAAAAAATAAATAAATAAAGTTTTTTTACAATAAAAATAAATAATAAAAGAAAGTGAAAGTCCCCCCAAACACCACATTTCCCTTTACACAAGTAATAAAGTATAAAAAACACTAAATCACGAAAAAAAACCACTTATTTGGTATTGCTGCGTCCGTAACAATCTGTACAATAAATCCTAATCATAATTGGACCCGCTCGGTGAACGTGGTAAAAAAAAAAAAAAAAAAAAACTTGCCAAAAATTACAACTTTTTATCAAATTGCTTTACAAAAAATGTTCTAAAAAGTGATCCGAAAAAGTTACAAGCACCAAAATGATACCAATAAAAAGATCAACTTGTCATGCAAAAAATAAGCTTACAACCAGCTCCATAAACCAAAAAATACTATAGTTATGCCACTATAAAAATGGCAATACTAAAACAAATGCAATTTTTTCTATTCTAGTTTTCCTTCAATAAAATTGGACAAATAAAAATAAAACTATATAAATGAGGTATCACCATAATCATAGTGATCCGTAGAATAAAGATAATATTTTATTGTTATGCTACAGTGAACACCCCCCCGCCAAAATAATGCTAAAAATACAAAACAAGAATTGATGATTTTATTTTCCTCCACACGTAAAAAGTTAATAAAATTGCTTCAATAAGCTAAAAACCCACTAAAATTAAGGTTTTTTTTACAGTGCATCTCGTCTCGCAAAAAATAAGCCCTTATTTGTCTAAATTGCTTAAAAAATAAATAAAGATTGTATAGCCTATTCCCAACGAGCGTTGTTATAGAACGGTGCGGCGGGTAGTGACTTTCCAAAACCGGTCAGACACAGTGATCGGGGTAAGACAGCGGCTGTTCCTGACAGCCATCCATCCTGCCCCATGGACCAGAAGGGTTACGTCCCCCCCACACCCCCCCAGTTTATTATCGCTGCTATTGGCTCATCAATTCAGACCAGCCAATAGCAGCGAATTTACTTATGACGTCAGTAATACCGGTCACCATGTCTGTAGACACGTTGATCGGGGCAGGGTGGCGGCTGTTCCTGACAGCCACCAATTTTGCCTTGCGGTCCAGAGGGGTTTTGTTGCCCCCCTCTGTCCATGTTTGCCGCTATTGGCTGGTCGATTTGGTCCAGCCAAAAGCAGTGTCACGGGTGCTCCCGCGATCCCTGTCACGGATCGCGGGCGCATCCGTGCTCCTTCACGTGCCCCCGCTGCTGCCCGGTGTCTCTTACCTCTCCCGGCTCCTGCTCTCCCTCGGACTGCCGTGCGCGCGCGTCCCCGCCTCCTAGGGCGCGCGCGCGGCTCCGGACGAAAATTTAAAGGGCCAGCGCACCGCTAATTGGTGCACTGGCTGAACACCTCACCTTTAAGAATCTGCCTCTTCCTGTGTTCCTTGCCGGATCTTTGTGCCTCATAGCCTTAGAGAAAGCTTCCATGCGTGTATTCCTGCGTTCCTGTGTATTCCTGCGTTCCTGTGTATTCCTGCGTTCCTGTGTTTCCCTGCGTTCCTGTGTATTCCTGTGTGTTCCCGCTCCTGAGTCCTGTGTTTCCTGAGTTCCTCCGTGTTGCTGTGTTCCGTGTGCCTGTGTTCCCGTTCCCACCTGCCTGGACCTCCCGTTGCTGACCCCGGACTTGGACCTGACGTTGCATCTCTGCCGCCTGCCCTGACCCTGTGCCTGGACCCGACTACGAGTTGTCATCCGCTAAGGTACCTCGACCTCGGCTGCCACCGTGGGCTAGTCACACCTGGGAACGACCTAGTGGTATCCTGCCGCAGCAAGTCCAACCCGCTTTGCGGCGGGCTCTGGTGAATACCAGGTGCCGCTAGGCTCCGGTTCCGGGTGTTGGCTAGTTACATCTCCCGCGGTGGTCCAGAGGATCCACTGATCCTAACAGTAAGATCCGGCCATGGATCCCGCCGAGGCTCCTTCTCCCAGTCAGCCTGATCTCGCCACCATCGTGATCCACCAGTCCCGGCAGATTGCAGCACAGCGGAATCAGCTTGAGCAAGTCACCGCCATGCTACAACAACTACTTGCTACCCAACATCAGCAACAGTCTCCAGAAGCTGCCGCTGCGACCCCTGCTACCCCGGCTTATCTTCCTGCTGCTGAACCCAGGCTACGCCTCTCTTTGCCCGGCAAGTCTGACGGGGATCCCAAGATGTGCAGGGGCTTCATAACCCAGTGCTCCTTGCACATAGAACTGATGCCGTCGCAATTTGCCACAGAGCGGTCCAAGGTGGCATTTGTCCTCAGCCTTCTTTCCGGGAAAGCCCTGGCCTGGGCTACTCCGCTTTGGGACAGAGATGACCCGGTTGTGTCTAGCCTCACTGCGTTTCTGTCAGAGTTCCGGTCAGTTTTCGAGGAACCAGCACGAGCCTCTTCTGCGGAGTCTGCATTGTTGAACTTGCGTCAGGGCAACTCATCGGTGGGAGAGTACGCAGTTCAATTCCGCACCCTGGCTTCTGAACTTGCTTGGAATGATGCAGCCCTCATCGCTACATTTAAGAAAGGGCTCTCTGCGCAGGTCAAGGACGCACTGGCAGCTCGGGATCTTCCATCTACTCTGAGTGACCTCATCACCTTGGCCACTCGAATTGATGTTCGGTTTAAAGAGCGAGCTGAGGAACTACGCTCCGAGTATCCCCATGGCCGTGTTAGACGCATTCCTCGCCTGGCGCCAGTCTTCCAAAGGCCGCTCCAGGTCCCGCCTGAATCTTCTGTTGAGGAACCCATGCAGGTTGACCGAACACGGCTCACTCTACAAGAGCGTTCCAGACGACGTCAGGAGAACTTGTGCATGTATTGTGCCAGCCCACAGCACTTCGTCGGGACTTGCCCTGTACGTCCCCAGCGCCCGGGAAACGCCAGCACCTAGGCTTCTCCGGAGAAGCGTCCCTAGGTGTGAATAAAGCTTCTCCACGCTTGATTCTCCCTGTACTCCTCAGCATTGGCACCGGTACTCCGGTCCAGGTTTCCGCTTTCCTGGATTCGGGCTCCACAGCGAACTTTGTAGATGCTGCACTGGTCGCCCTGCATCACTTCCCGGTGGTTCGTCTTGAGAAGCCCTTGTCCATTGCCTCAGTCAGTGGCCAGATTCTCTCCGTGCCTATCTGGTTTCGTACTGAACCCCTGCTCCTTCAAGTTGGTGCATTGCATAAAGAGAGACTCTCCTTTTTTGTGCTGCCACAGTGCACTTCCACTCTCCTGCTGGGTCTCCCCTGGTTGCAGCATCATGCCCCTGTTCTGGACTGGTCTTCTGGGGAGATTCTCCGTTGGGGTCCGGATTGCCCCTCACGCTGCATGACGGTTCCACAGCCGCTTCCTGTCAGGACTGCTACCTTGTCTCCCAAGCCTCTGGAGGGACTTCCAGCTCCGTACCGGGACTTTGCAGACGTGTTTTCTAAAAAACAAGCCGAGATCCTTCCTCCACATCGTCCCTATGATTGCCCCATTGATCTGCTGCCTGGATCTTCTCCACCACGGGGTCGGGTGTATCCGCTCTCGGTTCCTGAGACTGCCGCTATGTCAGAATATGTTAAGGAAAATCTGCAAAGAGGTTTCATCCGCAAATCCTCCTCGCCAGCTGGCGCTGGTTTCTTTTTTGTCACTAAAAAGGATGGCTCTCTCCGCCCCTGTATAGACTATCGTGGTCTTAACAAGGTCACCGTTAAGAACCGCTATCCTCTGCCGCTTATCACGGAGCTATTTGATCGTCTGCGGGGTGCAAGAATTTTTTCCAAATTGGATCTTCGAGGGGCCTACAACCTCATCCGCATCAGGAAGGGTGACGAGTGGAAGACCGCCTTTAACACCCGTGATGGGCATTTTGAATATCTAGTTATGCCCTTCGGACTTTGTAATGCGCCAGCCGTTTTCCAGGAGTTTGTAAATGATATTTTTCGGGACTTATTGTACAGTTGTGTCGTGGTGTACCTGGACGACATCCTTGTGTATTCTGCCAATCTGGAGTCCCACCAGTCTCATGTACGGGAGGTTCTCAGCCGCCTCAGGACAAACCACCTCTATGCCAAGCTGGAGAAGTGCCACTTTCATCAGAGGAGCCTTCCATTCCTCGGCTACATAATTTCTGATAGGGGTTTGCAGATGGATCCTGCCAAGTTATCTGCGGTCCTTCAGTGGCCACGCCCAGTGGGACTGCGAGCTATACAAAGATTTCTGGGCTTTGCTAATTATTATAGGCAATTTATCCCACACTTCTCATCTTTGGTCGCGCCGATGGTGGCGCTTACGAAAAAGGGTGCTAATCCCCGTGTCTGGCCACCAGCAGCAGAAGAAGCCTTCACGAAATTAAAAACTGCTTTTTCCTCCGCTTCAGTCCTTACCCGACCGGATACTGAAAAGCCGTTCCTGGTGGAGGTTGATGCCTCCTCCGTGGGTGCTGGGGCAGTCCTTACCCAGAAGGGTCCCAGGGGACGAACACTCACTTGTGGTTTCTTCTCCAAAACCTTCTCCTCCGCGGAGAGAAATTATTCCATTGGAGATCGGGAGCTTCTAGCCATCAAGCTGGCTTTGGAAGAGTGGCGTCATCTGCTGGAGGGAGCCCGATTTCCTGTCAGCATTTTCACGGACCACAAAAACCTTCAGTACCTTCAGACGGCTCAGCGTTTGAATCCACGTCAAGCCCGGTGGTCCCTCTTCTTTTCTCGCTTTGACTTCCGAATCCATTTTCGCCCTGCAGAGAAAAACATCAAGGCTGACGCCTTGTCCCGTGCTTCTGATGTTATGGGGGAGGACTCTGCTCCGAGGCATGTTGTTCCTCCAGAGAGACTTGTGCTTGCCGCGCCGGTGGACCTCCGGCAGCTGCCTCCCGGCAAGACTTATGTGCGACCTGGTCTCCGAAAGAGGATTCTGACCTGGGGACATTCTTCTCGTGTGGCTGGGCACCCTGGGGTGCAGCGCTCTGTGGCCTTAATTTCCCGATTCTACTGGTGGCCTGATTTGGTCAAGGACGTCCGGGATTTTGTGGGTTCCTGTGCCTCTTGTGCCCGCAACAAGCCTTCACGACTCAAGCCTGCTGGTCTTCTGTTGCCGTTACCCGTGCCTACCAGCCCATGGTCTCATGTGGCTATGGACTTTGTTACGGATTTACCGCCATCTTCTGGCAACACCGTTATCTGGGTGGTGACTGACCGCTTTTCGAAGATGTCTCACTTTGTCCCTCTACCAGGTTTGCCTTCTGCTCCACGTCTCGCCAGCCTCTTCTTCCAGCATATTTTCTGGCTTCATGGTCTCCCTCAGCACATCGTCTCGGATCGAGGAGTTCAGTTTGTGTCCAAATTCTGGAGATCTTTGTGCAACCAGTTGCAGGTGAACTTGGACTTCTCTTCTGCCTATCACCCACAGACTAACGGCCAAGTGGAGAGGGTGAATCAGACTTTAGGTTGCTATCTCCGCCATTTCGTCTCTGCCCGTCAGGACGACTGGGCATCTCTTCTACCATGGGCGGAGTTCTCTTACAATTCCCTGGACTCCACTTCTGCCGGTTCTGCTCCCTTTTTTATTAACTATGGACTGCATCCTCGGCCTCCTCTTCCGTTACCTACGTCTGCAGATGTTCCTGCTGTGGAGGACCTTGTACGTGATCTGAAAGCCATCTGGGAGCAAGTCCACACCTCATTGCTCCGAGCTACAGCCCAGACCAAGCGTCAAGCAGACAAAAGACGCCGACCATTCCCTGTTTTAGCTCCTGGTGACAAGGTTTGGCTGTCCGCCAAGTATGTTCGGCTGAAGATCCCGAGCTATAAATTGGGACCTCGGTTCTTGGGCCCAATCGAAATTCTCGGCCGCATCAACCCGGTGGCTTACAAGTTGCGTCTGCCTCCCAGCATGCGCATTCCTAATTCTTTCCATGTCTCTCTCCTTAATCCAGTCATCTTCAACAGCTTCAACCGACAAATTACTCCTCCTCCGGTACCACAAGCTGATTCCACCGATGTCTTCGAGGTGAAAGAGATCCTGGATACTAAGACTGTGAGAGGTAGACGGTTGTTTCTGGTAGACTGGAAAGGATTTGGTCCTGAGGAGAGATCCTGGGAGCCAGAGGATAACATCCTGGACAAGAGCCTGCTCCAACGTTTTCTCAGGCCCAAGAAGAGAGGGAGGCCGAAGGGGGGGGGGTACTGTCACGGGTGCTCCCGCGATCCCTGTCACGGATCGCGGGCGCATCCGTGCTCCTTCACGTGCCCCCGCTGCTGCCCGGTGTCTCTTACCTCTCCCGGCTCCTGCTCTTCCTCGCACTGCCGTGCGCGCGCGTCCCCGCCTCCTAGGGCGCGCGCGCGGCTCCGGACGAAAATTTAAAGGGCCAGCGCACCGCTAATTGGTGCACTGGCTGAACACCTCACCTTTAAGAATCTGCCTCTTCCTGTGTTCCTTGCCGGATCTTTGTGCCTCATAGCCTTAGAGAAAGCTTCCAAGCGAGTATTCCTGCGTTCCTGTGTATTCCTGCGTTCCTGTGTATTCCTGCGTTCCTGTGTTTCCCTGCGTTCCTGTGTATTCCTGTGTGTTCCCGCTCCTGAGTCCTGTGTTTCCTGAGTTCCTCCGTGTTGCTGTGTTCCGTGTGCCTGTGTTCCCGTTCCCACCTGCCTGGACCTCCCGTTGCTGACCCCGGACTTGGACCTGACGTTGCATCTCTGCCGCCTGCCCTGACCCTGTGCCTGGACCCGACTACGAGTTGTCATCCGCTAAGGTACCTCGACCTCGGCTGCCACCGTGGGCTAGTCACACCTGGGAACGACCTAGTGGTATCCTGCCGCAGCAAGTCCAACCCGCTTTGCGGCGGGCTCTGGTGAATACCAGGTGCCGCTAGGCTCCGGTTCCGGGTGTTGGCTAGTTACATCTCCCGCGGTGGTCCAGAGGATCCACTGATCCTAACAAGCAGCAATATTCGTCACAATGGGCATCGCTAGGGTGAATAAGAGCAACACTTGGCGATAATTTCCCTACTAAAACGAAGATATGGTACAAAAGTGCTGGCCATGTACATTGTACAGATTATGCAATACAACTCTTACGAGCTGTTCCAATGTGCAGGTCCTGCTGTATCATTTCTCCATTTTCAAGAGGAAGATATTAGGAAATTAATATTGGGACAAGAAGGACGGGGCCCCAGTAGCTCTGGTTTAGATGTTCCTGTGTTTTGCCAGGACAGCATTTTCCTGGTGAATTCTGCTGCTTCTAAAGGTAGGACTCAATAAAGAGTCTGTTACAAAAGAGGAGTTAGGATGGACACTACATACTACTAAGAGACCTGTGACAACTCCAGAGTGACAAAAGTTTAGTTGGTCCCCTGGTATATTCTACCTCCTTATACACTAGATATTCACAATTCACGCCCAACCTGTTGTGAATTAATTTCGGTAAAATGAATAATTGTAACAACTGTTATGTCCCGTTGCTCTCTATACCCCTCCATTATTTCATAAGGGGCGCCACATAACAGGCACTGAACTTTCCAGAAATAATTGCAATTTCCATCTTGGACTCCATTGCACATCACCTATATGTTCAAATGCTCATTTCACCACGTGTATTACACTACACCACATATTACACCTTGCTATATTCCCCAAGGGGTGTACATTCAACAATTAGGGTCACTTTTCGGGTTTTCCTCTGTTTTGGTACCACTACGGCTCTCCAAATGTATCCTGACACATGTGAAGGATTTCTTGCAAATTTGGCCTCTAAAAGACAAACACCCCTCTTTTCCTCTACTGTGCGCCCATAAAGTATTTTATATGCACATGTGGGGTACTTCTACACTCGGGAGAAATAGTTTCACACCTTTTTTGGGGTTATTTAATATATTATCCCTTGTGGCTTACATAAATTAGGGGTAAAGTGACATTTATAGGAAAATGTTCACCTTTTTAATGATTAGGGCCTAATTGGATCATTCACCTGTAGGGGCAAATACATATATTACACATTGCAAAATTCTCTAAGGGGTGTGCATTCAAAGATTAGGGACACTTTTCGGATTCTTCTCTGTTTTATACCACTAGGGTTCTCCAAATGCATGTCAAACATTTCTGTCAAATTTGGCTTCTAAAAGGCAAACATTCCCCTTTCCTTTTACTGTGCGCCCATACAACATTTTATATACACATGTGGGGTACTTCTACACTTGAGAGAAATAGGTTTACACATTTTGGTGGGTTATTACATTTTTTTATCCCTTGTGGCTGTATAAAATTAGGAGTAAAATTACCTTTATAAGAAAATGTTCACCTTTTATCTATTTAAGTCCTAATTAAATCAAACACCTTTACGGACAAATACACATATTACACCTTGCTAAATTCTCTAAGGGGTGTGCTTTCCAAAATGGTGATACTTGTTGGGGTTCCGCTCTGTTTTGGTACCATTACGGCTCTCTAAATGCATCCTGACACATGTAAAGGATGTCTGTCAAATTTGGCTTCTAAAAAGGCCAATGCCCCTCTTTCCCTTCTGAGCTTCACTGCGTACCCATACAACATTTTATTTGCATGTGTGGGGCAATTTTATACTCGGGAGAAATGCTAGTACACATTTTTTGGGGTTGTTTCATCTTTAATGCCTTATGGGATGCAAAAATTAGCCGTAAAAGTGACTTTTTTGGGAAAATGTTTATCTTTTTCCTTTTAGGGACCTAATTGAAGCAAACACCTGTAGGGTAAAATACACATATTACACCTTGCTGAATTCTCCAAAGGGTGCACTTTCCAAAATGGTGACACTTGTTGTTTTGGTACCACTAGGGCTCTCCAAATGCATCCTGACACATGTAAAGGATGATTGTCAAATCTGGCTTCTAAAAGGCCAATGCCCCTCTTTCCCTTCTGAGCCGTACTGTGTACCCATACAACACTTTATATGCAAATGTGGTGCAGTTCTGTGCTTAGGAGAAATAGTTTTACACATTTATGGGGTTGTTTCATCTTTTATCCCTTGTGGCTTACAATAATTTGGGGTAAAAGTGACTTTTTTGAGAAAATTTTCACCTTTTTTCCCTTTTGGGGCCTAATTGAATCAAACACCTGTTGGGGAAAATACACAAATTACACGTTGCTAAACTCTCCAAGGGGTGTACTTTCCAAAATGGTGTCTCATGTTGGGGCTTTCATCTGTTTTGGTACCATTATGGCTCTCCAAATGCATCCTGACACATGAAAACTTTTTCAGCCATATTTGCCCTCCAAAAACGAAACAACGCTCTTTCCGTTCCAAGTGCCCCCCTGTGCCCGTACAGCAGGGTACAGTGACAAAATGGGTATTGGCATGCTCAGGAGGAATTGCCCTAAACATTGTAAAATGCATTTTCCTTTTTAACCCATTGTGAAGGTGCAAATTTTAGTGTTCAATGAATCTATAGTAAGATAAAATTAAATTTCTCTAATTTCACTTTCATTTATCTTTCACCCTCATGAAACGCTCATAGGGTTAACAAAATTACCAAAGGTTGTTTTGAATATTTTGAGGGGTGTAGTTTCTAAAATGGTGTCATTTGTGGGGGTTTTCTGTCATGTGGGCCTTATAAAGTCACTTCTAACTAAATTGACCCTCCAATAGTAGGGTTTGATGATTTTCATGAAAATCAGTAAAATTGCACCTAAAGTTATAAGCCAACTAACATCCTAAATAAAGGAAAAGATGTTTGAAAAATGATGCCAAGTTAAAGCAGACATATGGAAAATGTTAGTTATCAAGTTATTTTAGTGATATGACCAACTTTCCAAAAAGTAGAAAATTTTGAATTTGGAAAATTTTTTCAAAATCTTTGCCAAATTTCCATTTATTTCATAAATAAATACTAAATATATTGATAAAATTTCTTAACCAGCATGAAGTACAATGTGTCACGAAAAAACAATCTCAAAATCAACTGGATATGTTAAAGCGTTCCAAAGTTATAACCACTTAAATAGACACATGTCAGATTTTAAAAAATGGGCCGTGTCAGGAAGGTGAAAAGTGGCTTCAGCGTTAAGGGGTTAAAACAAAGAAACAACTCAATCTGTTTGGAAATGTAAGAAAAGGTTGTTACCCATGCTGTAATTGCATTAACTGTGGGTCAATGTATAAGGGCGCAAGTTTTGTACATAATGATACACAATACAACATAAAACACTATCTTACATGTAATAGTACATTTGTCATCTATATTCTATACTGCCCTTGGGATTGGCTTATGTGGGTGAAACCACATTAGAATTCAAAACTCGATACAATCAACACCGCTACACCATCCGGTCAGGGCGCAGAGATTTACCTGTCCCCAAACATTTTGTGGAGGCAGGGCATACAGAGAAAAACTTACGGTTCTGCCTTATAGATCACATTCCTGTACTAAGACATGGGGGAAGACAGAGAACAACTTTTAAAAAAACGGGAAATGCAATGGATATTTACATTAAAAACACTAAAGCCAGATGGTTTAAATGTGGATTATAAACTCCATACACTATAAAAATGGTTTTGGATGAAGTTTATCCCATCCTGACCAGTGGCCCTCAGCTGTTACAGTTGTGTATGTAGAATATTACAATTGGTGTAATTGACTTTTATAATAATATACTCTCCCTTTGTTTGTGTTTATTTACAGAGGAAATCGCTCTTTACAATTCCAGCCACCGGGACGACGTTTGTGTGTTTCCCCTCCTCATCATATTGCCAATAATTTGTTATGCATTTTCACGCTATCTGCCATTATGATAATCCGTGTTTTTGTCTCCACAGCACATATTAATATTGTCCTCCGTACTCTTAGTGTGGTCTACCACTACTTTAGGTCCTTTAATATATAGGGGGTCATTAAGTAGGGGCCGCATTATTATGTGGCATCCCAGGCCTCTGTGTTTCTCATAGATCGTTGATCTTTAATTCAGGGACATTATACGACTGGTGACTACACATAAATTAAGAACGGTGGACTAGTGTGCTTAATAATCCGTTTTACATGGAGCATATTTGACACTTGCCTAAACTGACGTGCAGCAGCTTAAATCCGGCAGCTATATGCAGCGGAGATACTGTGTACACGTTTCCATGGCAGTGCCCCGACAGCTCTCTTACACTTCCGGGATCTTAGCGCATGCGCAGTCCGGGATGCGGAGCTTGCGTGTCAACTATGCGGTTCAGCGACACGCTGACAGCCGCCTTTACGTTTTGTCACTTAGACTGGCGATCGAAGGACGGGCAACACACTGCGGTACGTTCCCAAACCACGCATTGTGGTTGTTTTATCAGATTAATGCACTTTGGCACTTTATATGTTGCGATCAGTTCCGGAATCTGTAAAATGTATATCTGAACGCTTTATTAAACACTATTTACAAAATGTACTTATGACCACATTGTATCACTATGTATAGTTAACACTAACTATATGTTTTATTCTGTTTTTGTAATGTATATCATATCAATGTCATGTGGGGGGGCGGGACTTGAACAGTCACATGACGGCTAACACTTTGTATATATATCCGCCTCATGCACTAATTGTTTGGCTTGAAAAAGGCTCCTTGGAGCCAAAACGTTGCTATCTCTTTATATGGAATAAAGAAGAACCACTTTTTTCACCGCATCTGATGACTGGAGTGCTGCTTATTTTCTAGTTCTTAGAATATATATTAGTTAGATAGTAAATTACTGCTCTTAGCTGATATATATTATAGCTAAGAGCAGTAATTTACAATCGAACTAATATATATTCTGTATATTTACTATATATATATAGTTCCTGGATTCTGCCATTGCCACTGATAGATTTAGCTGTCCATCACTCACCATACACACACCAAGCTCCAAGATGTAAAAGTTGCTCCAATGATGTAACGCTGGAGATGCAGCTGCCATGTAGGACTCTGACAGGTCACTTGGCCTCCAGACAAAGCACGTACTATAACATGGGCTCCAAGGGGTTTGGATTACCCCAAAGCAGGAAAAATCAGATGTTTCTATTTGCACCTGAAAACCTCAGATGGAAATGTTAATCATTGTAGTAATTTATATTACACCAGGTACCGTATATACTCGTGTATAAGCCGACCCGAGTATAAGCCGAAACCCCTAATTTCAACACAAAAAACTGTGAAAACCTATTGACTCGAGTATAAGCCGAGGGTGGGAAATGCATTGGTTACGGCCTCCCAGTATATAGTCTGCCAGCCCCTGTAGCATACAGCCTGCCCAACCCCTGTAGCATATAGCCTGCCCAGCCACTTTAGCATACAGCCTGCCCAGCCCCTGTAGTAGGAAAAAAAAATAACACTGTACTCATCTTTCTGACGTCCCCCATAGGTCCTCTTCTGTCTCAGACAGAAGAGGACCTGCAGGTGATGTCAGAAAGGTGAGTTTTGACTTTATGTTTTTAGTTGATTTGAGTATAAGCCGATTTAGGGTTTTTGAGCACAAATTTTGTGTTGAAAAACTAGGCTTATACTCGAGTATATAAGGTACATCTGTTTTAGATTTCAAATTATGGTGCAGAATGCACACTTTTTGCCAAAAGCAGATAAATCCACTGATGATTTTCTGTGTTAGACCAATAATACAAGGACGTAGCCCAATCAAAATTGTATGCTTTCAATAAAAAATACATAATTAAACCTATTTTATAACTTTAAAAAAATGCAATTGCATTTTTAGATCTTGTTGCTACAGTATCTTAAAAAACAAGCATACATTATTAGGAAGAAAAGAATTGTTTCCAAATAACATCATAAAAGTCTACATTGGAATGTTTTATAGAATTGTTATTATTTTCTGATCATTTTTCCACTGTAAAGAATTGTTCTTCATAAGCAGCAATATAAAGGCATTCACTGTGTAGTAAAACTTTCTTCCTGCCTTTTGCTTTTCATTTTCTGAATCATAAAGTTCTGTTGAGTGTGTGTAAAATAATTTGTCCTTTTTTATCTTCATTGTAGAGTTGTTGTAAAGATAAAATATTGGAAATAGAAGAAGAAATAAATAATTTATAGCATACAAAGTTATAATTTATTTGAAAATGTCATGTTAGCTATAGAACTTGAGGCTCATTAAGTTCCAATCAGATTTTAAGGAGATGACTGATGATCACATGTAGAAAAATAGTGAAAGAACTGAGATTCTTCATCATGAACTCTGAGAACCATATTCTTCTTACTTGGATAGAACCAAGTGACCATTTTATTAGATCAATACTAGATGTGTAAGGCAATCTTGTAAATAATGTGTATATCTATGCACAGAAATTTACACAACAGGTTTTAATTTAGGGTATGGCATGATCTGACAATGTTAAGCTTTTTTTTAAATGTCTAAAATGTGAATGAGGTTCCAGGTACTTTAATGCTTTGTTATGTCACAGTATTTATCTTTATTTCATTTATTTGCATGGATACCTAATTTAGTGATGTATTAAATCTATGATATACATTTCTGAATTTGGATAAAAATTTATTGGTATCTTTTGTGATTATAAAATGGTTCAAATAAATAATGAACATATCACCAATTTTCGGAGCATATATACCATACATACTGAAATATAAGCCGTGTTTTTCAGCACAACAAATGTGCAGAAAAACTTAATTTGGCTTTTACTCAAGTATATAAAAATACTCTGTAGTCACCTTTCTGTAGTCATGACCTCTTCTTTCTCCCGATGCTACGACTCACAAACTGGGATGTCAGCAAGCAGCTGCTGTTATGTGTGTATGCCAACAGTCCCAAAGACAGAGCCGGAGCATCAGAAGAAAGAAGAGGAACTGCGGAAGGCATCAGAAAGGTGACTACAGAGTTTGTTAGTTTTAATAGACTGGGCATACTCGGGGCAGGGAGCTGGTTATATGCTGTTGGGCAGGGGGCCTGGCGGGCTATATACTGGGTGGAGGCTGTGACTAATGCATTTCCGACAATAGTGTTATACTCAAGTCAATAGGTTTCCCCAGTTTTTTGTGTTAAAATAAGGTTGCCCTTCATTTTTCTTTTCTTTTCATTCGTAAGTGTCAGCTTTCAATCAGTCATTAATCCATCAGTATTGCTAAAACCAAAAACAAACAGATGTGGATCCAGAACACTTTAATTGTTGGACACTATATATAGATACACGGTTTGAGATATTCTTACAAGAATCACACAATAATAGGAGTAACAGAAGTGGGTAAAACGTTTTTATTAAGTACCGAATTGTGATCACTCTAACACACCTTCAATGTTATATCAGGGATATTCCAATCCCCATTCCTTGTCTCTTACTGTCTGAGCCCCTTAGTACTCCCTTTTTGGGTAAACTCCTACCAACCAGTGCCAACGTATTACTAATATGTTATTCGTGATATTGATTTCGGGTGACTTACCAATAATACGCTGTATTGAAGTAATAATCTGTACCTTATGTCCTCTTATGTCCTTCTGTGCCATCTTTACCAGTTGATACTCATGCAACCTACTCTTCACTGGTAATTCATCTGTACTACGTACCTAGACAGATTGACACTATGTCCACACGCATGATGCGCGTGATGTCATGATATCGCAATGATTCTAATTCCCTACGCATGCGCGTATATCCTGAACATCGCAATAACTTTTGTACGCAGAGTGATGACGGAGCCGTCACAACGGCATTCCGCTATCTGATTTGTTGGCAGCGGCACTCCGATTGGGCCCAGGTAGGACTTACACATATCAATTGGAGTGATAATAGCGAAGTGGACCAATTGGGAAATAGTCCCTTACGTAATATGTCACTTCCTGAATGCTGGATACCTCCCGTAAGCTAATCAGGAGTAGCTATTAGCTAATGTATAAGGCTACATGAGGTTGCTTAGCAACCAGATCAAAAATCTCCGGCCATTGGAGCTCTTAGAAGTTGTTCCCACCCTAAAGCTATATAGACCCAGTCTAGCTCCTCCCCCAAACTATTAGCCCCGATCCCCTGATGACGCTGGGTTTCCAGCGAAACATGTCGGGGGGGGGGGGGGGGGGCTTATGTTTGTTTGTTTTTAAATGTCTTGTAGAGGCTGTCTCATCAATTGGTTACTCCACTCAAACTATCTATGGTCACAAATAGATAGATTCAATACCATTTACATAGCAGTCTTTGCATGCGATTTTTAATCACAGCGTGAAAATATAATCAAATAATGTGAATTTTAATACAGCATTAAGAGTTAAGTTTTAGGCCTGACCTATAAGGCTTTTTTCTGTCTCAGGACAGACCTGTAAATATGGATCCAGAACAGAGATGACTAGTAAATGCGATATTTGCATGTCTGTGTTCTGTATCCACTCCTGCTTTTGGCTTTCAATCCTGAAGATTTTCATTCCTGCAGAAGCAGCATGAGGTGAGAGAGTGGCACGATGACAAATTCTTTAAGTAGTAGCAACATGGTAGGCCAGAGTGTGGCACAATGTTAGAGCATGGAGGCAGCAGCATGAGTTCAGGGAGTGGAACAAAAACAAATTTTGGAGCTGGCAGCAACATGGTAGGCCACAGAGTAACACAATGAATTCGAAGTTTGAAATGAATTCAAAGTTTGAAATGAATTCAAAGTTTTTTATTTAAATTTGAAGATTAGAGATGCCACATCCATCATACATTAAAATTTCCCCGAAAATAGTATGTCTTTGCCTCAAAAGAACGTAAAAGGTAGCAGTGGAAGCAGCAGCAGCAGCATGAGGTCAGAGAGTGGCATGATGACAAATTCTTTAGGTGGCAGCAACATGGTAGGCCACAGTGTGGCACAATATTAGAGCGTAGAGGAGGCAGTGGCAGCAGCGGCAGCATCAGGTCAGAGAGTGGCACAATAAAAAGTTCAGGAGGTGGCAGCAACATGGTATGCCACACATCAAGTTTGGCTGCCCAGTAGTCTAAGCGATCCTCTACCTGGGGTGGTAGAGTGCTGTCCAACTAGACCACCACCTGATGGTTAAAGGAAGCTGCTCATTAAGGACTCCAGACTAAATCTATTGCTGGTGGAGCTGCTCCTAACCCCCAATCCCCCCACAGCAGCAGTGGTAGTAGTACATAAGCGATGACTGCCAGGAGTCCCCTGGTCAGACCTGACAGAGGATGGACAATGGCGCACATAGGCAGCGGCCAAATGTCTGCACAGTATATCTCTACAGTATGCTGTTCCTCCCTCTCGGCACCTGGAAAAAAGGCACCCATTTTTGACTGGTAGCGAGGGTCCAAGAGGGTGGAGAGCCAAAACTCATCCCTATGCCGGATGTTGACTATTCAGCTGTCACTAGTTAGGTAAAGTAGCATGCTGCGGGCCATCTGCGTAAGTGACTCTGAAAGACTTCCGGCCTCCATCTCCACTGTATACTGCCACGGTGCTTCTGGGTCATCTGCCTCGTCTTCTACCTCCTCCAGATGCTCCTGATCCTCCTCTCCTGTCACCTGAGTAGAAAAACCACAAATTGCACCAGACTCTGCTTGTGCTCCAATGTCCTCCTCCTCCAGTTCATCCCTCGACGGACTCATGTGTCCATGAGATGTAGTTGCCACTTCTCCAGTGCCCTGACCAGACAGATTTTGCAGCATCTGTTCCAGGACATGAAGCAGTGGAATGACATTATTCATCCTGCAGTTCTGGCAACTGACAAATAACGTGGCCTCTTCAAAGGGCCTGAGCAAATGACAGTTGTCAGGCATGAGCTGCCAGTGGCTGACATCAAAGTTACACAGGGGAGTACTCCTGTCCGCTTGCATCATCAAAAAATCACTAATGGCTTTTCTCTGTTCATACAGACAGTCTAACATATGGAGGCTGGAATTCCAACGGGTGGAAACATTGCATATCAGACTATGCTGTGGGAGGCTGTTCTGCCGCTGCAACTCGAGGAGGGTGTGCTTGGCTTTGTAAGAATGGCTGAAGGCTGAAGTGCATGCACAGTTTCCTGATTGAAAATATGCGCCATGCAGGGTGCATAGGCCATCCGTCCTCGGTGCATCCCTACATGTTCCTCCCATTGTCTCTCACTATGGTTCCTATTTTCAATTGTCACGGAGAAAGCCACACATTCTTCTTACATGACACAGAGCAGTTTGTCCCCTGTGTGACTTTGTTCACCCAGGATCACAAGGTGTAGAACTGCGTGACACCGCTGTGCCCTGCACATGTGGTATGATGGAGCAGCACTTAGACTTGTGGCACTGAGGTGGTGGTGGAGTAGCAGGAGGCGAACATTGGCGCAGCAGCAGGAGTTTGACAATGTGGAGGAGAAAGCGACATCTCCTGTTCAAGTTGTTGGTGTGGCTGGGTGGGAAGCACTTAGTGACTACTACCGCCACTGCCTCAATGAGCCCCTGTGCCACTGCTTACGTGGACCTGCGATTCGGGATTTGTACCCCGCTGCCACCCTGCTGACTCATAGCCACAGTAGTAATTAGTTGCCTGCTCTGCTCTGCTGCCTGACGCGCAAGCTGACACTCTCTTCGCCCAACGATGATGAATCCCTTGGTAATCACGCCTCCCAAGTGCAATTGGCTACATCATCATCAATTTGCGTTTCCCTGTCACTGCTATTCTCCTCAATGCTGTCAGTATGCATAGCCTGCCTACTGCATGAAGCAGCAGATGTCTTCCCCACCTCTTCACTGCCAAGCAGCTGCTGACTTTCCTCAAATTCTTCACCCTCGCTGTTTAGTGGCGGTGATCCCAGACCCCCTAGTAGATCTCTGGGAAATGAACAGGTCAGAGGCTGGTTGAGGACAGGTGAGTACCGCTGGCCTGCTCCTTGGCCATGTCAACTAATTGAATCTGACAATTGTATCTAACGAACCCACAGACTTTTGGTTGGGGTTGTCATATGTTATATTTGAGGAATTGGATTACATAGTCAACTAATCAACATCCTTTGTGTTGTTGATCAATGCACTGCCACTAGATGACAATGGCAGTTCTGGCCTTACAGATTCACCCCTGCTGCAACATCCCCTTACTGTGCTGCAACCTTTGCCTGCTCCACCTGCCACTTTTCTGTCTGACATAGTGCTTAATCAACTATATGGATTTGACACATATTTCTTGCTCTCAACTTTAGCAAAGAAAAACTATTGAAACTTGCGTTATACAGATACCCCAAAACAGAAACCCTGGGAGAGTTGCAGAAATCACTACAGAGGCAGTGTGGATATGACTCTTATTGCTTCCTATTTACTTTAGTAACAAAAAAGAACTGGTAATTGGGGTAAAAAGATCCCCCAAAATACACACACAGGGAGAGGTGCAGAAATCACTAGAGAAGCTGTGTGGATCTGACACTGATTTCTTCCTATTCACTTCGGTAACAAAAAAGAACTGGTAATTGGGGTAAACAGATACCCCAAAATACACACACAGGGAGAGGTGCAGAAATCACTACAGAAGCTGTGTGGATCTGACACTGATTTCTTCCTATTTGCTCAGTAACAAAAAGAACTGCTGTTTGGATTTATACAGATCCCCCAAAACGCACAACCTGGGAAAGTTCCAGAAATCACTAAAGCAGCTGTGTGGATATGAAACAGATTTCTTCCTATTTGCTTCAGTAACAAAAAAGAACTGCTATTTGGGGTATACATATCCCCCTAAACGCACACCCTGGGAGAGGAGCAGAAATAACTACAGAAGCTGTGTAAATATGACACTGATTTCTTCCAATTCGTTCAGTAACATAAAAGAACTGCTAATTGGGGTATACAGATCCCCCTAAACGCAATCCCTCTGAGAGGAGCAGAAATCACTACAGAAGCTGTGTGGATCTGATACTGATTTCTTCCTATTCGCTTCAGTAGCAAAAAAGAACCGCTATTTGGGGTATACAGATCCCCAAAACACACACCCTGGGAGAGGTCCAGAAATCCCTACAGCAGCTGTGTGGATATGAAGCAGATTTCTTCCTATTCGCGTCAGTAACAAAAAATAACTGCTATTTGGGGTATTCAGATCCCCCTAAGCGCACACCCTGGGAGAAGAGCAGAAATCACTACAGCACAGTACAGTAAAAGCAGCTAGAAGCTACAGACCGCACATGCAGTGTGAAAGGCAGAGATTGCAAATACTTGACTGTTACTTATAGGGCTGTATGACATCACAATAGCCTGCCGGTCGCTAATTGGCTTACCCGGCTGCAGATGTCATCAAGGGTGTTCCTTCTCCTTCCCAGAGTTCTCTGCCCCATGTAACACGTTGTGCTCGCTCCCATTTAGCTAAATAACAGGAAAAAAAAACTTTATTCCCACGAATCAGCGTAAACCAGATTTGTGACAAATCGAATTGTCTGTGAAATTTGTAACGAATTCCACTTCATTCAAATCGATTCGCCCATCTCTAGGTATCACTAGCCCAAAAGTGTTGAAGGGGTTTACAAGTATCCTCATGCAGGTTGAAGCTAGTGGTAGAATGAGCATTGGTGTGCAGATTCTTACTGGTCTTCACAAGATGAGTTACCAGGTGCCAATGACCCAGTACCTATGTCAGTCGGTGTCCCCTTCTCAAAGTAGAGATTTCTACTGTAGTAGGGAACCCTATTAACAAGACAGGATTCATGGCTTTGCTGAGATCCATACTTAACCAAACTGTGTTTCTGTAGCTAGCTGATAGCGGGGAGCTGCAGGGGGGTCTGAACTTATTTTACAGCGGATCCTGGTTGTGATAAGCAAATAGCAGAGTAGAAAAATACCTCCTGAAGCAGCAGCCATTAGCAGAGACAGGTAACATATAAGAAAACCCAAAATAGGGCCAGAGTACCCCTTTAAGTCACCTACAACCTACAACTGTAGATCCTACGCTATATTGCCAGGGATTTACAAACAATTCTGCATAAAGATACAAGACTAAAAGAAATATTCCCGGTCCCTTCTCTCCTTTCCTTCCGGCAATCACCGAACATGAAACAAATTGATTTGTTTGATGGCGTTTTATAAATAAAGATTATTATTAATAAACACATTTTTGCCCTAACTCCCCCATCAGAAAACGACACTTTTCCCTGCCTGTAAAACAGGTGTAAAATGTGTTTGCACATTTGTACTGGTGAGCATGTACCTGCACAACAATCACAGCAGGTACATAAGATCAAGGAAACATTTTCCTGCTAGTGTATACCTTATTATGTGAGAACAGTGTCCAACCACAGGCATTCATGTTGGGGAAACGGTCCAGAGACTTCATCAGTTCTTGCACTTGACAGATCCAGCATTAAAAAAGAAAAATCTCCCAGTGGCCGCACATTCCTCCAGAAAGTCTCACACAGCACTCACAAATTCCCAAGGTGAATTTGCTTTATTGCAGTGTAAAAGATAGAGGTTCAGACACTGGCACGCCACAGAGAAGGGCTGTTTCACTAATTGTTGTCTAAATGCTATTAATGGTTTCTCTGTAACCAAATCAGTCAAGTCTAGGTCTCTCGATAGAATACCCCAGTTTCACTACTGTTCTTATGGCTTGTTCATATGGACATTAAAAGAGAAGGGAAAGTGTTTCTTATTAGGATTAAATACTTTACTTCTATTATCCATCAGTAATTGATTGTCAGTAAATTTACAAGCTATTTTAATAGCATTTTGAAGGAGATTCTGTGGAGAACCTCTATTTTGAAAGTGATTACTTAATTCTAAAGCTTGTTTTTCAAATGATGCATCATCGTCATTTATTCTTCTCAGGAGTAGGAATTGACTATAAGGTACTCCTTCTTTTACATGATTAGGATGTGAGCTATCATAATGAAATACAGAATTAGTTACGATTTCTTTTCTTAAACCTTTAGTATTTATCTGTGAATTCTCTATTTGGACCACAACTTCCAAAAGCTCTAACTGATGATCCCCGATTTTTGTTGTAAAACTAATATTCATTTTGTTTGCATTTAGATAGGTAACAAAATTGTCAAATTCCTCTAAAGTCTTGGACCAGATTATGAATACATCGTCCATATACCTAAAGAAAGATGTCTAACATAGGGAGTTTTTGTAGTGCATACACAAATACTTTTGAAATGGGCAAGGAAAATATTAGCAAGAGTACAAGCTATAGGAGTACCCATAGCTGTACTGACTAACTGCCTATACTATTTAGGGTCAAAAGTAAAGGCATTATTGGACAAAATGTGAATTTTCTGTTTCATGCATAACATCATGTCTGATGAAGAGAACTAGTATTCTCGAAAGCTCACCATTAAATATACTCATTTAGCCTCAAAAAGGTGATTTTTTCACTCTTCTTCAGCTCCCTATGGCTAACATAGTACAATATACACCAATAGAGTTGCTGATACAGCTGTCTCAGAGGTATTGTATGAAGTTGAATATCAAATGTAACTGACCTATCAAAAGTTGCTAACGCTAGTGCTGATTGCAAATCTCTGTTCAATGTCCATGGGTCTAAAGAATCATTGTCATTAGATTGTCAAGAGATCATGAAGCTGCTTGAGTTTTATTTGCAAAACCTTTTATGAAATGGTAAAGTTGAAAAGACCCTTAACGACTTGGCCCTTTTTACTTTTTTCACTTCCATTTTTCACTCACCACCTTCAAAAATCTATACCTTTTTATTTTTCCACATAAATAGCTCTGTGTACTAGTACGGTGCAAATCGGCAAGGGGTTAAATCTTGTGTGAGGTTGGAATGGAAAAAGAAACTATAGCTGCAATCCTGTCTTATAGATGTTATCTCTTTGCTGGGCTACTTTACAGAGAGCTCACTTCAGTCTGCAATAGCTTCACTTTTTGGTAATCTTCATTTGGAATCTTCCCCTTTGATTCCTGCGTTTCTGTGATTCCTGCGTTCCTGTGATTCCTGTGTGCCTGTCCATTCCCGTGATTCCTGCGTTCCTGTATGCCAGTCCGTTCCTGTGATTCCTGCGTTCCTGTGTGCCAGTCTGTTCCTGTGTACCTGCGTTCCTGTGTGCCAGTCCATTCCTGTGTTCCTGACTTGGCTGCCAGCAACTGTAATTCCTGACGTGAGTCCTTCCTGTGCTATTCTCCTGCTGTCACCCCTGGTACAGATTGTCTCCTGTATTACTACCTTGGCAGCGACCGCGGGCTAGTCGCACCTGTGAAACAACCTGATGGTATCCCGCCGCAGCAAGACCATCCCGCTTTGAAGACCAGGTGCCACTTTGACTCGGGTCCCAGGTCGGCTAGTACCATCTCCCGTGGTGGTCGATGGCGCATTGGACAGCCTATAGCCATGTTGTTGCCTGCTACCGCACATTGTAACCAGGGCTGACCCAGATGATCTCCTTGGTATGGCATTTTTTTAAAAGCAATTTGCATAGGACAAAAAAATGTGTAATTTACATTCTCTGCTGCCATTCCCTGAAGTGAGCAACAACCAGAGCACCATATGTAAGACCAGGCCCCCGGCAAACAAAACATGAGCTGCAGCAGTGGATGACACACAAAGAAAAAAGAAAAACCTGTGACTTCCTCTTCTGCTTCAGTTGTCTAAGCTTCTACTGCAGTCTCCAGAGTGACAAGTGATATAAAAACAACACCACAACACTCTATTGAGCTGTTGTGTGAGCAGCTTGACTGCATGGTATTCAAAAAGTTCCCATCATGCCAATTCAACTTGTGGGAGGGTTGAAATTTCCTGAACCAGGCTGATGCACATTCCCTTGCCGGGTGCTTCAATTGGTGGTGCATAAATTTCTGGCCACTTACCCAGACATGCTAGGGCTTCTGCTGCCTGCCTATCTGCAGGGTCTTCACGTCCATGTGCCAACCAGGTGGAATTTCAGTTGACATCTACCTGGGTGAGGCAAAGGGCTGGCCAATACTTCTTTACCACCTTTATGTGGGCCTCAATGAAGTACATATGTGTCATGCTGCAGTGCTTCCAATACACTACCGATATGATCAGCACTGATGACGCAATTGTCAGCACTACCATCCCAATTCTTTGGCTGCTAGAAAAAACAGTTCATGACAGTGGAGTTGACAGGATGATTCACACATAGCTTGCAGGGTTGGTTGTAGGACCAACAGTGGTCAGGAACTCTTCCCCAGGTTACTTCCCCAGATACTGCCCCACCAGGGACACTTTTGAGAAAGGAGAAAGAGGAGCTGTAGGAGGAGTCTTGTTTTAAGCAGGGTGGCATCCAGCACTGTACAATTTTGTGATGTATACTTATGCATTAAACTCACACTGCTTAGCAAAAATAACATGCTTGCAGTGAACACAAGTGTATCAGTGATAGATTCTTATGCAGAAAACTGACACTCCTACTTGGCAATAAAAACACACTTGCATTGAACATGTAGATTTGACTATTGTTACAGAAAACTGATGCAAATATGTTTGCAGAGAGGACGTATGTGCAGAGATTATGGATGTAGAAAACTTACACTGCTAGTTTGAAAAAAAAATAAAACATGATTCCAGTTAGTGCGTATGTGCAGGTTTGTTATTATGGATTCAGATAACTGACACTGCTAATTTAAGAAAACAAAAAAAAGAAAAACCAATTACAGCAAACAAGATGATGCAAAGGGCTGCAAGATGCTGGAGCAAGAGTGCTGCTGTTTCTGTAGATAATGATGCTTTTGTAAGGTTCTCTCACTTTCACACTTCCCTGAAACTGGAAAGTATTACAGCTATCTCTTCCTCCCATTCTGCCCTGAAAAGGGAAATTCTGAAATTGCTCTATTCTGTACCTTCCAAGCTTTCTATCTCTTTCTTCTCCCTAGAGGGCATGGCTGTATTTGTCAGGTGGCTAAATGCTGCTTGATTGAGGCTCAGCTGACAAGTAAACTGGTTGTAAGTAAGCTTCAGTTTCAGGTCTGTGACCACAAACTCCCCAAATTCGCTACAGACTTTAGTTTGGGGTTCAGGCTGACTCATCATGATGAATAAATATTAGAGATGAGCGAGCACTAAAATGCTTGGGTGCTCGTTATTCGAGACAAACTTTTCCCGATGCTCGAGTGCTCGTCTCGAATAACGAGCCCCATTGAAGTCAATGGGAGACTCGAGCATTTTTCAAGGGGACCAAGGCTCTGCACAGGGAAGCTTGGCCAAACACCTGGGAACCTCAGAAAAGGATGGAAACACCACGGAAATGGACAGGAAACAGCAGGCGCAGCATGCATGGATGCCTCTGAGGCTGCTTAATCGTACCATTATGCCAAAATTATGGGTAACAGCATGGCCATGACAGAGTGACCGAATGAGGCTAGATAGCATCTAAAACATGCAATAATTGACCCTGACACTATAGGGGACGGCATGCAGAGGCAGCGGCAGCAGCGGAAGGCTAAAGAGTGTCATGGCGACATACCCTAAATGGACTCAGGCTTCACCAAAGGAGGTGAGCAAGAAGTGCTGAAATGATTTCCTATGTGAGCAAAAGGTTGACGGTATATTTAGTCAATAACACAGCATGGTGGCGACATAGTGACCAAGTTCCATAACGTATCTGATGAAACACCCGAAAAATCAGCCTGACACAGCTCTTTTGATAAGGGGACGACATGTGGAGGCAGCCATGGAGACGACTTCCATGATTAAGAGCGACAGTATGGGGCATCCATATTGCGCTGCTATGATTGAAACTTCAGCATGGCGGCGACAGATGGGCCGAGTTCCACTATGTATCTGGTGAAACACCTGAAAATTCTGCCTGACACAGCTCGTTTGATAAGGGGATGATGTGCTGCATATCCTCTCGTGCTCCAGCGTCTGGGGTATAGAGAGTTGAAAGTTGCGCATGGAGACATTGGTGGACACTGTGGAGGATCGTGGAGGCAAAATGGACAGGAAACAGCAGGGGCAGCATGCATGGATGCCTCTAAGGCTGCCTAATCTTGGGATGGAGCTGGTGGTCCGCTGCCAGGCGAGCTTTCGCCTGTACAAGCCCCTGTCTCTCGGCTCCCCCCCACCCAAAATGGGCCTGGGGGCCAGAAGCGTTTACTTTGAAAAAATTATAATTTTCAAAGCAGGCCGGGTCGTTTGAATGTTTCACCTAGGAATAATGGAATAGCATAGTGGTTCTATTTTTAATAGTTTTTTTGGAAATGGTTCCATGATTAAGAGCGACAGTATGGGGCATCCATATTGCGCTGCTATGATTGCAACTTCAGGTCTCCAGCATGGTGGCGACAGATGGGCCGTGTTCCACTATGTATCTGGTGAAACACCTGAAAATTCTGCCTGACACAGCTCGTTTGATAAGGGGACGATGTATGGAGGCAGCTATATGGACGACTTTTGGAGGCAGCTATGGCAATGACCTGTGGAGGTAGCAATGGAGACAATGTGTGGAGGCAGCTAAAAAGACGACCTGTGGAGGCTGCTATGGAGACAATTTCATTTGGATAGTGCCTGTATGTGGCAGTCCAAAAAAGTTTTCAAACCAGAGGAGCAGGTAGGTGGTCCTCCAGAAAAATTAAATAGATTGAGTGCCTGTATGTGGCAGTCCAAAAAAGTTTTCAAACCAGAGGAGCAGGTAGGTGGTCCTCCAGAAAAATTAAATAGATTGAGTGCCTGTATGTGGCACTCCCAAAAATTGTTTAAAACAGAGGACCGGTTAGGTGGCCCTCCAGAAAAACACGCTAGTGGCAGGGCAGGCAAGAACCTTCAAGGCGTACAGCGACAGTTTGTGCCACATGTCCACCTTTGAAACCCAGTAGTTGTAGGGAGCTGTGTGATCATTTGGGACGATGGTATGGTCAGCTACGTACTCCCTCACAATCTTTCAGTAAAGATCAGCCCTACTCTGCCGAGACTGGGGACAGGTGACAGTGTCTTGCTGGGGTGACATAAAACTGGCAAAGGCCTTGTAAAGCGTACCCCTGCCAGTGCTGGACAAGCTGCCTGCTCGCCTACTCTCGCTCGCTACTTGTCCCGCAGAAGTACACCCTCTGCCGCTAGCGCTGTCTGAAGGGAAATACTGTTTCAGCTTGTGCACCAGGGATTGCTGGTATTCATGCATTCTCACACTCCTTTCCTCTCCAGGGATGAGAGTGGAAAGATTTTGCTAGTACCGTGTGTCCAAGAGAGTGAATACCCAGTAATCGGTGCTGGAATAAATTCTTTGAACGCGAGGGTCACGGGATAGGCAGCCTAGCATGAAATCTGCCACATGCGCCAGAGAACCAACGCGCAAGAATTCCCTCCCCTCACTGGCCTGACTCTCCATTTCCTCCAACTCCTCTTCTTCTGCCCATACACGCTGAACAGTGAAGGACTGAACAATGGTCCCCTCTTCTGTCTCGCCAACATTCTCCTCCTCTTCCTCCTCATCCTCCTCCACCTCCTCCGATATGCGCAGAGAAACAGAACTGAGGGTGCTTTGGCTATCTTGGGAATCTTCTTCCCACGTCTCTTGTGACGAACGCAAAGCTTCCGACTTCATGCTGACCAGAGAGTTTTTCAACAGGCCAAGCAGCCGGATGGTGAGGCTGGTGATGGCGGCATCACCACTGACCATCTGTGTTGACTCCTCAAAGTTACTCAGCACCTGACAGATATCAGACATCCACGTCCACTCCTCATTGTAGACTTGAGGAAACTGACTTACCTGACTACCAGTTCTGGTGGAAGTTGACATCTAGCAGTCTACAATCGCTCTGCGCTGCTGGTAAATTCTGGATAACATGGTTAATGTTGAATTCCACCTCGTGGGCACGTCGCAAAACAGTCGTTGAGCGGGCAGTTGGAGGCGGCGCTGCGCTGCCCTGAGAGTGGCAGCATCTGTGCTGGACTTCCTGAAATGCACACAGATGCGGCGCACCTTTGTGAGCAAATCAGACAGATTGGGGTATGTCTTGAGGAACCGCTGAAATATGAGATTTAACACATGGGCAAGGCATGGCACATGTGTCAGTCTGCCGAGTTGCAGAGCCGCCACCAGGTTACGGCCGTTGTCACACACAACCATGCCTGGCTTCAGGTTCAGTGGTGTCAGCCACAGATCAGTCTGCGCCGTGATGCCCTGTAATAGCTCTTGGGCGGTGTGCCTTTTATCGCCTAGGCTCAGCAGTTTGAGCACCGCCTGCTGTCACTTAACGATGGCACTGCTGCTGTGCCTAGAGCTACTGACTGATGGCGCCATGCCCACGGATGGTAATTCGGAGGAGGAGGTGGAGGAGGGGTGGGAGGAGGAGGAGGCATAGTAGGCCTTTGAGACCTGGACCGAGGTAGGCCCCGCAATCCTCGGCGTCGGCAGTATATGACCAGCCCCAGGGTCAGACTCGGTCCCAGCCTCCACCAAGTTAACCCATTGTGCCGTCAGTGATATATAGTGGCCCTGCCCGGCAGCACTCGTCCACGTGTCCGTGGTCAGGTGGACCTAGTCAGAAACGGGGTTGGTCAGGGCACGGATGATGTTGTCTGACACGAGCTTGTGCAAGCCTGGGACGGCACATCAAGAAAAGTAGTGGCGGCTGGGGATCGAATACCAAGGGGCAGCCGCCGCCATGAGGTTTCGAAAGGCCTTGGTCTCTACCAGCCTATAGGGCAGCATCTCCAGGCTAAGCAGTTTGGAGATGTGGACGTTGAGGGCTTGGGCGTGTGGGTTGTATTATACTTCCTTTTGCGCTCCAGCGTCTGGGGTATGGAGAGCTGAACGCTGGTGGATGCTGTGGAGGATCGTGGAGGCGAAGATGGGGTTTTTGCACGGGAGGTGTTTGGTCCGGGGTCCTGGGCAGGGAGATGACTAGCAGATGACACAGGGGAAGGAGCAGTGGTGTGCCCGGCCGGAGGTGAACGGGCTTGGTGCCATTGAGTGGGGTGTTTAGCATTCATATGCCTGCGCATACTGGTGGTAGTTAAGCTAGTAGTGGTGGAACCCCTGCTGATCCTGTTTTGGCACAGGTTGCACACCACAGTCCGTCGGTCATCCAGTGTTTCTTTAAAGAACCTCCAGACTTCTGAAAATCTCGCCACGGGAGCTTGACTACGTGAAACATTTGGCGCTGATGCACCAGCTCTGACCCTGCCTCTCCGTCTGGCCCCACCACTGCCTCTTCCAAACTGTTCTGGTATAGGACTCGCCTCCGTCTCAGAAGCACTGTGTTCACCCGGCCTATCAACCCAGCTTGGGTCTGTCACCTCATCATCCTCCGATCCCTCAGTCTGCTCCCCCCTCGGACTTCCTGCCCTGACAACATCTTCACCACTGTCTGACAACCGTGTCTCCTCATCGTCCGACACCTCTTTACACACTTCTTCAACTACGTCAATAATGTCATCATCACCCACAGACTGCGACCGGTGGAAAACCTGGGCATCGGAAAATAGCTCAGCAGCAACCGGACAAGTGGTTTGTGACTCTGGGAAGGGTCCAGAAAACAGTTCCTCAGAGTATGCCGGTTCAAATGCCAAATTTTGCTGGGAGGGGGCAGACTGGGGGGAAGGAGGCTGAGGTGGAGGAGCTGGAGGAGTGCTGATTTCGGTGACATTGGTGGACTGCGTGGAAGACTGACTGGTGGACAAATGGCTAGAATACACAACATCACCTCTTCGCAGTGTTCTGGCCTCAACAGTGCTCTACCACAAGTCCCAGTAACTTGAGACATGATGAACCTAGGGAGTGTAGCTCTGCGGCGTTCCCCTGCTTCCTCTTCAGCAGTTGGTGTCTCACCCCGCCCAGGACCACGGCCTCTGACCCCTGCAGTAGTTGGACGCCTTCTTCCACGCCCTCGTACTCTACCCCTAGCCCTCGGGTTAAACATTTTCAAAATTAAAGTGTAAACTGTAAATTTTTTTGTTTTTTGTTTTTTTGTGTTTTTTTTGTTTTTTTTTTAAAACAAAACGATGCTATCCTACTGCTATTGCTAGTTTCTAACCTACACTGACAGCACACAACTAGATTTTGTGCTTTGCCTGATGACTTTGAGTTATAAAAGTAAATAAACGTAATAAAAAAATAAATCAGCAGACTGTGCCTAATTCAAATCAAACCTTTAATAAATTGTCCCACTTCGGTGTTTGAGGTGGATATGTGCGTCACAACGGTCGCAAGTATCCCTGCAAATTCCTCACAATATGGTACTAGCTGCACAAGCCCAGACACAAGCAAACCAAAAAAAAATATATATAACATTATCGTAGCCCTAAGAAGGGCTGTTGGGTTCTTGTAGAATTACTCCTGCCTAACACTATTCTAATAGAACACTCTAACGCTTTCCCTGACCAACAGCAGCTCTCTCCCTAACGGCATCCAGACAGAGAATGATCCAAGCAGCACGGGCAGGGTCTAGTCTATTCCAGGGTCACCTGATCAGGCCAGCCAACCATTGCTATAGACGTGTAAGGGTACCACGTCATGCTGGGTGGAGTGCAGAGTCTCCTGGCTTGTGATTGGCTCTGTTTCTGGCCGGCAAAAATTACAACGGCGGGAGATGCCATTTTTTCGAGCTGGCGAAATACTCGTCTGAGCAACGAGCAGTTTAGAGTACGCTAATGCTCGAACGAGCATCAAGCTCGGACGAGTGTGTTCGCTCATCTCTAATAAATATATCACAATTGTACCTGAAATTACCAACAAATTAGCTATCTGGAGTTACTAACCTCTGCTTATAAATATATATCAGAAATTATTCTAATGCAAACCAGGGCTGTCATCCAAGAGACATAGGGGCTTATTTTCTAAGGGTCCGCAGATCGCATCTCTGTTGGAATTCCCGACATTGCGCCACTTTGACAGGTATTTAGCAGAGGATTGTGTTGCACGCGATTGGATGTTGGCGCAATAAAATGCACTTACATACACCAGGAAGAAGAAGGTGAACTCCAGCAGACCTGAGCGGGGAAGCGACATATGCAGGATCTCAGGTGCAAATCGTAGCAGTTGTGCATTCCTGTCAAACAATACACTTTTGGGGACCGTACAGGACGGGTAAGTAAATGTGCCCCATAGACATTCAGCTGCCACTGGCACAGAAAAAAATTTACCCATATCCGGACAAAGAAGTGTATCATAATATATTAGAAAACATCACCTTTATTATTCACAAGTCTAAAAATGTGTATGGTAGCGTTGCTACAAAGTGCTCTAGGGAATTGATATTAAAAGCACAGTGCGGTAGGCTCAATAAGTCAAGGACGAGTATTCACTCACAACTAGTATGTCACATTGTCGCCGCAAGGCGATGTGTACGATCTAAGATCTCTGGGACATAAATGTTGTGTGACTAAATAGATAACAGACTCCACTGGGTCACCAGTATAAAGGGTCACTTTGGGGTAGCTAGGTCTAATGTGTTGTGGCAGATATTTACCTGTTCACACACACTGCACTAAATCATGCTTCATAGAGTCAAATGGATGTTTCATTTGTATTCATATATAAAGATTATAGACCAGTTGATGCTAACCCTCTGTTAGTGTATGGGGGCCCCCTGGGGTCTAAAGTGCATGTTTTTTTTTTTAATCAGCAGTGTGCTTAGGTTCTAAGTCAATTTACCATATAGAGCTAGCTAGCTTAGATCTCTTAGGGACAGCATAGTGTGAACAATAATACTTTATCTAGTCACAGACTAATTGTAGTGTAGGGCTCTGGTCATGCCATATGACTAACCCACATACACCAACAGAGGGTTAGCATCAACTGGTCTATTATCTTTATATATGAATACAAATGAGACATCCATTTGACTCTATGAAGCATGATTTAGTGCAGTGTGTGTGAACAGGCAAATATCTGCCACAACACATTAGACCTAGCTACCCCAAAGTGACCCTTTATACTGGTGACCCAGCGGAGTCTGTTATCTATTTAGTCACACAACATTTATGCCCCAGAGATCTTAGATCGTACACATCGCCTTGCAGCGACAATGTGACCTACTGTGCTTTTAATATCAATTCCCTAGAGCACCTTATAGCAACGCTACCATACACATTTTTTAGACTTGTGAATAATAAAGGTGATGTTTTCTAATATATTATGATACACTTCTTTGTCCGGATATGGGTACATTTTTTTCTCTGCCAGTGGCAGCTTTGTGTCCCTTTGAGCAATGAACCCCCTGCCGCGACAATTGGTCCTTTTTTTGTAATAAAACCATAGACATTCAAACAGCAATTAAAAGGGGTGGCATTAGAAATTCCAAAAGCCAATAAAAGTGCCTGTGTATCATTTGGCATAATATAGTGTTATTGACATTTCATAACCAAATATACAGGAAAAGATTGATTATGCCAGTATTTGGACTCCACTTTAAAAATGCTTATTAAAATGTTCATTTTTATAATATTGTTTATTACTAGAGATGAGCGAACACTAAAATGCTCGGGTACTCGTTATTCGAGACGAACTTTTCCCGATGCTCGAGTGCTCGTCTCGAATAACGAACCCCATTGAAGTCAATGGGAGACTCGAGCATTTTTCAAGGGGACCAAGGCTCTGCACAGGGAAGCTTGGCCAAACACCTGGGAATCTCAGAAAAGGATGGAAACACCACGGAAATGGACAGGAAACAGCAGGGGCAGCATGCATGGATGCCTCTGAGGCTGCTTAATCGCACCATTATGCCGAAATTATGGGCAACAGCATGGCCATGACAGAGTGACAGAATGAAGCTAGATAGCATGTAAAACATCCAATAATTGACCCTGACACTATAGGGGACGGCATGCAGAGGCAGAGGCAGCGGCAGCAGGCTAGAGAGTGGCATGGCGACATACCCTAATTGGACTCAGGCTTCAAACCAATGGGTGTCAGAGAGGAACCAAAGGAGGTGAGCAAGAAGCGCTCAAATAATATCGGTACATGATAAAAGTTTGCCAGTATATTTTGTGGATTACACAGCAGGGTGGCGACAAAGTTAACATGGAAGCCATGAAAACAACCCAAAATTCTGCCTGACACAGCTCGTTTGATAAGGGGACCATGTATGCTTACAGTTCATGCCAGTCGCTGCACTGGCTGCCAGTCTCCTTTCGAATACAGTTTAAAATAATAATAACCCTCATCCATAAAGCTCTGTATAATGCTGCACCCCCCTACCTCTCCTCTCTTATCTCAGTCTATCGCCCAACCCGTGCTCTTAGATCCGCCAGTGATCTTAGATTAACCTCTACCCTAGTGCGGACCTCCCACTCGCGTCTCCAAGACTTCTCTAGAGCTGCACCAATTCTATGGAATGCTCTGCCCTGGACTATCAGACTAATACCTAACCTCCAAAGTTTCAAACGTGCTCTTAAAACCCATTTCTTTAGGCAAGCCTATAACACTCATTAACTGCATGAAGTTTTAACTCTTCTACTAACCCGTCCTGTGTCGTCCTCCCATCTGTTATCCAGCAACCAACAGGCACCAGACTTCTCTGCAGTCCCATTCACCCTGGACCTGGTATATAAGATGACGGCTGAGTGGTTCAAGCGACAGCAATTCCATTTATTATATTTTGTTCTATTCCCTAAGAAGAATGGCTTGACCGTTAAATATTCTTTTACCTCGTGTTACCCCATCATCTTCATAAACCGTAAGCTCTGGCGAGCAGGGACCTCACTCCTGTTGTTCCATACAAATGTTGTGCTCTGTTACAATACATTTGTATTTGTTTCCTATGATTTGTAAAGCGCTACGGAATATGATGGCGCTATATAAATAAAGATTATTATTATTATTATTATGGAGGCAGTGAACTAGTAGTAGATTAAAGGTGCTGCAACTATGTTAGTTGGATCTTGGGATGGAGCTGGCGCTCTGCAGCCAGGCGAGCTTTTGCCAATCCAAGCCCCTGTCTCTAGGCTACTCCCCAAACAGCACTTCTAAGAACCTTTTGTATAAGATCAAGTGTAGTAGCGTTCTTATAAGTTTAGGATATGGCGGGTGAGGGGAATGTAAACAGATGCGCAAGAAGCGCTGAAATAATATCCCTAAATGGTAAAAGTTTGCAAGTATATTTTGTGGATTACACAGCAGGGTGGCGACAAAGTTAACAACTTTGATGTGGAATGCCCTGTAATAGCTCTTGGGCGGTGTGCCTTTTATCGCCTAGGCTCAGCAGTTTCAGCACCGCCTGCTGTCGCTTAGCGACGGCACTGCTGCTGTGCCTAGAGCTACCGACTGATGGCGCCATGCCCACGGATGGTAATTCGGAGGAGGAGGAGGTGGAGGAGGGGTGGGAGGAGGTATAGTAGGCCTTTGAGACCTGGACCGAGGTAGGCCCCGCAATTCTCTGCGTCGGCAGTATATGACCAGCCCCAGGGTCAGACTCGGTCCCAGCCTGCACCAAGTTAAGTGTAGTAGCGTTCTTATAAGTTTGGGATATGGCGGGTGAGGGGAATGTAAACAGATGCGCAAGAAGCGCATGATGCGCATGGAGCTGGCGCTCCGCTGCCAGGCGAGCTTTCGCCAATTCAAGCCCCTGTCTCTAGGCTACTCCCCAAACAGCACTTCTAAGAACCTTTTGTATAAGATCAAGTGTAGTAGCGTTCTTATAAGTTTAGGATATGGCGGGTGAGGGGAATGTAAACAGATGCGCAAGAAGCGCTGAAATAATATCCCTAAATGGTAAAAGTTTGCCAGTATATTTTGTGGATAACACAGCAGGGTGGCGACAAAGTTAACAACTTTGATGTGTAATCCATGAAAACAACCCAAATTTCTGCCTGACACACCTCGTTTGATAAAGGGACGATGTATGGAGGCAGCTATATGGACGACTTTTGGAGGTAGCAATGGAGACAACGTGTGGAGGCTGCTATGGAGACAATTTAATTTGGATAGTGCCTGTATGTGGCAGTCCCAAACATTTTTCAAACCAGAGGAGCAGGTAGGTGGCCCTCCAGTAAAATGGAATAGATTGAGTGCCTGTATGTGGCAGTCCCAAAAATGTTTCAAACCAGAGGAGCAGGTAGGTGGCCCTGCAGTAAAATGGAATAGATTGAGTGCCTGTATGTGGCAGTCCCAAAAATTTTTCAAACCAGAGGAGCAGGTAGGTGGCCCTCCAGTAAAATGGAATAGATTGAGTGCCTGTATGTGGCAGTCCCAAAAATGTTTCAAACCAGAGGAGCAGGTAGGTGGCCCTGCAGTAAAATGGAATAGATTGAGTGCCTGTATGTGGCAGTCCCAAAAATGTTTCAAACCAGAGGAGCAGGTAGGTGGCCCTGCAGTAAAATGGAATAGATTGAGTGCCTGTATGTGGCAGTCCCAAAAATTTTTCAAACCAGAGGAGCAGGTAGGTGGCCCTCCAGTAAAATGGAATAGATTGAGTGCCTGTATGTGGCAGTCCCAAAAATGTTTCAAACCAGAGGAGCAGGTAGGTGGCCCTGCAGTAAAATGGAATAGATTGAGTGCCTGTATGTGGCACTCACAAAAATTGTTTCAAACAGAGGACCGGGTAGGTGGCCCTCCAGAAAAATTAAATGCATGAAGTACTATAGCAAGAGCCAGTGGGCCCTGTCAAAAAATAGCCATTTTCCTCTGCTTTACTGTACAAAGAGGAGGAGAAGGAGGAAAATGAGGAGGAGGAGGAGTGGATCAATTATTCAGGTTGAGCTTCCTTCACCTGGTGGAGATTGGAAATTCTGAGAAATCCAGCCTTTATTCATTTTAATAAGCGTCAGCCTGTCAGCGCTGTCAGTCGACAGGCGTGTACGCTTATCGGTGATGATGCCACCAGCTGCACTGAAAACCCGCTCGGACAAGACGCTAGCGGCAGGGCAGGCAAGAACCTCCAAGGCGTACAGCGCCAGTTCGTGCCACATGTCCAGCTTTGAAACCCAGTAGTTGTAGGGAGCTGTGTGATCATTTAGGACGATGGTATGGTCAGCTACGTACTCCCTCACCATCTTTCTGTAAAGATCAGCCCTACTCTGCCGAGACTGGGGACAGGTGACAGTGTCTTGCTGGGGTGACATAAAGCTGGCAAAAGCCTTGTAAAGCGTACCCTTGCCAGTGCTGGACAAGCTGCCTGCTCGCCTACTCTCCCTCGCTACTTGTCCCGCAGAACTACGCACTCTGCCGCTAGCGCTGTCAGAAGGGAAATACTGTTTCAGCTTGTGCACCAGGGCCTGCTGGTATTCATGCATTCTCACACTCCTTTCCTCTGCAGGGATGAGAGTGGAAAGATTTTGCTTGTACCGTGGGTCCAGGAGAGTGAACACCCAGTAATCGGTGCTGGAATAAATTCTTTGAACGCGAGGGTCACGGGATAGGCAGCCTAGCATGAAATCTGCCATATGCGCCAGAGTACCAACGCGTAAGAATTCACTCCCCTCACTGGCCTGACTGTCCATTTCCTCCTCCTCCAACTCCTCCAACTCCTCTTCTTCTGCCCATACACGCTGAACAGTAAAGGACTCAACAATGGTCCCCTCTTGTGTCTCACCAACATTCTCCTCCTCTTCCTCCTCATCCTCCTCCACCTCCACCTCCTCCGATATGCGCTGAGAAACAGACCTGAGGGTGCTTTGGCTATCAACAAGGGAATATTCTTCCCCTGTCTCTTGTGACGAGCGCAAAGCTTCCGACTTCATGCTGACCAGAGAGTTTTTCAACAGGCCAAGCAGCGGGATGGTGAGGCTGATGATGGCGGCATCGCCACTGACCATCTGTGTTGACTCCTCAAAGTTACTCAGCACCTGACAGATGTCAGACATCCACGTCCACTCCTCATTGTAGACTTGAGGAAGCTGACTGACCTGACTACCAGTTCTGGTGGAAGTTGACATCTGGCAGTCTACAATCGCTCTGCGCTGCTGGTAAACTCTGGATAACATGGTCAGTGTTGAATTCCACCTCGTGGGCACGTCGCACAACAGTCGGTGAGCGGGCAGTTGGAGGCGGCGCTGCGCTGCCCTGAGAGTGGCAGCATCTGGGCTGGACTTCCTGAAATGCGCACAGATGCGGCGCACCTTCGTGAGCAAATCAGACAGATTGGGGTATGTCTTGAGGAAACGCTGAACTATCAGATTTAACACATGGGCCAGGCATGGCACATGTGTCAGTCTGCCGAGTTGCAGAGCCGCCACCAGGTTACGGCCGTTGTCACACACAACCATTCCCGGCTTGAGGTTCAGCGGTGCCAGCCACAGATCAGTCTGCGCCGTGATGCCCTGTAATAGCTCTTGGGCGGTGTGCCTTTTGTCGCCTAGGCTCAGCAGTTTGAGCACCGCCTGCTGTCGCTTAGCGACGGCACTGCTGCTGTGCCTAGAGCTACCGACTGATGGCGCCGTGCCCACGGATGGTAGTTCGGAGGAGGAGGTGGAGGAGGGGTGGGAGGAGGAGGAGGCATAGTAGGCCTGAAACACCTGGACCGAGGTAGGCCCCGCAATCCTCGGCGTCGGCAGTATATGAGCAGCCCCAGTGTCAGGCTCGGTCCCAGCCTCCACCAAGTTAACCCAATGTGCCGTCAGCGATATATAGTGGCCCTGCCCGGCAGCACTCGTCCACGTGTCCGTGGTCAGGTGGACCTTGTCAGAAACGGCGTTGGTCAGGGCACGGATGATGTTGTCTGACACGTGCTGGTGCAGGGCTGGGACGGCACATCGGGAAAAGTAGTGGCGGCTGGGGACCGAATACCGAGGGGCGGCCGCCGCCATGAGGTTGCGAAAGGCCTCGGTCTCTACTAGCCTATAGGGCAGCATCTCCAGGCTAAGCAATCTGGAGATGTGCACATTAAGGGCTTGGGCGTGCGGGTGGGTTGCACTATATTTGCGTTTCCGCTCCAGCGTCTGGGGTATGGAGAGCTGAACGCTGGTGGATGCTGTGGAGGATCGTGGAGGCGACGATGGGGTTTTTGTGGCAGGGTCCTGGGCAGGGGGCTGACTAGCAGCTGACACAGGGGAAGGAGCAGTGGTGTGCACGGCCGGAGGTGAACGGGCTTGTTGCCACTGAGTGGGGTGTTTAGCATTCATATGCCTGCGCATACTGGTGGTAGTTAAGCTAGTAGTGGTGGAACCCCTGCTGAGCCTGGTTTGGCAAATGTTGCACACCACAGTCCGTCGGTCATCCGGTGTTTCCTTAAAGAACCTCCAGACTTCTGAAGATCTAGCCCTCGCCGCAGGAGCCCTCGCCACGGGAGCTTCACTAGTTGACACATTTGGCGCTGATGCACCAGCTCTGGCCCTGCCTCTCCGTCTGGCCCCACCACTGCCTCTTCCAACCTGTTCTGGTCGAGGACTCTCCTCCGTCTCAGAAGCACTGTGTTCACCCGGCCTCTCAACCCAGCTTGGGTCTGTCACCTCATCATCCTCCGATCCCTCAGTCTGCTCCCCCCTCGGACTTCCTGCCCTGACAACAACTTCCCCACTGTCTGACAACCGTGTCTCCTCATCGTCGGACACCTCTTTACACACTTCCACTACGTCAAGAAGGTCATCATCACCCACAGACTGTGACTGTTGGAAAACCTGGGCATCGGAAAATTGCTCAGCAGCAACCGGACAAGTGGTTTGTGACTGTGGGAAGGGTCCAGAAAACAGTTCCTCAGAGTATGCCGGTTCAAATGCCAAATTTTCCTGGGAGGGGGCAGACTGGGGGGGAGGAGGCTGAGGTGCAGGAGCTGGAGGAGTGGCGATTTCGGTGACATGGGTGGACTGCGTGGAAGACTGACTGGTGGTGGACAAATTGCTCGAAGCATTGTCAGCAATCCACGACATCACCTGTTCGCACTGTTCTGGCCTCAACAGTGCTCTACCACGAGTCCCAGTAACTTCAGACATGAACCTAGGGAGTGTAGCTCTGCGGCGTTCCCCTGCTCCCTCATCAGCAGGTGGTGTCTCACCCCGCCCAGGACCACGGCCTCTGACCCCTGCAGTAGTTGGACGCCCACGTCCCCGCCCTCGTCCTCTACCCCTAGCCCTCGGGTTAAACATTTTTAAAATGAGAGTTATAACTTTATTTTTTTTTTTACTTTTTTTTGTTTTTTTTTGTGTGTTTTTTTTTTTGTGTTTTTTGTTTTTTTTTTAGTTTTTAAAACCAAACAATGCTATCCTATTGCTATGGCTATTTTCTAGCCAAGTATCAAAGCACACTACTATGCCAGATGAGATGACACTGAGTTAGTGCCTAATTGAAATCCAACCCCTACTAAATTTTCCCACTTCGGTCTTTGCTATGGATATGTGCGTCACTAAGCGCAGAACACAGCGGTCGCAAGTCTCACTACAAATTGCTCAGAATTGGCTAGTACATGCACTGCAGAAAGTACAGCCACCAGCAGATCAACCAGAAATCAAATATATAGAACGCTACTGTATGCGTAAGTAAGCTCTTTGTATTCTCCTATGGCTATTTTCTAGCCAAGTATCAAAGCACACTACTGTCAGATGAGATGACACTGAGTTAGTGCCTAATTGAAATCCAACCCCTACTAAATTTTCCCACTTCGGTCTTTGCTATGGATATGTGCGTCACTAAGCGCAGAACACAGCGGTCGCAAGTCTCACTACAAATTGCTCAGAATTGGCTAGTACATGCACTGCAGAAAGTACAGCCACCAGCAGATCAACCAGAAATCAAATATATAGAACGCTACTGTATGCGTAAGTAAGCTCTTTGTATTCTCCTATGGCTATTTTCTAGCCAAGTATCAAAGCACACTACTGTCAGATGAGATGACACTGAGTTAGTACCTAATTGAAATCCAACCCCTACTAAATTTTCCCACTTCGGTCTTTGCTATGGATATGTGCGTCACTAAGCGCAGAACACAGCGGTCGCAAGTCTCACTACAAATTGCTCAGAATTGGCTAGTACATGCACTGCAGAAAGTACAGCCACCAGCAGATCAACCAGAAATCAAATATATAGAACGCTACTGTATGCGTAAGTAAGCTCTTTGTATTCTCCTATGGCTATTTTCTAGCCAAGTATCAAAGCACACTACTGTCAGATGAGATGACACTGAGTTAGTGCCTAATTGAAATCCAACCCCTACTAAATTTTCCCACTTCGGTCTTTGCTATGGATATGTGCGTCACTAAGCGCAGAACACAGCGGTCGCAAGTCTCACTACAAATTGCTCAGAATTGGCTAGTACATGCACTGCAGAAAGTACAGCCACCAGCAGATCAACCAGAAATCAAATATATAGAACGCTACTGTATGCGTAAGTAAGCTCTTTGTATTCTCCTATGGCTATTTTCTAGCCAAGTATCAAAGCACACTACTGTCAGATGAGATGACACTGAGTTAGTGCCTAATTGAAATCCAACCCCTACTAAATTTTCCCACTTCGGTCTTTGCTATGGATATGTGCGTCACTAAGCGCAGAACACAGCGGTCGCAAGTCTCACTACAAATTGCTCAGAATTGGCTAGTACATGCACTGCAGAAAGTACAGCCACCAGCAGATCAACCAGAAATCAAATATATAGAACGCTACTGTATGCGTAAGTAAGCTCTTTGTATTCTCCTATGGCTATTTTCTAGCCAAGTATCAAAGCACACTACTGTCAGATGAGATGACACTGAGTTAGTGCCTAATTGAAATCCAACCCCTACTAAATTTTCCCACTTCGGTCTTTGCTATGGATATGTGCGTCACTAAGCGCAGAACACAGCGGTCGCAAGTCTCACTACAAATTGCTCAGAATTGGCTAGTACATGCACTGCAGAAAGTACAGCCACCAGCAGATCAACCAGAAATCAAATATATAGAACGCTACTGTATGCGTAAGTAAGCTCTTTGTATTCTCCTATGGCTATTTTCTAGCCAAGTATCAAAGCACACTACTGTCAGATGAGATGACACTGAGTTAGTGCCTAATTGAAATCCAACCCCTACTAAATTTTCCCACTTCGGTCTTTGCTATGGATATGTGCGTCACTAAGCGCAGAACACAGCGGTCGCAAGTCTCACTACAAATTGCTCAGAATTGGCTAGTACATGCACTGCAGAAAGTACAGCCACCAGCAGATCAACCAGAAATCAAATATATAGAACGCTACTGTATGCGTAAGTAAGCTCTTTGTATTCTCCTATGGCTATTTTCTAGCCAAGTATCAAAGCACACTACTGTCAGATGAGATGACACTGAGTTAGTGCCTAATTGAAATCCAACCCCTACTAAATTTTCCCACTTCGGTCTTTGCTATGGATATGTGCGTCACTAAGCGCAGAACACAGCGGTCGCAAGTCTCACTACAAATTGCTCAGAATTGGCTAGTACATGCACTGCAGAAAGTACAGCCACCAGCAGATCAACCAGAAATCAAATATATAGAACGCTACTGTATGCGTAAGTAAGCTCTTTGTATTCTCCTATGGCTATTTTCTAGCCAAGTATCAAAGCACACTACTGTCAGATGAGATGACACTGAGTTAGTGCCTAATTGAAATCCAACCCCTACTAAATTTTCCCACTTCGGTCTTTGCTATGGATATGTGCGTCACTAAGCGCAGAACACAGCGGTCGCAAGTCTCACTACAAATTGCTCAGAATTGGCTAGTACATGCACTGCAGAAAGTACAGCCACCAACAGATCAACCAGAAATCAAATATATAGAACGCTACTGTATGCGTAAGTAAGCTCTTTGTATTCTCCTATGGCTATTTTCTAGCCAAGTATCAAAGCACACTACTGTCAGATGAGATGACACTGAGTTAGTGCCTAATTGAAATCCAACCCCTACTAAATTTTCCCACTTCGGTCTTTGCTATGGATATGTGCGTCACTAAGCGCAGAACACAGCGGTCGCAAGTCTCACTACAAATTGCTCAGAATTGGCTAGTACATGCACTGCAGAAAGTACAGCCACCAGCAGATCAACCAGAAATCAAATATATAGAACGCTACTGTATGCGTAAGTAAGCTCTTTGTATTCTCCTATGGCTATTTTCTAGCCAAGTATCAAAGCACACTACTGTCAGATGAGATGACACTGAGTTAGTGCCTAATTGAAATCCAACCCCTACTAAATTTTCCCACTTCGGTCTTTGCTATGGATATGTGCGTCACTAAGCGCAGAACACAGCGGTCGCAAGTCTCACTACAAATTGCTCAGAATTGGCTAGTACATGCACTGCAGAAAGTACAGCCACCAGCAGATCAACCAGAAATCAAATATATAGAACGCTACTGTATGCGTAAGTAAGCTCTTTGTATTCTCCTATGGCTATTTTCTAGCCAAGTATCAAAGCACACTACTGTCAGATGAGATGACACTGAGTTAGTGCCTAATTGAAATCCAACCCCTACTAAATTTTCCCACTTCGGTCTTTGCTATGGATATGTGCGTCACTAAGCGCAGAACACAGCGGTCGCAAGTCTCACTACAAATTGCTCAGAATTGGCTAGTACATGCACTGCAGAAAGTACAGCCACCAGCAGATCAACCAGAAATCAAATATATAGAACGCTACTGTATGCGTAAGTAAGCTCTTTGTATTCTCCTATGGCTATTTTCTAGCCAAGTATCAAAGCACACTACTGTCAGATGAGATGACACTGAGTTAGTGCCTAATTGAAATCCAACCCCTACTAAATTTTCCCACTTCGGTCTTTGCTATGGATATGTGTGCCACTAAGAGCTAAACACAACGGTAGCAAGTCCCCCTGCTAATTCCTCACAAAATGGTACTAGATGCAAATTAAAATAAAAAAAGTAGAACGTTATTGTAGCCCTAAGAAGGGCTGTTGGGTTCTTTGAGAATCACTCCTGCCTAACAGTAAGCTAATAGAACACCCTAACGCTTTCCCTGACCAGCAGCAGCTCTCTCCCTAGCGGCATCCAGACACAGAATGATCCGAGCAGCGCGGGCAGCGGCTAGTCTATCCCAGGGTCACCTGATCTGGCCAGCCAACCACTGCTATCGACGTGTAAGGGTACCACGTCATGCTGGGTGGAGTGCAGAGTCTCCTGGCTTGTGATTGGCTCTGTTTCTGGCCGCCAAAAAGCAAAACGGCGGGAGCTGCCATTTTCTCGAGCGGGCGAAGTATTCGTCCGAGCAATGAGCAGTTTCGAGTACCCTAATGCTCGACCGAGCATCAAGCTCGGACGAGCATGTTCGCTCATCTCTATTTATTACTGTTATCTTAGTTTTCTTTGAAACATCAATGCTATAGTTTTAGCAACTGCCAATAGCCATCTATACAAGTTTCTAGGCAAACTGTGATATTATTTTGTATATGTAAATAAAGTGAAGAAAAATAAGTGAAGAAAAATCATATACAATTCATGGAATCTTTGATAGCATTATGAATGAGTACCATATATACTCGAGTTTTTCAGCACAAAAAAAGCACCCTCTGGTGATAGATGTCCTTTAATTATAACTGTTTATCTGAACCAGTGAACCTCTCCTTCTTTTGATTGACAGCTCGGTGTCTTTTCAGATCTCAGCCTGAGTAGATAGGAAGTCCTCTACCTATGCACTTCCTGCCCTTACCAGAATGTTATTCATCTCATGAATTGATGAATTTAGCAGTTAGTACTGTGTGGGAAACTGCATATCTTCTCGCCACCTTTTTTCACACACCCATGATTGGTGGAGCCAAGCTATGATGGGAGGAGCCAAGATAGACAAGGAAAAAAACTGGTGGGAGGTGGGAGGAGGCAGATTTAAGCTGGAAAGTATGCAATGCACTTTTCAGCAAAGACACAGTGGGGGTAAGTAAGGTTTATTGTGCCTGTTCATGATGACAGGTTCTCTTTAAGTGAAAACTTGCTGCAATTCCTAACAATATTTTCAAAGTAGCTAAAACAACCATAGTAACTTGGTTTAATATGTTCAAATGTATTTTACATAAAATGTATGGCTTATTAAAAATTAATACTTTTTTGTATTATCTATTCACATTCTGTATATTATTTTCATGTAGCTCTTTTTTACATTAGAGTGGATATTAACAGTTTTTATTTGGTGTAAAGCTAAGAAACACTAAAAGTGCTTTTATAATAATAGCCTAAATCAACATTTTATTTGCTTTCTTGTCTTCAAGCCAGATGACATTATATTCTTTTATTGTGTTTATTCTTTAGAACAGTCAGTTTTCAATGATAGTTAATTTCTGTCACTTTAGTACCACATAAAAATACCTCTTCCATTCTGGGTATAAATACAGATAATATGCTAGAAGTGAATTCTCCATTTACCACCAACATTATTTCAACTTACTATTGTGTATTTCTTTGAATAAAGTATGAATCAATGATATCCGATAAGTTTTTGTTCTATTTTCCCATTGTTTACATAATAAGGATTATGTGTTTGTTTTTCTTACTTGACATTAAATTTTAGGTATTAAACCTTGTTTATTATTTAGGTTACATTGTATTGTATTCTATTGCATGCATTGTGAAGGCAAAATAATTTTACCATACAGAACCTGTAAAAAAACAGTTGACTTGAGTGTAATCCTAGGGTGGGAAATGAATTGGTCACAGTATATAGCTAGTCATCTTCCTTAACGGAGGCGGCGCCAGAAGCTGCGGGTGTTGGCTATATATTATAGCCGACACCCACCAGTAACACCCGCAATCAGAGGATGGCTTGTTCAAGCGAACCTGTAAAAGTAAAGAAAAAAGTTAAAAAACACTAATTAAACACACTTTTTAATAAAAAAGAATTAATTAAATGAAGTTAAATTCCCCTAAACACAAACATTTCCTATACACATGTAATAAAGTAAAAAAACCTGAAAATCACCAAAACCCCCCACATATTTGGTATTGCCGCGTCCGTAACAATCTGTATAATAAGTCAGAAACATTATTAGACCATACTGTGAACTCTGTAAAAACAAAACCCGAAAAACTCGCCAATAATTTTTCATAAAATCCCTTAACAAAAATGTTTCAAAAAGTGATAAAAAAAGTTATGTGCACCAAAACGGTACCACTGAAAAGGACAACTTAACACGTAAAAAATAAGCCCTAAACCAGCTCTGTCAACCAAAAAGTATTAAAGTTATATCTCCGAAAGATGGCGATGCAAAAACAAATGAAATTTTCTTTATATTCTTTTTTTCCAGTAAAATTGTAAAAATACATTAAAAAAATTATAATGAGGTATCTCCGTAATCGTAGTGATCTATAGAATAAAGATATTATAGCATTTCTAGTGTACGGTGTACAACCCCAAAAAGATACAAAAAAAAAGAAACCCAAATTTGACAATTTTCTTTTCCTCCATACATTAAAGAGTTAATAAAATATCATCAAAAAGCTACAGACCCACTAAAATGAAATATTTGTAAAGTGCATCTCATGTCGCATAAAAAAAAGCCCTTACATGTCCAAATTGCCAAAAAATATAAAGATCGTATAGCCATTATAAAGTGACAACGAATAATCTGCTCTGAATGGCGCAGATTCCCTTCAATGCCATGGCGTGTGCCCATACAGCAGGTTACCACCACAAATGGAGTATTGTTATACATGGGAGCGATTGGGTATCAAACTTTGTGGAGCGTTTTGGTATTTTATCCACTGAGAATTTGTACATTTTATGAAAAACTTATTCATTTAGCCAAAAAAAATTTAATTTCGAAATTGCATCTGATTTTGTTTTAACCCCTGTAAAACAATTAAAGGGTTAACAAACTTCATAAAAGTTGTTTTACATACGTTGAGGGGTGTAGTTTCTACAATGGGGTAATTTATGGGGTTTTAATTTTATTTAGGCCTCTTAAAGTGACTTCAAACCTGAGCAGGTTTTTTATGAAAATGTGAAAAATTGCGCCTGACGTTCAAAGCCCCATAACATCTTACAAAAATGAGAGAATGTATAAAAAACCTCGGAGGCATAAAGTAGATATTCGGTGAATGTTAGTTATTATGTTTTTTGCTGTTATGACTATGTCTGTTAAAAAGTAGAACATTTAGAATTTTGAAAATTGAGAATTTTTACAAATTTTCACCAAATATCTGATTTTCTCATAAATAACTGCAAAACATACCACCAATTTTTTTTTTACTAACAATGTACAATGTGTCACAAGAAAATAATTTCAAAATCACTTGGATATGTTAAAGCGTTCCAAAGTTATAACCACTTATAGAGACGCAGGGCAGATTTGAAAAAAATGGGCTGTGTCAGAAAGAGGAAAAGTGGCTTCGGCGTTAAGGGGCTAGTTAATAGACAGCCTGCCCCCTTCCCTAAGTATAAATGTAGCCATCCCCCTACCTCCAGTTTATCGCCAGCCATACTACTGTCCCCAGTTTATAGCCAGCCCCTGCCCCAATATATAGCCTGCCGGTCCCCAGTATAAAGCTAGCTAGCCCCTATTATACTACCCCACAGTATACAGTCAGCCAGCCCCAGTATATAGCCAGTCAACCACCAGTATTTAACCAGCCAGCCCCAGCATACAGCCAGCCAGCTCCCAGTATATAGTCAGCCAGCCACAATATATAACCAGTCAGCCCCAGAATAAAACAAGCAAGCCCCATTGTGTAGCCAGTCACTCCCATGCATATATAACCAACTACCCTCAGTATATAGGCAGTCAGACCCAGTATATAGACAGCATCTCTACCACCTGCCCTGTGCCTGAACCTGACCACTAGACTGTCTCCTGAGAAGGTACCTCGACCTTGGCCGCCACCATGGGCTAGTCGCACCTGTGGAATGGCCTTCCTGCTTTACGTCGGGCTCTGGTGAAGACCAGGTGCCACTTAGATTCCAGATATGATGGTATTTCTGGAGACCTACAACCTGAAGCTAACTTTTTGATCAAATATGATAAACCAATTTGTGTCCCCTTGGCACCAGTTAAAGTCAGCAAATCTCAGTGGAGTTTATGTAGAAGGCTGAGTCAACCACTCCACAACTGTAGGATTGGTTGCTAGAAGAAAACTACTTAATGACATTTGCAGCTGTGGCCTGTTGCTATGTATGCTACCAACCAATATGACTGTTCTGAGTAGCCAATAGTCACAAGACGACCATCAGACAATCATCTCAGGGTCCCATGTAGCCAATAATCACACAGCCTTAGGGCTGCATAGCTATTGTCTACTGTGAGCTGCATGACTATTAGCTACAGGCAGAAACTGTACTTTTCAAACGAGGGCAGGTGAGAAACATTCTGGTTTTGTTGTGACCTAACGATGAGCATAGTCTATCAACCATCAATTATATACAATCTACCTATCTACCAAGGACTTAGATCTAACTCTGATATTATAGTGACAGTTAAAACTTTTAAAAGTGCCTCAGCTAGAAAAATGTAGAACAGGGACTTCATCAATTGTTAAACTGCAGGTCTAGAATATACAGCCACATGCCCCTGTCCTAAAAATTATATAGTGAAACAATATGAAGTGGCTATTGGAGAATGTGGGAAATATATTTCAAACATATACTGTATGTTCCATAATGGTAAACTATTGTGCATCAAGTTCTAAGGTATTGAAATCATGTGCCCATAACAGAGAATAAAAGAAAATAGAGATAAAAGATGCAATTTCCTTTTGAACCATTTATAAGAAAAGGACTTGGCATTACCCAGGTGTCTCACCCCAGCATGTTATGACCTTTGCATAGAACTAATACTACCAGCTGGTAATAGAGCACAATACAGGCTCTAGGGAAAGACATTAAGGAGACATACCTACCAATGCTGGCAATGAACAATATAAATACTTTTCCAGGAGTAGGGGATAGTTTGTGAATCTGACAAACACTTGGGGGGAGATTTATCAGAGGTGTCTGAGAGCAGTACAGTTCTAGTTGCTCATGACAACTAATCAGAGCTCTGCTTTCATTTTATAAACTACCGTGCCCTTATATTTACAGACAAGCTGATGCATCTGGATAACATTACAGTCCCCCTGTTTCTATATAGCCGTGGAGGTTGTGTATGATCGCATATTATCTACAAATGATTCAGCGTGTAGCCCTTTTAGCTGGTGGGATATTCTATGTTAGCTAATTTTCTCCCGAACAATTGTAAGTGGAGGACTTTTTCTTTAATTTCAGTAGTTTCTTTAGTCCACCATAATGCATCATATTCACTGTTTATAAATTGTTCAGCCAGTGGAACACACATTGAAAGCTTAAAAGGAAATCTACCATGTTGGAGAGAGGTGACGTCACAAAGGGAGCCAGCTTGTCTTCTCATGGTAGAACCACAATCAATAGGTGACAGGGTTCATGATGACTACTCAAACAATTTAGAGTTCACAAACTCCCTCATTGATGCTCATTATGAAGTGGAATCAGGGGTTCATTGTATCCAAGCAAAGATGGCAAACCTATGAAACAATGTGAGATCTTAGGGAACTCTGGAGCTTGTACAAAAATCCAACAACGCTATCCAACGTTTGTCTTTTAATCCTTCAGAGTGCCCATTGAGAAAGAGACAAGCGATAAGAGACATTTCAAAGATTTTGATGTGGAGAGAATTTGAGAAAAAGGTTTTATTCCTTGACGGCTAAATTTCTCCATAGCTGCTTGTAATCTGTGTTTGCGAACCAGCCCCTCAACTGTATTACAGAGCCTATGGCTGACTTTTATTCCCTTTAAGACTAGAAAAAAAACAAAAGTGTACCTGGATTTTGTTGAGACGTTGGAGTTTGGCCAGAAGTTTATATATGGTTAAAGCGGAAACGCAAACGGTAATGGAGGTGACCTGTGAGTGTAGTGTACATCTATTTTATAATGGGTTGTTACCAAAGGTGTTAACGGACTAGAGACATCTCTACCAAACTTGCGTACACAGGGACTGATAAGACTGTGACTGAAAGCCAGAGGGAAACAGAGACCAGTGTTGGTAGTTTCACAGACCACTCCAAAGTATGACTGACAAAAGTTTCGATCCCGCACGAGCCCAGCTCAAGGGGGCGTGCTTCCACTTGCTTGGAGGAGACATTACTGAGGTGACTAAAGTGAGTGGCCATATTCTAATAGGGGGGCGGTAACTAACGAGGACGTCAGCAAGTACATCCCCCCAGACAGCTTCTTTCATTGTCAAACTCTCCCCTGCTAGCCCAGTGATGATTTTAACCCATTCCCAGTCAAGAAAAAGACCCAGAAATAACAGCTGGATACATGTAGGATGGTCCATGATCTCTAAGCTGCCAATGAGTGTCCCACACTGGCAGCAGTCCCCGAGAGTGACATATTATTCACTGTTATTGATTTGGAAAATGTTTTCCTCTCTGTGCCCCTGCATGAAGATTGACAGTATCAATTTGCCTTTACCAGTTCAGTATTCCAGTATATCTGATGCAGATTCCCACAAGGGGGGTAAAACTCACCAAGTCAGTACTCCAGACTACACGGCCCTATAGGGTGTAGACTGGCAGACTAGCCCCTTACTGGATGTTCTCCTTTTACAGTATGCGGATGACCTACTGTTTCTGTGCCTGCATGTTACAGATTTGCCAGAATGCATTTATTGACCTTATGTGTTTTCTGTTCCAGAAGGGTTGTTCCTCCTAGGCCACTGCTTCTCAGCCACAGGCTGATACCTGACAGAGGAAAGAAAGCTGGCAGTCCAGAATGTGCCCCTGTCTTGAGGCCCTAAGCCTCTTCACATGTTTCTAGGACTGGCCAGCTCCTGCAGGCCTGGGATAAGGCCTCCAGCCTGATGTTGCCCCTTGATAACTGAATTGCCTCCCCCCATTTGCCCTTAGTCAGGAGGCATTTGATGCATTCCATAGCCTTAAGCTGGTAAATCCTGTCTGCCCAGGCCCTAGGCACACCCCACTGAACCAAACCTTTTATTTTATTTTTTCACCAAGTATCTAGGCCACAGGAACATGGTGGCATCCCCAGTGGCCCACTATTAGGCCCGGTTATACTCAATCATGAGGGGAGCCCCGCATGTGTCAGTAGCTGCAGCCAGAAATCTGCTCAGCAAGGCCAGTGAGTTGATCCTAGATCCCAGATCACTCAGTTACTGTGTAAACCCCACATACCTTGCACACTGTCCTCACCCAAGTACAGCGCAAGCATCTGAGCAAAGGTCAGACAGCTCAGACTCCAGTGTGCACTCCTGATGCCCCAGGATACACTGACAAGGTTCACAGCTCTGAATCCTCCATTCTATCGCCAGTCTTCCAGGATTCATAGAGGGGGGAGAGAAGGGTGATTAACCCAGATGTTGAGTTTTTTTCTTATAGATGGCTCCTGGTCTGCAGGAGAAGACAGACAGTTCTACACTGGATATACAGTGGTGAGTGGCGCACATGAGGTAGTACAAGCAGAACCATTCCCTCCACACAGGTCAGCGCAGGAGGTGAAGTGACGGCACTCAGGGAAGTGGTACAGGTGGTGGAAGGTAAAAGGGCAAACATCTATACTCTAGGTGTAGGTATGGGATCTAAACACGACTATGAACCCATATGGAAGGCTAGAGATTTCTTCACCTCTGCAGGGACCCCCTCTAAGCATGGCATGCTGGTTAAAGAGCTCATGGATGCTCTCTTACTTCCACAAGAGGTGGGGATAGTAAAAGTAAAAGCACACACAATTTGGTAACTCCACAAGCCAAGGGCAAATATGTGCTTCCACTTTCTTGGAGGAGACATTACTGAGGTGACTAAAGTGAGTGGCCATATTCTAATAGGGGGGCGGTAACTAATGAGGACGTCAGCAAGTACATCCCCCCAGACAGCTTCTTTCATTGTCAAACTCTCCCCTGCTAGCCCAGTGATGATTTTAACCCATTCCCAGTCAAGAAAAAGACCCAGAAATAACAGCTGGATACATGTAGGATGGTCCATGATCTCTAAGCTGCCAATGAGTGTCCCACACTGGCAGCAGTCCCCAAGAGTGACATATTATTCACTGTTATTGATTTGGAAAATGTTTTCCTCTCTGTGCCCCTGCATGAAGATTGACAGTATCAATTTGCCTTTACCAGTTCAGTATTCCAGTATATCTGATGCAGATTCCCACAAGGGGGGTAAAACTCACCAAGTCAGTACTCCATACTACACGGCCCTATAGGGTGTAGACTGGCAGATTAGCCCCTTACTGGATGTTCTCCTTTTACAGTATGCGGATGACCTACTGTTTCTGTGCCTGCATGTTACAGATTTGCCAGAATGCATTTATTGACCTTATGTGTTTTCTGTTCCAGAAGGGTTGTTCCTCCTAGGCCACTGCTTCTCAGCCACAGGCTGATACCTGACAGAGGAAAGAAAGCTGGCAGTCCAGAATGTGCCCCTGTCCTGAGGCCCTAAGCCTCTTCACATGTTTCTAGGACTGGCCAGCTCCTGCAGGCCTGGGATAAGGCCTCCAGCCTGATGTTGCCCCTTGATAACTGAATTGCCTCTCCCCATTTGCCCTTAGTCAGGAGGCAATTGATGCATTCCATAGCCTTAAGCTGGTAAATCCTGTCTGCCCAGGCCCTAGGCACACCCCACTGAACCAAACCTTTTATTTTATTTTTTCACCAAGTATCTAGGCCACAGGAACATGGTGGCATCCCCAGTGGCCCACTATTAGGCCCGGTTATACTCAATCATGAGGGGAGCCCCGCATGTGTCAGTAGCTGCAGCCAGAAATCTGCTCAGCAAGGCCAGTGAGTTGATCCTAGATCCCAGATCACTCAGTTACTGTGTAAACCCCACATACCTTGCACACTGTCCTCACCCAAGTACAGCGCAAGCATCTGAGCAAAGGCCAGACAGCTCAGACTCCAGTGTGCACTCCTGATGCCCCAGGATACACTGACAAGGTTCACAGCTCTGAATCCTCCATTCTATCGCCAGTCTTCCAGGATTCATAGAGGGGGGAGAGAAGGGTGATTAACCCAGATGTTGAGTTTTTTCTTATAGATGGCTCCTGGTCTGCAGGAGAAGACAGACAGTTCTACACTGGATATACAGTGGTGAGTGGCGCACATGAGGTAGTACAAGCAGAACCATTCCCTCCACACAGGTCAGCGCAGGAGGTGAAGTGACGGCACTCAGGGAAGTGCTACAGGTGGTGGAAGGTAAAAGGGCAAACATCTATACTCTAGGTGTAGGTATGGGGTCTAAACACGACTATGAACCCATATGGAAGGCTAGAGATTTCTTCACCTCTGGCATGCTGGTTAAAGAGCTCATGCATGCTCTCTTACTTCCACAAGAGGTGGGGATAGTAAAAGTAAAAGCACACACAATTTGGTAACTCCACAAGCCAAGGGCAAATATGTGGCTGACGGGATGGCGAAGGCAGCTGCACAGATGGAACCCAGATACTGTCCTGAAGTCTCAGCGGTGAGTTCTGAGATAAAAGTTTGATCCACAGGTGTTCCAGTCCCTGGTGGCCTGAGAGTCATCAGAAGTGAAGAAAGTGTGGAGGAAAGCTGGAGCCCAGATGCCAATGGGACCTGGATGCTGGGAGAGAGGGTGTGCCTGCCCAGAGCCCTGCACCCGACAGTAAGTCAAGTAGCCCACGGACACACACACATATCCAAAATGCTAGTGCTCATAAACCGCAAGTGGTTTGCCCTGGCATTACTACCCCTGTCACTAGACTAGTGAAAGCCTTTATAGTCTGTGCCCACCACAAACCGGGTAAGGTGGTAAAGACCCCTTAGAAGGTGACACCCAAGCCGCTGTATCCCTTCCAAGGACTGTAGATGGATTTTATCCAGCTACCAAAAAGTGGTACGTAGGAATACGTGCCTGTGTGCATTGATCTCTTTCCAGGGTGGCCAGAAGCTTCTCCCATGACCAAGGCTACTGCCAGAGCCACAGCCAAGAAGTTGGTGAGTGAGATTTTTCTGCAGGTTTGGACTTCCAGAGACCATAGAATCCGATCGCAGAACCCACTTCACTGGACAGGTAAAGACCTGAAACCTTGTTCCTCCTGGGTGTAGAACAGGTGAGTGCTTTTCTGCTGCCCACCATTCAGTTAGGACCACCTCCAACAGAAAGATGGGAATGTCCCCCTCTGAAGTACATTTTGGCTGTGCACCCAGACTAGTCCCCTACTTCCCACAGACCCTATAGCTGATGGCAGGAAACCAGGTGGAACCTGCCACACAGTTAAGGCAGGCCTTGGAAAAGGTCAGCAAAAGTGTTTCTGATTCCTTTTTCAGATCCAGACAGAGACCTCAGGACGCATAACCTGAAGCCTGGAGACTACGTGGTGGTAAAGAGACACCAGAGAGAGAGTCTGGAGCCTCGCTTCAACGGTCCTTTCCAAGTCTTGCTGACCAGTGCCACGTCTGTGAAGCTGGAGGGAACCAGCATGCTTCCACGCTTTCTATTGCAAACTTACTTATTCTTCTTACTAGCTGGTCTCTGCTGACTGACTGTATGCTCAGGGACACCCCATCCATGACTATTACTGTAACTATAGGGGTGACCAGGATGCCCCCAGGGTAGGAGACTTTACCTACAGTCAATGCAACAAGACAATGACCTTCTTTAACATTGACAGCACAGGTAACCCTGTATTAGCAGTGGCCGATGTGTACAGGATTTGTGGTGATTGGAGAGTCAGGTCAGGCCTAGAGGCCAGGAAGGTGAGTGTACTGTGATAAAACTTGTGCATTCCTTCCTAGTGATCCCCAGGAATAAGTTTGATCAAACACATAAAGAAAAGGTAGAGAATCCCAAAGGATTCTGAAGGTCTAAGAGAAGCACCTAGATGACAACATTTATATAGATACAGTGGGAGCACCCACTGGGGTCCCAGATGAGTACAAGACCCACAAACAGATATGGGCAGGTCTAGAGTCCATTATTCCCCAGATAGCTATGAGCAAAATGTTGATTGGGTTAACTGTTTTATTGTAATCAACAGAGATTTGTGAATTATATCCAAAATGCTTTCCAGACCCGCATGGCTTTGGACATGATCCTTGCTGAGAAGGGAGGAGTCTGTAAGATGGTTGGAGTGGCTTGTACATCCTGGATGACATCTCCCCCTATGGATCCATTAGCCATGCACTTGAAGGACTGTCCAGAGAACTCAAGAGAAACTCTGGGGTGGACACTTTGTCCTTCACTTTGTGGTTGGGGGATTGGAAGAGTTTCCTTTAAGTGGAGGTGATATTGGGGATTGCAATTTTGCTCTTGTCACTTACTGCGCGTTGTGTGGTCCCCCTCATCAAGTCCACCATGTCCCAGATGTGCCCGGAGCGGAGGATGATGCTGCTGTTGGAGAACCAGTCTGTTTACAAACCTGTGAACTATGGGAACTCAGTGATGTGATTTGAGTATGCAGACCTGTAACCCCTGAGTGACTGGCCTCCAGGGGATCTGGTGAAGTCCAGCAGGTAAGGGCTTAGCCTACCTGTGGGTACCTAGAGCTTGAGGAGGTCGCTCAAGGTCGCTCAGGATTCACATTATCCTTGGCATTTTTACTGTCCTTCTGCCTCTGTTATTTGTTTTGGTTATGAAGAAGACACAGACATGTCTGTGAACAAGGTCTATTAGCCTTTTCTGAGAAATGTGCTGGTAAATTCATTATGGCCAATAGCATTGCAGTATTCTATTCACTCCTCTTTGATGACCCTACAAAATAGAATGGCTCTGGATATGATACTCGCGGAGAAAGGCGGGATGATAGGGGACGACTGTTGTACATACATCCCTCAGAATTCAGGTGTGGATGGCAAAATAATGACAGCAATAAAAAAGATCACTAATTTAGCAGTAGAGATGAAAGTAAATTCAGGGGTGGACACCTCCTGGGCAGCATGGTTTACTAACTGGGCAGGGGGGTGGAAGGCCCTCTTCCAGCAGATAGGACTGGTGCCACTTGGGATGTTTATTTTGGCTTTGTTTCTCCTGTATTGCTGCATACCACTTTATAAAAAGTTAGCCAAGAAAATTACGGGAAGATTACGGATAGCATAGCCAATGGAGTTTTTCAGAATGTGGCAAAACAATCCATTTGCTATATGTCCATGAGGAATAGTAATCTGCCCGCCTTGCCTGATGTTCCAATTTTGGAGCATCCAGATTCTTCCCCGACAGATGACTAGCCCATTATCATGATCTCAGAATACTCAGACCCCTCCCCAATAATGGAAGATTTGGTGTAGGGGAAAAGAAAAAAGACTCCATGTGTTAGTCAGGTTAGTGCTTGGAAGTTAACCTGAGTGCCATAAGGGCACGTTGGGTTGATGACTCGGTGAAGCAATCCACTCCCCTCTCCTACCACATGGACAGCCTACAGGAAAAACGAATCTCAGCGAAGTGTAGGGAAAAGCTCAGTATTTAGGGGGATTGTGAGGGTCAAGATCATTATTATGTGTCTATAATTATCATATGCTTTATGATTGTATACATGTGCCCTATATTTTTTGTTATGAAATACAGAGCTTTTCCCTTAAACCAGTGTTAACCAGATATGCAACTGTCAGCGAAACTCAAGTCTTATGATCAAAAGCAGATGTTACCTAAAGATAGCACCGGCATCTGGACCAACGGTCAATTTCTTAACCAACGGTGACTGGAGATTACCCTGGCATAGCAACCAAGGTCTAATTTTGAGGACCAATCAGCAAGGGTCGGAGGCCAGACATATATGCTTACCTATAACCAATTGTGATGATTTTAATGTATGTAACCACGCCTTTTTGTATGAATATAAAACGTTATGTATCAGGAAATAAAGTTCAGTTCAGTTCTCTTTCCTGCATGGCGAGCTGAGAGCAGGAGCTAACACTAAAACAGAACTTGAGTCTGTCTTTTCTTACTAAAGTGCACGCATGCTCAAATAATTTGGAGTGTCTGAGAGAAGAGAGAATTGTCAGTTTTTCCAGCCCTGACACCCTAACCTCCTCAGACCCTAACACCCTACATAATATCCATAAAGCCTTCATAATGAGAACCATTATCAAGATTGGGCACTAGAACAAAAAGAAAAAATGTGTTGCACAACTCAATTAAGGCACCATTCCTTGATTATGCCCAGAACTCCTGATCCATATCACCATTTAGCGTTGATTTAAAAATATATATGAACATCCTGCCCTCCAGATTGAAGGATTTTTTTTATATTCTGACCAGTCAGCAATGTTTTTGCAAATGATTTTCTTTTTGAGACCTTCTAGATTACCAAAGGAACATTTGCTTTTTAACCTCTTCTTTGAACCCATGGGCTAGACTATTAGGGATGATCCCCTGCTACAAGGAGTCAAAGTGAGAAGACATCCCTTTACTATTTTGTCAATGTGGCTGCATGAGGGCATATTTTGTTGCATAAAGACCTGTAGTTGTTATTAGTACACTAGGGTTTCATAAAGCTTTTTAATATAATTTTTTATGTGATCGATGAATCTTTCATTTTTTTTTTAAGTTTTTGTCTTATGGAATATATACTATTATAATTTTCTAGCCTGGGTTGGAATGGGTAGGGCATTTAAAAATATGTGTGATTTATTTATTTTTAGGAGGCATCATCATGCCAACGGGTGACAAAGTGAGCCAACTCCCTCTGCAGCTACTTAGACAGCATGGTCCAAGTGGTGTATAAGGGTTTAAATCCTTTTTAGAGCTTGCATAAAAAGTTGATGGTCATTATATTCTTAAATTCTTTTATACCTTTTACAAAAAATTTCTTTAAAATATATTGGGGGTTATTTATCTAAGGCTTCTCTTTTATATTAGAGACTTTTTGTGCATTGGCATATTTGCAATTTTTCCACTTTTCAAGCAAAGTTAGACACGAAAGAATTTTTCAGCGTTGAGTGCAATATATCTTTAAAATGTAGATGTGGACGTATAAAAGCCACAATTTGGGGGCAAATCATGGTTACATGGCACAAATTTTGACGTAAATAAACTCTATTTGTACATAAAAATGGTTTCAAAAATAAATGTTTAATTTCATCTTCTGTGAGTTAATATAGAACAAATATTAAGATTCTACTGCATACTACCCATTACATTTTATCTACTATATTCAAGTCCATTGTTTATCAAAGAATCCAGGAAATGCTAGTAATACTCTCATAACCCAAAAGTTCTCATAACCTTCACAAATGTTATTTAGATCCAAACCTGGTTCCATCTCTGCTGTGAAAACACTAGTCATGAGATATGTATAGATGGGTAGCTAAAGATTGGCTGCTTACTTATGGCCACTAATATACCCGTATACTAGTATACCTGTCTGATTTTTACTATGCAGATGCTGAAGTTAAACAACTAGAGCTATTATCATTTTAAAATCAAATATCTCATACTAGTGAGCACTTGATGAAACAATCCTGGGTGTTTGCTTCTACTTTTTCTGTAGCTTCCAAATAAGTTCACAGCCATGGTTTGTCAACTACGAACAGTAATGGTATAGCGACCAGGAGAAGAAACATAAGACATATTTTTTTGTGATGTACATATTAAAGGTCAAGTTTTATTGACATTTCCATCTATTCTTGTTATATGTCTTGATTATTGGCTGTGTGGCACAAACTGACCAGATTACCACTCTTTTTATAAATTTATCTGCAAAAGGACTGTACAATTCTATTGCTGATCTCCCAGTAAATCTTAAATTTACTCAAGTGTCTAATCATAGTTTGTGTAGGGTGTGGACTGGAATTGCCCCACTCCAGGCACCAGCTGACAGACTGCACATCTAGGAGTCAGACACATTAATAGGAATGATTAATACCTCCACTTCTAGATTGTCTGCAGATCCTTCATGGACCACTATCCCCATACTTTCCAGATGGTAGGCAAATTTAGACCCTTACTATCATTGATGCAGTAGATGTATACCCTATGAACTATTTATATATTTTTTAAGTATAACTCTCCATAGGTTTTTGATTGTTACTGAACTATTGCATCAATATTTTTCTTGCAGGATTGGTGACCCTTTGAATTTATTTAGAGGAAATCTACCATCATGATAAACCAGGGACACTTACTCATAGATCCTGACACTGTGACTGTAATCTCCTTAATTTGTTATCCATGGCCTCCTTATTTCTAAAATCAGCTGTTAACAGTATACTAAAAAGATGGATCCCTCTACCAAGATGGTAGATGTAAGGTCACTTAGTTATCCTTTTACAGACACTCCAAGAACGCATGGGTTCTGAGAGGCACACAAAGTGATTTAAAGTTGTCCACACAACTTCCGGATATGGCACAACCCTAAATCAAAGCCCTGAATGGCTATAAGATCCCTCTCACTAGTCTCAGTGAGACAGAATATTATCAGCCTTATGCTGCCACCAGTTCTCCTTTAATATAAGCTCGGTCCGTTACAGGATTATATAGGGCAAGGAACCAACCCAATAGCATGTATATAAGCGAGAAACCTGGACATAAGATTTGTGATCGAGATAATAGAGCAACACAGATTAGATTTTACATTTAATTGCCTTAAGGGCACACTAGACAATACAGTACACACAATAGATATATACAGTGAACAGAGCACAAAATACACGGGTAGTACTACAAGTCTAAGCAGTTCGGTGAGTTAGTTACCTTTGTGTGTGTGTAGCAAATGGAACCCGATAGACCACACCTTAAGTTCCTTTTCTGCGCTTGATGATAAAGTGGTTCACAGACAAAGACAAAGACCCCTTCAGTGGTGCCTGATTATATCAGGCGTGGACACACCTCTGTCCACCCTAAGGAGGAGTCATGGGTCACTCCTACCTGGTGTTACATCCAGAGCCCTGGAGAAGCCACAGCTACACCAGGAGAAGTCGTAGGGTCATGGTTCTGGTATCATTGGATCCGGGTGAATCCCTGGATCTCATTGATACCAAACCTGACCCATTTGCCATGGTCCTATCTAGAGATATTGATATCTCTGGAACCAAGTATCCTAGAGCCCCGAACAATGGATTGTTATGATTTCCTGAAAGTATCTTTTCCAAAAATGTATTTGGTTTTCTGGTGAGACGGACCATAACTTCATAACTGTCTCTATTCAACTTGGTGATTTGAGAGTTTTAATGGTTCTTTGTTTGAGCCTGGGGGGGGGGTGTAGATGGGAATGCCTGGAGTTGATCAATCTACAAATGTCTTTGAAGCCTGGTCACATGCTGTTTTTGTCAACAATCTGGCTCAATTAGCCCCATTAAGTAAGCTGAGGCTGGAGGATGGGGGGGGGGGGTTCTTGATGACCAAGACAATACCTGCATGTCCATCACATTTTTTTGTGAACTATTATTGATGTCTTTGACACAAGTATTAGTAGTTAACTGATGGGTGGATAATCACCATCTCTGATTTCTAGTTGTTTGTGTGGTCAAAATCTAGATGGTCTGTTAGTTTAATCTGGGTTTTGTGATTTAAGGCACACATGATTCAATGATGGAAACGGAACTTCAAGTGAAACATTGCAGCAATTCTCTTTACAAAGCCCTTGACTTCTAAAATAACAATCTGTACCATAGTAGTGTATTCTTTATCACCAGGTTTTGGAGTATATGGTTACCAAGCTTTTGTGTTTTCCTTAGGTTAAATATAGATATTTTGCTGCCTTTTCTAAAAAGTTATTGTATTTCTGAAGCTCTATCAATATTACTCTTTTCAAGAAAATAGTCTCTTTTGGAATCAATATTTCTGCAACACAAAATTTGATTCTGAGATAAGGCAATTAATAATAGAGAGGAAATTAATTGAGTTTCATGTTCTCTAGTGTAGTAAAGTTTAGGAATCACTGACCTTTTCCTCCCTGTTAGTTTACGATAAAATAAGCCAAGATATGAAGGTAAGATTAAGCTAAAGAGAAAAATAGAATAAAAAAAGGATTCAAGCATGAACACATTAAGACAATCATATTAAAAAATAAATAAAGTTAATGAAGTGAATAGCTATGATAAAAATTCATGGATAAAACCTATTACTATTGCTGGGACCTGTATACAAGTCTGTTTAGGGCTTTAGCATGGTAACTGCCTCTAACAATGTAAAATCAGCTAGTAGAACACAAGGGACATGATGAAGTCAGATTGCAAATTATGACTACAATAAACATACACTTATGGGAGTAATATATGTGATTTTTGCAAAAACAATGAAAACATTTAATTGCACCTAAGCATGAGGTGCATAGACACTCTACACATGTCAAAAATGGGTAGTTTTTGGTTATACTAAACTCTTTGTGGAGATATAACCCTTGGGCGTTTTTGTGCAAGTCTATATGGTTTATTTAGATAAAAGATCATTTGTGAAAAGCCAAATTTGCACCCATGATCTTCTGACTTACTGTATGTATTGTAACTTGTATTGAAAAATCCAAGACTTTACAAAACCTCTATATGTCAAGAAATATCACAGTTGTGGTGCACTAGTTTTTGTTTTGTGCCTAAATGAGGCGGATTGTGGCTCGTGGTTTTAGCTTATGATAATTTATCTGTGATGAGTTGAGTTCACTCATCTTATTAATAATTATGATTATGCCACTGTACTATATTTTAGGAGAGAATTAGGCACAATATAGGTGCAATCCCTGTTTCCCTCTATTTCTCAACAACATTGCACATGAAAATGACCTTATTAGTAAGCACAGTAAAATACCTGTGTTGATGAAATAAATAAATAAAACATGCTAAAAAACACACATCTATCTGTCTAATATCTACTATATATCTATTTAAAGAAAAAATAAATAAACATGCTTTATTCCCAAGACACTACGTTTCAGCTTCTCAACGAAGCCTTTGTCATGCAAAAGTGAGTGAGGAAGTGTCTTTACAGGAGGTGAACAGTGTGTCAGCCAATACATAATCTCATTATACAATACATAAAATCAATTCATCATGTTTTACAAATAGTACATAGTCTAATTCAGAAGTATTATTACTATCCAATAAATACATTGCTGATGTGTATACAGTGTATCTTAAGAAGCATACCTGCAAAGAGGCGTCTCCAAATGCTCACTGCACATGGCAGTGACTACTGCATCAGTACTGTCAGTACTGCAAATATCCCATTTGCTTGTGTACTGAGCAGGTCTACCAGACTATTAACCTCAACAAACTCTTCTGTAATATACACTTGATTATACTCTGCAAAAGTCTTGCTTCTCAGTCTACACCACCTTCCAGCTATGGTTTTTTTTTAGAAAAAATTGCACCTTAATTAGAAGTTGCTAATGATGAATCGTTTGTAGGCAAAGTAAAATATCTGGATTCATAAAATAAATAAGGAAAACATCGTTATTTTTGATTCATTGCTAGTTTGGTAATGAAAAAAGAGAAAAAATTTTTGACATAGCTCATCAATTGGGGACAATCTTGTGGACTGTTGGCTGTGAAGGCATCGCATGGAGACAAAATGCTGTGTTGCTACAGGTGAGTATCATCAAAGAAAAAAAGGTGTTCCCCAGCGAATCCATTAAAAACATTAAAGTTTTATTCCATACAGTTAAAAAATATGATAGTGTGTGCAATGTCGTAACCAAACGACTAAGGACTAAGGGTGCGACTAAGGATGGTGCTCTGTCTGAAATGTGTCAACTATTTTTGACATTATGCACACTATCATGTTTTTAAACTGTATGGAATAAAACTTTTATGTTTTTAATGGATTCGCTGGACGCTGGAGAACACCTTTTTCTTCTTCAATGATACTACTAGTTTGGTGTTTAATCTCAAGACTGGTGCAAAAGTACTGCAACAAAATAAAAAAATTGCTAGATCAACAACAAATGGAAGTGATACATCTGGCGCTATATTTCTGCATTAACAAAACAGCACATCTGTCTATCTATCTAAACAAGGGAGAGTCCTGAGCAACACAGTTGCCCACCTATATAGCACACGCCGGTGAACAACAGTATTATGATACTTACCTCTTAGCTCCGATCGCTTGTACCGTGGGAACAGGGCAGCCCAACCTTAAGATGGCCACCACTCATGAGATACATCTAAGATGGCCACCGCTCATGAGATACATCTAATATGCCTGCGCAGTCAAGGCCACCTCGCTCCGTGAGGTCACTTCCGGTTCTGTGGAATGCGAACCAGCTGTTTCCGGCTGTAACATGTAATGACAGCGTACGCCTCTAGATGGCCTCGGGTAAACTAACTAAATTCATGAATGAATGTTAGGAGATGTGAATTGGGTCCTGAAGCCGATGGATGGATCCTGTTTTACAAAGAAAGCACTATGTCACTTTATATTGTTGTCACTGCAAATTTCATTGCACAATGTACCTAGACACTTTATGATCTTCACAAGAATGATATTACAAAGTATTGCAATGTATTTTTTTCCCGTTCTATCATGTAAACTTTATCACTGACCAATCAGTGAATGGTTTGGTCTTTAAATAATTGGATACCTGACACACATGTTATGCTTGAGAAAGGTGTAAACTCGCACCGAAACATTGCAGTTCATGGAATAAAGGTTCACCCCCTATCTATCTATCTATCTATCTATCTATCTATCTATCTATCTATCTATCTATCACCTTTTGTTTAAATGATATTGCTTCAAATTAACTTGCAGTAATGTTTCCTATTATGTGAATTTTTCATGTTCAACATGGAAAAATGATCACAAGAGAAAAGACCATTTTTAATCTTGGGCACTTTAATTTTGTTATTGACTTCACATAAAAAGGCTGTAAAGAAAACATTGGCTTAATTTATATTCATTATATTTTCATTATTTTTCCTTCTAAGTCCAATATAAAATGTGTTTTTAGTAAAAACTAAATGAAAAATGCTAATTTCCCCCAATGCTATTGTAATTTTGATAAATAAAAAGTTATACTCTTTTAGCATAAACTGTATTCAATAATAAATCAAATCTTGTAATGAGATTGTCACAAAATTAGTTGGTAAATATAAGTCCAAACTAAGAATAGGAAATACAGCAAAAACATTGTTCCTGTGTACAGAAAACATTATCTCCCAGGTTTTATTTAAAGGTCAATGACATCTGATGTTTTATTTCCTCGGCATTGGTTTTATGATGTGCTGCAGCACCCTCTCTTTACAGGGATTTTAAGATAGCTTTTATTAACTCTATTTTGGTAAATTTGACCTTATGCACTTTATAAAGTGTGGTGACAAATGTATCCAACTGAAAGTTCATGACACTGAGCTTATAGTATGTGACGTTACATAATTTATGACACCTTTATGACAATTTATGAGTTTTTCAACAATTTTGCAAGGTTCTAAGTACAAAAACTTTTACATTTTTATTGCTTAATATAACGAGACAGTAGTGCTTTATTTCTATGATTTGTTAGATGCTTTAAAAATGAATATGTTGGAACAGAACAACTGGCAGAGGAGCTGAATTGTCACATTTTTAAAGACTTGTGGCACATATTTTGTATTCATTGAAAAAAACCTTTTATTTAGTATTAACTAATCCATTAATTCTGACAACCTGAATTTAATGAAAAAAAAGGTAATTCTTAAAGGAAATCTACCATCAAAGCAAGCATGATATACAAGGGACATCTACTCATAGATCCCGACATACTGACAATGCTAATCTTCCTACAATTGTTATCCATGGCCTCCTTCCTTCTAAAACCAACTTTTCAAATTATGCTATTGAGCTTGAAGGGCTCCACTGGGCATTACCAGAGCCCCTCCAAGCTGCAGCTTCCCAGACTGTCACAATATCTCCCTGTCAATGCAGCAGAGGAAATTGTACAGTACAGTGCTCCTGTACGGTGTAACAGCCTTTGAATCTGCAGCACAGAGCATAATTTAAAAAACTTAATTTTGATGATCGATTTCTTTTGATGGAATTTCACCAACTCTGTCAATGGCATTTTACAAAGCTTCAGTAGCTGGTTGTCAAATAACATGCCCATTTGGTTCAGGTAAAACCTATGTAAAAACAGGTAACTGGTTTACAATGTATGTACTAGACAATGTACTAACCTACTGCCCTAGTAGAAGCATAATCTTTCATTTTATCACTTTTATTGGTAATTTTGCCTGGTATCTAATTGACTTAAAAGAGTGACGTTGTATGATCAAACCCTTTCCTTTCTGGTGTCACCTGATACATCAGTTACAATTCTATGCCAGGCCCTATCTGACGTAGTATTGTGCTGACGCCTGGAAACTTTCACTCATGTAAGTTTGCAGGTTGTAACGTGTGCGCATGCACAAAGGTGAAGATGCAAGGCCCACTCTGACACCAACTGCATCCTCCCTTCAAGCCCATCCACATCCACTTTGCATAGAGGTGGAGGAAAGAGGGAAGTAATGTTAATTACATGTGGTTTGCTAGCAATTAGGATTATTTCAGGGCTTGTACAAGCCTTGATAAATTTCCCCATACCTATATTATGAATAAGGGTTGTTCCTATAAATGCTGTTACAAGTTCTCAGAGTGTTTTGTCTGAGGAGAGTGTGGTGAGGTGTGAGGAGTCAATGATTTACAGCAATTGAATTGGCTCTTTTCTTGCTGACATTGCTGAATTTGGCTGAAGGGAATATAATTTGTTGATCACAACAGAATAGAAGGAAATTGCAGCAATTATGCTGGGGTGATTTCAATTGGTTCAGCACTGTTCTTTATCAGTCATTGATTCACTATGGATTTTTTATGCCAGAGAGTGAAAACCCTGACATTATTTTCATTATGAAAAGTCGCTCAAATTGATGTATTTATTTAATTATAAATGACAAAACAAAGAAAATCTGCCTTCCATTTTCAGTAATTTCCCAATTTGGAGGTTGCTGGTGTGAACACTGGCCTTCAAATTAGTTCCTACTATTAATACAATGTTTCTTACAAGGTTTCATTCAATGGAAAATTTTGGTAAATTTATTTCCTAGAAAAGTCTTTTTGTAGGCTTCAATAGGGCCCACAGTCCATACTGTTTTTATAAACACACACTGTATATGAAAAAAACCTTAACCCCTTAACGACCAGGCCCTTTTTCGTTTTTGCATTTTCATTTTTCACTTCCCACCTTCAAAGATCTATAACTTTTTTATTTTTCCATGTAAAGAGCTGTGTATGGGTTTGTTTTCTGTGTAACAAATTGAATTTTTCAAAATGGCAAAGAAATGCTATCGGCAACTTTGGAGGCTATTTTCCATTACGGGATTAAACGCATTGAAAAACCATTATTATATTTTGATAGATCAGCATTTGAAGCCGAGGCAATCCCTAATGTGTTTATGAGTTTTACTGTTTATTTATATTTATTTCTAGGGAAAGGGGGGTGATTTAAATTTTTAGGGTTTTTTTAAATTTTTACTATTTTTCAGACCCCCTAGGGTACTTTAACCCTAGGTTGTCTGATTGTTCCTACCATATACAGTATTGCCATTCTATAGTATTGCAGTATATGGGAATTCTGCACATCATCTATTACAATGTGCAAATCATAATAGATTGCCTAAAATGTGGCAACCTCGGATCTTTGTGTGACCCGAGGCTGTCATGGCAATGGATCGACGCTCCCCAATGGTTTCATGGGGAGCGACCATCCGAGCCAAAATGGTGGCACCTGCACGCCGGCTCGTTAATGCAAAGGGTGTTACAAAGGGTTAACGACGTGTGTTTGCTCCATTTGCTCCAACACCCGATGAGCTCCCTTCATACTCCCCCTACACAACAGGACCTACAGTAACTTTTCGATTTTGGAAGTGGAATAAACTGGTGGTTATGTCGGTAGGACCTACTTTGATACAGTGGATCTTCCACTACATTTCGTCGAGACCACAATGGGTTCAAATGAGTACTACCAAGTCTGAGGTGGCCATCAGTAATGTAGGAGCCCCACAGGGGACAGTACTGGCCCCATTCTTGTTCACAATTTATACGGCAGATTTTAAAAAAAATGGAAGTGAGTGCTTTATGCAAAAGTATTTGGATGACACTGCAATTGTTGGGTGTATAAGTCAGGGTAACTTGGAGGAATACGAGTCAACTGTGGACTCATTTGTGTCATTGTGTAAAGTGAATGGTTTAGCGTTGAATCTGACTAAAGCAAAAGAAATGGATATTAAGTATGGGCGTACTTTAAAGGAGGAACATAAACCCATCCGGATTACTGATGTCGAGGTGGAACAAGTCTCAGTTTACAAATACCTGAGAGTGCACTGTAGACTTTTTTTTTAAAGATTGTTGATGTCATTTGAAGTACAGAGGAAGATGCTGATTGGTTGTTATCAGTCTGTAGTGGAGAGTGTACTCTATTACGCTGTGGTATGCTGGGGTAGCCATGTGAGCGCTACAGACTCAAACAGACTCAAATGGTTAAAAAAGCAAGTGAAATTGTGGGTGCCCCATTGGAAAAGTGGGAGACAGTTTTATGTTTGCGAATGAACCAAAATAGACATGATTCTAAGTAATGAATTTAAGCCCCTGTACTCTATTCTTAATGGACATTGCAGCACTTTTAGTGATAGGTTTCTTCAATACAAATGTAAAACTACCAGATTTAAGCTCAGCTTTATCTTGTCTGTGATTGGCTTAGCCCACACTATGGGATATGCTGTGGAACAGTTTTAATTTGTTATATGTTATTTTTTTAATTTTTATATGTTGTAATTTATAAATGTTTATTTGTATGTGTGTGTTTAATATGAATTTGCAGTTGTAATTTGTATGTCACAAGATGGCGGTCTTTTCAGTGACGTAAATAATTTCCCCTATAGGGATAAGAAAGTTATACTGTATTCTGTAACTTCTTTTTGCATTAAGGGGTTAATAATGATTGAGAAATGAATAAAGTTTTCAAGAAATTAATGAGTTGATTACAAAAATAGGAGAACATATAAAAACAAAGATTGTAACCATACTATAAAAGTAGTACAGGCAGTACCCGGGGTACATACAAGACAGAGGGTCGTCATTAATGGCACATTCTCAGATTGGGTTGACGTTACCAGTGGAGTGCCACAGGGGTCAGTATTGGGGCCACTTCTTTTTAATATTTTTATTAATGACCTTGTAGTGGGTTTACACAGTCAAGTTTCAATATTTGCAGATGATACTAAGCTGTGTAAAGTAATAAATACTGAGGTCGATAGTTTAGCATTACAGAGGGATTTGTGGAAGCTTGAGGAGTGGGCAAAGAAATGGTTGATGAGGTTTAATGTAGATAAATGTAAAGTTATGCACTTGGGCCATGGAAACAAAAAGTATAATTATGTTCTAAACGGTCAATTACTTGGTAAAACTGGAGCTGAAAAGGCCTAGGGGGTATTGGTGGATGGTAAACTTAATTTTAGTGACCAGAGCCAGGCGGCTGCTGCTAAAGCAAATAAAATTATGGGATGTATCAAGAGAGAAATAGATTCTCATGATAAATACATAGTTTTGCCCTTATACAAATCCCTGGTCAGACCACACATGGAATATTGTGTACAGTTTTGGGCACCAGTGTATAAAAGGATATAGTAGAGCTGGAACGGGTGCAGAGGAGAGCAACCAGGATTATTAGGGGAATGGGGGGACTAGAATACAATGACAGATTGCAAAATTTGGGATTATTCAGTTTAGAAAAAAGACGACTGAGGGGAGACCTCATTACAATGTACAAATACCTGAATGGACAGTACAAGGATCTCTCCAAAGATCTTTTTATACCTAGGCCTGTGACCAGGACAAGGGGGCATCCTCTACGCCTACAGGAGAGGCGATTTTACCATAGCCATAGACAAAGGTTCTTTACTGTAAGAGCAGTGAGACTATGGAACTCTCTGCCGCAGGAAGTTGTTATGGCGGACTCTATGTACATGTTCAAGAGAGGCCTGGATGCCATTCTGCAGAGAAAAAATATCACAGGTTATGGGGATAAAACATTTATTTAATTCTTAAAGGTTGGACTTGATGGACTTGCGTCTTTTTCCAGCCTTATATACTATGATACTATACTATGATAGGGTCTGAAGGTTTGTTCTTAAGTTGAATTTGTATGTGAGTCGGATCTATATTTTATCATTGTAACCCCAGCCAGAACTTTTTTGGTCTCTGTGACAACTGGATTTTAAAAATGTTGGGTTGTCATAAGAACCAGGAGTAACAATAAAGCTTCATTGCAGACAACTGTTATAGCTGTTTATTGTAGCCTAGGACTAAAGTACAATAAATTACCAATATCCAGTGGTCCGTTTGTAACTAGGGGTCTTATGTAAGTCGAGTGTTCTTAAGTAGGGGACCGCCTGTAATAAGTAATTAACCCAACTGGGTTGTTCCAGAGCTATTCCCATCCTTGCTGCAGATACAAAGACTGTTACACTTTGCTTCAGCACTTCCCCCTCCTCTGCTGCACAGTAAGATTACATCAAGCAGAGGGGGGGGATGAAAGACTGACAGAGCAGGGAGAGGCTCTAGTCACATCCCCCTTTAGCATAAATTTAACAACTTCCCGTCGCAGCCCTTTTTCGTTTTTGGATTTTCATTTTTCACTCCCCACTTTCAAAAATCTATAACTTTTTTATTTTTCCATGCACAAGCTCTGTGATGGCTTATTTACTGCGTAAAAAATTACACCACATAATGGTGGTATTTAATATTCCACGCCGTGTACCGGGAAGCAGGAAAAAAATTCCAAATGCAGTGAAATTGGTAAAAAAACCGCATCTGTGCCGTAATCTTGTGGGCTTGCATTTTCCGGATTTTGCTGTGCATCCGAAATTACATGTCTACATTATTCTATGGTCGGTATGATTATGGGGGTACCAAATTTGTATAGGTTTTGTAATGTTTTCATAAATTTAAATAAAATTAAAACCTCCTGTAGAATTTTTTGGGGGGATTTTTCCATTTCTAGCTCTAATAACTTTTTTATACTTGTATAAGGAGCTTTGGGAGGTGTACGGAGCTTTGTTGTTTTTTGTGACTTTTGATGACATTTACAATGTTATCATTTTTAGGACTGTATGACGTTTTGATCACTTTTTATGGAATGTTTAATTTATTTTTAAAATGGCAAAAAAGTGCCATTTTTTACTTTGGACGCGATTTTCCGTTACGGGGTTAAACACAGTGAAAAACCGTAATTAGATTTTTATAGTTCGGGCATTTTTGGACGTGTTGATTCCTAATGTGTTTATGTTTTTTACTGTTTATTTATACTGATTGATTGATTTTACTCCTCATTTATTACAATGTGCTGATAAGACCCGAGGCTACCATGGTGACAGTTGCCACTCACCGTTGACATCATGGGGAGCGACGATCCTCGGAAAAGATCCGCGATCGGTGACAGCTGCAATATGCAGACTTACCGGCTATGGAGAGGGCTCAGCCTGTGAGCCCTCTCCATGCACCCGCACCCGGCATGTGACATAGTATTACATCACATGTCGGTAAGGGGTAAAAAAAGTTGATTTTAGAAGGAAGCCATAGATAACAAATATAAAAAGATTGCCACAGTAATAGTCCCTAAATCTAAATTTAATTTGACACTTTGTGCCCTGTTTGTAGTCTGTATTCTTTGTGTTTTACTTACAGTGACAAAAGCATTTGGAGAGAATGTAGAGATGAGCTATGTGTTGATTTGTGGATTCTGAATCAATCTGCCAATTTTCAGGAACCAAACAGAATCTGAATATTTTTTATTTTTGCTTTGAACAATACTTGTATGTACAATAATAACAGAATTATCCATTTGCACTTTACCCTTTAGGTTTTCATTTTTGTGAAATGAATATTGAAAAGAGGGGGTCAGAAAACTCAAAACAATATCGGTTAAGACTGTAAGGATTCCGAGCTTTGTAGAATCTAAGGAAAAATGGTTGTAGAAAGCCATTTACAGTACCATCTAGAAGAAAGGAAAGGATGTCTACACCTTTATCTCTGTGATTATCTGATCTCTTTTATGGGTGCTCCTTTTTGTATCTCCCAAATGATATGGGTATGTTAGATTTTTCCTAATCAGATATCTTTATCTGTGTCTTCCCAGCTTAAAGGGAATCTGTCACCAACACAATATTTTACACTAATAACATGTGCCAAAAGCCCATAACATGACAAATGCATATATGTCACGTACGGGAAGCCACTAGGAACCCCTCTGTGACATTAGGTCACCATTGTAAGCATTACCTGGTGAGTTGTATCTTTCTGGCTCTCACTACTCATTTCAGAGAGATACAGCTCTCCCCACAATCAACGGTAATGCACGCAGCGGAGAGCTGACGTCACAGAGTGGAGAGCTGTCATTACACAAACATGACAAAAGCAAATATGGCTTTGTCATGTTATGGGCTTTTGGCACATGTTATTAGTGTAAAATAGTGCGTTGGTGACAGGTTCCCTTTAAAAGAAATGAATAGCTATTTCATCCTCTACACTGTTGTATTATTTTGCTTGCATTTATGTGCATAGCATTGCATTACTGTAAGTGAAGACAGTCATAGCAGGTTATCTATATAGTATAGAGTACCTGTCCAAGATGAAGTGTATCAATTCCAACAGAACATTAATTTAGCATGCAAAATAAACATATGCAAAAAATATTAAAATTAGAGAGGCAGAAATCGACTATACAATCATTTGAACATATTTACATCTACATTGTAGAAGAACATCTACTTTATTTTTTGAGACATGCAAATCGTGATTTTACTTATTTTTGGCATTGGAAGCTCATTAACTGTGGATATACAGTCAGTGCCAAGTATTTGAATGATTTCTGGGATTTAGGCATTTGGCAAATTACAAGAGACAGCAGTGTTTAATATTTAATAACCTACCAGATATTGTTATTTGCAAATTGAAGAAAACAATAATATTTGAGCATTCAATCTGCAATACTATTGATTTGGATAGTCTTTTTTTTCAAATCTATTTTTATACATTTTTCAATTATCAGAGATAACAAGTATTTATAACGAATAAATATATAATTGCCTAAAACAGTGCACACATCTGGCCACATGTATCACTTTTGTGTGCTTAAGTGTAGTAGCTGCGCCTAAATTCTGGCGCACTGTTCTCTCTACTTCTCCCACATCCCAGAATGCAGATAACACTCACAACAGCACCCAGGTGTGTGACACCAAGTGATCTCCCTAGCAGTGGCTTCTCCTGGAGGGGATCCCCCAGTGCTGATCTCCTGATGCCCCCCTGTTCTGCAAAGTATCCCGCTCAGACACCAGTGTGATTATCCTGCTACATATAGGACACTTGTTGTATCTGCAAAATTCTGCAAACTTACTGCTCTGAGCTGAGAATTTAGCAAAATGTTTTGTAAATTGAAGGTGATGAACTGTAAATAGAGTCTACAGGCAGTGTATGTGATGTCTGTACCAGTGTCTGCAGTGTCTGGCTTAGCTCTGCTGCTGGGGATGAACTGCTCTGCACAGGGGCTCAGTGCTTACTTCTCAGTTAACACCACCTTCGGGCTGGGGTGTTTTTGCGCTTGTTTTTGCGCCTGAATTAAAAGTCGCAACTGATGAATATCATTAGGCACAGCAAAACATCTGGATTGGTAGGATAGATGAGGGAAACCTAGTTATTTTTGCTGCGTGGCTAGTTTGGCGTTTATTTGCAAAAATGGTGCAAAAACGGATGCGCCAGTATGAAAAGGCACAAAAACAACAGAAATAATGAGTGATACATGTGGCTCTTTATATCATATGGCACAATTTATGAAAAACCACTGCAAATACAAGATAAGCATCTTGTCCTTAAGATAACTTTATTCAGGATATTAACATCAGTTTGCATATGAAGTGCTGTAAAGTATAATGGTAAAGGTATAAAATAGCACCTGGAAACACAGTCAGAATCATTAGGGGTCTACTATAAAATAAAAGTAAGTGAAAGGATGAGGTGGGATCAGCTGGAGGTGAATGAAGGGTGTTAAGCCCCTTCTACACTGGCGTTTTTCACGCGCGAGTTCTGCGCGTGCATTTGATGCGCAGAACTTGCATTGCACTCTGTCCCATTGTATTCAATGGCTCTTTCTCCATTAGCGTTGTTTTTGACGTGCGTGCTTGCGTTCGTTTGCACGCGCGTCAAAATCGCAGCATGCTCTATTTTTGCGAGTCACGCGCAATTTTCACGCCCCATTCAAGTCTATGGAGATGCATCAAGAACGCATTGCACTCGCAATCATTGCAAGTGCAATGCGAGTGCAATGCGTTTTAAACGTAAGGGTTGCTAGGTGACCAGAATAACAGTATTTCCCCTGCTCGCGAACGATCATTTAATTAAAAAAACACAGTGAAGAACAGTGAAGAATAGAATAAAACCAGTGAACACAGTGAAAACAGTGACCACAGGATCATTTAAGAGAAAAACACAGTGCAGAACACAGTGCAGAATAGATTACAGGTGTTCGGCACATCTGCTTACTTGTCGGGAGATACGCGCGGAACGGTGCGGCCAAAATAGCATGTGAAGAACAATATATATGTGTGAAGAACACATTGCAGATGTATTTAAACATCTGCAATTTGTTCTTCACACACATATATATTGTTCTTCACATGCTATTTTGTTCGCACCGTTCCGCGCGTATCTCCCGACAAGTAAGCAGATGTGCCGAACATCTGTAATCTATTCTGCACTGTGTTCTGCACTGTGTTTTTCTCTTAAATGATCCTGTGGTCACTGTTTTCACTGTGTTCACTGGTTTTATTCTATTCTTCACTGTTCTTCACATCTGCTAACTTGTCGGGAGATAATATACACGGGGAACAGTGAAGAATAGATCGCAGATGTTTGCAACTTATCAGAAGACATTATTTTTTAATTAAATAACCCATTTTAATCCCAAACCATGGTCCCTTTGAAAAATGCTCGATTCTCCCATTGACTCGCGCGTGAAAAATGCGCCGAAAACGCAAAAAAAACGCTAACAACACGCGTGTGAAAAACGCAAAAACGCTAATTACTCCAAGGAAAAATGGAACAAAAACGCAGCCAAAAACGTCAGTTTTTCACGCATTGCACCCTGACGTGAAACGCAACGCTAGTGTGGAAGAGGCCTTAATCCATAGGTACCAGATTCAGAAATTTAGGGTAATTACAGTTCCTAAGGGTACAAATTTCATCCAAGCAACATAGTTGGGATATTTTCTTTACCTAATGTGGGGCATGGGGAATGAGGAGAGTGTCAAAGGAGCGGATTAAAGCTTTTGCAGCTTTAATTAATTGTATCCATTGTTGTTTATTGTATTTTGTTTGCCAGGTAGCATGGAAAAAATTCAAAAGGATAATCTGTTCATTCAGCGGGGCAGCATTTGGGCATAAATCCTTAAATTAATACCCTAGACTCTAAGGTAGATTTTACCTCCAGTGTAAGGACGAGCATGCCAACACTCAATATTGAATTATTGGAATATGACATATTTGACATAATGGATTTTTCATTCCATTCTGAAGTACATAACACCTACACTCATATAGATCTTATTGTGACAGACAAAGATACTCTACCCCAGATTTAATCAAGTGTCACCTACATGTGGAGATGCAATCCCTATTACTTATCCCATTCTGTACATCTTGCCCAAATTGACAAAGAATTTGGTGAGTACTTTATAATTACCTCCCCTTTTATATCAGACCTAGCTCTGTTGTGGAACACTCACAAGATTTATATTAGGGGTATACTAATGAGGATTGAATGCACTGACAATAAGATCAGGAGAGATCAAATAAATAAACTAACAGAAAATCTACATCAGACAAATATAACCACTAAGGCCCACTACTCGCAGAATAATCTCTTAAGCTCTAACTTTGGAATTTGCTGCTCTAAAAATATGATAAATGCTTAAAGTACAACTGCAAAGTATAAAAACTTTTACCAAGCTCTGCACCAATCTAAAATAATCAATTCTCTTATTTACACTCATTAGCTATCTGCAGCCTTTTGTCAGCTAGCAGGCTAGAAGCTAGCAGTTACCTTATCTCTCTGGCAGTCTTTGTGTGGGTTGCTTGCCATGTGAATCTTTAGCTAGACGGCGAAGAGGAGGATGGGTTGGTGTTGGGAGGGATCACTAGCACATGAACACTCCTTATCAGTAAAAGCTCCCGGAAGCTTTATGATCTGCCGTAATGTCATAAGCATGTGACTAATCACATGCTTCAGGTCATCCGATTACATGCCAGGAATGGTATGTAGCAGAACAGTTTGTGTTTGAAGACTTGGATATAGAAATGTGTATAAATGAAAATTTGAGGGCAAAAATAAAGACAGAGCTCAGGCTTCTCATCAGTTCTAATGAATGGAATCAGATCCTGCACACCAGTTGAGAAACCTCTTTGAGCAGATCTCTTATACAGGTAAGGGGTGGTCTACAGATTGGAGACAGCTTCCATTAAGTATAATGGCAAAAACATTACAAAAAAATCAGTGATTGAATAAAAAAATCTGTTTTTTTTTTTGAAGAGGGGGTCCTCTCATAGAGGTGTTTAATAGTGTAGGTTGTAGGGTGTGTTCACACATGGCAGTAATGCATGTGTTTTCAAATGCATGATAACATCTGAAAAGACAAGACCTGCCTAATTACATATCTATTAACATTGTGACTAGAGATGAGCGAACATACTCGTCCGAGCTTGATGCTCGTTCGAGCATTAGCGTACTCGAAACTGCTCGTTGCTTGGACGAATACTTCGCCCGCTCGAGAAAATGGCAGCTCCCGCCGTTTTGCTTTTTGGCGGCCAGAAACAGAGCCAATCACAAGCCAGGAGACTCTGCACTCCACCCAGCATGACGTGGTACCCTTACACGTCGATAGCAGTGGTTGGCTGGCCAGATCAGGTGACCCTGGGATAGACTAGCCGCTGCCCGCGCTGCTCGGATCATTCTGTGTCTGGATGCCGCTAGGGAGAGAGCTGCTGCTGGTTAGGGAAAGCGATAGGGTGTTCTATTAGAATAGTGTTAGGCAGGAGTGATTCAACAAGAACCCAACAGCCCTTCTTAGGGCTACAATAACGTTATACTTTTTTTTTTATTTGCTTGTGGCTGGGCTTGCTGGCACTAGTAGTGCAGCTAGTACCATATTGTGAGGAATTTGCAGGGGGACTTGCTACCGTTGTGTTTAGCTCTTAGTGACACACATATCCACCTCAAACACCAAAGTGGGAAAATTTATTAGGGGTTTGATTTCAATTAGGCACAGTCTGCCAGTTTCTTTTTATTTTACGTTTATTTTTTTCATAACTCAGTGTCATCTCATCTTGCATAGTAGTGTGCTTTCATACTTGGCTAGAAAATAGCCATAGGAGAATCCAAACGGCTTACTTACGCCTACAGTAGCGTTATATATATTTGATTTCTGGTTGATCTGCTGGTGGCTGTCCTTGCTGCAGTGCATCTACTAGCAAATTGTGAGCAATTTGGAGTGAGACTTGCGACCGCTGTGTTTTGCGCTTAGTGACGCACATATCCATCGCAAAGACCGAAGTGGGAAAATTTATTAGGGCCCGGGGTTGTATTTCAATTAGGCACAGTCTGCCATTTCCTTTTTTATTTTACGTTTATTTTTTTCATAACTCAGCGTCATCTCATCTGGCATAGTAGTGTGCTTTCATACTTGGCTAGAAAATAGCCATAGGAGAATCCAAACGGCTTACTTACGCCTACAGTAGCGTTATATATATTTGATTTCTGGTTGATCTGCTGGTGGCTGTACTTGCTGCAGTGCATCTACTAGCAAATTGTGAGCAATTTGGAGTGAGACTTGCGACCGCTGTGTTTTGCGCTTAGTGACGCACATATCCATCGCAAAGACCGAAGTGGGAAAATTTATTAGGGCCCGGGGTTGTATTTCAATTAGGCACAGTCTGCCATTTCCTTTTTTATTTTACGTTTATTTTTTTCATAACTCAGCGTCATCTCATCTGGCATAGTAGTGTGCTTTCATACTTGGCTAGAAAATAGCCATAGGAGAATCCAAACGGCTTACTTACGCCTACAGTAGCGTTATATATATTTGATTTCTGGTTGATCTGCTGGTGGCTGTACTTGCTGCAGTGCATCTACTAGCAAATTGTGAGCAATTTGGAGTGAGACTTGCAACCACTGTGTTTTGCGCTTAGTAACGCACATATCCATCGCAAAGACCGAAGTGGGAAAATTTATTTGGGCCCGGGGTTGTATTTCAATTAGGCACAGTCTGCCATTTCCTTTTTTATTTTACGTTTATTTTTTTCATAACTCAGCGTCATCTCATCTGGCATAGCAGTGTGATTTCATACTTGGCTAGAAAATAGCCATAGGAGAATCCAAACGGCTTACTTACGCCTACAGTAGCGTTATATATATTTGATTTCTGGTTGATCTGCTGGTGGCTGTCCTTGCTGCAGTGCATCTACTAGCAAATTGTGAGCAATTTGGAGTGAGACTTGCGACCGCTGTGTTTTGCGCTTAGTGACGCACATATCCATCGCAAAGACCGAAGTGGGAAAATTTATTAGGGCCCGGGGTTGTATTTCAATTAGGCACAGTCTGCCATTTCCTTTTTTATTTTACGTTTATTTTTTTCATAACTCAGCGTCATCTCATCTGGCATAGTAGTGTGCTTTCATACTTGGCTAGAAAATAGCCATAGGAGAATCCAAACGGCTTATTTACGCCTACAGTAGCGTTATATATATTTGATTTCTGGTTGATCTGCTGGTGGCTGTACTTGCTGCAGTGCATCTACTAGCAAATTGTGAGCAATTTGGAGTGAGACTTGCAACCACTGTGTTTTGCGCTTAGTGACGCACATATCCATCGCAAAGACCGAAGTGGGAAAATTTATTTGGGTCCGGGGTTGTATTTCAATTAGGCACAGTCTGCCATTTCCTTTTTTATTTTACGTTTATTTTTTTCATAACTCAGCGTCATCTCATCTGGCATAGCAGTGTGCTTTCATACTTGGCTAGAAAATAGCCATAGGAGAATCCAAACGGCTTACTTACGCCTACAGTAGCGTTATACATATTTGATTTCTGGTTGATCTGCTGGTGGCTGTACTTGCTGCAGTGCATCTACTAGCAAATTGTGAGCAATTTGGAGTGAGACTTGCAACCACTGTGTTTTGCGCTTAGTGACGCACATATCCATCGCAAAGACCGAAGTGGGAAAATTTATTTGGGCCCGGGGTTGTATTTCAATTAGGCACAGTCTGCCATTTCCTTTTTTATTTTACGTTTATTTTTTTCATAACTCAGCGTCATCTCATCTGGCATAGCAGTGTGATTTCATACTTGGCTAGAAAATAGCCATAGGAGAATCCAAACGGCTTACTTACGCCTACAGTAGCGTTATATATATTTGATTTCTGGTTGATCTGCTGGTGGCTGTACTTGCTGCAGTGCATCTAATAGCAAATTGTGAGCAATTTGGAGTGAGACTTGCGACCGCTGTGTTTTGCGCTTAGTGACGCACATATCCATCGCAAAGACCGAAGTGGGAAAATTTATTAGGGCCCGGGGTTGTATTTCAATTAGGCACAGTCTGCCATTTCCTTTTTTATTTTACGTTTATTTTTTTCATAACTCAGCGTCATCTCATCTGGCAAAGCAGTGTGCTTTCATACTTGGCTAGAAAATAGCCATAGCAATAGGATAGCATCGTTTGGTTTTAAAAACTAAAAAACACAAAAAAAAAACAAAAAAAACAAAAAAAAGTTAAAAAAAAAATTCAAGTTATAACTCTCATTTTCAAAATGTTTAACCCGAGGGTTAGGGGTAGAGGACGAGGGCGGGGACGTGGGCGTCCAACTACTGCAGGGGTCAGAGGCCGTGGTCCTGGGCGGGGTGAGGCACCACCTGCTTATGAGGGAGCAGGGGAACGCCGCAGAGCTACACTCCCTAGGTTCATGTCTGAAGTTACTGGGACTCGTGGTAGAGCACTGTTGAGGCCAGAACAGTGCAAACAGGTGATGTCGTGGATTGCCGACAATGCTTCGAGCAATTTGTCCACCAGTCAGTCTTCCACGCAGTCCACCCATGTCACCGAAATCGGCACTCCTCCAGCTCCTGCACCTCAGCCTCCTCCCCCCCAGTCTGCCCCCTCCCAGGAAAATTTGGCATTTGAACCGGCATACTCTGAGGAACTGTTTTCTGGACCCTTCCCACAGTCACAAACCACTTGTCCGGTTGCTGCTGAGCAATTTTCCGATGCCCAGGTTTTCCACCAGTCGCAGTCTGTGGGTGATGATGACCTTCTTGACGTAGTGGAAGAAGTGTGTAAAGAGGTGTCCGACGATGAGGAGACACGGTTGTCAGACAGTGGGGAAGTTGTTGTCAGGGCAGGAAGTCCGAGGGGGGAGCAGACTGAGGGATCGGAGGATGATGAGGTGACAGACCCAAGCTGGGTTGATAGGCCGGGTGAACACAGTGCTTCTGAGACGGAGGAGATTCCTCGACCAGAACAGGTTGGAAGAGGCAGTGGTGGGGCCAGACGGAGAGGCAGGGCCAGAGCAGGTGCATCAGCGCCAAATGTGTCACGTAGTGAAGCTCCCGTGGCGAGGGCTCCCGCGGCGAGGGCTAGATTTTCAAAAGTCTGGAGGTTCTTTAAGGAAACACCGGATGACCGACGGACTGTGGTGTGCTACCTTTGCCAAACCAGGATCAGCAGGGGTTCCACCACTACTAGCTTAACTACCACCAGTATGCGCAGGCATATGAATGCTAAACACCCCACTCAGTGGCACCAAGCCTGTTCACCTCCGGCCATGCACACCACTGCTCCTTCCCCTGTTTCAGCTGATAGTCAGCCCCCTGCCCAGGACCCTGGCACAAAAACCCCATCGTCGCCTCCACGATCCTCCACAGCATCCACCAGCGTTCAGCTCTCCATACCCCAGACGCTGGAGCGGAAACGCAAATATTGTGCAACCCACCCGCACGCCCAAGCCCTTAATGTCCACATCTCCCGATTGCTCAGCCTGGAGATGCTGCCCTATAGGCTAGTAGAGACCGAGGCCTTTCGCAACCTCATGGCGGTGGCCGCCCCTCGGTATTCGGTCCCCAGCCGCCACTACTTTTCCCGATGTGCCGTCCCAGCCCTGCACCAGCACGTGTCAGACAACATCATCCGTGCCCTGACCAACGCCGTTTCTGACAAGGTCCACCTGACCACGGACACGTGGACGAGTGCTGCCGGGCAGGGCCACTATATATCGCTGACGGCACATTGGGTTAACTTGGTGGAGGCTGGGACCGAGTCTGACCCTGCGGCTGGTCATATACAGCCGACGCCAAGGATTGCGGGGCCTACCTCGGTCCAGGTGTTTCAGGCCTACTATGCCTCCTCTTCCTCCCACCCCTCCTCCACCTCCTCCTCCGAACTACCATCCGTGGGCATGGCGCCATCAGTCGGTAGCTCTAGGCACAGCAGCAGTGCCGTCGCTAAGCGACAGCAGGCGGTGCTCAAACTGCTGAGCCTAGGCGATAAAAGGCACACCGCCCAAGAACTATAGCCAGGCATGGTTGTGTGTGACAACGGCCGTAACCTGGTGGCGGCTCTGCAACTCAGCAGACTGACACATGTGCCATGCCTGGCCCATGTGTTAAATCTGATAGTTCAGCGTTTCCTCAAGACATACCCCAATCTGTCTGATTTGCTCACGAAGGTGCGCCGCATCTGTGCGCATTTCAGGAAGTCCAGCACAGATGCTGCCACTCTCAGGGAAGCGCAGCGCCGCCTCCAACTGCCCGCTCACCGACTGTTGTGCGACGTGCCCACGAGGTGGAATTCAACACTGACCATGTTATCCAGAGTTTACCAGCAGCGCCGAGCGATTGTAGACTGCCAGATGTCAACTTCCACCAGAACTGGTAGTCAGGTCAGTCAGCTTCCTCAAGTCTACAATGAGGAGTGGACGTGGATGTCTGATATCTGTCAGGTGCTGAGTAACTTTGAGGAGTCAACACAGATGGTCAGTGGCGATGCCGCCATCATCAGCCTCACCATCCCGCTGCTTGGCCTGTTGAAAAACTCTCTGATCAGCATGAAGTCGGAAGCTTTGCGCTCGTCACAAGAGACGGGGGAAGAAGATTCCCTTGTTGATAGCCAAAGCACCCTTAGGTCTGTTTCTCAGCGCATATCGGAGGAGGTGGAGGTGGAGGAGGATGAGGAGGAAGAGGAGGAGAATGTTGGCGAGACACAAGAGGGGACCATTGTTGAGTCCTTCACTGTTCAGCGTGTATGGGCAGAAGAAGAGGAGTTGGAGGAGTTGGAGGAGGAGGAAATGGACAGTCAGGCCAGTGAGGGGAGTGAATTCTTACGCGTTGGTACTCTGGCGCATATGGCAGATTTCATGCTAGGCTGCCTATCCCGTGACCCTCTCGTTCAAAGAATTTATTCCAGCACCGATTACTGGGTGTTCACTCTCCTGGACCCACGGTACAAGCAAAATCTTTCCACTCTCATCCCTGGAGAGGAAAGGAGTGTGAGAATGCATGAATACCAGCAGGCCCTGGTGCACAAGCTGAAACAGTATTTCCCTTCTGACAGCGCTAGCGGCAGAGTGCGTAGTTCTGCGGGACAAGTAGCGAGGGAGAGTAGGCGAGCAGGCAGCTTGTCCAGCACTGGCAAGGGTACGCTTTACAAGGCTTTTGCCAGCTTTATGTCACCCCAGCAAGACACTGTCACCTGTCCCCAGTCTCGGCAGAGTAGGGCTGATCTTTACAGAAAGATGGTGAGGGAGTACGTAGCTGACCATACCATCGTCCTAAATGATCACACAGCTCCCTACAACTACTGGGTTTCAAAGCTGGACATGTGGCACGAACTGGCGCTCTACGCCTTGGAGGTTCTTGCCTGCCCTGCTGCTAGCGTCTTGTCCGAGCGGGTTTTCAGTGCAGCTGGTGGCATCATCACCGATAAGCGTACACGCCTGTCGACTGACAGCGCTGACAGGCTGACGCTTATCAAGATGAATAAAGCATGGATTTCTCCTAATTTCAAATCTCCAGCAGGTGAAGGAAGCTCAACCTGAATAATTTATCCACTCCTCCTCCTCCTCATTTTCCTCCTTCTCCTCCTCTTTCTACAGTAAAGCAGAGGAAACTGGCTGTTTTTTGACAGGGCCCACTGGCTCTAGGTATAGTACTTTATGCATTTAATTTTTCTGGAGGGCCCACCGACACGGTCCTCTGTTTTAAACAATTTTTGGGAGTGCCACATACAGGCACTCAATCTATTCCATTTTACTGGAGGGCCACCTACCTGCTCCTCTGGTTTGAAAACTTTTTTGGACTGCCACATACAGGCACTCAATCTATTCAATTTTTCTGGAGGGCCACCTACCTGCTCCTCTGGTTTGAAAACATTTTTGGACTGCCACATACAGGCACTCAATCTATTCAATTTTTCTGGAGGGCCACCTACCTGCTCCTCTGGTTTGAAAACTTTTTTGGACTGCCACATACAGGCACTCAATCTATTTCATTTTTCTGGAGGGCCACCTACCTGCTCCTCTGGTTTGAAAACTTTTTTGGACTGCCACATACAGGCACTATCCAAATTAAATTGTCTCCATAGCAGCCTCCACACGTTGTCTCCATTGCTACCTCCAAAAGTCGTCCATATAGCTGCCTCCATACATCGTCCCTTTATCAAACGAGGTGTGTCAGGCAGAAATTTGGGTTGTTTTCATGGATTCCACATCAAAGTTGTTAACTTTGTCGCCACCCTGCTGTGTTATCCACAAAATATACTGGCAAACTTTTATCATTTACCAATATTATTTCAGCGCTTCTTGCGCATCTGTTTACATTCCCCTCACCCGCCATATCCTAAACTTATAAGAACGCTACTACACTTGATCTTATACAAAAGGTTCTTAGAAGTGCTGTTTGGGGAGTAGCCTAGAGACAGGGGCTTGGATTGGCGAAAGCTCGCCTGGCAGCGGAGCGCCAGCTCCATGCGCATCATGCGCTTCTTGCGCATCTGTTTACATTCCCCTCACCTGCCATATCCCAAACTTATAAGAACGCTACTACACTTAACTTGGTGCAGGCTGGGACCGAGTCTGACCCGGGGGCTAGTCATATACTGCCGACGCAGAGAATTGCGGGGCCTACCTCGGTCCAGGTCTCAAAGGCCTAGTATACCTCCTCCTCCTCCGAATTACCATCCGTGGCCATGGCGCCATCAGTCGGTAGCTCTAGGCACAGCAGCAGTGCCGTCGCTAAGCGACAGCAGGCGGTGCTCAAACTGCTGAGCCTAGGCGATAAAAGGCACACCGCCCAAGAGCTATTACAGGGCATTCCACATCAAACTTGTTAACTTTGTCGCCACGCTGCTGTGTAATCCACAAAATATACTGGCAAACTTTTATCATTTACCAATATTATTTCAGCGCTTCTTGCGCATCTGTTTACATTCCCCTCACCTGCCATATCCCAAACTTATAAGAACGCTAGTACACTTGATCTTATACAAAAGGTTCTTAGAAGTGCTGTTTGGGGAGTAGCCTAGAGACAGGGGCTTGGATTGGCGAAAGCTCACCTGGCAGCGGAGCGCCAGCTCCATGCGCATCATGCGCTTCTTGCGCATCTGTTTACATTCCCCTCACCCGCCATATCCCAAACTTATAAGAACGCTACTACACTTGATCTTATACAAAAGGTTCTTAGAAGTGCTGTTTGGGGAGTAGCCTAGAGACAGGGGCTTGGATTGGCGAAAGCTCGCCTGGCAGCGGAGCGCCAGCTCCATGCCAAGATCCAACTAACATAGTTTTAACTGCAGCACCTTTAATCTACTACTAGTTCACTGCCTCCATACATGGTCCCCTTATCAAACGAACTGTGTCAGGCAGAATTTTGGGTTGTTTTCATGGCTTCTATGTTAACTTTGTCGCCACCCTGCTGTGTAATCCACAAAATATACTGGCAAACTTTTATCATGTACCGATATTATTTGAGCGCTTCTTGCTCACCTCCTTTGGTTCCTCTCTGCCACCCATTGGTTTGAAGCCTGAGTCCATTTAGGGTATGTCGCCATGCCACTCTCTAGCCTGCCGCTGCTGCCGCTGCCTCTGCATGCCGTCCCCTATAGTGTCAGGGTCAATTATTGGATGTTTTAGATGCTATCTAGCTTCATTCTGTCACTCTGTCATGGCCATGCTGTTGCCCATAATTTTGGCATAATGGTGCGATTAAGCAGCCTCAGAGGCATCCATGCATGCTGCCCCTGCTGTTTCCTGTCCATTTCCGTGGTGTTTCCATCCTTTTCTGAGGTTCCCAGGTGTTTGGCCAAGCTTCCCTGTGCAGAGCCTTGGTCCCCTTGAAAAATGCTCGAGTCTCCCATTGACTTCAATGGGGCTCGTTATTCGAGACGAGCACTCGAGCATCGGGAAAAGTTCGTCTCGAATAACGAGTACCCGAGCATTTTAGTGCTCGCTCATCTCTAATTGTGACAACACATGCATTTTGTAAATGAAATGTTATCAGCTTACTACAATGTAATTAGTCAAATTTCCTATTATCATCTGTTCTGATGAGTTTGAAAACGCATGTGTTAATGCAACATGTGAATGCACCCTTAATATATATTTTTCTTTGTGATACAGTAGATTACTGTATAATGCAGAGCCCCAGTGCTCTATCTTCCCTGTCTTGCTCTGCACTAGATCTCTGTACAAGGAGTAACACAGAATCTGTATCCTGATTGGCTGAGCTGTTTGTGCAAGTTCAAGTGAATTCCCTGAGTGGTATTGGCATCATTAACCCATTGCTTATATAACAACAAGGAAGTGTCACCCACTTCAGGAAAAACTGAGAGTGTTTTATAGATAGGCTCATATATCTATTAGCCCTATGTCTCAGGATAGGAAAAAGCTAGACGCATGATACAGGTATTGTTGGAATTATTGTCTAAGGCTCACTCCTGCTATGCTACTTTTTGTCAAGTAATACTTTTAGGAAGCTCAGGGCTACTTATTTTTCACAGAGCAACAAAGCAGCCAAACTTAGCATGCCAGCTAAAACATCAAATGTCAAGAGTCCCCTATCTCTTGTACCCTTCAAATGGTAGCAAACCATATACTCCAAAGGCAAAAGCAGAGAGGTTTAAGGAGTATTATGAGTCTCTATTGGTGTTTGAAAGGGTCAGTTGCTATACTATAATATAAAAACTGACCCTGCCAAACACCAATCGGGATACAATGCATTTCACTCACATTGGCCACTTTAACTCATGTTTTTTTTGTGTCTGTGTGTATGTGTGTGTGTGTGTCCGGGACAGGATATTTGTTAATTTACCAATAAAAATCTATTAAAAGTTCTGCACCACTTTCTTGATATGTAAAGTGAAGCGTCCTTTCCTTTTCCTCATCTGCCAGACATTCCTGATCATAAAATGCAGATAGAGGGTCATATTATCTCTATCTATCCATCAGCAAACACCCTGTCAGGACCTTATGATAGTATTCATGAATATAAGATAAAAGTCCTGGCAGGGCGATTGTTCATGGGATAGAGATCACCTAAACTCCATTCCGCAGCATTTCTATGGTCCGGAGTGTCTGGATTATGAGGAAAAGGACAGGAGATTTCAATTTAGCTATAAATAAAGTGGTGCAAAACTTTTAATAGATGTATATTGGTAAATTTCCTAAAATCCTGCCCCCCACACTTACACACACACTACAAAAAACATGAGGTAAAGTGACAAACCCCTTCAGAGTTAATTTGGCAAACTATACTTCTTCAAAAGTTTATTAGTATAGCCACTCGATACTTTCTTTTGTGAATTTTTGAGACATTTGGCTTTTTACTTGTGGTACATGTTAAATTTTTCCTATCCTGGCAGGCGCACATTTTGGCCTCTTTTTGAGACTTTTTGTTGCAAATGTCTCAAATCCACATGGACACAAGCCATGTGAGGGGGTTATATGCAGGAGTGGACACTACTGTAAATTTGGGATTTGAGGCTGTGTCCTGCATTTTTAAGCACTGTAGTCACACCTCAGGGAGATGATGACATATGAGGTTGCGGTCACACATGATGTTTAGCATGCGGTCACACATTGCTATTTGGTTGCTTTTTAATTGTGTTTTGAAACACATTGGGGCTCATTTACTAAGGCCCCTTTCACACGCGTTTTCTGCGCGTGCATTTGACGCGCAGAACTTGCATTGCACTCTGACCCATTGTAACTAATGGGTCTTTTCAGACTTGCATTCTTTTTCACGCACACACGCGCGTTTTTTTTAACGCGCGTTTAAATCTCGACATGCTCTACTTTTGAAAGTCACGCGCGTGAAAAACGCACCATACAAGTCTATGGAGATGCATCAAAAACGCATTGCACTCTGAGACACTTGCAAGTGCAATGCAAGTGCAATGCGTTTTTCACGCATCAATTGCCATAGAAAAGATAGAGCTCAGTCCTGAGTCCATTTCACACGCATTTTCTGCGCGTGAAAAACGCATTGAAATTGCATTGAAATTGCATCAAAAACGTGCGTGAAAAACTGAGACACTGAACAAACTCTGACTGAAAACTGATTACACTCTGATGCAAAATGCGCGTTTTTCACTGACCAAAAACTTGTATGGTGCGTTTTTCACGCGCGTGACTTGCAAAAGTAGAGCATGTCGAGATTTAAACGCGCGTTAAAAAAAACGCGCGTGTGTGCGTGAAAAAAAATGCAAGTCTGAAAAGACCCATTGATTACAATGGGTCAGAGTGCAATGCAAGTTCTGCGCGTCAAAAGCACGCGCAGAAAACGCGCGTGAAAAACGCAAGTGTGAAAGGGGCCTAAGGGCTCCACAGCCACACTTTCGTCTTGTTTCCCGACTTTTCGTGTTTTGCGCCGAATTCTGCTGGGATTTTGGCGCACGCGATCTTATTTCGCCTCAAACGCGCCGGCTTTCACACAACAGAAATCAGAGGCGTGGCCATCGGAGAACTCGCCGGATTCGGAAAAACTGTGGAATTTAAAAAACCAATTGTGTTGCAAAATCAATCACTCACATGCACCAGGAAAAGGTTGGTGATGCATTATAAAATTATGGGATGTATCAAGAGAGGAATAGATTCTCATGATAAGGACATAGTTTTGCCCTTATACAAATCCCTGGTCAGACCACACATGGAATATTGTGTACAGTTTTGGGCACCAGTGTATAAAAAGGATATAGTAAAACTGGAACGGGTGCAGAGGAGAGCAACCAAGATTATTAGGGGAATGGAGGGATTAGAATACACTGACAGATTACAAAATTTGGGATTATTCAGTTTAGAAAAAAGACAACTGAGGGGAGGCCTCATTACAATGTACAAATACCTGAACGGACAGTACAATCTTCTCTCCAAAGATCTTTTTATACCTAGGCCTGTGACCAGGACAAGGGGGCATCCTCTACGCCTAGAGGAGAGCCGATTTTACCATCAACATAGACAAAGGTTCTTTACTGTAAGAGCAGTGAGACTATGGAACTCCCTGCCGCAGGAGGTTGTTATGGCGGACTCTATGTACATGTTCAAGAGAGGCCTGGATACCTTTCTGGAGATAAAAAATATCACGGGTTATGGGGATAAAACATTTATTTAATTCTTAAAGGTTGGACTTGATGGACTTGCATCTTTTTCCAGCCTTATATACTATGATACTATGATACTATGATACTATGATCTCCGGCGGTCCTCGGCGCAGCATCGCCACCTGGTGGACATCGAGCACACGACCATAGTGAATCGCCGGAAGACCCGAATCCTCATCGGAGAACGCACCGCTGGATCACGACAGGACTGGGTAAGTAAATGACCCCCATTATAACAGCTGAGGAGAGGTGATTTGCCTAATTACATTACTATTATCCACATTTACAAAACACATAGTAAATGTGATGTTAACATATGTGTTAACACAGCATTTACAGTAATTGCCAAAGGAAATAAAAGAGATGAGGCAGCACTCCTGGAAAAGGCTAGGTGTTTATTCACCCAATGTGGAAGGTGCGACGTTTCAGCCTCTCAAAAGAGCTATTTTCATGCCTCATCTCTTTTATTTTCTTTGGCAATCGTTTGCTTACCTTAAATCTGGTCAGCGGAGGCTTGTACCCACACTGGGACCCTAGTCCCTTCCTTCAAAGTGCTGCTCTCCCTTCACAGAGCAGTAATGTAATTAGGCAAATCATCTCTCCTCAGTTGTTGTAGTGCATTTAGAGGTGACCAATGCATTTAAAAAAAAATAATGCAAAAAGGTATGAATTCTCAAAAAACAGGTTACTATTAGAGATGAGCGAACATACTCGTCCGAGCTTGATGCTCGATCGAGCATTAGCGTACTCGTAACTGCTCGTTGCTCGGACGAGTATTTCGCCCGCTCGAGAAAATGGCAGCTCCCGCCGTTTTGCTTTTTGGCGGCCAGAAACAGAGCCAATCACAAGCCAGGAGACTCTGCACTCCACCCAGCATGACGTGGTACCCTTACACGTAGATAGTAGTGGTTGGCTGGCCAGATCAGGTGACCCTGGGATAGACTAGCCGCTGCCCGCGCTGCTCGGATCATTCTCTGTCTGGATGCCGCTAGGGAGAGAGCTGCTGCTGCTCAGGGAAAGCGTTAGGGTGTTCTATTAGCTTACTGTTAGGCAGGAGTGATTCTAAAAGAACCCAACAGCCCTTCTTAGGGCTACAATAACGTTATATTTTTTTTTTTTTTTTTTTATTTGCAGCTAGTACCATATTGTGAGGAATTAGCAGGGGGACTTGCTACCGTTGTGTTTAGCTCTTAGTGACACACATATCCACCTCAAACACCAAAGTGGGAAAATTTATTAGGGGTTTGAGTAGAATTAGGCACAGTCTGCCAGTTTCTTTTTATTTTACGTTTATTTTTTTCATAACTCAGCGTCATCTCATCTGGCATAGTAGTGTGCTGTAATACTTGGCTAGAAAATAGCCATAGGAGAATACAAACGTCTTAATTACGCCTACAGTAGCGTTATATATATTTGATTTCTGGTTGATCTGCTGGTGGCTGTACTTGCTGCAGTGCATCTACTATCAAATTGGGAGCAATTTGGAGTCAGACTTGCGACCACTGTGTTTTAGTGACGCACATATCCATCGCAAAGACCGAAGTGGGAAAATTTATTAGGGCCCGGGGTTGTATTTCAATTAGGCACAGTCTGCCAGTTTCTTTTTATTTTACGTTTATTTTTTTCATAACTCAGCGTCATCTCATCTGGCATAGTAGTGTGCTGTAATACTTGGCTAGAAAATAGCCATAGGAGAATACAAACGGCTTACTTACGCCTACAGTAGCGTTATATATATTTGATTTCTGGTTGATCTGCTGGTGGCTGTACTTGCTGCAGTGCATCTACTATCAAATTGGGAGCAATTTGGAGTCAGACTTGCGACCACTGTGTTTTAGTGACGCACATATCCATCGCAAAGACCGAAGTGGGAAAATTTATTAGGGCCCGGGGTTGTATTTCAATTAGGCACAGTCTGCCATTTCCTTTTTTATTTTACGTTTATTTTTTTCATAACTCAGCGTCATCTCATCTGGCATAGTAGTGTGCTGTAATACTTGGCTAGAAAATAGCCATAGCAATAGGATAGCATCGTTTGGTTTTAAAAACTAAAAAACACAAAAAAAAAAAAAAAAAAAGTTAAAAAAAAAATACAAGTTATAACTCTCATTTTCAAAATGTTTAACCCGAGTGCTAGGGCTAGGGGTAGAGGACGAGGGCGGGGACGTGGGCGTCCAACTACTGCAGGGGTCAGAGGCCGTGGTCCTGGGCGGGGTGAGACACCACCTGCTTATGAGGGAGCAGGGGAACGCCGCAGAGCTACACTCCCTAGGTTCATGTCTGAAGTTACTGGGAATCGTGGTAGAGCACTGTTGAGGCCAGAACAGTGCGAACAGGTGATGTCGTGGATTGCCGACAATGCTTCGAGCAATTTGTCCACCAGTCAGTCTTCCACGCAGTCCACCCATGTCACCGAAATCGGCACTCCTCCAGCTCCTGCACCTCAGCCTCCTCCCCCCCAGTCTGCCCCCTCCCAGCAAAATTTGCCATTTGAACCGGCATACTCTGAGGAACTGTTTTCTGGACCCTTCCCACAGTCACAAACCACTTGTCCGGTTGCTGATGAGCAATTTTCCGATGCCCAGGTTTTCCACCAGTCGCAGTCTGTGGGTGATGATGACCTTGTTGACGTAGTGGAAGAAGTGTGTAAAGAGGTGTCCGACGATGAGGAGACACGGTTGTCAGACAGTGGGGAAGTTGTTGTCAGGGCAGGAAGTCCGAGGGGGGAGCAGACTGAGGGATCGGAGGATGATGAGGTGACAGACCCAAGCTGGGTTGAGAGGCCGGGTGAACACAGTGCTTCTGAGACGGAGGAGAGTCCTCGACCAGAACAGGTTGGAAGAGGCAGTGGTGGGGCCAGACGGAGAGGCAGGGCCAGAGCTGGTGCATCAGCGCCAAATGTGTCAACTAGTGAAGCTCCCGTGGCGAGGGCTCCTGCGGCGAGGGCTAGATTTTCAGAAGTCTGGAGGTTCTTTAAGGAAACACCGGATGACCGACGGACTGTGGTGTGCCACATTTGCCAAACCAGGATCAGCAGGGGTTCCACCACTACTAGCTTAACTACCACCAGTATGCGCAGGCATATGAATGCTAAACACCCCACTCAGTGGCAACAAGCGCGTTCACCTCCGGCCGTGCACACCACTGCTCCTTCCCCTGTGTCAGCTGATAGTCAGCCCCCTGCCCAGGACCCTGCCACAAAAACCCCATCGTCACCTCCACGATCCTCCACAGCATCCACCAGCGTTCAGCTCTCCATACCCCAGACGCTGGAGCGGAAACGCAAATATAGTGCAACCCACCCGCACGCCCAAGCCCTTAATGTGCACATCTCCAGATTGCTAAGCCTGGAGATGCTGCCCTATAGGCTAGTAGAGACCGAGGCCTTTCGCAGCCTCATGGCGGCGGCCGCCCCTCGGTATTCGGTCCCCAGCCGCCACTACTTTTCCCGATGTGCCGTCCCAGCCCTGCACCAGCACGTGTCAGACAACATAATCCGTGCCCTGACCAACGCCGTTTCTGACAAGGTCCACCTGACCACGGACACGTGGACGAGTGCTGCCGGGCAGGGCCACTATATATCTCTGACGGCATATTGGGTTAACTTGGTGGAGGCTGGGACCGAGTGTGACCCTGCGGCTGGTCATATACTGCCGACGCCGAGGATTGCGGGGCCTACCTCGGTCCAGGTGTTTGAGGCCTACTATGCCTCCTCCTCCTCCCACCCCTCCTCCACCTCCTCCTCCGAACGACCATCCGTGGGCATGGCGCCATCAGTCGGTAGCTCTAGGCACAGCAGCAGTGCCGTCGCTAAGCGACAGCAGGCGGTGCTCAAACTGCTGAGCCTAGGCGATAAAAGGCACACCGCCCAAGAACTATTACAGGGCATCACGGCGCAGACTGATCTGTGGCTGGCACCGCTGAACCTGAAGCCAGGCATGGTTGTGTGTGACAACGGCCGTAACCTGGTGGCGGCTCTGCAACTCGGCAGACTGACACATGTGCCATGCCTGGCCCATGTGTTAAATCTGATAGTTCAGCGTTTCCTCAAGACATACCCCAATCTGTCTGATTTGCTCACGAAGGTGCGCCGCATCTGTGCGCATTTCAGGAAGTCCAGCACAGATGCTGCCACTCTCAGGGCAGCGCAGCGCCGCCTCCAACTGCCCGCTCACCGACTGTTGTGCGACGTGCCCACGAGGTGGAATTCAACACTGACCATGTTATCCAGAGTTTACCAGCAGCGCCGAGCGATTGTAGACTGCCAGATGTCAACTTCCACCAGAACTGGTAGTCAGGTCAGTCAGCTTCCTCAAGTCTACAATGAGGAGTGGACGTGGATGTCTGATATCTGTCAGGTGCTGAGTAACTTTGAGGAGTCAACACAGATGGTCAGTGACGATGCCGCCATCATCAGCCTCACCATCCCGCTGCTTGGCCTGTTGAAAAACTCTCTGGTCAGCATGAAGTCGGAAGCTTTGCGCTCCTCACAAGAGACAGGGGAAGAAGATTCCCTTGTTGATAGCCAAAGCACCCTTAGGTCTGTTTCTCAGCGCATATCGGAGGAGGTGGAGGTGGAGGAGGATGAGGAGGAAGAGGAGGAGAATGTTGGCGAGACACAAGAGGGGACCATTGTTGAGTCCTACACTGTTGAGCGTGTATGGGCAGAAGAAGAGGAGTTGGAGGAGTTGGAGGAGGAGGAAATGGACAGTCAGGCCAGTGAGGGGAGTGAATTCTTACGCGTTGGTACTCTGGCGCATATGGCGCCCTCGCGTTCAAAGAATTTATTCCAGCACCGATTACTGGGTGTTCACTCTCCTGGACCCACGGTACAAGCAAAATCTTTCCACTCTCATCCCTGGAGAGGAAAGGAGTGTGAGAATGCATGAATACCAGCAGGCCCTGGTGCACAAGCTGAAACAGTATTTCCCTTCTGACAGCGCTAGCGGCAGAGTGCGTAGTTCTGCGGGACAAGTAGCGAGGGAGAGTAGGCGAGCAGGCAGCTTGTCCAGCACTGGCAAGGGTACGCTTTACAAGGCTTTTGCCAGCTTTATGTCACCCCAGCAAGACACTGTCACCTGTCCCCAGTCTCGGCAGAGTAGGGCTGATCTTTACAGAAAGATGGTGAGGGAGTACGTAGCTGACCATACCATCGTCCTAAATGATCACACAGCTCCCTACAACTACTGGGTTTCAAAGCTGGACATGTGGCACGAACTGGCGCTCTACGCCTTGGAGGTTCTTGCCTGCCCTGCTGCTAGCGTCTTGTCCGAGCGGGTTTTCAGTGCAGCTGGTGGCATCATCACCGATAAGCGTACACGCCTGTCGACTGACAGCGCTGACAGGCTGACGCTTATCAAGATGAATAAAGCATGGATTTCTCCTAATTTCAAATCTCCAGCAGGTGAAGGAAGCTCAACCTGAATAATTTATCCACTCCTCCTCCTCCTCATTTTCCTCCTTCTCCTCCTCTTTCTACAGTAAAGCAGAGGAAACTGGCTGTTTTTTGACAGGGCCCACTGGCTCTAGGTATAGTACTTTATGCATTTAATTTTTCTGGAGGGCCCACCGACACGGTCCTCTGTTTTAAACAATTTTTGGGAGTGCCACATACAGGCACTCAATCTATTCAATTTTTCTGGAGGGCCACCTTTCCGGTCCTCTGTTTTAAACAATTTTTTGGGACTGCCACATACAGGCACTCAATCTATTCCATTTTTCTGGAGGGCCACCTACCTGCTCCTCTGGTTTGAAAAATTTTTTGGACTGCCACATACAGGCACTCAATCTATTCCATTTTTCTGGAGGGCCACCTACCTGCTCCTCTGGTTTAAAAACTTTTTTGGACTGCCACATACAGGCACTCAATCTATTCCATTTTTCTGGAGGGCCACCTACCTGCTCCTCTGGTTTGAAAATTTTTTTGGACTGCCACATACAGGCACTCAATCTATTCCATTTTTCTGGAGGGCCACCTACCTGCTCCTCTGGTTTGAAAAATTTTTTGGACTGCCACATACAGGCACTATCCAAATTGAATTGTCTCCATAGCAGCCTCCACACGTTGTCTCCATTGCTACCTCCAAAAGTCGTCCATATAGCTGCCTCCATACATCGTCCCTTTATCAAACGAGGTTTGTCAGGCCGAAATTTGGGTTGTTTTCATGGATTCCACATCAAAGTTGTTAACTTTGTCGCCACCCTGCTGTGTTATCCACAAAATACACTGGCAAACTTTTACCATTTACGGATATTATTTCAGCGCTTCTTGCGCATCTGTTTACATTCCCCTCACCCGCCATATCCTAAACTTATAAGAACGCTACTACACTTGATCTTATACAAAAGGTTCTTAGAAGTGCTGTTTGGGGAGTAGCCTAGAGACAGGGGCTTGGATTGGCCAAAGCTCGCCTAGCAGCGGAGCGCCAGCTCCATGCTCATCATGCGCTTCTTGCGCATCTATTTACATTCCCCTCACCCGCCATATCCTAAACTTATAAGAACGCTAGTACACTTGATCTTATACAAAAGGTTCTTAGAAGTGCTGTTTGGGGAGTAGCCTAGAGACAGGGGCTTGGATTGGCGAAAGCTCGCCTAGCAGCGGAGCGCCAGCTCCATGCGCATCATGCGCTTCTTGCGCATTTGTTTACATTCCCCTCACCCGCCATATCCCAAACTTATAAGAACGCTACTACACTTAACTTGGTGCAGGCTGGGACCGAGTCTGACCCTGGGGCTGGTCATATACTGCCGACGCAGAGGATTGCGGGGCCTACCTCGGTCCAGGTCTCAAAGGCCTACTATACCTCCAAATCCTCCCACCCCTCCTCCACCTCCTCCTCCTCCGAATTACCATCCGTGGGCATGGCGCCATCAGTCGGTAGCTCTAGGCACAGCAGCAGTGCCGTTGCTAAGCGAAAGCAGGCGGTGCTCAAACTGCTGAGCCTAGGTGATAAAAGGCACACCGCCCAAGAGCTATTGCAGGGCATTCCACATCAAACTTGTTAACTTTGTCGCCACCCTGCTGTGTAAGCCACAAAATATACTGGAAAACTTTTTTCATTTACGGATATTATTTCAGCGCTTCTTGCGCAGATGTTTACATTCCCCTCACCCGCCATATCCCAAACTTATAAGAACGCTACTACACTTGATCTTATCCGAAAGGTTCTTAGAAGTGCTGTTTGGGGAGTAGCCTAGAGACAGGGGCTTGGATTGGCGAAAGCTCGCCTGGCAGCGGAGCGCCAGCTCCATGCCAAGAACCAACTAACATAGTTTTAACTGCAGTACCTTTAATCTACTACTAGTTCACTGCCTCCATACATCGTCCCCTTATCAAACGAGCTGTGTCAGGCAGAATTTTGGATTGTTTTCATGGCTTCCATGTTAACTTTGTCGCCACCCTGCTGTGTAATCCACAAAATATACTGGCAAACTTTTATCATGTACCAATATTATTTGAGCGCTTCTTGCTCACCTTCTTTGGTTCCTCTCTGCTACCCATTGGTTTGAAGCCTGAGTCCATTTAGGGTATGTCGCCATGCCACTCTCTAGCCTTCCGCTGCTGCCGCTGCCTCTGCATGCCGTCCCCTATAGTGTCAGGGTCAATTATTGGATGTTTTAGATGCTATCTAGCTTCATTCTGTCACTCTGTCATGGCCATGCTGTTGCCCATAATTTTGGCATAATGGTGCGATTAAGCAGCCTCAGAGGCATCCATGCATGCTGCCCCTGCTGTTTCCTGTCCATTTCCGTGGTGTTTCCATCCTTTTCTGAGGTTCCCAGGTGTTTGGCCAAGCTTCCCTGTGCAGAGCCTTGGTCCCCTTGAAAAATGCTCGAGTCTCCCATTGACTTCAATGGGGCTCGTTACTCGAAACGAGCACTCGAGCATCGGGAAAAGTTCGTCTCGAATAACGAGTACCCGAGCATTTTAGTGCTCGCTCATCTCTAGTTACTATGCAAAATTTGAAACATTTAAAGCATCTAAAATAATTATAATTTACATGTTAACACAGGGTCCATGAAAAAATCTTTCCTTTGCACCTGCCATGAACCAGGTGCAGATTTGCGCCTAAAAAGTAGCAAAAGTAAGCAAATAAGTGACACATAAGTGAAAATTTGCACGGAACATCTGGAAAATAAAGATACATAAGTCGCACTGCACAAGGTGCAGAGCAAGGTGAACTTGAAAAAGAGCAACAGCAAAAGTCGCAGTGAAAAGTCGCAAAAATGACAAAAGTGCCAAAAATGAGACAATGTAACTAGCAGAAATAAAGATACATGCCCCCCTATGTCTTCTTAATCAATAACTTGTCTAGCTACACTGTGCCTCTTAACAATTAAGTAGACACACAGTATATCCTTACAATCCCACACAATCTTTCAGTTTCTGACTCCTCTTAAAGCCCCTTCTACACTTGCGTTTTTCACGCGCGTTTTCTGCGCGTGCTTTTGACGCGCAGAACTTGCATTGCACTCTGACCCATTGTAATCAATGGGTCTTTTCAGACTTGCATTTTTTTTCACGCACACACGCGCGTTTTTTTTAACGCACGTTTAAATCTCAGCATGCTCTACTTTTGCAAGTCACGCGCGTGAAAAACGCACCATACAAGTCTATGGAGATGCATCAAAAACGCATTGCACTCTGAGACACTTGCAAGTGCAATGCAAGTGCAATGCGTTTTTCACGCATCAATTGCCATAGAAAAGATAGAGCTCAGTCCTGAGTCCATTTCACGCGCGTTTTCTGCGCGTGAAAAACGCATTGAAGTTGCATTGAAATTGCATCAAAAACGCGCGTGAAAAACTGAGACACTGAACAAACTCTGACTGAAAACTGATTGCACTCTGATGCAAAATGCACGTTTTTCACTGACCAAAAACTGATCGCACCCTGATCAAACTCTGACGTGAAATGCAACGCGAGTGTGGAAGGGGCCTTAGGCCCCTTCCACACTTGCGTTGCAGATCACATCAGAGTTTGATTAGGGTGCGATCAGTTTTTGGTCAGTGAAAAACGCACATTTTGCATCAGAGTGCAATCAGTTTTCCGTCAGAGTTTGTTCAGTGTCTCAGTTTTTCACGCGCGTTTTTGATGCAATTTCAATGCGTTTTTCACGCGCAGAAAATGCGCGTGACATGGACTCAGGACTGAGCTCTATCTTTTCTATGGAAATTGATGCGTGAAAAACGCATTGCACTTGCATTGCACTTGCAAGTGTCTCAGAGTGCAATGCATTTTTGATGCGTCTCCATAGACTTGTATGGTGCGTTTTTCACGCGCGTGACTTGCAAAGGTAGAGCATGTTGAGATTTTTTTAAATGCGTGTGTGTGCGTGAAAAAAAAAATGCAAGTCTGAAAAGACCTATTGATTACAACGGGTCAGAGTGCAATGCAAGTTCTGCGCATCAAAAGCACACGCAGAAAACGCGCATGAAAACCGCAAGTGTGAAAGGGGCCTTAGTCTTGCCTGTATCCTGTTAAACGATGATGGCAGTGCAATTGTTACTCTACTCTTAAAATCTTCTATGCTTGCACCGCTATCTACGCTTGACATCAGTATGCAAGTGGCACAGTCCAAAGTTTCAACTTCGGTCATCACTCTTGTGATGTGTGCAAATGCAGAGCTCAAACACAACAAAGGCTAGCTATTATTATATATATATAATTCATACTGTATACAGCCCTGCTAACTATAAATAGGGGACCCAAGACGTTTACATGTCTTACATATACATTTTGAATCCGAGAATGAGAACTAGATTTGATAAAATTCTCAACTTGAACTTTCAGCAAGGACTAAGCTATCATGCCCTACCATCCATGCCAACTAATGGAGCTTCTGGTAGTGATTTTAATGCTTCAATTTAGCTCGAATTATATCTCCTTTATAACAACCTTTCTGTCAGAGAATGGAAAGTGAAAATTCCACATATTTTTCTCCTCAAAAAGGGCACAGTGGCTCAATTCAAGCTCTAATATCTACATTTTACTCAAATGGCACATTCTGAATCAATAGCTGTATTTTATCTTCTAAGTTAAAATCAGCAAACGAGTTAGAAACAGAATTGCTGACCTCACTACCAGGTAAATCAACACAGACTACTGATAGAATCTATAACATAGCTTACTGGAAAACAGCGAGTACAGGCTTTGTGGAAGGAATTTTCTGTATTATGAATTACTGTTAACATCTCTATCCTAACTGCATATGTTCCAAAATCTTTAAAGTTCATTTCTAAGTCACTTATAATAAACACACACACACAAAAATCCTAATGGTGAGAATGACCCACATTTATTATATCCTCTCTGACAGAAATCTGACAGAGATGGCATACATCAAGTCCAATTTACACCATTGTTTGGGATGGGCATGAATGCCTGTGGTAAGTACTACAGTTTCTGCCAGCTTTTGTGGAGGAGACTATAGCTGCAATCTGTGCCAAATTAGACCTGGTCTAAATAGGTTTGACTTGGTGGAGAAGCAACCCTGATGTACTAAGATCTTAGATCATGGATGCCATGGGCATGTGTGTGTGCCCCTGTTGATGGGGAAGGGGATATAAGGTGTTTATTTAGGGTTTAAAAAGCCAGGGGCATCTAGGCCTTTGTACAGTATCTAGATGTAAACAATCTCCTAATAGTAACTGTTGAATCATAGTACATAATAGTAGAAATGGTGGAGAAGGATGTTAATCAAGTTCAACCTATAATACAGTGTTGTTCTCAAGAAAGGCATCCAAGTCTATCTTGAATATGTAAACAATATCCACCTTAACAATCTCCTGTGGCAGAGAGTTCCACAGTCTAACTCCTCTTACAGTTAAAAAAAAAAAAAATCCTGTAAATTTGGTAGAACCGCCTCTCCTGTATGTCTTGGACAAAAAGGACTAGGTATAAAAATATCATCAAAAAGATCCCTGTAATGCCCATTTCGGTATTTGTCCATTGTAAAAAGGTCTCTCCTTGCCGTCTTTTTTCTAAGCTGAATAACCCCAATTTTAGTGAAATGTCATTTCCATACATTAAAGGGCAAAATTGTGCACAATTGTGTAATGGCAAACTAAGTCTTCATATATTGTGAACATCTTGATACATCCCATATTTTCATGTTTTATTGTTTGAAATTTTCTGTCTTGACAGAAGCAGCTGCCCGTCACTTGTCACTTATATGGGCTTTAATGTCCACCAATACCTCCTACTCCTTTTCTGCTGCCAGTTAAATAATAGTCTGAGATCTTTATGTATTCCAATCATAACACATCCCACGTAAATAATCAGTCATCATGGAGTTTGAAGGACTTCCAAATTAATGAAGGAGCCTTAATGAATCATTTTAATCGTGCATATCATGTACAAAGGGGATTCACTTGTACAACTGCTATGTGTTAGTTAAGGATAATATTATTCTCCATTTAAATTATTTTTTTTTTGCATTGCTGGGAACGCTTGTCATCCTTAACCCCTTCAAGACCAAGGTCTGATGCCTGAATGTCCATGGAAAAATATCACCCTTTAAAACTGGATATCAAATAAGGTTTTGTAAGATTTTTTACATCACTATTAAGTACAATCTTTTGTTAAAATAAAGACTCTAGATTTATGCCCTGGCAGCTGGATGCATTGTCAATTATAATGTAGATCTAAAGATTGTAGGAATCAAGCATTTAATAACCTGAAAAATATTTTGTGCCTATTTGAGCAAATGAAATCACCTTTTGAAATGTTACATTTCAACAAAACTAAAATAAAAATTTCAAATTTAAAAATTAGAACTTTAGTCAGAATTCTTAAATTTGGAATATATTACTTACCATAATTATAAATTGATTTACCAACATTTTTTCCATGTGTAATTTAATAATATATTCTTTTTTCATTATGTATTATACTCAGGATCGGTTTTAAACAAAGTACTAAACTAAAAGTAAGGCCCCAAAATAAAACTATTTCATGAACAGTCAGTCAGTAAGAGGCTATCTTTAGCCCTGCACTACAATAACACTTTACAATAGTTTACAAGCAGTAGAATGGTAAGGCTATCTGTTGTATGGGACTGTAGAATAATTGATAGAATAGAATTGATAGAAGATTGATGATAGAAGATAAATATGTTAGCTGATAGAGTCATAGATAGATATATAGATGCAGAAATACAAAGTAGATTATATATAGATAGCTAGATAGATCATAGAAGATAGATTTAGCGGAACATGTTTCACTCTTATTGCTTCCTTTTTTTTGTGCGACTTTTCGTGCAACATTTTGCTACTTTTTAGATGCACAATCGAGCTGTAAGTCAGCTGCCAAAAGGATTTAATGCAGTGCTCCATATTTATATTTGTAGCCCAGATGTTTGTTCAACTTATGCGACTTTTGGGCTTGGAATTGTCCCATTATTTCGGCTTATAAGTCCCAAAATGGAGCATACTAGACCCAGACTTACTTTTTGGACTTAAAAGTAACACATCACAAAAAGTCTCAAAAGTGAGACTAAACAGGCAACACATCACTTGTATCAAAGGAGTAAAACTTAAGATACATTTTAATGATTAAGTAGGCCAACTTCAAGTAACTTGAAAAAGTGGCAGCTAAAAAACTATGATACATGCGCCCCATAGAGATCGAGCTTGATAGATACAGAACAAAAAATCGATTGATGGCTAGATATCTAGCTGGCTAGATATCTAGCTAGCTAGATATCTAGCTAGCTAGATAGGAGATAGATAGACAGATATACAGATAGGAAATAGACAAATTATGGGAGATAGAAAACCAGATAGATAAATGATGTATAGACAGGAATCAGATTTTAAGCATTTTCACCTGGGCATTCAACCAAAGGGTATTAAGGGAGCAATATATCCTTTGCCCACTGAAATCCACATGCAGGGGACCCCTTTTGGAACGAGTGCCCTAGACAAATGCCCAATTTGCCTCCCCCTAACGCTGTCCCTGATTATACTTTATTTTCATTAGATGTATAATATACACCTTAGATTTTTGTATTATAAAAATTACAACTATAATGAATTACTTCTACATTTACTCAAACATTTAACATATAAAGGGGGTGAAATAAGCATGGGACATATCCCCAATTTCAAGGTGCTGTGGACATGAAATTCTCACCAGATGTCAAACAACAACCTATCCAACCAAATGAAAATCAAACCATAAATGTCCATGAATTAAGTCATGTGTAGAAATGAGAAATGACACAGGAAAATGAATTGAACACTTGAAGAAAGAGAGGTTCAAAAATCCATGGAAATTAACAACACCAGCTAAATTTATCAGTAATTATAAAGCAATATTGTCACAGTAAAAATAATATTAGCTCATTCAACTGACTTCTCTTATTAGGTTATTTCTCTTATTACAAAGGTACATCTCATAATGTGATCCATTGAGCTGACTTTAGTTCTTCACAACCACAATTATTAACGTCTTCCATTTTACCTCACACTGGAATGTCACAGTGGCAGTCTAGTAAAGTTGTTCATCTCGTTCACGCTCAGATGAGTTACCTGTCCAACTGCATCTATCTTGGCATAGTAGTACATAGTGATGTAAGCTGGTTACTTCTACTAGACTTCCATATGCTGAGTTTTAATAATTTTTAATTAATCAGGACAGCCATAGAGGCACAGGAAGAACATCATTAGTAATCATCCCCTAGAGAGATATGTTTCTTATCTGACAGGAAGGGGCAATACATTTTTCTTAACAGACAGAGAGCGCTCAATATACTGCATGTGTCACCTCCCCGCTCAGGTCTGCTGGAGTTCACCTTCTTCCCGGTGTATGTAAGTGCTTGGGCTTGCAGCACAAATTTAAATTTTAAATCCCGCGCTTAGTCTGGATCTCTTGAATCGCCCGATGGCCCGCCCCCGGATTTCTGTCAGTTGAAAGCCTGCGCTGATAGTATATAAGAATAATACTCTTTACTTTATAACAGCATAAAGCTAGAGAACTTCTGACTGTTGGGATTGGGTTCACTCTATGTAGGGCTATTATGTAAAATATTTAATTTATTTATGAAATCAATAATGGATGTATAAGGTGGCTTACAATTCTCAACAGAGGTAAAAAAAAAAATACTGGCTGCTAACCGACCTGCTAAAAAGTCCCAGCAATCCCAAGTACAAAAAGGTTTACTTCATTGAAAACAATATCAACCCATAGAAACCTGCTATTTTGTAATAAATATGTTGTCCCACCCCATTCCTCCAGCAGATACAGAAAGTATTAAAAAGCCATGCAAAATAGAATTAAGTTAAATAATACAGCTAATGTATTTTTTTATGTTTTCCTACTGTATTAGAAAATATCAACTTTTTTAATGCACAGTAAAGCATCATATAGAAATTCAGTAATATTTACTGAGCATTTATTTTTGAGTAACATTTCTACACCTCAAAATTTGTGTTGACATTTACTACACAGTAGTTTATAAAGAAGCACTGAACTGTGTTGGGAAAACAAAACTCTGAAAGATATGTGAAATGTCAGTTCAGAGAACTAACATTATAGCTTCAAATGTCATTTTGTTTATGAAGTAGAAATATAAATGCTTAAGATCATATTTCAATGATTATTATTATCATTATAATATAAATTACTACATGTATCTGTTTTCAGATTATGAAAATATATCCACATTAGTATAGAGAGTATAATTTGGGAAAATTCGTAAAATACTTCAATGTTTTGAGTTAAGCTTAACATAGTGTGAAAAAATATGTTTCAGTGTTTTGGGATAGGAGAGAAAGCATGTTATGGGATACAGTAACTACTGATTTGAGAAGACAGTGGGGCAGATTTATCAAGTGTCTGAAAGTCAGAATATTTCCAGTTGCCCATGGCAACCAATCACTGCTCAGCTTTTATTTTACCAGTGCTCATGAATATTTAAAGGGCAGCTGTGATTGGTTGCCATGGGCAACTGAAAATATTCTGACTTTCAGACACTTAATAAATCTGCCCCAGTGTCTGAATTGCCACTATAGCAGCTTCTATGGGGCCAATCAGAAGTAGGGCCCAGTCAGGCCACTTAATGTCTGAAAACAGTAGAGAAGAGGCTGACAAGCATCCTGCAAAGTAAGGTGCTAGGTTGTAGTTAGAGGCTCCACTAACCCCCACTGTACAGAGTTGTAACATGTACTACTGGAGTAAAAAGAAGCAGAGGTCAAGCAGCCAGGCACAGAAAGCCACAGCATCAGAAGTAACAGGAAAGATCCTCTGTGCAACATCCTTCACCGGGCCCTAGCCTTTTCTTGGGGCCTGGAGGCAAATGAGGCCCAGAATATCGTAGTGGCTGGCTAGTGAGGCCTTGGGAACTCTGTCATTACGGTGCTTGGTATGGAGACCGGAGGGCTTACCTACAGCCTGGAAGGCCTCCAGCTGGTGGTGTCTGCAAAAAATAAGGAGGGAGAACGTGAAGCAATGGTTTCTCCTTGGGGGCATCCCCTGAGGTGTCTGTAGGATGAATCCCTGGGTGATGGATGCCTGTGGTAGTAAGCAGACGGAGGTCACGTTGTGCATATCAAGTTACATTTCTTTATTGAACATCAGGCAATGCCAAATGATTAACAGCAGATTCTCAAGCTGGAAGAGTCATGGAGAGCTGGTCTACAGGAAGGTTACACGAAGCCTGGTAATAGTCTCAGGGGGGTGGAGCTCAGTTCTGGGCTTAAGTCTTTGGACTTGCCCTGGGTGCTAGGCAGTAGGCCTGAGACACCTGAAGTTTCTGGAATTAGGACAGTGGCTGTGGCAGAGAGACCATGAGGTCTGGGGCACTCTGCAGACTCTAGGCTCTGAACCATATGCTTCCACCCAGAAGAGATTTATATACTCACTGGTCAGGTGGTATCACCGCTCCAATCACCTTTCAGCTTGTATTACAAGAATATCATTGGACAATCACATATCACAATGTTAACTGTTGCCTTACCAGGCAGTATCTACAGATGCAATTAATCAATATTCCAAGTTCTAGAAATGTCCCAGAGAGGTTATCAGTCCCCCTAATAGCTCCTGACATGGAGAGTGTGCTATTTGCAACTACCACCTTGCATTTGCAGGGGTTTTGCATATGGTTTTGTAATGTGCCTCCAGCTAATTTACCTCTCTCAGCATGGGTAAGGGAGATTCCAGAGGCGTGAATAATTAGCAGCCTGGAGCACCGGACATCTCATTTCAGCTAAGATGTGGCAGTAATATTTGAGAGCATGCTCTACAACTTCAGACATGGCACTATTAATATATAGGGGCAGCATAGAGATGCCCCTATATATTGATAATAATATCTCTTTATGTCATAATGAGCTGTAAGTATCTTACTGCAACATGGCACAATTGCTTATTGCTCAGTGTAGAGCAGATTTCTGGTAGTCGCTGATAGATGAGAACCTTGTGTATTTCCCACTGTTTAAACTCCTATTGCAGACAAAAAATTTGTAACATGTCACAATAACCAGTTTCACAAAAGTGGCCACTTTGGCCTCCACATACCCCAATTAGGGATGTCAAGGTGTTCCCATTGCAAGATAAGCCATCAATCAGCTGGTTGAAAATCAAAAAAATTAAGCACTTGCTTATTAAAAAAAGAAAAAAAGACTAGATGTGACCTTATATGGATATATATATATATTTATATATATATATATATATATATATATATATATATATACATACATACACAGACATATAGGGGCTTATTTACTAACGGTCCGCAGGCGCACCTTCATCGGTTTTTCTGACATTTTCAGGATTTGCGCCGCTGGGACTGGTAAGTGGGAACTGTGTCACATGCGATCGGATTGTGGCGCGGTTGCACGGCTTTCATGCAACAGAAATCAGGGGGGGGGACTTGTGTCGCTGGGACAGGTAAGTGGGGACTGTGTCACATGCGATCGGATTGTGGCGCGGTTGCACGGCTTTCATGCGACAGAAATCAGGGGGGGGGAATTGTGTCGCAAGACAATGCACTTACATACACCAGGAAGAAGAAGGTGAACTCTGTTGGACCTGAGCGGGAAGCGACACATACAGGATATCGGGCGCACAGTCGGGTAAGTAAATGTGCCCCAAAGTGTGGTTGTTACTGATCTGTGGAGTATAAGGGTTATTGTGACTATCACTTTGTGTTTGAGATTTTTAATATTAGTATGGTGCTATAATTGGTTGCATATGCTTGTGGTAACGGTGACCTTTGTGTGCTCTGTATACAGGATAGTCATATTTGGTCTTGTTATAGTTTGATGACTGAAGAGATTAGTCATTTTTTTGTAGCATATATTGTTACAGCACATACTGCCTTTATACTCTGTGACATCAGATTTCGTGTAAGGCTAAGTTATACTGACACTTAGTTTACTTTCCCACTGTAAAATCTGCTTGGTTTTGGGGTGCCAGTTAATATTAAATTAACAACAATATTCAATGGATCTTTATAGGGGATTTATAAAGGGTACAATATAGGGAAATATACACAGAGGGTAAACTAACTAAGGGACAGAGAGACGGTGGGGAAGGAAGTGCTCTCTCTTAGGATCTTTATACCATCTTATATACATATACCAATAGCTCATACACATTGCCCATCTTCATACCACCTCCACCACTGTCTTGGACAATCCGATGATGATGTAGAGTCAATAAGTGGCCTCCTTACCTCCATATCTTCTTATCACACAAACTTACAGGACAAGTAATTTGAGCCTTTGCTTACCCCCAGATCTGGGAGGATCCCCAGGGGGCAATGACATGCAGCAGTCCTCTGTGTCTTCTTGTTAGGATGGCCTTAGCCTCCAGGTGTAATAGCACAGTCCATTGTTATCACATGCAGACTGTCTCTACAATCTTTATTAGGGACAATGTAGGCATTTATGGCTGAGCTTTTTGTCCCAAGCCACACCATGTTACACTTCCAACACACACTTAATATAAGCTCACCCAGGCGAGCATAAAGACGTATGCTGGAGGGAAAATACACACATGCATAATCACATCTGTGACCCGTACTGGCGCAGGGCACCTTTATCTGTCTAAATGGACGTATACATGTCTGGAAACTTGCGGCCAGATATATGTCCCCACACGGCAAGTGTGAAAGGGGCCTAACTGTAAGTCTCTAAAATTCCCTACCTGTCATGCTGCATCCCCTAATAAGTATAATGTATAGCAGATATTTTAGAGAATGACAAAATTTGCACATATGTTGGGATCCTTCATAAATTTGTACAAGGCATTTGCCTCTTGCACTAAACTACCTCTGACTGGGATAACGCTATGGGGAAAGAAGGGTAAAGGGAAAGCTGTCTACACATGTAGCAGTATGGGGAATGGAGGATGAAGGGAAGAAGCCTTTAAGGAAGTTATTAAGAATATTCAGGTTGAGAAACGCAATGACTAAAGAGAGAGAAATCTTATGGACCCAATTTTTGTTACCAATTACAGTAAGGAGGCATTAAAGTAAAATGAAGTATTGAAAAACATTGACATCTTATAACTAATGATCCGATACTAAACAAGGCTGTCGCAAATAAACCTACAGTAGTATATAAAAGGGTGATAACATTAAGGACATAATTACGTCTAGCTATGTGAGGGAAGAAGAGAATAAGGACACTAGAATACAGGCCTTTTATAGCTGCAAGAAATGTCAGGGATGTAAAGGTACCATCAAAACCCAAAAGGACTATGGTTCTTTGGGCCTGAGATAGCTAAAGGGATGAGGATTTGAATAAAAAACTCAACATTGGGGAGGGTTTTTGGATATACCAATTAGGAATACTACAGCCTCATAGTCGGAATATAGACTTTGAGCTAAAGAGCTTTCTCGATCAAATCCTTATAGTACTGTAGTAAAATACAAAGATATTCCTGTGTTTATTTAAAATAGGCAGGTTGTGCTGCTAAACGGTTCTAAAATTAATTTGCAAAGGATCTGTTCTGCTGCACCTGAGATAGATTGCTGTGACAGTGTTGTAGTTTGTTTTTTGATAAAGATGGGATCCTTCTTGTGATACGCCATATGAAATGAATAGTTCCTGAATAGAGATTGTGTTAGGTGCCCATAATAGGGTTGATGCTATTGGTTATAAATGTGGGATCTAGGTGTACTGGTTCTGGCAGTTGATTGGGTATTGGGGAATGGAGGATGAAGGGAAGACGGTCTATACATGTAACATTATGGGGAATGGAGGGTGAATGAAAGAGTGTCAGTACAGATAAATCTATAGAGAATGGAGAGTGAATGTTAGACTATCTATACATGTAACACTATGTGGAGTGGCAGGTGAAGGGAAGACTGTCTATACAGATAACACTATAGGGGGGCGGAGCTTGGCCGCGAACCGTGATGGCTGCTTGAAACCTCAGCTCCACGCGGCATCTGATCCCTAAAGCTCATAAGCACTGAAGGAGAGACCTAAACATGGTGAAATACGGGGGCAGTGGTCCCAAACAACACCAAGCACCGGCGGGGACAGCAAAAAGCCAGTCAGACCTCAGCCAGTACATGCTAAAGAAGCTCCGTTCCCCGCAGGGAGCAAAAGACAAGATGGCGATGAAGCGCGCTGAGCCTGAGAGAGCAGAAGAGGACTCAGAGGCTGGAAGCTCGGCAGGAGGAGACGAGGTGAGCGGGGAAGAGGAGATTGCTCCGGTCTCATGGAACTTCATAAAACACACGCTGTATCAGGCTCTCACGCCAGTGGCAAAGGAGCTGTCAGATATTAAAGAGGACATACGCCATATTGGCGGGAGAATTGAACAAATAGAACAGACCCAGGGAGAACTCTTGGAGTTTAATAGAGGAGTAAGAAGCATGCTCAGGCGGCACACAGAAAAGATTAACACCACTCACCTATGGCTGGAGGATCAGGAGAACCGCAGCCGCCGTAAAAACATCAGACTCAGAGGAGTCCCAGAATCGGTAGCTCACGAGGCTCTCCCCAAGATGGCGGCGGAAGTTTTCGGGAAGCTGACCGACCATGAGGAAGCGAGAGGGATAAAGATAGAAAGGATCCACAGAGCCCTACGTCCGAAGCCAAAAAACGGTGATCCTCCAAGGGATGTAATTTGTGGGTTACTCTCTTACACTGATACAGCTGCGATCCTGAAAGGAGCAAGGGAAGCTGGAGAGATTAAATACGAAGGCTACAAACTGCAGGTCTTCCAAGACATAGCTCCCTCCACCTTAACAAAAAGAAAGATCATCAAACCCTTTACAGATGAACTCCGATCTAAAAATATTCGCTTCAGATGGCTATATCCGTTTGGCATCCTGATTTCAGGAGAAAGAGGCACGATAACGGTAAAATCGCCTGAAGATATAGAAACAGCTTGTGCATCATTGAATATCCCTAAGGTAAAGATCCAATCGTGGCTCCCAGTTCCAACGCCACTTCAGTTACCGAAGCTGCCAATGTCAGAAGCATGGAGCAAAGTGGGACCATCTAAATCTACAAAACAGAAGCGGCAAGGGAATAAAGACCCTGAAATGAACACATGACTGTTGCGGGACTTGAATTGTCTGCCTAATTTTTTTGACAACAGGAATAAGTGAGTACCATTGGTGCTGACGAAAATTGACTGATGATTTAGATGATCATTATGGTCTCAGATAAAAATAGATGCATAAAATTCTATGTGAAAAAGTCTAGATTAAGTAAATGTTTAAGATAAGAGGTTGAGAAAAGAGATGGTGAATCCCCTAGACCCCCCCCCCCACCCCCCCTTCCCTGCTTAGCAGAGAGGACACCTTTCATTCCCTCTCAACCCCCCCCTCCCCTCCCACTCACCATATTATATAACCACCTTCACCTTTTATTTGATCTGTAACACATACGTACCTCTTGAATCATATGCCTTTTTCACCTAATGGGCTAGCGCAATAATAGATTGCGCAAACACACTCTCTCTCTCCTTTAGTAGAAATGAATAGTTAAATACTTTATCATAAACTAAGGGCAGGGGATCAGAGGCAAGAACGGCCTCCTATACAACCCCTAGGTTACCCTTTCCACCTACCCACCCTCCACCCTCCGCCTCCAGAAGGCCAAATTTTCTCATCACCTCCTCGGAGGAATTGTTACACTTGAGTTGGAATAATCAGCCGTTAGCTGAGATGTTGTTTTTTGTTATAAAATGGCTGTTTAACAAAGAGATAACCGCTAGCTCCTGGGCAGGGGCTCCCAACCCCCTCATCTCCCCTCACACCCTATGTGTCAATCATATAACTGCAGGATATTTCACCCAAAAATATGACCCAATCCACCTGCTTTTATGGCTGAGATAACATTTGCCTCGTTTAATGTCAGGGGCCTCAATGAGCCATGTAAGAGGAGACAAATTATAAGACATCTAAAAGGGAAAAAAGCGAATTTTATATTTCTGCAAGAAACGCACCTCAAAGAGGGCAAAGTCCCATTAATGCCATGCTCTGTTTATAATAAATGGTACCACTGTGTGTATACCTCAGCTTCTAGAGGGGTTAGCATAGCGGTGGATAAAAATACACCCTTTATCATGACAGCGGAAATGCAAGACCCCTATGGCCGATACCTTTTCGTAAAAGGGAAGGTGGGTTGCCAGATATTATCTATGGCGAATTTATATGCCCCTAATGTGGAGCAAACCCAATGGCTCATCGAGACTCTTGAGAAGTTTGAAATGTTTAGGGAAGGAATGTGTATAGTTGGTGGTGACTTGAATTTATGTATAAACCCATCGATAGACTCAACAGGGACTCACCATGTGGCACACAAAAAACTGAATAATTTAAAGACAACTCTTGAGAGGCTTCAGTTAATTGATGTATGGAGACTGCTCCACCCAGATAAAAAGGAATTTACATACAACTCCAACACGCACCACACATACAGCCGTCTAGATTATATATTTATCTCGCAAAAATACATCTCTCAAGTCAGAAAGGCCTCAGTAGGCAATATACTGCTCTCGGATCATGCCCCAATGTTGTGTACTGTGGAAATGGCAGAAATAGCGAAAGGTGAGTGGAGATGGTCCTTTAACAGCACCATATTTGAAGACCCACAACACTTTAAGCAAATTAGAAGTAAGATAGAGGCATATTTCAACAGGCACACCACGGAAGCAATTGCCCCCGCGATACTGTGGGAGGCGCACAAAACTGCGCTAAGAGGAGAGTTCATCTCCATAGGGGCATATGTTAAAAAAAAGAGGACTAGTCTACTAAATGGTATGCTTGCTAAAATCTCAGCACTAGAGAAAACACACAAAAGAACAAAAGAACAGGAAACTCTCCTGGAGTTAACAGAATTGAGACAAAAGGTCAAAAACATCCTAAATGTTAAGACGGCTAAGCTTATGTTGGCAGCCAAGAGTAAGTTTTACGCTCATGGTGATAGAGGAGGTAGGCTCATGTCACAGTGGGTAAAGAAACAAAAAGAGAAAACATATATAACGGAAATCAAGACAGATGCAGGAGTTAAGACGCAAGACACAAAACAGATAGCAAATGCATTTAGAGCTTTTTATGAAGGCCTATATAATTTAGATACCACCTTAGATACCCCAGCCTCTGGAGACATTGAAGAGTTTCTGGGTCAGCTTAACTTCCCAGCTCTCTCAGAGGAAGACCAGAATCTTCTCCAAAGGCCATTCTCAACGGAGGAACTAGATTCAGTTTTAAAAACAATTCCAATAGGCAAAGCGCCTGGCCCTGATGGGATTCTCATCATTTATTATAAAAAGCTAAAAGACCTGCTCCTCCCCCACTTTGCGTCCTTTTGCAACAAGCTGATGCAGGGTGACACAATGCCAAGGCAATCACTAGAAGCTCACATTTCTGTCATACATAAGGAAGGAAAGGACCCTACTAGGTGCAGCAGCTATAGGCCTATATCATTACTCAACACGGACGTGAAGTGGTGGGCCAAGGCCATGGCAGCTAGGCTGAGAGACATACTCCCGAAACTGACATCTCTGGAGCAGACGGGGTTTGTAAAGGGGAGGCAAGGACATGAAAATACATGTAGGGCCATAAGTTTAATTGAATTCACTGATATATATAGAGAGGGATCTGACTGTGAAAATTCTAAAATGTAACTTTTATTCACAGTTGCATTAAAAATGGACCAATAAATGGTCAAAACCTTAAAAATAGTGTCATTTCCCACAATGCCGCGGAAATTAGTAAAGATTCAGGGTCACTTGGGATAGTGTTATACCCTGAAAACAGATAAATGTCGGTGTGCTTTGCAGAAGGGATAACCTAGGGCACGAACCCACACTATAAGAACCACAGGCTTGCCCCTGATAAAATCAGGCAGCCGGCTAGTCTAAGTGTGTGCATTCGTCCCTCCTCTCCATGACAACACCATTCACTCTTTATTTGACCCAACGCGTTTCTAGTGCTCCTATCATCAGGGGTCACATACATTCACTGTCATTCATGATTTTGTAAGACAGAGCGGCGTGGGCTCACGCTGTCGCATTGATATCAGCAGCAGCGAGTGAGGAAAAACACCCGGTATTTAATGTGGTGTCCCCTCCCATCGGGCGTGCCTCAGATGACCAAACAACCAACCACAGTATGCCCCGAAACCTAACAGTCCACCCACTTGGGCGGGGCCCACGGCTCACCCCCGCTAAGCAGCTGGGGAGAGAACCGCCCCCCATCTACGATGAGGTGGCCGGGAAAATCCGCCCCTTCTGCAGATCACATGTCTCCGGTCATGTGATCAGGCCCACAAGTCATATGACTTACAGTCACATGATCACGCCGGAGACCAGCGTCACGTCACCATAGTAACCCCCCGTGTCAAACCCGGAGCATGAAAGGAGAGCTCCAGGAAGACAACCGGCACCCCGCAGCCCAGAGGGACCAGATCACCAAAGTGACAAGCGGCCCCAAAATATCACCCCAGAGGTGGAAAAGGGGGTGGAGGGGGTGGGGGGTGGTTGGGGGGGCATAAGTGGCCAAGGCAAAGCGGAAACTGGAGACCCCAGATCCCGCCTGCATTGTGCCAATGGTTGGTGCGTGTCTCCAAATTATGGAGAAGGATGAGCCAAAACGGTCCATGAGGCCAGTAAACCTCAAAAGGACCGAGAGGTCCCAGATTGTCAAAGGAGATCGACAATCGGCCCATCTCAAACCTTGGGGACATAGAAGTCCCCCAAGGCTACCCCCCAAAGGGTCGAGGCGGGGAGAGAGAAGGGGTGGCCGTAGGAAATTAGGGGCAAGAGCTGGAAGTAGGTCACCAGCTTAAGGCCAATGCCTATGGAACATCAAGGGGATCCACGTCGTTATTAAAAAGGGATAGAGGCACTTGTCCATGGTGCCTGACAGGAAATGTGGTACTGACAACCCGTACACTTATAGACAAGACCCAAAAACCTCACACGAGTAGGAGGTAAGAGGGGCAGAATAAGTAAGCTCCGAAACTTTAAACAAATGAATAGATAAATAAATAGATGCCTCATTCCCTTAGAGAGGAGACACGATACATATTCAAAGAGATCGAGAGGGGGCATATTTTATGGAGCTCATGTATCAATGAAACTAGCAAAAGAGAGGATATCATTGAGACCTCTCGGTGAGACACAGTCCATTCTGAAGATCCACTGTGTCTCCTTGCGTAAAATCAAGTTGTCCCAATCACCTCCCCTTTTAGGCGGTCTCACCCATTCAATCGCCTGGAAGCGCGCCAGATTGTAATCACCATTATGTTGTTCCCTGAAATGTTTGGCGATCGGGGTATCTTTGTTGTTTTTGATATCCCTGATATGTTCCCTGATGCGATTTTTGAATGGGCGAAAGGTTTTACCCACGTAGTTTAGTCCCCGTAATCCAATAAGGGATGGCAGGATTTGTATTTTCAGACCCTTCTATTGACACATGGACTAGTGAGGTGCAGAGTGTGTTCTCAGAAGCAGAATTACCACAATCCACTAGGGAGTTATCTCTTAAATCCGCATTTAAAACCCTCACCAAAGTATATAAGGATTACATCAGGAGCTGGTGGGAGGTACAGGGCTTGGAGACGTATCTTAAACACAAGATTATACCAAGAGGCCTGAGAATCCCCATATTACCAGCGACCAGATTAAAAACTAAAGACCTTAAACAAAGGTGGGAGGCCGAGTTAACTGAAAGTTCACTACGGCTTATCCACATACTCGTTGAGGAGGAAAAGATCTTTTGTTCGAAATTGGAAAAGGACTTGAAAGGGGAGATTGATAAAGTCAGAACCCTTAAAGACAGTGTAGGCTTTGATAAGAAAGATAAGGCCCTACAACAGACAATAGAACGCTTCACGTCCCACCTGAAAGAACGGAAGCATTTCCAGTTTTTGAGAGACTCACGTGATTTTAAGGAGCATCGTGAATACCAATTTCTAGAACAACAGTCTCAGGGACCCTTTGATAAAGAATCGGGCCAATCTACATCGGAGGGAGAGACAACCGATTCAGAGCGCAGCCAGACATCAGCCGCTAGGGGTAGAGGCGCTAAACCTAAACAACAGAGAGGTGGACAGCGAGGCAGAGGGAGGGGAGGAAGGGGAGCTACCCCTTTTTTAGACGGGAACCCCCCCCCATTGCCAGATACCTCCTCAGAGGGAACAAAGAATAGCATCCCACTCTGATGACCTGCAGATCATCAATTTATCAGACTACGTTTTGAGCAGCACTGAGATGCGTCTACTTGGGAGGGGGCTCTCTTTTGTCCCCACAGTGAAGTTTGATCTCTTCACCTGGGTGAAAGATTTACATCTTTTCGCCCGGAAACTGAAATGGATTAAATTCTTTAAACATAATGATAGGAGAAGATGTCAGGAATTGGGCCTTGATCCAAGTGATATAGAGAGCTTTGACATTTTGAGTGAACTTTGGGGTGAGGCGAACCGCACAGATGGTGAGGGGCCATTTACAGACCTGAAGCTGAAAAGCAACAAAACACCCCCAGTAGCAGAGACGACACAGATTGATCTTTTCATTGAACTAGTCACGTCAGAACTTAGGGACCTCAATGGTCTTGGGCAGCACAGCTTACAGAACTTGTCTTTGGAGGAGCGTCAATCCTTACTTGATCTGGAAAAGAATAAGGATCTGATTATCAAACCATCGGATAAGGGCGGTAACATTGTGGTACTCAATCGGAGTGATTATGTCAGGATGTGCGAAAACATCCTACATGATCCCCAGTGTTACCGCCCTTTACGTTTTAATCCGATGGTCAAATTTAAGAAAGATTTGGAGGGTTTGGTTCTAGAAGCCCTTAGCAAGAACTTGATTGATAAGGAGGAAGCAAAATTTCTGGTGCCCAAATTTCCAGTCATGGCAACCTTTTATGGGTTGCCAAAGATCCATAAAGGATACCCTCCTCTAAGGGGTAGGCCCATTGTCTCGGGTATTAACAACCTGACTCAAAATACAAGCATATACTTGGACAGAATACTTAGACCGTTTGTGACGGGCCTCCCCTCCTATACACAGGACACAACTGATGTCCTAAAACATCTAGAAGGTATCTCCCTGGAACCAGGGACCATGCTTGCGAGCCTGGATGTTGAGGCGTTGTATTCCTCGATCCCCCATGACCTGGGTCTAAGAGCTGTCAAATACTATCTAGACACGAGGGGAGTACAATATAGAAACCACAATGATCTGGTCCTGAGTCTGATGACTTTTGTTTTAGAGAAGAACTTTTTCAAGTTTGACGGCCACATCCTCCACCAGCAACGAGGTACGGCTATGGGGAGCCCAGTAGCCCCCACGTACGCAAATCTGTACCTCGGGTGGTGGGAGGAAACTGTGGTCTTCGCGGAAGAATTCTCTAACTGGTCATCGTCGATTGCCTTGTGGCTAAGATACATCGACGATGTCCTTATACTTTGGACATCGTCGGTGCAGGATTTCCAGGAATTTGTGGGAGCCCTAAATGTGAACGATCTGGGGCTTCACTTTACGAGCGAGATCAGCCAGACATCTTTAACCTTTCTGGATCTGGCAATCTGCATTGAGGAAGACGGCTCTCTCCGCACAAAGGTTCACAGAAAGGACACTGCGACCAACAGCCTGTTGAGGTGGGAGAGCTGTCACCCCACACCCCTCAAGCGTGGAATACCACGAGGTCAATTCTTGCGTTTACGCCGGAATTGTAGCAATCTCGCTGACTACACCGTACAGGCTAAAGAAATGAGCCATCGGTTTGTAAACAGGGGCTTTCCCAAACAGGTAATTAGAAAGGCGGAAACTATGGCCAGAGAAACTGTGAGGGACACGCTTCTGATTCAGAAGCCAAAGATAACAGCACCAGGCACCACGAGACTAGTAGGGACTTTTGACACACAGAACGGAGCGGTCAAATGCATCCTCGACAAGTATTGGCGCATCCTCCAACACGATGAGGATATCAGGGAACATATCTCTGAGAATGCCACGGTTACTTTTAGGAGGGGAAAGAATTTAAAGGATAGGTTGGTCCATAGTTTTCTAGAACCAACACAACGCCCCCAGACCTGGTTGGGTACACCACGACCGGGGACTTTCAGCTGTGGTAGCTGTATGGCCTGCCCGTATATTACCAGGGGAGCGACTTTCAATTGTGTCAGCACAGGTATGGTCTATGACATCAGGGACCATGTTACTTGTGCCACAGCGGGTGTGATCTATCTGCTGACATGCAGCTGTCCCCTAAACTACGTGGGTAAAACCTTTCGCCCATTCAAAAATCGCATCAGGGAACATATCAGGGATATCAAAAACAACAAAGATACCCCGATCGCCAAACATTTCAGGGAACAACATAATGGTGATTACAATCTGGCGCGCTTCCAGGCGATTGAATGGGTGAGACCGCCTAAAAGGGGAGGTGATTGGGACAACTTGATTTTACGCAAGGAGACACAGTGGATCTTCAGAATGGACTGTGTCTCACCGAGAGGTCTCAATGATATCCTCTCTTTTGCTAGTTTCATTGATACATGAGCTCCATAAAATATGCCCCCTCTCGATCTCTTTGAATATGTATCGTGTCTCCTCTCTAAGGGAATGAGGCATCTATTTATTTATCTATTCATTTGTTTAAAGTTTCGGAGCTTACTTATTCTGCCCCTCTTACCTCCTACTCGTGTGAGGTTTTTGGGTCTTGTCTATAAGTGTACGGGTTGTCAGTACCACATTTCCTGTCAGGCACCATGGACAAGTGCCTCTATCCCTTTTTAATAACCAACGTGGATCCCCTTGATGTTCCATAGGCATTGGCCTTAAGCTGGTGACCTACTTCCAGCTCTTGCCCCTAATTTCCTACGGCCACCCCTTCTCTCTCCCCGCCTCGACCCTTTGGGGGGTAGCCTTGGGGGACTTCTATGTCCCCAAGGTTTGAGATGGGCCGATTGTCGATCTCCTTTGACAATCTGGGACCTCTCGGTCCTTTTGAGGTTTACTGGCCTCATGGACCGTTTTGGCTCATCCTTCTCCATAATTTGGAGACACGCACCAACCATTGGCACAATGCAGGCGGGATCTGGGGTCTCCAGTTTCCGCTTTGCCTTGGCCACTTATGCCCCCCAACCACCCCCCACCCCCTCCACCCCCTTTTCCACCTCTGGGGTGATATTTTGGGGCCACTTGTCACTTTGGTGATCTGGTCCCTCTGGGCTGCGGGGTGCCGGTTGTCTTCCTGGAGCTCTCCTTTCATGCTCCGGGTTTGACACGGGGGGTTACTATGGTGACGTGACGCTGGTCTCCGGCGTGATCATGTGACTGTAAGTCATATGACTTGTGGGCCTGATCACATGACCGGAGACATGTGATCTGCAGAAGGGGCGGATTTTCCCGGCCACCTCATCGTAGATGGGGGGCGGTTCTCTCCCCAGCTGCTTAGCGGGGGTGAGCCGTGGGCCCCGCCCAAGTGGGTGGACTGTTAGGTTTCGGGGCATACTGTGGTTGGTTGTTTGGTCATCTGAGGCACGCCCGATGGGAGGGGACACCACATTAAATACCGGGTGTTTTTCCTCACTCGCTGCCGCTGATATCAATGCGACAGCGTGAGCCCACGCCGCTCTGTCTTACAAAATCATGAATGACAGTGAATGTATGTGACCCCTGATGATAGGAGCACTAGAAACGCGTTGGGTCAAATAAAGAGTGAATGGTGTTGTCATGGAGAGGAGGGACGAATGCACACACTTAGACTAGCCGGCTGCCTGATTTTATCAGGGGCAAGCCTGTGGTTCTTATAGTGTGGGTTCGTGCCCTAGGTTATCCCTTCTGCAAAGCACACCGACATTTATCTGTTTTCAGGGTATAACACTATCCCAAGTGACCCTGAATCTTTACTAATTTCCGCGGCATTGTGGGAAATGACACTATTTTTAAGGTTTTGACCATTTATTGGTCCATTTTTAATGCAACTGTGAATAAAAGTTACATTTTAGAATTTTCACAGTCAGATCCCTCTCTATATATATCAGTGAATCCTGTTTTTGTTTGAGAAGATCTCTAATATTGTTGCTATTAGCATTTTTCAGTGAATTCCATAAGTTTAATTGAGTTTGCAAGAATAATATATCACTAGTGCTAATTGGAACCGATGCTGAAAAAGCGTTCGATAGGGTTAACTGGGCTTTTATGAGGAAGGTTTTGGAGGCATACCACTTCCCTAGAAACTTTATCCAAGGAGTGTTCTCATTATATACAGACCCTAGTGCCTCAGTCAAAGTCAATAACACATTGTCAAAAACCTTTAAGATCACAAATGGGACGAGGCAGGGATGCCCATTATCTCCCTACTTGTTTATCTTAGTGATGGAAGCACTTTTGAGAAGCATACAGCTTAAGCAAGAAATAAAAGGAGTAGAGGTGGGAGGATATAGTCACAAGACAGCGGCGTTTGCGGACGACCTGTTAATTTTTACGACCAACCCGGAAACCTCTCTGCCCGAACTGACAAAAATCTTTGATGAATTTGGGAAGCTGTCATACTTTAAGGTAAACTTAGAAAAATCAGAGATATTAAACATAACCCTAGCTAGAAAGCAAACGGAAGCCCTAAAGAGTACGTCCCAACTGCAATGGCCAAATGATTCGATCAAGTATTTAGGAATGAAACTACCAGCGAACCCTGACAATATTTACAAGCTTAACTATCAGCCACTACTAGTCTCGATTGAGAATCAAATCTCTACACTGCAGATCCCATTCCTGTCTTGGTTTGGCAGAAAAAATTTACTGCAAACTTATATTCTACCGAAGCTTACCTACCTCCTGCAAATCGCCCCAATTAAACTACCGTCACTATACTTTACCAAATTACAAAGAATGTTCACCAGATTTCTTTGGGATAGGGGTAAGCCCCGATTAAGCTACAACATACTCTCCAAAAAGAAACTAGAGGGAGGGATTAACTTGCCGAATGCACGACAGTACTACAAAGCAGTTCAAATGAACAGATGGGCAGAATTGTTATCCTCTAATTACAGGAATCTGTACTTAGATCTGGAAAGGTCGCAGCTCACGGTTAGCAACCAATTGCTACTGTGGGGTATTAACAATCTCAAAGAGAGAGAAGGAAGACAGGGAATTCTAATACAAGGACCCATTGAAATAATTCAAAAATCTATGAAAACAGGACCCCTGTTGAGCTCCCCCTCACCGGCCAGTCTTATACCATACATGATAGACCACAAACGAAATCCAGAAATGTCTTTCTGGAATAGGCTTCATAAGCTACACCTAAAAGACATAATTGTTCTAGAGCGGTCAGTAATGGAAACAGCTACAATTATATTCAGTGAATGCAAAATAAATGATTTTCTACAACAGCACTCTATAAAACAGGCTATGCAAGCCATTCATAACATCTACCAACCCTATCAACCTATAACACAGATGGAGGCTTACATATCAGGCAATAAGCCCAACAAAGGAAGAGTAGCCTTGATTTACAACACAATGTCCCAATCAGTCCAGACAACAAAGCCAAAGTACCTTAGGCAATGGGAGAGAGACCTAGGAGAAGAGTTCACAGAGATGGAAACTAAAAAGATTCTAGGCAACTCCACAGGGTTCTCTAGATGTATCAGGATTCAGGAAAATTCATTTAAATTGCTAACCAGATGGTATAAGACACCAACTTTCCTGCACAAAATCAACACTGAATGTACATCAGAATGTTGGAGATGTAGAGATGGAGAAGGCACATATTTACATCTATGGTGGGATTGCCCAACAATTAAACCCTTTTGGGAAAAGGTCCTGAGAGAGATAGAAGACATATGTAGTCTGTGTATACCGAGAGACCCTAGTCTTATCCTTCTCTGGCGTCCAACGGAGATCTTCCAGCCAAAGAAGCACGACCTAGCTACGCATCTGCTGATGACTGCTAGATTATTAATACCTGCATTTTGGAAACAAGATAAGGCCCCCACAATAGAATTATGGAAGAATAGAGTGGCTGAAATATATAGGATGGAAGAACTTGTGTGGGCAAGTGGGAACAGAGAGAAATTTTTAAAATCATGGGAAAAATGGATAGAGTACGACAGGAAGAGTATAAATGACAATGAGACTTAAGTACTATAGAGGAACAGTGGATAGATATGTAATATGAGAGATAAAATAAAATCAGAATAACTGCAGTTTATAATTAGAGATGAGCGAACATGCTCGTCCGAGCTTGATGCTCGGTCGAGCATTAGGGTACTCGAAACTGCTCGTTACTCGGACGAATACTTCGCCCGCTCGAGAAAATGGCAGCTCCCGCCGTTTTGCTTTTTGGCGGCCAGAAACAGAGCCAATCACAGGCCAGGAGACTCTGCACTCCACCCAGCATGACGTGGTACCCTTACACGTCGATAGCAGTGGTTGGCTGTCCAGATCAGGTGACCCTGGGATAGACTAGCCGCTGGCCGCGCTGCTCGGATCATTCTGTCTCTGGATGCCGCTAGGGAGAGAGCTGCTGCTGGTCAGGGAAAGCGTTAGGGTGTTCTATTAGCTTACTGTTAGGCAGGAGTGATTCTCAAAGAACCCAACAGCCCTTCTTAGGGCTACAATAACGTTCTACTTTTTTTATTTTAATTTGCATCTTTTACCATTTTGTGAGGAATTAGCAGGGGGACTTGCTACCGTTGTGTTTAGCTCTTAGTGGCACACATATCCATAGCAAAGACCGAAGTGGGAAAATTCAGTAGGGGTTGGATTTCTATTAGGCAATAACTCAGTGTCATCTCATCTGGCATAGTAGTGTGCTTCCTTTGATACTTGGCTAGAAAATAGCCATAGGAGAATACAAACAGCTTCTTGAAGCCTACAGTAGCGTTCTATATATTTGATTTCTGGTTGATCTGCTGGTGGCTGTAGTTTCTGCAGTGCATGTACTTGCCAATTCTGAGCAATTTGTAGTGAGACTTGCGACCGCTGTGTTCTGCGCTTAGTGGCGCACATATCCATAGCAAAGGCCGAAGTGGCAAAATTCAGTAGGGGTTGGATTTCTATTAGGCAATAACTCAGTGTCATCTCATCTGGCATAGTAGTGTGCTTCCTTTGATACTTGGCTAGAAAATAGCCATAGGAGAATACAAACAGCTTCTTGAAGCCTACAGTAGCGTTCTATATATTTGATTTCTGGTTGATCTGCTGGTGGCTGTAGTTTCTGCAGTGCATGTACTTGCCAATTCTGAGCAATTTGTAGTGAGACTTGCGACCGCTGTGTTCTGCGCTTAGTGGCACACATATCCATAGCAAAGACCGAAGTGGGAAAATTCAGTAGGGGTTGGATTTCTATTAGGCAATAACTCAGTGTCATCTCATCTGGCATAGTAGTGTGCTTCCTTTGATACTTGGCTAGAAAATAGCCATAGGAGAATACAAACAGCTTCTTGAAGCCTACAGTAGCGTTCTATATATTTGATTTCTGGTTGATCTGCTGGTGGCTGTAGTTTCTGCAGTGCATGTACTTGCCAATTCTGAGCAATTTGTAGTGAGACTTGCGACCGCTGTGTTCTGCGCTTAGTGGCGCACATATCCATAGCAAAGGCCGAAGTGGCAAAATTCAGTAGGGGTTGGATTTCTATTAGGCAATAACTCAGTGTCATCTCATCTGGCATAGTAGTGTGCTTCCTTTGATACTTGGCTAGAAAATAGCCAGAGGAGAATACAAACAGCTTCTTGAAGCCTACAGTAGCGTTCTATATATTTGATTTCTGGTTGATCTGCTGGTGGCTGTAGTTTCTGCAGTGCATGTACTTGCCAATTCTGAGCAATTTGTAGTGAGACTTGCGACCGCTGTGTTCTGCGCTTAGTGGCGCACATATCCATAGCAAAGGCCGAAGTGGCAAAATTCAGTAGGGGTTGGATTTCTATTAGGCAATAACTCAGTGTCATCTCATCTGGCATAGTAGTGTGCTTCCTTTGATACTTGGCTAGAAAATAGCCAGAGGAGAATACAAACAGCTTCTTGAAGCCTACAGTAGCTTTCTATATATTTGATTTCTGGTTGATCTGCTAGTGGCTGTAGTTTCTGCAGTGCATGTACTTGCCAATTCTGAGCAATTTGTAGTGAGACTTGCGACCGCTGTGTTCTGCGCTTAGTGGCGCACATATCCATAGCAAAGGCCGAAGTGGCAAAATTCAGTAGGGGTTGGATTTCTATTAGGCAATAACTCAGTGTCATCTCATCTGGCATAGTAGTGTGCTTCCTTTGATACTTGGCTAGAAAATAGCCAGAGGAGAATACAAACAGCTTCTTGAAGCCTACAGTAGCGTTCTATATATTTGATTTCTGGTTGATCTGCTGGTGGCTGTAGTTTCTGCAGTGCATGTACTTGCCAATTCTGAGCAATTTGTAGTGAGACTTGCGACCGCTGTGTTCTGCGCTTAGTGGCGCACATATCCATAGCAAAGGCCGAAGTGGCAAAATTCAGTAGGGGTTGGATTTCTATTAGGCAATAACTCAGTGTCATCTCATCTGGCATAGTAGTGTGCTTCCTTTGATACTTGGCTAGAAAATAGCCATAGCAATAGGATAGGATTGTTTGGTTTTAAAAACTCAAAAAAAAAAAAAAAACACAAAAAAAAAAAAAAAAACACAAAAAAACACCAAAAAAAACAAAAAGAAGTAAAAAAAAAAAAAAGTTATAACTCTCATTTTAAAAATGTTTAACCCGAGGGCTAGGGGTAGAGGACGAGGGCGGGGACGTGGGCGTCCAACTACTGCAGGGGTCAGAGGCCGTGGTCCTGGGCGGGGTGAGACACCACCTGCTGATGAGGGAGCAGGGGAACGCCGCAGAGCTACACTCCCTAGGTTCATGTCTGAAGTTACTGGGACTCGTGGTAGAGCACTGTTGAGGCCAGAACAGTGCGAACAGGTGATGTCGTGGATTGCTGACAATGCTTCGAGCAATTTGTCCACCACCAGTCAGTCTTCCACGCAGTCCACCCATGTCACCGAAATCCCCACTCCTCCAGCTCCTGCACTTCAGCCTCCTCCCCCCCAGTCTGCCCCCTCCCAGGAAAATTTGGCATTTGAACCGGCATACTCTGAGGAACTGTTTTCTGGACCCTTCCCACAGTCACAAACCACTTGTCCGGTTGCTGCTGAGCAATTTTCCGATGCCCAGGTTTTCCACCAGTCACAGTCTGTGGGTGATGATGACCTTCTTGACGTAGTGGAAGTGTGTAAAGAGGTGTCCGACGATGAGGAGACACGGTTGTCAGACAGTGGGGAAGTTGTTGTCAGGGCAGGAAGTCCGAGGGGGGAGCAGACTGAGGGATCGGAGGATGATGAGGTGACAGACCCAAGCTGGGTTGAGAGGCCGGGTGAACACAGTGCTTCTGAGACGGAGGAGAGTCCTCGACCTGAACAGGTTGGAAGAGGCAGTGGTGGGGCCAGACGGAGAGGCAGGGCCAGAGCTGGTGCATCAGCGCCACTGTCAACTAGTGAAGCTCCCGTGGTGAGGGCTCTTGCGGCGAGGGCTAGATCTTCAGAAGTGTGGAGGTTCTTTTAGGAAACACCGGATGACCGACGGACTGTGGTGTGCAACATTTGCCAAACCAGGCTCAGCAGGGGTTCCACCACTACTAGCTTAACTACCACCAGTATGCGCAGGCATATGAATGCTAAGCACCCCACTCAGTGGCAACAAGCCCGTTCACCTCCGGCCGTGCACACCACTGCTCCTTCCCCTGTGTCAGCTGCTAGTCAGCCCCCTGCCCAGGACCCTGGCACAAAAACCCCATCGTCGCCTCCACGATCCTCCACAGCATCCACCAGCGTTCAGCTCTCCATACCCCAGACGCTGGAGCGGAAACGCAAATATAGTGCAACCCACCCGCACGCCCAAGCCCTTAATGTGCACATCTCCAGATTGCTTAGCCTGGAGATGCTGCCCTATAGGCTAGTAGAGACCGAGGCCTTTCGCAACCTCATGGCGGCGGCCGCCCCTCGGTATTCGGTCCCCAGCCGCCACTACTTTTCCCGATGTGCCGTCCCAGCCCTGCACCAGCACGTGTCAGACAACATCATCCGTGCCCCCCACTATATATCGCTGACGGCACATTGGGTTAACTTGGTGGAGGCTGGGACCGAGTCTGACCCTGGGGCTGCTCATATACTGCCGACGCCGAGGATTGCGGGGCCTACCTCGGTCCAGGTGTTTCAGGCCTACTATGCCTCCTCCTCCTCCCACCCCTCCTCCACCTCCTCCTCCGAACTACCATCCGTGGGCACGGCGCCATCAGTCGGTAGCTCTAGGCACAGCAGCAGTGCCGTCGCTAAGCGACAGCAGGCGGTGCTCAAACTGCTGAGCCTAGGCGACAAAAGGCACACCGCCCAAGAGCTATTACAGGGCATCACGGCGCAGACTGATCTGTGGCTGGCACCGCTGAACCTCAAGCCGGGAATGGTTGTGTGTGACAACGGCCGTAACCTGGTGGCGGCTCTGCAACTCGGCAGACTGACACATGTGCCATGCCTGGCCCATGTGTTAAATCTGATAGTGCAGCGTTTCCTCAAGACATACCCCAATCTGTCTGATTTGCTCACGAAGGTGCGCCGCATCTGTGCGCATTTCAGGAAGTCCAGCCCAGATGCTGCCACTCTCAGGGCAGCGCAGCGCCGCCTCCAACTGCCCGCTCACCGACTGTTGTGCGACGTGCCCACGAGGTGGAATTCAACACTGACCATGTTATCCAGAGTTTACCAGCAGCGCAGAGCGATTGTAGACTGCCAGATGTCAACTTCCACCAGAACTGGTAGTCAGGTCAGTCAGCTTCCTCAAGTCTACAATGAGGAGTGGACGTGGATGTCTGATATCTGTCAGGTGCTGAGTAACTTTGAGGAGTCAACACAGATGGTCAGTGGCGATGCCGCCATCATCAGCCTCACCATCCCGCTGCTTGGCCTGTTGAAAAACTCTCTGGTCAGCATGAAGTCGGAAGCTTTGCGCTCGTCACAAGAGACGGGGGAAGAATATTCCCTTGTTGATAGCCAAAGCACCCTGAGGTCTGTTTCTCAGCGCATATCGGAGGAGGTGGAGGTGGAGGAGGATGAGGAGGAAGAGGAGGAGAATGTTGGCGAGACACAAGAGGGGACCATTGTTGAGTCCTTCACTGTTCAGCGTGTATGGGCAGAAGAAGAGGAGTTGGAGGAGTTGGAGGAGGAGGAAATGGACAGTCAGGCCAGTGAGGGGAGTGAATTCTTACGCGTTGGTACTCTGGCGCATATGGCAGATTTCATGCTAGGCTGCCTATCCCGTGACCCTCGCGTTCAAAGAATTTATTCCAGCACCGATTACTGGGTGTTCACTCTCCTGGACCCACGGTACAAGCAAAATCTTCCCACTCTCATCCCTGGAGAGGAAAGGAGTGTGAGAATGCATGAATACCAGCAGGCCCTGGTGCACAAGCTGAAACAGTATTTCCCTTCTGACAGCGCTAGCGGCAGAGTGCGTAGTTCTGCGGGACAAGTAGCGAGGGAGAGTAGGCGAGCAGGCAGCTTGTCCAGCACTGGCAAGGGTACGCTTTACAAGGCTTTTGCCAGCTTTATGTCACCCCAGCAAGACACTGTCACCTGTCCCCAGTCTCGGCAGAGTAGGGCTGATCTTTACAGAAAGATGGTGAGGGAGTACGTAGCTGACCATACCATCGTCCTAAATGATCACACAGCTCCCTACAACTACTGGGTTTCAAAGCTGGACATGTAGCACGAACTGGCGCTGTACGCCTTGGAGGTTCTTGCCTGCCCTGCCGCTAGCGTCTTGTCCGAGCGGGTTTTCAGTGCAGCTGGTGGCATCATCACCGATAAGCGTACACGCCTGTCGACTGACAGCGCTGACAGGCTGACGCTTATTAAAATGAATAAAGGCTGGATTTCTCAGAATTTCCAATCTCCACCAGGTGAAGGAAGCTCAACCTGAATAATTGATCCACTCCTCCTCCTCCTCCTCATTTTCCTCCTTCTCCTCCTCTTTGTACAGTAAAGCAGAGGAAAATGGCTATTTTTTGACAGGGCCCACTGGCTCTTGCTATAGTACTTCATGCATTTAATTTTTCTGGAGGGCCACCTACCCGGTCCTCTGTTTGAAACAATTTTTGTGAGTGCCACATACAGGCACTCAATCTATTCCATTTTTCTGGAGGGCCACCTACCCGGTCCTCTGTTTTAAAAAATTTTTGGGACTGCCACATACAGGCACTCAATCTATTCCATTTTACTGCAGGGCCACCTACCTGCTCCTCTGGTTTGAACAATTTTTGGGACTGCCACATACAGGCACTCAATCTATTCCATTTTACTGCAGGGCCACCTACCTGCTCCTCTGGTTTGAACAATTTTTGGGACTGCCACATACAGGCACTCAATCTATTCCATTTTACTGGAGGGCCACCTACCTGCTCCTCTGGTTTGAAACATTTTTGGGACTGCCACATACAGGCACTCAATCTATCCCATTTTACTGGAAGGCCACCTACCTGCTCCTCTGGTTTGAAAAATGTTTGGGACTGCCACATACAGGCACTATCCAAATTAAATTGTCTCCATAGCAGCCTCCACACGTTGTCTCCATTGCTACCTCCAAAAGTCGTCCATATAGCTGCCTCCATACATCGTCCCTTTATCAAACGAGGTGTGTCAGGCAGAAATTTGGGTTGTTTTCATGGATTCCACATCAAAGTTGTTAACTTTGTCGCCACCCTGCTGTGTTATCCACAAAATATACTGGCAAACTTTTACCATTTAGGGATATTATTTCAGCGCTTCTTGCGCATCTGTTTACATTCCCCTCACCCGGCATATCCTAAACTTATAAGAACGCTACTACACTTGATCTTATACAAAAGGTTCTTAGAAGTGCTGTTTGGGGAGTAGCCTAGAGACAGGGGCTTGGATTGGCGAAAGCTCGCCTGGCAGCGGAACGCCAGCTCCATGCGCATCATGCGCTTCTTGCGCATCTGTTTACATTCCCCTCACCCGCCATATCCCAAACTTATAAGAACGCTACTACACTTAACTTGGTGCAGGCTGGGACCGAGTCTGACCCTGGGGCTGGTCATATACTGCCGACGCAGAGAATTGCGGGGCCTACCTCGGTCCAGGTCTCAAAGGCCTACTATACCTCCTCCCACCCCTCCTCCACCTCCTCCTCCTCTGAATTACCATCCGTGGGCATGGCGCCATCAGTCGGTAGCTCTAGGCACAGCAGCAGTGCCGTCGCTAAGCGACAGCAGGCGGTGCTGAAACTGCTGAGCCTAGGCGATAAAAGGCACACCGCCCAAGAGCTATTACAGGGCATTCCACATCAAAGTTGTTAACTTTGTCGCCACCCTGCTGTGTAATCCCCAAAATATACTTGCAAACTTTTACCATTTAGGGATATTATTTCAGCGCTTCTTGCGCATCTGTTTACATTCCCCTCACCCGCCATATCCTAAACTTATAAGAACGCTACTACACTTGATCTTATACAAAAGGTTCTTAGAAGTGCTGTTTGGGGAGTAGCCTATAGACAGGGGCTTGGATTGGCGAAAGCTCGCCTGGCAGCGGAGCGCCAGCTCCATGCCAAGATCCAACTAACATAGTTTTAACTGCAGCACCTTTAATCTACTACTAGTTCACTGCCTCCATACATGGTCCCCTTATCAAACGAGCTGTGTCAGGCAGAATTTTGGGTTGTTTTCATGGCTTCCATGTTAACTTTGTCGCCACCCTGCTGTGTAATCCACAAAATATACTGGCAAACTTTTATCATGTACCGATATTATTTGAGCGCTTCTTGCTCACCTCCTTTGGTTCCTCTCTGCCACCCATTGGTTTGAAGCCTGAGTCCATTTAGGGTATGTCGCCATGACACTCTCTAGCCTGCTGCCGCTGCCTCTGCATGCCGTCCCCTATAGTGTCAGGGTCAATTATTGGATGTTTTAGATGCTATCTAGCTTCATTCTGTCACTCTGTCATGGCCATGCTGTTGCCCATAATTTTGGCATAATGGTGCGATTATGCAGCCTCAGAGGCATCCATGCATGCTGCCCCTGCTGTTTCCTGTCCATTTCCGTGGTGTTTCCATCCTTTTCTGAGGTTCCCAGGTGTTTGGCCAAGCTTCCCTGTGCAGAGCCTTGGTCCCCTTGAAAAATGCTCGAGTCTCCCATTGACTTCAATGGGGTTCGTTATTCGAGACGAGCACTCGAGCATCGGGAAAAGTTCGTCTCGAATAACGAGTACCCGAGCATTTTAGTGTTCGCTCATCTCTATTTATAATGTTTCCCCCCCCCAATCCCCCAGAATTTCTTCACCTTAATGTCTAGCACAATGACCATATACTCTTATATCCCCATCCCCCCCCCCCCCCCCAACTTCTGCCCAGGAGTGAGGAGTGAGGAATGAGGAGTGCAGCGGGTAAAGAGAAATGTAATTAATAAAACACATTTGGTTTTCTCTTCTGTTTATGGTTGTGTAGTTGACTGTATACTAAAAACTCTATAAGGAGCCCAGCTGCTTTGGCAATGGTTTATTATTTTGATTATTATAGTTCTTATATATCGGGCATGCAAAGACCCAATGAAAATAAAAGAAGGTACTAGGAAAGATGCTTAGAAAGTAAGGTCTAGAGGCATAGAAGGTATTCAAGATGTAGAGTTAAATCAAGATAAGTGTGTGGAGAGGCCAGGCAAATATTACAAGATTACAAGATTCATAAATACAGGGCTGCGCCCCGGAATGCCTCAGGCTGTTAAAATAATCTGGTTTAAGCTGCATAACTGTGAGGATTTATCAAATGTACCCCATGAAAATTGAAAACTGAAAAATAGATGTCTGGTTGTGTTTTCCCTTTCCACATGCATTTTTGTATGACATTTAAATGTTAAAATGCGTTGTATTTGTATTTTTATAAAAATGAATAAAGAAAGTTTTAAAACAAAACAGATAACACTATAGGGAATGGAGGGTGAATTTTAGACTGTCTATACGTGTAGCCCTATGGGGAATGGAGAATGAACGGAAGACTGTTTATACATGAAACACTATGGGGAATGGAGGAAGAAGGGAGCACTGCCTATACATGCAACACCATGGGGAATGGAGAGTTAATGGCGGATTGTCTAAACATGTAAGTCTATGGGGAATGGAGGATGAAGGGAAGATGGTCTATACATGTAAGACTATGGGGAATGGAGGGTGAATGGAAGAGTGTCAATCGATGTACTATTATGGTGATTAGACGGTTAATGGCTGTCTATACATGTAACAATATTGGGAATGGAAGATGAAGGAAAAACTGTCTATACATGTAACACTATGGGGAATGGAGGATGAAGGGAAGACGGTCTATACATGATTCACTATGGGGAATGGAGGATGAAGGGAAGACTGTCTATACATGTAACACTATGGGGAATGGAAGGTTAATGGCTGACTGTCTATACATGTAACACTATTGTCCGACCTGAATGCACATCTGCCGCGATTCACAAAGATCGTGCACCTAATGTTCTATCGCTTCCCTGCTCAGGTCTGCCGGAGTTACCTTCTTCTTCTTGGTGTATATAAGTGCATTGTCTTGCGATACAAATTGAATGTTAAATCCCATGCTTAGTCTAAATCAGTGGGATCGTCCAACGGCCCACCCCGCGCTTTCTGTCGCATGAAAGCCGCTGCCACGCTGCGCCAAAATCCGATCACATGCGACACAAGAACCTGCTAAATATTTGGCACATCGCTGCAAATCCCGAAAATGTCTGGAAGTCCAAAAGAAATGCGATCCGCTGACCCTTAGTAAAGAAGCCCCTATGTGAAATAGAGGGTAAATCTGAGACTGGCTATACCTGTAACATTATGGAGAATGAAGTGGTTAATGGCTTACTGTCTATACATGTAACACTAGGGGAATGGAGGATATATGGAAGAGTGTCTATACATGTTGCACTATGGGGAATGGAGGATGAAGGGAAGACTGTCTATACATGTAATACTATGACGAAAGGAAGGTGAAGGGAAGACCTTTTATACATGTAAAACTTCGGGGAATGAAGGGTAAATGGCAGTCCCTACATTCACTTTCTGTATTTGTTAATGGTGAGTATTTAACATATTTCTAGAATGTAGAAGTAGATCCACACTAGCCTTCAAAACTGCAGAATTTGTCCACTACATTCCTGCATTTAGAATCAGCAGTATTTTACAATAGAAACAAAGTAGGATTTACAAAATCTAATCCCCATGTTTGAGAAAAAACATGCACATCATTCTTGCTGAAATTGACATCAGTATAGATTTTATATCTGCAGAGAATGAATTATATGTAGCGCATCCTGACACCAGTATGAAGGGGTGAAATCTATGACAAATCCAAAGCTGAGAAACTTCCCTGACTATGTTTATTCCAAAACCCTGGAGGTTGCAGGAATCAAATGGGATATTTACTACTGATATTACTTCTACAGTGTATATAGCTTTTAAACCATTAAGATACAAAAGCCGATGCAATTTTGGGACCCTTTAAGATCCAGACCCATTTTAATTTTAGAATTTTTCCCGCTTCACCTTCTTGAAGCCATAACTATTTTATTTCTGCTTTTATAGAGGTGATTCTTTCTTCAGTATAGTTCACTGATGTATTGTAGTGTATTATAAATGTCACCAAACTCATACAATATACTGCATTACTTCAGAATTTTATACACTGCCTATATCAGTGGTGGCGAACCTATGGCACTGGTGCCAGAGGTGGCACTCAAAGCCCTTTCTGTGGGCACCCAGGCCATCAACAGAGATGACTCCAGGTATCTTCCTACAGTCCCAGACAGACCAGGACTTGCTGTGCACAGAGCTATATTAAAGTGACAGCTCAACCTGGGACTATTTTCTGCTTTATTGGTGTCCTCAGGGTGCTGGTATCAATGAAAGCTGTGACAGAGAAGGGAGTATAAATCACAAATTAAATTTCTGTGTTGGGCACTCGGCCTCTAAAAGGTTCGCCATCACTGGCCTATATACTGCATTCTCATTACAGTGCATTCTATGTGTGGGAGTTAACTGGCCTAGGACAATTTGTGGTTGTGGCATTTGGCGTCTATATGATGACCTCCATGTGCCTGTGCCACTTAAGGTCTTGCAGCCGCTTTAGAGCACAGCATCCATCTAAAGGATTAACAGCTGCAAACTTTATCTGAATCAATCATAGCTGTTGGCAGGATATGTTTGCTATATAATAATGCTTTGACCAACTATGTATGGAAAGGCCAATATAGCCATTTTAATATTTTAGAACAGAAAATTTTATTGTCAGCATGTAAAACATGCCAATGTTTTTTTTTGGAGGATGGGAAAAGGAAAACTATGCTTCTGGTAATGACCAGGGAAATTTGAGATTGTCCTTTTCTTCCCAACACTAGAACCCAACAAACTAAGCCTATACTTCTGTTAAGTAGAGCTAAAAGAAAGACATAACTGAGTGATGCAGAAAGTGACCCTGCACATTTAAGTGTTTAACCAAACAGGATTTCACAACACAAACACCAAGACCAAATAACAAAGACAAAAGGAGGAGAGATAATGAGTCAAAAATGTACAATTATTTATTAATTCATCAAATACAAACAGAATACATTGGGGGTCATTTACTAAGGGCCTGAATTGCGTTTCGACTGGTTATCCAAAAATTTCCAATTTTTGCCGATTTTCCCTGAATTGCCCCGGGATTTTGGCGCACACAATCGGATTGTGGCGCATCGGCACCGGCATGCACAGGACGGACAACGGGGGCGTGGCCATACGAAAACCTGATGGATCCGGAAAAAAACGCCGAATATAAAAAAAAAGTTTTGCTGGACACGCGCTTACCTGCACCCAGCGTAGGACAGTGAACTTCAGTGCACTCAGATGAACTTCAGCACAGCAGCGACACCTGGTGGACATCGGGGGAACTACCTTAGTGAATTGCCGGAAGACCCGAATCCGCTGCAGAGAACGCACCGCTGGATCGCGAATGGACCGGGTAAGTAAATTTGCCCCATAGAGTTTAAAAATGTGAAAAGCACATAACTGCAAAAAAATGTCTTCAGGGTGGATACAATTGTCCCCCTGGAAACAATTAAATTGGCCACCGAACCCCCCCCCCCTCTGATTTTATAAAGTACTATAAGGTCCAGTATACAAAATGATGTGCAATCATCCATACAAGCAGGGAATCCTAACATGGAATGCTGAAAAACAACATACCATCCATGAAAAGTATTCAAGTTCAGATAAATCTGAATCATCATGTGGTTTTCATGCAAAACTCCCACTGGGAAAAAAAAAAGATGAAACAAATGCCAAAAATCTGCATTAAAACACACAGAAAATGAAACACTAAATAAGACAAATCTGCATGAAAAATTGCACATAAAAACAGTGCTTTTCGGGTACGTAGCTATACTTACTGAACATGGTGTCACCACAGACCTTTACACGAAACCGACGGATAGGAACACCCTCCTGTGTTATGAGAGTAGTCATCCTCGTCCCATGCTAAACTCACTTCCCCTTAGTCAGTTTCTACGGGTAAAAAGAATCTCCTCAGACAGTGATAAGTACCAGAGGAACATAAGACATATGGTCAATAAATTCCGACAAAGGGGCTATCCGAGACGGGTTATTGACAGAAATCTGACTGCCGCACAAAACAAAGACAGACACGAACTTTTATTACCTGTTGAAAAGAAGGAGGGCACCCCTAGAATCCCATTTGTGTCCACGTTCAGTAATAACAGCACACAAGTTTCGGACATTATACGTAAACACTGGCTGATTTTGGCCAGTGACCCCTCCGGCATCCCGGAGTTTAAAAATCCTCCACTGCTTTCATTCCGACGGTCCAGAAACATCAGGGACCGCCTGGTAAAATCAGATATCGGCCCTTTGAGGAGAACTACACAAAAAACCTTAACTGGAGTATCCAGAGTGGGAAGTTTCCCCTGCCGCTCATGTGTTAATTGTTCTTACATCATCAAAGAAGACACCTTTACTCACAATAATGTCACATATAAAATCAAGCATTACCTAGATTGCAATAGTGACTTTGTGATTTACAAGTTGACATGCCCATGTAATCTCATTTACATTGGAGAAACCACCCTTGATCTTAAAACTAGACTGACACAGCACAGATACACCATCTGAAAAAAGAGGCTTGATTTACCAGTGAGTAGGCACTTCACTGAAAAGGGCCATAAAGAATCTGAATTGAAATGTCAAATAATTGATCGCATTTCTCCCTCCAGAAGAGGAGGAAATAGGGAATCTATATTAAGGAAAAAGGAACTGGAGTGGATATACCGCTTACAGTCATTACAACCCCAGGGACTAAATATCGAATTCAACCTGACTAATATTATCTAATATGCTTAACTTAAGGGGTTGATGCCCTCCAGTGTACTCTGTTATGTCCTTTCCTGATTCCTCCGAAAGTAATAAGCGAATAAATGTAGGGGATACCCCCCTCCAGTCTCTTTCATACTAACACTGCATTTTGTTTGTTCTACTTTAGATCCTCCTAAGGTTGGACCCAGAGACCCCACACGCCTGCAAAATTCTTCGGCATACAATATGTTGTCAGCTGCATCGGAAACTTCCTCCCGGAAATATAGCGACCTCTTTCTTTGATTGCTCCTCTTCTTTCTATCTGTGTCCGCAGATAGTGGGAACCGATGGGACGATAAGGAGTCACATACAGAACTGCTACCTCACGGTCCTATAGTGCTCCACTAGTCCCTGTGTTAACACACTGTTCACACAGTGTGTGCCCGGTTCTCACTGCGACTTCCACTTGGACAGATTATCTCTGTCTTATATTTTCTCAACACTGGGAACCGATGGGACGATAAACGGGTACACACGGAGCTGCTACTTTACGGTTCCATTATGTTCCACTTGTCCCACAATTACACACTGTCCACACAGTGTGTGTCCGATCCCCAAAATAATTCTTTTATACTTACCTCTATACAGCTCTTCTGTTCTTCGCCTGATTCCCTTAACCAATATGGTCGTCGAGCTCCCAAAGGATGCCGTGCGCATGCGCGGCATGGGGCTGATCAAGTGACATACTGTTTTCCCGGCCTTGGTATGTTTTCCTCAGTAGCGGCATCCTAATTTGCATCAAAATTATCAATGACGATGGGGCGGTCCTATACTAGTAGCGCATTACTACTGTTTTTAACATGCACTGCACTTATATTTTTCACTGTAGCACTTGCACTTTACTTGTATATATTGATCAATTATGTATCACATTATTGTATATTGAAAAATTCATCTGTATCAATTTATTGCACAAACAATTGTTCGACCAACCAGGAAGCAGGTTGGTCCATATATAGAAATGCTGGGCACTATGCTGTATGCTTGAAAAAGGTGGATACACCGAAACGTCGCATCTGAAATAAAAGATCATCCTGATTTAATCTACTAACTGGAGTGCTGCTGCTTTCCTTGAATATACCATTTGGCCCTTGCCACGGACATCCAGATTTTTTGCACCCAGGCCATTTGGTTGTGCTGCCTTGGACTTCTTTTTTTCTATAGGTCAAGGCAGAGAGCAGAGGAGCATAGTCAGGAACGGAACCGGGGTCACAACGGTAAATAACAATAATAGTGCAGGGCATCAGACAAAGCTTTCCCTAGGGCACAAGGCACGAAGATCCGGCAGGGTGTTCAGGAAGAGGAAGGCTCGTATGCTCTTCCTGAAAATGGCCAGCGCCAATTAACAACACGCTGTCCCTTTAAATTTGGAGGAGCTGGCCCGCGCCGTAGGAGTTGGGAATGCACGTGAATGGCGGAAAAAGTCAGAACAGGAGCCGGCGAAATGGGTCGTTGAACAACCCGTGACAGTACCCCACCCCCCTTCAGTTTCCCTCTTTTCTTGGGCTGAAGGAATCTCTGCAGGAGATCATGGTCCAGGATATTGTCCTCAGGCTCCCAAGATCTCTCCTTCGGCCTGAACCCCTTCCAGGCAACCCAGAAGAACCGCTTACCACTCACTGTTCTCATATCAAGGATCTCCTCTACTTCATAGATGTCGGAGGAGTCAGTCACAGGAGCAGGAGGGGGTACTTGCCGGGAGAAGCGGTTGAGGATGACATGCTTGAGCAGGGAGACATGGAAGGAGATTGAGATGCACATGGTGGGTGGAAGGCGCAGCTTGTAGGACACCGGATTGATGCGAGTCAGCACCTCCAAAGGACCAAGGAATCATAGACCAAGCTTGTATCCAGGAATCTTCAACTTGAACGTACATGAAGGACAACCAGACTTTGTCACCAGGAGAGAAGACAGGAGGAGGCCTGCGTCTCTTGTCAGCCTGGAGTTTGGTTCGGTCAGAAGCCTGTAACAAGGAAACATGAGTCTTCTCCCAGATGGAGTTCGGATCTCGTACCAACTCAGCAGGAAAGTCCAAGGACACAGGCAGAGGAAGAGGAGGGCATGGATGCAGTCCATAATTGATGAAAAACAGTGCAGAGCTGGCAGATGCAGAATCCAGGGAGTTATAGGAAAACTCCACCCACGGCGCTAGAGTGGACTTGTCGTCTTACGGGAGGAAACAAAATGATGAATACAGCAGCCCAGAGTGTGGTTCACTCTCTCCACCTGACCTTTAGACTGTGGGTGACAGGCAGAGAAAAAGTCCAATTTTATCTGGAGCTGGTCACAGAGGGATCTCCAGAACTTAGACACAAATTGAAACCCTGGATCAGACAGGATGTGTAGAGGAAGACCATGCACTTGGAAGATATGCTGATAGAACAAGCTGGAAATACGTGGCACAGTCGGAAGATATGGAAGAGGGACAAATTGGGACTTCTTAGAAAACCTGTCCTTCACCACCCAGATGACCATATTGTCCAAGGAAGGTGGAAGGTCTGTGACAAAGTTCATAGCCACGTGCGACCATGTGCGACCAGGGATGACTGGGTATTGGTAACAGAGGCAAGAGACCAGATGGTTTCAGGTGGGAAGGCTTATTACAGACACAGGAAGTGCAGGACCCCACAAAGTATCCAAATTCTTTGACCAAATCAAGTCACCAGTAGTAGCGGGAGATGAGGGCCACGAACCGTTGCTCCCAAAGGTGCCCAGCCAGGCATGACGAATGTCCCCAAGACAAAATCCTCTTCCACAGTGCAGGTCGGACATACATATTACCAGGGGGAAGCTGCCAAAGATACACTGGAGTGGCAACAACCAATTGTTCCGGAGAAATAATATGCCTAGGAACTGGCTCTTCTCCAACGACATCTGAGGCACGGGAAAGAGCATAAGCTTTGAGATTGTTCTCCCCAGGTTGAAAGTGGATTAACAGATTGAAGCGTGAGAAGAAAAGTGACCAACGGGCCTGCCTAGGATTAAGATGTTGTGCTGTCTGGAGATACAAGAGATTTTTATGATCTATATATACACAGACCGGATGGCGAGCTTCCTCCAAAAGATACCACCATTCTTCCAGGGCAAGTTCGATTGCTAAAAGTTCTCTATCCCCAATAGAGTAATTTCTCTCTGCGGGAGAAAAAGTTTTAGAAAAGAATCAGCACATGACTGTTCAGCCCTTAGGCCCTTTCTGGGTGTACACAGCCCCAGATCCTACGGAGGATGCATCCACTTCAAGAAGAAAAGGCTTCCCCTTGTCAGGCCTAGTGAGAACAGGAACTGAGGCAAAGGCAGACTATAGCTCTGATAAGTCCTCTTCAGCCGCCGAGGGCCAGAGGTGTGGATTGGCCCCCTTCTTGGTGAGCGCCATGAAAGGAAACAACAAAGTCGAAGAAGCTCCAAGACCCTCTGGACGTGGCCACTGCAGAACCACAGATAGTTTAGCAGGCTCTACCTGGAGACCTTTGTCAGAGATTATGTAGCAGAGGAAAGGAAGGCTTTGTTGGTAGAACAGACACTTCTGGAGCTTGGCGTAAAGATGATTATCCCCATAGAGAGATGCCACCAAGCAGTGGGACTGACACTCTAGACTCCAACGAAGAATTTCCCCTGTCATCCAGTATAGGACAGGTGCATGGAGCTGCAGCCACGGAAGACCCAGGATGAGAGACGAGGTAGAGCATGGAAGCACATAGAAGGACAGCCTCTTCTTACGTAAAACACCAACCTACAGGGAAATTGGCTAGGTGCGGTACCGACAGCATCGGAGAGGATTTGTCCGCTGACTGATGAGATGACCAGAGGCATCTCGAGAAGGACCACAGGGATGTGATCCCGGGAGACCAAAGCGGCATCCACGAAGTTCCCTGCAGAACCGGAGTCCAAGAAAGCAGAGACCTGGATCTGGTTGCAGGTGCCAATACTGACAAACACAGGAATAGTCAGGCATGGAGAAGCTTTGCTTATACCTAGGGATGCTTCTCCCTTCTCCCGGAAATGGATGGAGATGGACAGGACAAGTCCCAATGAAGTGCTCAGGACTGACACAATACAGACAGAGGTTTCCCTGAGGGCTTCTGAAATGATCCTGGGAGGAGATTCTGTCTCTGTCCACCTGCACAGGCTCCTCTGCAGGTGGTACGGCTGAAGGCCAGAGCATCCTTTGGAAAGCAGGAGCCAGGCGAGGTATATGTCATGGACAGCCTTGGGGTTGCTTGTGTCGTAACTCTTCAGCACGTTCCATAAACCGTACATCAATACGGGCGGCTAGGGTGATGAGAACACTCAGGGTAGATGGCAAGTCACGAGTGGCCAAAGCGTCCTTAACGTGAGAGAAAAGTCCCTTTTTGAATGTTGTGGACAGGGCCACATCGGTCCAGGAGAGTTCAGAGGCCAGGGTACGGAACTGGACAGCATATTCTCCCACAGACGAGTTCCCCTGGCACAGATTAAGCAGTACTTTCTCAGTAGAGGAGGCCCGTGCAGGTTCCTTGAACACTGACCGTAATTCTACAAGAAATGGTGCATGAGTAGCCATGACCGGATTGTCTCTGTCCCAAAGAGGGGTATCCCAGGCTAGGGCCTTCCCGAGGAGAAGGCTGATGATAAATGCCACCTTGGATCGCTTCGTGACAAATTGAGAAAACATGAGTTAAATGGGAGCACTGGGTAATAAATGCCTTGCATAGTTTGGGGTCCCCATTATACTTATCTGGCATATATAGTCATAGCCTAGGTTCAGCGGCAAGCAGGAGGAGCAGGAGGAGCAGGAGGACCCACAGAAGGAGCTGCAGGAGCTTGGTGCTGTGGCTGAGTTGCCATTAATTGCTGCAACATGGCGGTGAACCATCTTAGCTGTTCACCTTGCGCGGCAATGTGCTGGGACTGCAGGACCACGATGGTAAGACAGGACCAAATAGGTAGCGGAACCTCAGCGGGATCCATGGCCGGATCTTACTGTCAGGATCGGAGGTAGTGGATTCTTTGAACCACCGCGGATGATGACACAAGCCAACACCTGGGACCGGAGTCTAAGTAGCATACGGTCTTCACCAGAGCCCGCCGCAAAGCAGGATGGTCTAGCTGCGGCATGGTACCACCAGGTTGTTCCACAGGCGTGACTTGTCCGTGGTGGCAGCCAAGGTCGAGGTACAGGAACAGCATGCAATCTCATAGTCGGGGACAGGCAGGAGGTTAAGACATGCAGCACAATATCAGACTTGGGGACGTATCAATAGGTCAAGGCAGGAAGCAGAGGAGCATAGTCAAGAACGGAACCGGGATCACAACGGGAAATCACAATAATAGCGCAGGGCATCAGACAAAGGTTTTTCTAGGGCACAAGGCAAGAAGATCCGTCAGGGTGTGCAGGAAGAGGCAGGCTTAAATTCTCTTCCTGAAAATGGCAAGCGACAATTAACGTGCCAGCGGGGGGCAGAGGGTCACAGGTGTTTATAACTGTTTATTCAAATTAAACAGGAACCACATTCTAAAAGAAAAATCATGAACGGTTACAAAAACTGAGGTGAGAGGGTTTGAGGTGAGAGGGGGTATGATAGGGGGTTGCTGAAAAGAGAAGCTGGACAAACACCAACATATACACAATCAGATCAATAGATTGGGCCTCACATAAGAAAAATATCTAATTGACTTCACCTGACAATCTATTTAATGATATGCTCTGGCAAGCCTCATCTAGCACCCTCAGGGGCGTCTCCTATCAAGAATGAATGGTAAGCAAACACACATAGGAAGGAGCTTTACAAAAAATGGCAATAAATTGGAACCAGCAGAGGACCTCTCACTACTGGGTGTACACTGAGGAATTTTTGCATTTACATTACTGGACATGCTGCAGAATTAAGTGATGAAGTCAAGCTTATGGAAACCCCATTTGCATTTGGTCAATTTCAGATGAGCAATAAAACAAAAAATCTGTAACTGCATGGAAAGGGAGCCCATCGGTCCATGATTTTGAAGAGCTAAATGACCGAAAGGCACCAAAGAAAGCTTAACACAAGCAACTGTATGAATTCCTACAAATGATTGGAAGGAACGGCAATTGCTACGATAGATCAAAGGAAACTGGATGTAGAAAGTCAGGAATACTTCTAGCTCCTCTTTCAAAACCCTTTTAGTCTTGCCTAAAAAATGGCCAGTCACATCCTGGACTGATTGGGCCTTGAACCAGAATGCTAATACAGAGAGAGATCCCTAGCAATAAATGAGGAGGCAACACCTGAGCTAAAGTGATGAACCAAATAAGCTAACTGGGTAACCAGGTACTCATTACCACATGTAGGAGCACTGACTACTCAGACCACACAGACCATATAAGCAAATAGTTGCACCATGTCGAATGGAATCTGGCAAACTTGAATTGGGCAATGATGGGGAGAAAAGTTTGCCAAAGATACCACTATTGGGAATACTTATAAAAAGGCAATGTTGTGAATCAAACCTGATTTTCTCCACTCGAGTGGCCAAGATTCTGCCATCCATGCTCCCTGAAAGCATGCCCCAAAACTACCTGATCCTGATGCAGAAGTGTAGAATTCTAAATTGGCAGTAGTCAACCAGTCCTATAACCCAAAACATTTTTAAAGAAGTACACTTTAAAAACTGGGACCATATAGTAGTGGTTAGTAAGTGCTATAGTGTCAACTTAAAGAAGGCTTCTTTCTGTACTTCAAAATCATTGATATTAAAACAGATCAGAAAATGTTCTTAAGGAAGTACTCTATTCTTGCTTTAAAACTATCATCTAAAGCAGTGATGGCTAACCTATGGCGCTGGTGCCAGAGGGGGCACTCGGAGCCCTTTCTGTGGGCACTCAGGCCATCACCAGAGATGAATCCAGGTATCTTCCTGCAGTAACAGACAGCCCAGGACTTGCTGTGCACAGAGGTATTTTAAAGTGACAGCTCTACCTGGGACTATTTTCTGCTTTATTGGTGTCCTCAGGTGCTGGTATCAATGAAAACTGTGACAGAGAAGGGAGTATAAATCACAAATTCAATTTCTGTATTGGCACTTTGCGATAAATAAGCATGTCTTTGTTGAAGTTTGGGCACTCGGTCTCTAAAAGGTTTGCCATCACTGATCTAAAGCATCAAAATAGATGTTCAGGAAATGGAAGGGCAAAATACACAATACAAGAGCTGCTAAATTAGTTGATACGGTGTAACTTTTGCTTCAAGATAATCCTGTTATCATAATAAGAAATTTGTGTAGCTCTGGTAAAATCTTTTCAAATTTATCAACCCTATACTATTTCATTTATAAAAATAAATTCATAACATGATTAACATTGGTATCAGCTTATATTATTGATTTTCTTGAAATAAATTAGTTTGGACTCTTTAAACATTTCCTGAAATCACACTGGAGAAAAGAAAAGGCAAGTGTGTGAATAGTGGAAATGTCAGTTTGTAAAAGTAAAAATATTTTTTTCTTTTTGTGTGGAAATGTTATCAAATGTGCTGCATATAAAGGTCAAGTCCATAACTGAATGCTTCAGTGCACCTGTTTCCTCATAAACATGCCATTTCCCTGAAAATATCAGACCCATAGATCAATGTTCAACCAAAGTGCAATATTTGAACATTTACTGCATGCATGTCATTTTAAATTTCATTTCAGACTAATTGCTGCTCCTAATTGGATCATTTTAAGTAAAATGGCCTTCCACATACATCATAAAAAATTCCAAATCATTAAATCATGTACTTATACATAAGCAGACATTTTCAGTTCATTCTCCCGTGCGATTGCATAAAAGTACATCCTCTTTCACATGTGTACTTTGTATTTTCCTTAACTTTTCATAAAGCAAGTATAACTATAGATATCCTACTTTAAAAAATTAAATAAAATTTTAGTATGAAAACATATATGAAAGAATTTATGTTTGATAAAGTTTAACCCCTTAACACCATTTTTTGTTTTCGTGTTTTCACTCTCAGCTTCCAAAAAACCCATAACATCTGTTTATAAAAGTGTACTTTCTAAAGCTTGTTTTCTGTGTAGCAATTTGTTCTTCCTAGTCTCTGTATTTAGTAATCCATTTTATTTGGAAGTAAGCATGTGATAAAATTGATGCAAAAAACAAAAATGCATTTATGCCATATTATTGAGGCTTCTGTTCTTGGAGCTTTGCTGTGTGCTCTAATTGAGCTGTCTCTTTAAATTAAACCAAATTTATATAGGTTTGATTTTTTTTAATAATCACTAAAAATAAATATACAAAAAATGTAACTGTTATGTGCAAAGAAAAAATTACTTGGTTTTGCCACATTCTGAAGGAAATAACTTTTTTTTTCAGTGTATGGAACTGTGTAAAGTGGCATCTTGTGTGGGACGAATGTACATTTTCATTGTTACCATTTTGGGGACATTGGTAGACATTTATGTGCTATTTTTTGTTGAGACGGAACAAAACTTTCTCCTTAACATGTAAGGCTGGTTTCACACTGCTGTTGCCTGCCATACCGTAGCACGGCGGGCACACGGCAGTGCGCGGGGTGAGGTGGAGGAGGTGAGCGCTGCTCACCCGACCCCTCCCCATTGGGATATATGGCGTACGGCGCCCTATGCTGTAAAAAGATAGGACATATCCAATCTTTTCATGGGGTGCGGAGCGGTACGGTGCCACATGTGTGCTGCACCGTACCGCTCTGGTAGGGCGCCGCACGCCCATTGGCGTCTATGGGGGACGTATATTGGCCACATATAACTCAGCTGTATACGTCCCCCATACGGCAGTGTGAATGTAGCCTAAATGCATTGACAGTGGCATCTAAATAAAGCCCTTCATCTGTCACCGATATAACTATATGTCAAAATACAACAACTGTGGCTTTAGACATACTATTATGTGGATTTGCCACAAAAGATTGATTTTACCAAAATAAAATCTGCACAAGATCTGACATTCCTTTAACAATGTTTTAACAGCACCATAAGGTAGCAATTACACACTGCATTTGAATTGTATTTTGAAAAATAAATCAGAGGTCACAGGGAGGAGCTTGGCCGTTCGCATATGTATTAACAATTAACAACAAAGTCCTTTTTCATTTATGAGTTTAAATTTTTCACTGCCTACATTCAAAAATCTATTACTTTTTTAACCCATGTTCCGGGCCAGCAGCCTCACTCACAGAGCCGGGCTCTAGCGACGGTCTCTTTGCTTCAGTGCACGCTTACCCGCCTCCTAGGGTGTGCGCGCGCCGGCCATCCACAATTTAAAGGGCCAGCGCACCGCTAATTACCACTGGCCACCTGACAACCTCAGATCTCAGTGCTCAACATCTTCCTGCGCCCTCTGCTGGATCTTTGTGCTTCTATGCCTAAGAGAAAGCTTTGTTCCATACCGTTTGCGATTATCCTGATTTCCCGTTGTGATTTTGATTCTGTTCCTGACTCCGATCCCATGCTGCCTGTCCTGACCTACAACTACGTCCTTGACTCTGATCATGTGCTTCCTGTCTCAACCTCCTGCCTGTCCCCAAACACAAGTTTGTCTTACGTTTATGCACTACGCCTTGGCCCCCACCGTAGACAAAGTCGTGCCTGTCGAATTACCTGATGGTACCATGCCGCAACTAGTCCAACCTGCTTTGCAGTGGGCTCTGGTGAAAACCGGGTACCACTTAGACTCTGGTCTCAGGTGTTGGCTTACGTTATTGTCCGCGGTGGCCAGTGGATCCACTACATTTGGATTTTACGGCATTCACTGGCTACCCTAAATGACATGTTTTCTTTATTCTTTCGGATGGTACAATCATTGTGATACCAAATTTATATAGGTTTATGATGTTTTCATACATGTTTTCATTTCCCCCAAAAAAATGTAATTCTTTATTTTGCCATCTTCTGGCACCAATAACTTTTTATTTTTAACTTTTTTCATTCTTCAGGGTACAGAGTTGTGTGGTGTCACTTTTTGTGAGCATTTTCAATGCTGCTATTTTGAGAACTGCACAGCCTTTTGATCACTTTTTATAAAAAAAATTTGATGTTGCAAAATGGCAAAATGGCATTTTTGGCTTTTGGCTGTATTTTTGTTTATAGGGTTAAATACAGAGAATAACCATTATTATATCTTGATAAATCGGACATTTTAGGACATGGTGATACATAACTTGTTTATGATTTTTACTGTTTATCTGAGTTCTATGGAAATTATTTATTCATGTTTTTAACATTTTTCACTCCCCTAGTGTACATTATCCCTAGGAAGTCTGATTGAACCTACCATATACTGTCATACTAAAGTATGGGGATTTTACTGATCATTGCTACAGCTACTGGCACATTGCAACTAATTATAAGCTGCTATACAGCCTCAGGTATTACAAAAACCCAAGCTTCGAATAGCAACATTTCATCAGCTTTGTCAATGGCAATTGAGGGTTTTACCAGTGGGTGTTTGCTGCAATATGCAGGAAACACTCACCATGTATGGAGAGGGCTCAGCCCGTGAGCCCTATCCATACATCCACAACAGTTGACAATTGGATAGATACATCACATGTCATTAATGGGTTAAATGATTTCAAAATGAAATTCAAATGCGGTGTTTGAACGCAGTCTTATGGTTTTTTTAAAGCAATGTAAAATTGTGGGATGTAAGGGACCCCACCTTTTAAAGACCAGTGCCCATGGTACCCTTAATCCACCCTTGTTAGAATAACAAGCTAAAATAAAATTCTGAACACCAAACAAATTATGAAAATATTTATCAATTCACGGCATGTGAAAAAATAATTAAAAGCTAATCATAAGTGCAAAGTATTTCTAAATTTTGCAACTGAATATGTTAACTTGTGTTGCAAAAATAAATTCTTCCATATGAGTACATTTGCTGAAAAAAAAAAGATATTGCTTAGAGAAAAAGCAGTGCAAAGATTATTTCGTAAGGAAAAAAAAGATTTTACTGTTAAATCTAACATTTTACTTTTCTCACATAGTGAAGACTAGATTAAAAAATAAAAATTCAATGCTGCAGTTTTCAGCTTTACTAAAAGTGCTAAACAGTTACTGAATACAAATACAGTACAAAATGTACCCATGACGTGTGCCATTAAAAGGAAAACTTGTTTTATGGCTTTTGGAATATGGCAATGATAAGAAATACTCCATCTTAAAGGAAGGGGTTAATTAACAAGAAAATATATATTTTTTTGGCAAGCAGGTGTTGGTTACTGCATTGGGTTTGACAGTTATGTTCTAGTTGTGACTTTTTTTAATGTATGTTTACTTTTTCATGAAACATGAATCCATTGAGACCAATACAGCACCTTCTGTCTGAGACATGTTCATGTCTTTGTTGTACCCAAGTGAAATATTATATCACTGATTGCTATGTTAGGTAGAGACATACAGCTCCTTACTTTTTCATCAAAAAAACAGATACACTAACCATGGGAACAAAAAAATGTTATTGTTATTTAGTTTGAATATTTTTTTTAGATTTATGTTAAGGAAAAAAAATCCAAATGGTTCCTAACAGTTGTGTATCTGTGATCATAATCCTAGTAATAGGAGTCACAGCATTAAATAAAGAAAAAAGGAAATCTGATTTTTTTGCACCAGCACTTTAATAAGAAACTGATATATCCTTAGCCAGTTCACCAAGGTATTTGAGGACATTGCTTTTAGAACTGCCAGACAAAATTTACAGTTATGATGAGGTGAAAATGTGCAGAGCTTTCTTTTTGCTGCGAATAGTACACTAAGGAAAATTGCCAGTAAAGTTTCAAATGCAAAATTAAAATAGAAACAACAAGGCAGTGAAATGCAATCTGTAAACATATTTTAAAAATATTATTTTATTTTAAAAAGTATTTTCATGCCATCATGCAGCAGTATAAGTTGTCCAGACCCTTCTGTTTCTCAATACAGGCGGTCCCCTACTTAAGAACACTCGACTTACATACGACCCCTAGTTACAAACGGACCTCTGGATATTGGCAATTTATTGTACTTTAGTCCTAGGCTAGAATAAACAACTGTAACAGTTATCAAAGGTGTCTGTAATGAAGCTTTATTGTTAATCTTGATTCTTATGACAACCCAACATTTTTAAAATCCAATTGTCACAGAGACCAAAAAAGTTCTGGCTGGGATTACAATGATAAAATATACAGTTCCGACTTACATACAAATTCAACTTAAGAACAAACCTACAGAACCTATCTTGTATGTAACCCGGGGACTGCCTGTAATCTGTATTTAGAAACTCATGAGAGTGGGTTCTTCTAGCCATTAAAAAAGGTCACAACTCAGGTCAAAAGAAGGCTCATATCGATTTAGTTTATATAAATCAATATGATTCTTTATTATTTTTAAAATGTACACATAAATATAAAAAAACAATCAAAAAATTATCCATACACTGAAAGGGCACATTCCTATGTACTAAATACTGACCCCTCTTGTGTATGAGGAGTGAGTTGCGTGACTCATATCCCATCCACATCTTATGTATCTGAGACAGCCGTTCCGTAGACGTGAGTTTCATGTAAACAGTAGATACTTGGATGTTGTCTTAAGAGATATTTGAAAAACTGCCAAGCTTTTCGTGGGGTCTGAAAGTCCCTGACATTCCAACTAACCACAGGAACATATGTAGCCATTTGAGGGTTTGAGTGTAATAAGTGCATAACTCGTTGTTATTTGGTTCTCAGAGTGCTCTGGAAATTGCTTAGAAATAATGTAACCTTAGCTATAAACTCACAACCAGCTACTCTTACTCCCACCCCCTTCCCCTGAGAACTCCTTCTTACTGTAACAACCCCCTGAACCATAATGTGCGATACTCTAATAGAATTCCCACCAAGTGCTTTTCTTTCCTCTGTTCCTCCCCCTGCCACCCTGCAGAGGTTTCGATGATCATGAATAATGACTATCGTAGATCATGCATATGGTCGTTATGCAAGTTGTGAGCCTGCGTTGATGCGTTAATGACATGGAATAAAACTCTATCATTTTAAAGAAGATTCATCGTGTGCTGGAATACCTTTCCTTCTGTTTATGTCTGCACTTCCCAGTCATCTGACAGGACTGTCTAATTCATTGCATCGGGGGCTGTACGAGACTTTGATTCCACCCAGGCAGGGAACATTAACGTGAGTGAGCGGATATTTTTTTGTCTAATACTATCGATTTGGTTGGTTTCTCCTTAAGTTGAATTTGTATGTAAGTCAAACTGTAAATTTTATAATTGTATCCTCAGCCAAAATTTTTTTGGTCTTTGTGACAATTGGATTTTAACCCCTTAACGCCATTGAACGGGGCACTACTTCATGGGCATCAAGGAATTGCCGCATCATGACGTATAACTACGCCCTGCTTCTGGTGACAGCTGCCGAACAGCGCCAGTTCCAGAAACTGTTGGTGTCGGCTGTATATTATAGCCAACACCCGCGAACTGACATTCCTCTGATCACGGGTTTTAACCCCTTACATGACGTGGTCACGCATGACTGCGGCATGTAAGGGCCATGTGTACCGATTTGGACCCTCCACGGTGCTTAACAGCAGGACCCGGCTGTGACACGGCTGTAACACACTGAACACCCCAGTAACAGCAAATTTCTACAAGCTCCAAAAAGTCCATTTGGGCTTAAGCCCACTGAAAAGGAAATCTATAGTTTCCGGGGTGGGTATTCTTGCTCAAAATATGAGAATGTACCTGGACAATGTGTTACTTGAATGTTTAATTTCCCACCCATTATATACTAAAGACACCCCAAAACTACTTCAAAGACTAGAGGGGGAGCAGTCTTGACAATGTGGAACTGCTTTACTCCTCAATCCCTCTTGAATACTGTGTCTGTAACTAAGGGGCTGCATAATACGTTCATTCTTGCTACCAAGAAACTTTGCTTGACCAAAATGTACTTCCTGTTTCACAACCGGTACTAACACCAGCTCAGGGGCATAGCAATGCAATGGCATTCTGCTCCAACCTATGCTCCTATGCTGTATTGGTGGGAAGAAACTATTTTGTTCTCAGAGAAGGCTAGTGGCAAATATCAAAATGTGCCCTAGATACATTGATGCTGGTTTGGAGAGGCAAACAGCCATTTTTGCTTCTGAACCATAACCTTAGGTCTAAAATTTATATGGGAAGAACATGAGTCCAAATTAGCATTTCTAAAAGGGCATGGATGAGTCAGTGAATACTGAAGTCTATGGTAAAGTCATAGTATCTAATACATTTCTGAGGTGGAAAAACAGTAACTGAAGTCACTAAAATGATGCATCCCTTAATGGCCAATTACTCAGACTGGGCCGGAAGTATTCGGATATCAAAACACTTCTGTAACAGACTAATTACCTCCATAGAAAATTCTGCCAGAAGGGCTATCCGGACAAAATATTGATGGACGCATTTCAAAATACTTTTGGAAAAAATAGGAATAAGTTGTTGGTTGAAAAGCAACCTAACTGCACAGTACCTATTGAAGAGGCGTTCCTTTAGAGACAAATTCATAAATAGCAATTTTGTTCAACATAGAGAACAAACATGGTTGGGGGTTTCCAGAGTAAACGGTACTTTTAAATGCAGAAGCCTGTCCATACAAACAGACAGGGAAAATACATCTAATGTTACAAGTGAGACATTTACCATTAAGTCCTTTAAAAATTGTAGTAGAATACAGGGTTGTATGCAAATGTAGGTTACGACATGTCATGCAATATCATGGGGGAAATCTTGATGTCCTCAGATTTCATAGTATCTGTCACGGGTGCTCCCGCTGCAGCCCGGTCTCCTCACTCACCTCTCCTGGCTCCTGCCCTTTCCTGGACTGCCGTACACGCGCGTCCCCGCCTCCTAGGGCGCGCATGCGGCTCCTACCGGAAATTTAAAGGGCCAACGCACCGCTAATTGGTGCACTGGCTGAACACCTCACCTTTAAGAATCCTGCCTCTTCCTGTGTCCACTGCCGGATCTTTGTGCCTCATAGCCTTAGAGAAAGCTTCCAAGCGAGTATTCCTGCGTTCCTGTGTGTCCCCGCTCCTGAGTCCTTTGTTGCCATGTTACCTAAGTTCCTCCGTGTTGTCGTGTTCCGTGTGCCTGTGTTCCTGTTCCCACCTGCCTGGACCTCCTGTTGCTGACCCCGGACTTGAACCTGACGTTGCATCTCTGCCGCCTGCCCTGACCCTGTGCCTGGACCTGACTACGAGATTGTCATCCGCTAAGGTACCTCGACCTCGGCTGCCACCGTGGGCTAGTCGCACCTGGGAACAACCTAGTGGTATCCTGCCACAGCAAGTCCAACCCGCATTGCGGCAGGCTCTGGTGAATACCAGGTGCCGCTAGACTCTGGTCCCAGGTGTTGGCTAGTTCCATCTCCCGCGGTGGTCCAGAGGATCCACTGATCCTAAAAGTATCACTAAGATTCCACATTAAACAGCAGGGGCAATTGGAACAGAGCAATCCTCTAGAGTGAGGACAGATGGATTTTTGTTTTCAAACTCTTTTTATTATTTTAAAAACATAAAAACAGTCACAGATATCGTTTGTTTGTGGTACAACCAAGGTGCATGTATAACTGTTATTTGACAGTAACATTGTTAATATAGTAAAGAATAGCCATATAATAAATTCCTTCCCTTATATCGGTGGTCTTTATGGTAGGCTACTTAAATGGGTACAAATATATAAGCTTATTCTTAAAACTTCTATAAAATACTTAAAATTATACAACTACACAAGACAGGACAGAATTGTGGGGAAGAGAAAGAGGGGGGGGGGGCTTAAGAGAATAGCACATCCTTTGTTGGGCAATTAACCCTGTGATTTACATTTTATGAGTGAGTTTTTGGTATCGCTAAAGTGTAACCTTTTTCATATTTCAACTTTCCCTGAATGGGAGTGTACTATATTTTCATTGTCTTTTAGACATGTATTTTCTCCATGGGTCCCAGATCTTAAGAAATTTCTCTCTTTTACCGATCTCCCAGTGTATCAACTCTTCCATTCGGTAAATTTCTTCCACCTTCTGAAACCACATTTGTTTGGTAGGGGGATTTGGGGACATCCAGAGTTGTGGGATTAGCTGTTGTTATTAAAAACGTTGGGAGGTTATCTACTCTTGGTGTTAGAGCATGGTTTGGGATCCACAGTAGTATAAGTTTTGGGTCTAATTTCAGTAAGGGTAGACAGATTTGGTTAATTTCCAGTACAATGGATTGCCAATATTTTTGTATTTCAGGACAGGTCCACCATAAATGATATATATCACTGTTTGAATCCTGGCATCTCCAGCATGTCCCTGGGACATTTTTATCTATTTTATGTAGTACATGTGGAGTTTTCCTAGCATATTCCACCAATCTAATTACTCTACCGGTGTTATCTCTCCCTTGTCGTCCTGCAACATATCCAGTTTGTTCTTTTGTAATTATTTTTGGCAATATTGTGCTTATTCTTTTGGCAATGACTTTGGCCCACCATTTCATGTTCGCATTTAATAATGAAATAGGACTATAACTACTGCATAACTTTGGGTCCTTTCCCTCTTTGGGGATAATTGTAATATGTGCTTCCAGTGTATGTGGGGGGAGTTTGCCTCCTGTGAATAGGGCGTTACAAAGGTCTGTGAATTGTGATAACAATATGTCTTTTAGCTTCTTGTAATAGATTATCGGTAGACAGTCTGGGCCCTGTGCTTTCTCTATGGGGATGCTACTTAAAACTGTATTTAATTCTGCTTGTGAGAATGGCTGCAGAATCGATATTATGTCCGTCTCTGTTAATGTTGGGAGATCTAGTCTATCTAGAAAGGTTCTAATGTTATGTGGGGTCTGTTCTGCTTGATACGGTAGGTTGTAGAGGTCACTATAGAATTTGTGGAATTCTGCAGCAATCTTTTCAGTTGCTGATGGACATGATATGTATATATGTTTTTTTCCTTTTGCTTTTTAATTAATGCTGACATTAATCTGTTTCCCCTATTTCCGTGTGCATAAAGTTTACTCTTAGAGATTTGCAGCAATTTTGCATAGCGTATATTTAGCAAGTTTTTAACCTTATTTCTCATGTCTATAAGCTCTTGAAAAACAGATTCAGCTTTATTCTATTTATGTGTTGCTTCTAATGCGGAAATACGGTTCAACATTCCATTGAGTAATCTGGTGCGTCTTCTCTGGATATATGTTGCTATGGAGATAAACTCTCCTCTTGCCACTGTTTTATGTGCTTCCCAGATGTATGGGATTGTAAGATATTCTCTGTTGGTGAGTGTGAAATATTCTTGTAATTTGTCCCTGACCGTGTTTATATGTGTTGGATCTTCCAGTAATGTAGTATTTAAAATCCATGCCCAGTCTGGGTTGGGGAGAGACGGGATGCAAATCTCCAATTCTGTCGGTGCATGGTCTGAGTGTAAAATGCGGCCTATTTGAGCTGATTTGACCCATTCTATTTGTGGGTTTAAAATGAAAATATAATCCAGTCTGTGGTATGACTGGTGTGTCACTGAAAAGAATGTATAGTCTTTTATCGAGGGGTTCATTAATCTCCATGCATCAACCAGATGTAGTCTGCTAAGTTCTTCTCTTAAGGTCGCTAGTTGTTTGTATGATATGTGGGACTGGCCTGTGGTGTCTAGTAATGGGTCAATGCAAACATTAATATCACCCCCTAACAAGCATAGGCCCTCTTTAAATAACTCAAAATTCTGGAGTGTGTTCACGAGCCACTGCACTTCCGTATTGGGTGCATAAACATTAGCATTTTGATAGAAATCTGCCAAATATGTATAATACATCTCTGGTTCTAATCACCTTACTTCTACTTGTTTTTTATATAATCTAGGGTGATTATATAATCTTTTATTCTCCCTTCAACCGTCTATGTCTGGGTTATTCTTATGCTTCTTCTTCTTGCTGCTGTTCGTTACTTTGCAATTGTCTATGCTTGGTAGAATAGGAAGGGTTGTATCTTCTTGGATCGGCATCCAGGAGGGCACTTGTATTTAGCTGGTCCCATGCCGCTGTGAGGTTGTCTGGTGTGCGAATCACTATCTGTTTGCCGTTTTTGTTTATTGAGATGCCAAAGGGATACAGCCATCGAAATTGCAGGTGTCGATTGCGCAGTTCCTCTATAAGTGGCTTCATTAGCCTCCTTTTCGCCAATGTAGATGGTGCTAGGTCTTGGTAAATGGAGATATATTTTTCTGCATACTTTAATTCTGTCGCACTCCTTGCTCCTTTTAGAATATGAGCCGCGTCAGTGTATCGAAGCAGGCTGCATATAACATCCCGCGGAGGATCTGTTTGACGGGGTTTTGTGTGAAGCGCCCTGTGTAGGCTGTCATGCAGGATATCCTCGGGGAGTCCTCTCAGCCGGTCATTCTTTCTACGGCTGCGGTTTCCTGGTCCTCTACCCACAGCAGTGCTGCATTGAGCTGGACCTTGTGGTTCTCTAGTTTACTGCAGACTGCTTCCCCAAATTCCAATATGGCACCTTGTCTGCTCTCCAGCTCTTCAACCTGCGTGCCAATATGGCGGATGTCCGCCTTAATGTCTGCCAGTTCTTTCGCTATGGGGTTGAGAGCCTGATATAGGGTCTTCTTTATAAAATTCCGTGTCACCGGAGCAATTGCTTCTTCCCCTCCCGCTTCGGAGCACTCACCTCCGCTTTCTTAGTCTGACTCTCCAGCCTCGTCATAGGTCTCTTGTTGTGGCGGGCGGGGTAGACAGCTTTCTTTTCAAGAATTTGTCTAAATCTTGTTGCTGGGAGCTTGAGTGTTGGGTAGCTCTTTGTTCTTTAGGAGCCTGGTTGCCGTATTTCACCATTTCGGCTGAGGTAAGATGGCTTTTGTAGCTGTTTCAGGAGTTAGGTGTCGGGAGCTGATCTCTCACGTGTCCATCTCCTTGCCTGGCTTGGCTCCCCCTCCAACAGATGGATTTTTCACAGCATAATAAAAACTTGGGCATAAATGTAGTCAAGACCTTAGTGTGTCTCTATTTACTTGACTACCTGACCCTTTTTCTGAAAATCAGAAAATCTGAAAATCAGACCCTTTTTCAGAAAATCAGAAGAGATGGGAGCCCATCTCTTTCATTGTAATCAGGAGAGCGGACTATATAAAAATGATGAGTATGGAGAAGTCATTAAACACTATGCAAACCATTTACCAATTGTAAAAATAATTAAATACCAATGTAGTGGAGAGTAGAGGGATAAGGGCAACACAAGCGGTATCGTAAACCTATCCCCACTCAACATACCATGTATCAAACAATAAACAAAAAGTAATTCAGGAAAGATGTAAGCTATATATAAGAAATATAGTCTTTATCAGTCATAATCAACACACAATAAACAAAAAGTCCATAGGCACACAACATAGGAACAATTTAAAAACAAAAGAGCAATGCATGAGAGTAATAAATAGTTGTAAACAAGCAGACATAAGTAAGGAGTAAGGCGGTAAAGTGCAGTAGGCTAAAGATCCCGCAGGGATAAACAACATATCATAGATACATAATGGAGCAATGGGTACACCTAGGGCATAATTACCATATCAAACAATCAGACAGGGTGACCTCCAAAGATAATGCAGTTCTGTCATCTCCCTCTCACTTTTCCCGCAGTTCCAAACAGGCAATGAAGTGTTGCTTTAAAATAGTGCTGAGCGCAACAACTCTTAAGTTGCCTGGGACTGCAGTTGGATTTTGTCCTATTTAGTGAACTCTGTCCTGCAGTGCCCACAGAAATGGCTCTGAGTGCCACCTCTGGCACCAGTGCCATAGGTTCGCCACCACTGCCATAGGGGATGACATTAGAATCACATAAATTGTAACAAACCAGACAATAAAACGTTAAAAAGTAGAGGAGCACAGTCATAACTATATTAAAGGAAAGATGAGAAACTAAGATGTTCATTGAGTCCTCGGGGTGACACAGTGTCTCATAGGTAAATCCATTGTGTTTCTTTTTGTGCCAACGTACTGTACGTCTCCAGTCACCACCCCGAATATCGACAACCACTTTATCAATGTCCCTTGCCTTGAGCTTGGAGCCATCACATCTGTGGTGTTCCCTGAAATGGCGTGGAATGGTTTTGAGTTTAGACAGGTCACTTTCCTCTTTTGCCGCCTCGATCCCAAGGACATGTTCACGAACGCGACGGCAAAGTTCTCGAGAGGTTAGTCCCACATATATCAAATCACATGGGCAGGTGGCGAAGTAAATAACTCCGATTGTAGTACAGGTGATTGACTGTGTAATTACATATTCCCTTTGCCTGTCAGAATTAAAGAAAGTTGTCGTTCTCTCAATTTGGGGCCTTTTGAACCGAATATGTTTACCTCTTGTTCCCTGTGGGTACTCTTCACTAATCGATCACATAAGTTCTTTGAACATCGATATGTGATTGCTGGATGGGATGGTAGGAATTGTTGGAGAGTGTTATCTATTCTTAGTACTTGCCAATGTCGTAGTAGGGTTTGGTTCACCTTCTCCCATTGGGAATTAAACGTTGTAATGAACCTCACTATGTCCCTGTTGTTCTTCGTCTTGGGTCTTGGCATCAGTAGCTCCTCTCTTTTGGCTTTTTTAGCTCTCCGTTTCGGCGTGACGTGGTGCCCGCATGCGCAACAGGTATTATACAACTATGTTATATGCACGCTCCCTTTAGCCTACTGCACTTTATTGCCTTACTCCTTACTTATGTCTGCTTGTTTACAACTATTTATTACTCTCATGCATTGCTCTTTTGTTTTTAAATTGTTCCTATGTTGTGTGCCTATGGACTTTTTGTTTATTGCGTATTGATTATGACTACTAAAGACTATATTTCTTATATATAGCTTACATCTTTCCTGAATTACTTTTTATGTTTACTGTTTGATACAATTGTAAAAATAATGTAACATTAGCATACAGCTTGTAGCCAATTAATTTGGTAGCACAAAAGAGCTTAAATATATCTGTACAAACTCATGAGAAGCTGGCCTGTCTTAGTAGATATGTAATTGACTTGATACACAATTTGTCTCTAATGTCATGCTGGAACAGTCCCAGTACACACCTCATGGACTGGTATGCACCACTTATAGAAACCTCTCACTGGTGGCCAAACAATCTGTCTTGCCCAAATAACCTGGAAACTACATTGGAGAATGTATGCCATGCTGTTCAGATGTTTTGCTGTTCCAAATATCTTCCATTATGAGACCATCTAGAGTTCTCACAAGGCAACCCCATTGTATTAAGACTTTGACAGAATTAATTACATAATTTCATATCCTGCTTAAGCATAAATTTCAATACTTGCAGTTGTTATTTTTCTGTAAGTCTAGGCTAATGAATCTAATGTATAAATGTGGCACGAAAAGGATGGACAATCTAATGGAACAAAGGAGAGCAGGCAAATACATCTCCTACCTATATGCCTGTGTACAAACCAAAGGAGAACCCACCCCTATTTAAATGACTCATGAAAGACAAGATAACAGAACAAAGTAGCTAGCACTTTAGATTACAGTTTTATGTACTGCCCATTACCAAGATGGACAGGATTTAGCTGTCTGCATATTTCATTTATACATGTGGACACATAGTGTATATCCATGTATAGCTAAGATAAAAATAAACACAACTGTATGTTATATATTTAAATAAGTAGCATTTTTTAAAAAAAGCTTAAACAAAAAATAATCTGTTATAATTATTTTAACACTGTAAAACACATAGATTAAATATATTTTAAAAAATATTGTTTATTTGGAATTATACAAACTAAAGTTATTATAGGTCTTTCTTAAAATATTGGTCGTACATTATTTTGTGAACAGAAAGTGCAAGTTACTAAAAATAAGCACGGTTTTAAAAAATACAATTGTCTAGAGAAACTTTTAAATTACTAAGAATGAAAAATAGACAGGGGCATATAATAAAACTTTGGCAACCTCATGGAGTTAAGATTGAAGTCAAATATATTTCAACAAAGAAGCTCCAGAAATCTCCTCCAAGGGGTCAAACTTTGAAGCTTCAAAAAAAGAATATAAAAATAGTATATGTCATATGCCTTTCTGTCTCTCTTAGTATAACAATATCCTTTTTCTCCTTAATTATCTAGATAGATATATTTTTCCAGTGCTATCTGCTTATATGAAACATTAGTTTACATAACTCCCGCTTTTAGTGTTTTCTCATTAGATCAAGTTTAATGCTAAAAATGGCACTTTAATTTATGGCCCTTTACATGCATTATGTCTTTCTACTGCAAAAAAATGAAAAAAAGATTTACTAACAGTTAATCTGCTGTGATGGACATAATATCTCTGCACCATGTTTTGTAGACTATGGGGCAGATTTACTTACCCGGTCCATTCGCGATCCAGCGGCGCGTTCTCTGCGCTGGATTCGGGTCCGGCCGGGATTTAATAAGGTAGTTCCTCCGCCGTCCACCAGGTGCGCTGCTGCACTGAAAAGCATCTGAACGCACCGGAATTCACCGAGGCCGGCTGAGTGCAGGTAAGCGCGTCCCAAGCGACACATTTTCCGTTTTTTAAATGCGGCATTTTTTCCGAATCCGTCGGGTTTTCGTTCGGCCAGGCCCCCCCATTTCTGTCGCGCGCATGCCGGCGCCGATGCACCACAATCCGATCGCGTGCGCCAAAATCCTGGGGCAATTCAGGTACAATCGGCGCAAATCGGAAATATTCGGGTAACACGTCAGGAAAACGCGAATCGGGCCCATAGTAAATGACCCCTTATATGTCTTATACCAAGCTAGCTAGTTTTCATTCTGTCTTGTGTATTCTATTATCTTTCATCCCTTGTTTGTCTCTGACTATCCGTTTGCCTTGGGATTCTGTATTGCTTCATCCTGTTAGTTCTGACCTGTTTTTGTTGAATATCTTTCTCCATTTGTATTGTTTTTAGAGATGAGCGAACATGCTCGTCCGAGCTTGATGCTCGTTCGAGCATTAAGGTACTCGAGACGGCTCGTTGCTCGGACGAGTATTTCCCCTGCTCGAGATCGAGCATTTAATTAAAAAAACACAGTGAAGAACAATGAAGAATAGAATAAAAACAGTGACCACAGTGAACACAGGATCATTTAAGTGAAAAACACAGTAAAGAACACAGTGAAGAATAGATTACAGATGTTCGGCACATCTGCTTACTTGTCGGAAGATACGCGCGGAACCGTGCGAACAAAATAGTATGTGAAGAACAATATATATGTGTGAAGAAGACATTGCAGAACACGGTGAGCAGGACAGAGACACCGGGGAGCAGCACAGAGACACCGGGGAGCAGCACAGAGACACCGGGGAGCAGCACGAAGACATGGGGCAGCGGCAGCACGGAGACATCAGGCAGCGGCACGGAGCAGCACGGAGACATCGGGGCACGGAGACATCGGGGCACGGAGACAGCGGGGCACAGAGGCAGCGGGGCACAGAGACAGCGGGGCACGGAGACAGCGGGGCACAGAGACAGCGGGGCACGGAGACATCGGGGCACGGAGACAGCGGGGCACGGAGAGAGCGGGGCACGGAGAGAGCGGGGCACGGAGACAGCTGGGCACGGAGAGAGCGGGGCACGGAGAGAGCGGGGCACGGAGAGAGCGGGGCACGGAGAGAGCGGGGCACGGAGAGAGCGGGGCACGGAGAGAGCTGGGCACGGAAACAGCTGGGCACGGAGACAGCGGGGCACGGAAACAGCTGGGCACGGAGACAGCGGGGCACAGAGACAGCGGGGCACGGAGAGAGCGGGGCACGGAGAGAGCGGGGCACGGAGAGAGCGGGGCACGGAGAGAGCTGGGCACGGAAACAGCTGGGCACGGAGACAGCGGGGCACGGAAACAGCTGGGCACGGAGACAGCGGGGCACAGAGACAGCGGGGCACGGAGAGAGCGGGGCACGGAGAGAGCGGGGCACGGAGAGAGCGGGGCACGGAGAGAGCTGGGCACGGAAACAGCTGGGCACGGAGACAGCGGGGCACGGAAACAGCTGGGCACGGAGACAGCGGGGCACAGAGACAGCGGGGCACGGAGAGAGCGGGGCACGGAGAGAGCGGGGCACGGAGAGAGCGGGGCACGGAAACAGCTGGGCACGGAAACAGCTGGGCACGGAGACAGCGGGGCACAGAGACAGCGGGGCACGGAGACAGTGGGGCACGGAGACAGCGGGGCACGGAGACAGCGGGGCACGGAGACAGCGGGGCATGGAGACAGCGGGGCACGGAGACAGCGTATCTCCCGACAAGTAAGCAGATGTGCCGAACATCTGCAATCTATTCTTCACTGTGTTTTTCACTTAAATGATCCTGTGTTCACTGTTTTTATTCTATTCTTCACTGTTCTTCACATCTGCTAACTTGTCGGGAGATAATATACGCGCGGAACAGTGAAGAATAGATTGCAGATGTTTGCATACATCTGCTAACTTATCAGAAGACATTCTTTTTAAATTAATTAACACATTTTATTCCCGAACCATGGTCCCTTTGAAAAATGCTCGAGTCTCCCATTGACTTCAATGGGGCTCGTTACTCGAAACGAGCACTCGAACATCTGGAAATGTTCGGCTCGAGTAACGAGCACCCGAGCATTTTAGTGCTCGCTCATCTCTAATTGTTTTGTCTTTGTGTGTTTGCCATTTGGTGCAGAAAGGGATCATTTGTCTCCTACTACTTAGGGTAGGTAGGGCTGAACCTGCATAACAAAGATGCAATAAATGGCACTAGTTACATAGCTAAAATAGAAAAAGATGTTTTAAAAATTGTTTGTTCATCCGTTCATACATATACAAATCAAATTAATCTACCGATGACATCCCCGGGTAACACCCACGATCAGAGTTCACTTTAACATGCTTTTTGGGGGTCCATTTAACATGCCTTTGGGGGTTGCTATGGCATCTCTGGGGACCAATTGGGACCCCAGAGGTGCCTAAAGGCAGTGCCTTTAAGATGGCGTCTGTGATGTCATCATAAAAGGCACATTGTCAGCCTATGCACGTGCATAGCTTGACACTGCTAATACCCTGCAATACATCAGTATTGCAGAGTATCATCATGAACAAGCAATAAGATGATTTCTTGTAAACAAGTAAAAAGTAAAAAAAAATGTCATTCAATAAAAAATAAGTAACAGACATATAACACTCAAAAAGTCTAAATCCCCACATCCATAACAATTCTTAGAATAAAATTAAATAAATATTGAACCCACACAATGAATGCTGTAAAGAAAAAACTTTAAAAGCTTGCCAAAAAATGTAATAAAAAGTGATAAACAAAACATATGTACTCCAGAATTATACTGTTGCAAAGTACAACATGTCCCGCAAAAAACAAACCATGAACCAGCTCCGTAGGCAAAAACGTAACAATGTTATGCCTCTTGGAACTTGGCAATGCAAAAATGATAGATTTTCCCCCACATCAGGGTTTTAGTAAAACATAACAAAAAATATTCAATTCTGGTGTCGCCGTAATCATATTGAACCATAGAATAGAGATTACATGATTATTAGGCTATACAGTGAACAAGGAAAAAAAAAGTTAAAAATCCAGTACAGAAATGATGCTTTCTACTCATGCTTTTCTACTCACATGGGCCCAAAAACAAAAAAGCGAAAATTTTATACTGTAGCTTACAAAATGGGCCAATGAGGAAACTAAAATTCTCGCAGCTGCAGGTCCCTCCTTCCCTTCTGCGCCTCGCCGTGCACCCATAAAACAAGTCACGGCCACATGCGGGGGGTCTCTGTTATTGGGAGAAATTTCATAACAAATTGTATGGTGGGTTTTCTCTTTTTATCTCTTGGAAATGTGTAAATGTTAGGGCTAAATGAATGTATAGCTGACCAAATTTGACCATTCTAAATTTCACCTCCATTTTGATTCAATTACTATGAAGATCTCAAGGGGTGAACAATCTTCCTAAAAGCTGTTTCTGATAGTTTGAGGGGTGCAGATTTGAAAATGTGTTGATTATATAGGGGGTTTAAGTAAAATTTCATTCAAAACAGTATTTATCCCCAAAATAGTAAATTCTGAAAATATGGCAAATCGATAATCTATTTGTAAGCCGCGTGACGTCAAAATAAATTAGCCATTTCCATTATCCATTCAAAAATTATGAAAATGTAAAGAAGACATATGGGAAATGTTATTCTGCAAGTTATTTAGGTTGTAAATCTATTTGCCTGAAAACGCGATGATTTCCAATGTCAAAAATGGCACATTTTTCAAAAAATTCATCTTTTTTTTTAGAAATAAACACAAAACTTATCAGCCAAAATTTACCCCTAAAATGAAGTACAACATGTGAAGAAAAAAAACTATCTCAGAATCGCTTTGATAAGTAACAAAGTTTAAAAGTTATAACCATATAAATTGATAGTCAGAATCCAAAAAATGGGACTGAGCCTTAAGCTACAAAATGGCTGCGTCCTTATGGGGTTAAGAGAAAAGTCTGGCTTACACTTTCACATAAAAGTACAGACAGTTGGTCCAGTCCGTGGTTTTATATTCAAGTATTTTGTGTCCCATGGAATGCATTTGTCAGACAAAACTAACTAATAGTATTTGATTTCTTCTTATTTTCAACTAAGACTACATTTCTTTTATAATTATTTAGATATGGAGAGAAGTAGTGTAGAGCAGGGTGGTTATTTGTGCTGAACTTTAATGCAACACAAAGCAATTCCACACAAAGCTGCATAGGTCACAAAAGTCTGCTACTTGGATTTAGTGTCCAAATTTTTTGGATTACCTGTTTTTGGTAGACAGATTGAATTACCGGACCAAGGCCAAAAGAAGTGGCTGAATTCTCTCTGTGAAACATGGGTTGGAGCTTCAGGCCCTACTAATGAGACTTGGATATGCTTACAGAAGGGAGCAATGCAATGATGGAAGTTAGGCAAGGATCCAAGCTAGTGTTTCAATTTTGGCCTGTTGCAAAAGCTGTTTGCTTGTAAAGAAACATATAGAAAGGACCAGAAAATTTTTTCATTGTAGAGCAGTGTAAACTGTCTGAGCATACAGACGCATGGGCAGCCAGTTTAATGTCAGACTCGGAAGGGGTCTAACTGCCGGGAAGATTGGGCAGCCCCAGGGCACTTGGCAGACCTCGGGGCTACCCAAAAGAGGATCCGATCCCCTGGTAAGCAGCATGGGGAATCCAATCTTACACGCGGAGTGTAAGCGGTTACCACTCTGATCAGAGCCGGATCCGATCGTGGGTGTTAGAGCACGGTGTCAGCTGCAATTTACAGCTGACAGCTACTGCTCCTGGTGTTGGCTTCGTTGGTGAGAACGCCGCCGTGTGGGAAGTATCTTCACGCAGGGTTGTACTATAACATCCAGGTGCACGTAGGGTTTAACAGATATCTGTCATATACAGCGATTCAGTGACAACAAAGTAATTGTGAGTAAATTGGATGATGTGGGAGAGGTTGTATATAGGGAGGAAAATGACAAGTTGACAAGACCTCAAGCAGATATATATGAATGTTAAATTGAGGCGTTTCTTTTTACTCAAATTATGCTCCTGTATTGTGTGTAGTAAATTACTACGAATTATGATACAGGGAAATTGGGAAAAATAATCAAAAAAGCGAGAGTGTGAGTGGGGCCAAGTTGAACTCTGTGCCAAATTAGCAACTCCAAAGCAACCAAAATTGCTGAGATGTCACCCAATCTTACCCTTTACCCTCCTGCCATGACTAAGAAGAGGAAAAACTTGGTATGTCTGCAAAAACTAATTTCAGGTTTCCTTCATCGCCAGGCTCTATCCAAGATGGCGTAGCAGCACTGACACCACATACACACATTGCTTCCCCTCAGCTTCCAGCAACCTCTGGCTCACATCACAGATCCAGTTTAGTCTCAGAATCGTTTGATCCCTCTTCCCCAGTGTGAGGGCAGAGAGATAGCAGACAGAGATGGGAGCTCACAGTTTGCAGCAAGGAAGGCCTTGCAAGACCTTTTGTTACCTCCCCTGGCCCGCAGCCCAGCCAAACATAAACCTGTATCAAGAGGTAAGCTGCACCGAACAGCTGCTAGGCCAGGAAATCGGAGACGCATTTGATTCACTGCCTACAACTAATAATACCCTCACAGAAGTATCAATGAAGGGAATGCTGACTTTCCTTTCTAAAGGACATTGCTTGAATACTGATTCCTACACATGGCTCATTTCAATCATTAGGCGACAGAACTGACCATACAGAAAACCAAATGGGAGAATTTGCGTTGTCTCCTAATTACCTTGTAGATGCTCATCATGAGCTAGAAAAATGAGGTACAACAGCTAAGAGCCAAAATGGCGGACCTAGAAGTCAAGCCACAATAATGTTAAAATCAGGGGAATTTCCGGAATAATAAGCTGCAGGCTTATTTATTCAACTATATACAGGTGCTAATCAAAACCATCCTGACAGACTCTTCAAAACACAATTTAACTATCCACAGGGTGCACAGGGTCCCCTGACCAAAACATCTTGATGAGGCTGTTCCAAAAGATGTACTGGTATGCATCCACTTTTATACTGTGAAAGAGTGACTACTTGAAACCGCAAGAAAGATGGGTCAATTACTAGCTCCATACCTGACATTGCAGTATACACTGACCTCTCTGCAATGACTCTACAGTTTAGAAGACAACTCACGCCTATTACCACCATCTTGTGAGAAAATAAAATTCTATATAAATGTGGCTACCCTGTTAGCCTTCTTCTTACAAAAAATGGAGTAACCCACGTGGTACGGTCAGTAGATGAAGGATTCCTACTACTGAAAACCTTGCAACAATTCTCGGATAAACCCCCAGACATAATAGAAGAAGAATGGCAAACGGTCGGCCATCACAACACCCAACATTAAACAGTGGTCAGGAATACTGCAGATGGCGGCTGAGGTCCTTGGCTCACATTGCTGTCTAAACGGTAACTGCTGGACTTTCCCTCGACAAAGTTCATCACAGCCTATTCTCCACCTATGGCTCAAGCCAGAATTACAGAAGCCACCAGGTTGCATGAAAGAATGTGTTCAAGTTGTTTTTATATGTTATTTCCACTAATTTTTCTTGCAGGATAGATATATTAAGATAACATACTTTTTTGCAGGCCTAGGGATGGAAGTAAAAGAAATAGAAATATAAATATACTTTACTTCTGAGTCCATAACCTCTTCTTGCCCCCAGAGATATATGGCTATTAATATAATATCCATTAATTTTAGGGCCTGAACACTCCTTTCAATTGCAACCAACTCTGGGAGGAAGCTAAATCTCAATCTGCAGACTTCTTGCTGGCGCAAGAAACACATATATTGCTCAAAGACGCTCCACACATTCATAATCAAATGTTTCCAAACATTTTTCAAGCATTATACTTAAAAAGTCTAAAGGAGTGCTTATTGCTATTAAGGCAACAGTGGCATTTCAACATATTCAAGACGCAGAAGGAAGGTACATTATTGTTATCTGCAATTTAAACAATGTATTATATACCATTTGCTGTGTATATCTCCAAACCGCAGACAGATACACTTTTTTTCATAAAATTATCAGAATAATTAACCGCTACAAACAGGGAAAGGTACGTATAGGAGGAGATTTCAATCTCATTCCTGACGCCCCAAATTGATTCTACTAATTCTTCAAGGCTCCAGTGCCCTGGTCTGAATTCTGAATTATGGAAATAAGATTTATTTGATTCATGGAGAGTTATGTCGGGAACAGAAAGAGATCATTTCACTGACAGGTTCATAATTCATATTCCCGTGTTGATCTTATTCTGGTTGATAGAGTTTCATTGGATGGCCGAGGCTAAGATTGGTAAAATAACGTGGTCTGACCACGCTTTGGATATGGGAGGACTGGTCTTCTGTACCTGCTCATCTTTGGAGATGTAACGCTTACATTTTATCACATTCGTCCTATCGCCCTATCGTCATATTGAAAGCAGCCTTAGGGAATATTTCCATTATAATATATGGGTATATATGGGCTTTAGAACTTTTAAGAACCTTTAAATGCGGCATGCATAAGATAATAAAATGAGCTGTACTCAACAACAGGTGTGTAAAGGAGGACCTGCATTTTCTATGTTAATTATACCATAAAAGGGTAGCGCTGGGTGGCATCAAAAAATAAACTACTCTCGAAGTGTGCAACATTTTTTGGATGCAAGTTGTTCATGCTGCAGAATTGTGGGGCAGAAAAAATTGTGGCGCATGTCAGTAATAAATGTAGCGCAAACTCCGACTAATCACTAACCTGCCCCTTTGGTGCACAATTTTCAGCCACAGTGCAGCCACAACACAAAACTGGCGCAGACCCATACAAATACATTTGCAAGCAGTTTGCACATTCTTTTCAGTGGAAAGTCAAACAGAAAACTGGCGCAAAACTTTAATAAATGTGGGTTATTATGTATTCCAACACCATGAACCATCTGAATACTACAATTGTAGGATATGTTCATTTTTCTTAACAAATGTATGAATGTGGGCTTACTTTTTAATTACATATTGAAATCAGTTGTTTTCAGTCTATCGTATCTATATTAAAGCTGGAACACAATTTTCCATTAGTCTGTTTACTTTTATTACATATTTTAACTGTGAACTTTTCAGATATTGTGGACAGGCTTTTCTTTTTGTCTGTGTCATATAACAGTTTTATTCTGCAGTGCAACAGGATCGTAAATTCTATGCAAAGTAATCTTGTTTAAGTAGCTGTACTAAATTAAGGAGTATGCTAGTTGTCAATTTGGTAGAATAGTAAAATGCTCCCTTTAAAGGTCAAAAGGAATTTACATTCTTATGACTTTCATACTTTGTACATGACAAAGAAAGTTTTTTTTAAAGGTGACTCCAAATCTTGGCTGCCTGTAAATGATGAATATAGAGAAGCACATTGAAACACTGCATAACAATGTTTAAAATCATAAAGTGACAACATAAGTTGTGATACAAATATGAAAAAGTTGCAGAAAAATGCTCAAATTCACAACTACTCAAACATCTGAGACTTTTTTGTAGTAAGAAAAAAAAGATAAACTTCTAAAAGATAAATTGGAGATTTAAATCAAACTAAGGATTTTTTCCAGTGTTTTCCACTTCATATAATCTTAAATATTAAGTTATTATATCAATTGTATACCTGTTCTATCAGAGACCATGCACTGGCTGAAATATTTAACCAGGCACAGACTGTTGAACAGGTGAATCCCTTAGCTTGAAGATCTCCAAGTCCATGTATTAGCTTAGCAGAACCCTCACAGTATGTTATTCAGACATACAAGTCAGCATCTGGCAGCAGATGTCCAAGCCCTGTATATAAATAAGCTTGGTGCTGTAGTTCAGGTTGATGGTATATATAATTTTGGGTGTTATACACACTATAATTTCTTCAGGGGACTACAAAGGATGTTATATTCCGGGGATAGTGGATAATTTATATTTAGGAACACAATCCATTATACTGTGATGTCCTCTTTTTAGGGGCGCCATGTGGAGTTGTGCTACATGGAGCTGAAGACATTTGACTGTGAATTTAGCAGAGTTAATCCATGGCAGGAGAAATCATAAAGAAGTCCTCTTCCTGATGGAGCAGGACACCACTACCAACACCACGCGTATCACCTTCAACAAGCCTTTCCACACCATACATTCATCTTTCAATTTTCCAAATAATGGAGAGAAAGAGGAAGCTCAGGCCAACTCATTCCTGAGCTCTGGTCCTAAATGTGAGTATTTCCAAAATGCTGACCTTTGAAATGTTCACTTTAAAAGGGTATTCTCGTCTGGGCATTCACATTCTGTTTAGAGATGAGGGAGCACTAAAATGCTCGGGTGCTCGTTATTCGAGACAAACTTTTCCCGATGCTCGAGTACTTGTCTCGAATAACCAACACCACTACCAACACCACGCGTATCACCTTCATCAAGCCTTTCCACACCATACATTCATCTTTCAATTTCCCAAATAATGGAGAGAAAGAGGAAGCTCAGGCCAACTCATTCCTGAGCTCTGGTCCTAAATGTGAGTATTTCCAAAATGCTGACCTTTGAAATGTTCACTTTAAAAGGGTATTCTCGTCTGGGCATTCACATTCTGTTTAGAGATGAGCGAGCACTAAAATGCTCGGGTGCTCGTTATTCGAGACATACTTTTCCCGATGCTCGAGTGCTTGTCCAGAATAACGAACCCCATTGAAGTCAATGGGAGACTCAAGCATTTTTTAAGGGGACCAAGGGTCTGCACAGGGAAGCTTGGCCAAAGACCTGGAAACCTCAGAAAGTGATGGAAACACCACGGAAATGTGAACAAAAGGTTGACGGTATATTTAGTCGATAACACAGCATGGTGGCGACATAGTGACCAAGTTCCATAACGTATATGGTGAAACACCCGAAAAATGAGCCTGACACAGCTCGTTTGATAAGGGGACGACATGTGGAAGCAGCTATGGAGACGACTTCCATGATTAAGAGTGACAGTACGGGGCATCCATATTGCTCTGCTATGATTGAAACTTCAGGTCTCCAGCATGGCGGTGACAGATGCGCCGAGTTCCATTTAATATCTGGTGAAACACCTGAAAATTCTGCCTGACACAGCTCGTTTGATATGGGGATGATGTGCTGTATATCCTCTCGCACTCCAGCGTCTGGGGTATAGACAGTTGAAAGTTGCGCATGGAGACATTGGTGGACGCTGTGGAGGCGAAATGGACAGGAAACAGCAGGGGCAGTATGCATGGATGCCTCTGAGGCTGCCTAATCTTGGGATGGAGCTGGCGGTCCGCTGCCAGGCAAGCTTTCGCCTGTCCAAGCCCCTGTCTCTCGGCTCCTCCCCAAAATGGGCCTGGGGGCCAGAAGCGTTTCCTTTGAAAAAAGTATCATTTTCAAAGCAAGCAGGGGCTACAAACAGCACTTCTAAGAACCTTTTTTATAAGATCAAGTGTAGTACTGTTCTTATAAGTAATTGGCTTGGTTATGGTGGGCGAGGGGAATGTAAACAGATGCGCAAGAAGAGCTGAAATAATATCGGTAAATGATAAAAGTTTGCCAGTATATTTTGTGGATAACACAGCAGGGTGGCGACAAAGTTAACAAGTTTGATGTGGAAGCCATGAAAACAACCCAAAATTCTGCCTGACACAGCTCATTTGGTAAGGGGATGATGTATCAAGGCAGCTATATGGACGACTTTGGGAGGCAGCTATAGAGATGATGTGCTGAGGTAGCAATGGAGACAACACGTGGAGGCAGCTATAAAGACGACGTGTGGAGGCTGCTATGGAGACAATTAAATTTGGATAGTGCCTGTATGTGGCAGTCCAAAAAAGTTTTCAAACCAGAGGACCGGGTGGGTGGCCCTCCAGAAAAATTAAATACATAGAGTACCTGTATGTGGCATTCCCAAAAATTGTTTAAACAGAGGACCAGGTAGGTTGCCCTCCAGAAAAATTAAATACATAAAGTACTATACCTAGAGCCAGTTGGCCCTGGCAAAAAATAACCAGGTTCCTCTGCTTTAGTGTACAAAGAGGAGGAGAAGGAGGAAAATGAGGAGGAGGAGTGCATACATTATTCAGGTTGAGCTTCTTTCATCTGGTGGAGAATGGAAATCCTGAGAATTCCAGGCTTGATTCATCTTGATAAGCATCAGCCTGTCAGCACTGTCAGTCGACAGGCGTGTACGCTTATCGGTGATGATGCCACCAGCTGCACTGAAAACCCGTTCAGACAACACGATAGCGGCAGGGCAGGCAAGAACCTCCAAGGCGTACAGCGCCAGTTCATGCCACATGTCCAGCTTTGAAACCCAGTAGTTGTAGGGAGCTGTGTGATCATTTAGGACGATGGTATGGTCAGCTACGTACTCCCTCACCATCTTTCTGTAAAGATCAGCCCTACTCTGCCGAGACTGGGGACAGGTGACAGTGTCTTGCTGGGGTGACATAAAACTGGCAAAGGCCTTGTAAAGCGTACCCCTGCCAGTGCTGGATAACCTGCCTGCTCGCCTACTCTCCCTCACTACTTGTCCCGCTGAAGTATGCCCTCTGCCGCTAGCGCTGTCAGAAGGGAAATACTGTTTCAGCTTGTGCACCATGCATTCTCACACTCCTTTCCTCTCCAGGGATGAGAGTGGAAAGATTTTGCTTGTACCGTGGGTCCAGGAGAGTGAATACCCAGTAATCGGTGCTGGAATAAATTCTTTGAACACGAGGGTCACGGGATAGGCAGCCTAGCATGAAATCTGCCATGTGCGCCAGAGTCCCAACGCACAAAAATTCACTCCCCTTACTGGCCTGACTATCCATTTCCTCCAACTCCTCTTCTTCTGCCCATACATGCTGAACAGTGAAGGACTGAGCAATGCTCCCCTCTTCTGTCTCGCCAACATTCTCCTCCTCTTCCACCTCATCCTCCTCCACCTCCTCCGATATGCGCTGAGAAACAGACCTTAGGGTGCTTTGGCTATCAACAAGGGAATCTTCTTCTCCCATCTCTTGTGACGAGCGCAAAGCTTCCGACTTCATGCTGACCAGAGAGTTTTTCAACAGGCCAAGCAGCCGGATGGTGAGGCTGATGATGGCAGCTTCTCCGCTGACCATCTGTGTTTACTCCTCAAAGTTACTCAGCACCTGACAGATATCAGACATCCACATCCACTCCTCATTGTAGACTTGAGGAAGCTGACTGACCTGACTACCAGTTCTGGTGGAAGTTGACATCTGGCAGTCTACAATCACTCTGCGCTGCTGGTAAACTCTGGATAACATGGTTAATGTTGAATTCCACCTTGTGGGCACGTCGCACAACAGTCGGTGAGCAGGCAGTTGGAGGTGGCGCTGTGCAGCCCTGAGAGTGGCAGCATCTGTGCTGGACTTCCTGAAATGCACACAGATGCGGCACACCTTCGTGAGGAAATCAGACAGATTGGGGTATGTCTTGAGGAACCGCTGAACTATGAGATTTAACACATGGGCCAGGCATGGCACATGTGTCAGTCTGCCGAGATGCAGAGCCGCCACCAGGTTACGGCAGTTGTCACACATAACCATGCCTGGCTTCAGGTTCAGCGGTGCCAGCCACAAATCAGTCTGCGCCGTGATGCCCTGTAATAGCTCTTGGGCGGTGTGCCTTTTATCGCCTAGGCTCAGCAGTTTGAGCACCGTCTGCTGTTGCTTAGCGACGGCACTGCTGCTGTGCCTAGAGCTACTGACTGATGGTGCCATGCCCATGGATGGTAATTCAGAGGAGGAGGTAGAGGAGGGGTGGGAGAAAGGTGGGTTGCACTGTACTTCCTCTTGCGCTCCAGCGTCTGGGGTATGGAGAGCTGAACGCTGCACATGGAGACATTGGTGGATGCTGTGGAGGATAGTGGAGGCGAAGGTGTGGTTTTCGCACTGGAGGTGTTTGGGCCTCGGTCCTGGGCAGGAGGCTGACTAGCAGAGGCAGCAGGTGACACAGGGGAAGGAGCAGTGGTGTGCCCGGCCGGAGGTGAACGGTGTTTCTTTAAAGAACCTCCAGACTTCCGAAAATCTAGCCCTCACCAAGGGAGCTTCACTACGTGAAACATTTGGCGCTGATGCACCAGCTCTGGCCCTGCCTCTCCGTCTTGCCCCACCACTGCCTCTTCCAACCTGTTCTCGTCGAGGACTCGCCTCCGTCTCAGAAGCACTGTGTTCACCCGGCCTATCAACCCAGCTTGGGTCTGTCACCTCATCATCCTCTGATCCCTCAGTCTGCTCCCCCCTCGGACTTCCTGCCCTGACAACAACTTCACCACTGTCTCCTCATCGCCCTACACCTCTTTACACACTTCTTCCACTACGTCAACAATGTCATCATCACCCACAGACTGCGACCGGTGGAAAACCTCGGCATCGGAAAAGAGCTCAGCAGCAACCGGACAAGTGGTTTGTGACTCTGGGAAGGGTCCAGAAAACAGTTCCTCAGAGTATGCCGGTTCAAACGCCAAATTTTCCTGGGAGGGGGCAGACTGGGGAGAAGGAGGCTGCGGTGGAGGAGCTGGAGGAGTGCTGATTTTGGTGACATGGGTGGACTGCGTGGAAGACTGACTGGTGGACAAATGGCTAGAAGCATTGTCCGCAAATCAATCAAAGATAAAATATATAACGCTATGATAGTCCTAAGAAGGCCTGTTGGGTTCTCGTATGGCTAGTTTCTAGCCTACACTGACAGCACACAACTGGATTTTGTGCTGTGTCTGATGACTTTGAGTTATAAAAAAAAAGAAAAGTAAAAAACAAAAGAAAAAGCAGACTGTGTCTAATTCAATCAAACCCCTAATAAATTGTCTCACTTAGGTGTCTGAGATGGATATGTGTGTCACTAAGAGCTAAATATAACATGCCCAAGTCTCCCTGCAAATTCGTCACAATATGGTACTAGCTGCACTACTAGTGCCAGCAAGGCCAGCCATAAGCAAATCAACAAAATATATATATAATGCTATTGTAGCCCTAAGAAAGCCGGTTGGGTTCTTGTATGCCTAGTTTCTAACCTACACTGACAGCACACAACTGGATTTTAAGTCACTTTAAGTTTTGAAAAAAAAAAAAAAATCGTCAGACTGTGCCTAATTCAATCAAACCCCTAATAAATTGCCCCACTTAGGTGTTTGAGATGGCTATGTGTGTCACTAAGAGCTAAATATAACGTTCGCAAGTCTACATGAAAATTCGTCACAATATGGTACTAGCTGCACTATTAGTGCCAGCAAGGCCAGCCACAAGCAAACAAAAAAAATATATATAACGCTATTCTAGCTCTAACAAGGGCTGTTGGGTTCTTGTATGCCTAGTTTCTAACCTACACTGACAGCACACAATTGGATTTTAAGTCACTTTAAGTTTTGAAGAAAAAAAATCATCAGACTGTGCCTAATTCAATCAAACCCCTAATAAATTGTCCCACTTTGGTGTTTCAGATGGATATGTGTGTCACTAAGAGCTAAATATAACGTTCACAAGTCTCCCTGCAATTTCGTCACAATATGGTACTAGCTGCACTACTAGTGCCAGCAAGGCCAGCCACAAGCAAACAAAAAAAAAATATATAACGCTATTCTAGCCTTAACAAGGGCTGTTGGGTTCTTGTAGACTCACTCCTGCCTAACAGTAAGCTAATATTACAGCCTAACGCTATCCCTGCAGCAGCAGCAGCTCTCTCCCTAACAGCATCCAGACAGAGAAACATGCGAGCAGCGCGGGCAGGGGCTAATCTATTCCAGGGTCACCTGATCAGGCCAGCCAACCACTGCTATCCACGTGTAAGGGTACCACGTCATGCTGGGTGGAGGGCAGAGTCTCCTGGCTTGTTATTGGCTCTGTTTCTGGCCGCCAAAAATCAAAACGACTGGAGATAAAAATCAAAACAACTGGAGATGCCATTTTCTCGAGCTGGCGAAGTATTCGTCCGAGCAACGTGCAGTTACGAGTACGCTAATGCTCGAACGAGCATCAAGCTCGGACGAGTGTGTTCGCTCATCTCTAATTCTGTTTCTTTAATCTGCCATGTATAAACATTTCTTCAATTAGATGTTATTAAAAAAATGTTCCTGTGTGAAGATAATTTCTCATAAATGTAGTGATATGGTCCCTTAGAAACAAAACTGTGCCCCTGGATACGGCCACCACTGTTGGAGGGATTGCACAAAGAAACAACACGTTTTTGTATAGGAAATGTCCGGGAATTATTGCATATCCTACAGCCGCCCTGTGGTAATGAATGCTGATAGCACATGTCTGGCCACTGCTGCCAAAATGTGATGTGGTCGTATCTGAGGAAGCCATCTTGTTTCTAAGGGACAACGTGGCTACATTTATGAGAAATTATCTTCACACAGGAACATTTTTTTTTATAACATCCAAATGAAGAAATGTTTATACATGGCAGATTAATGAAACTGAATGTGAATGCACAGATGAGAATACCCCTTTAAGGCTGATGGAGATGGGCAGCTTAAAATATCTGATGGTGGAGGCTGTCCCACAGTATGAAATTCCAAGCCTGAATTAGCTGCTTTAAACTCTGCATTACCAGAATTTAAACTTGAAATTGTCAAATTCCATCATACCTGAATTTTAACTTGAAATTGTCAAATTTGGCGATAGTTGCAAAGTAGTTGTAAGTGGTTGTTTAAATTCTAAACTCAGTGAGTGGTAGGGTGTTCGTTTTTTCCTTTGCTTTTTTAATACTTTACATAAATAGCTGGGTCTGGACACCAAGAGAGCCTTTAACTGCCGTGACATTAACAGCATTTTTTTATTCATTTTGTTATTCCTTGTTATTCCAACCATTTCTCAACCCTCTAGCTTTTACTATCCTCATTGGCAAACACTAGTTTTGCCCAACCCTGTCATCGTTATTTGTTATATATAGTATAATCTCTTAACAATTTTAGAACTTTAAAATTGATATCAATGGTCTTCTTTATTGATTATCTCAAACATCAGTAGTCATACCAAATCATAACTGTCGATACATGTTTAACAATTTGATTTTATTCAAACCACTGTGTCGTCAAACAGCAGGTAGAATATGAAAATTCCTTTATTTGAGACCTTTTTTTGGCTTATTTGCATGTAACCTTGGAGGAAAGCTTAGGTCTAGATGTCCCCTTATTTGCTTTTCTGATCATGTCTGTCCATACCTTGAAGCCTTCTAGTGTGTTGGGCTTATATGGGGGAATAATCTTTGAAGTGAGTATACTGTATCTCGATTTTACCTGGCAGAGAATTGAACTATATACAACACACACAAGTGATGATAACACTATGTATTGAAATTTAAATTCATGCAAATTGTTTCTAAATCATTGTGGCTCAAAAATGGAACTGTTGCAGAATTTTGTGCTATATATAACAAGAATAATGTTGTAACAATAATAATAACAATTTTTATTATTAATATTTAATAAACACATGTGATATTACTTTTTGATGTAATAAATACCTTAAATAATAAAGTAATGCAAAAATTATATAAATGACTAAAGTAAGTCATTTAAAACAGAACTAAACTAAATAAAAACAGAAGAAAATGTATACATTTAAAAAAGTTAACATTTTGTTTAAAAAAATATGAATAATTGGTTACTATATAAATTTATATAATAATCAAACAGCAAACATATATCAAATTCATATGAATACCTAGCTGTGAATATTTATTTATCTTTCTTCATTTGACCAAACTTATTTTCAAGCTTGAGTCATTTTTAATTGTAAATACATGCACGAGGAAGCTTTATTATTAATCAATCTGGCCAACAAACTGGCATTTCTACAACTCAATACTTACAACAGAAAAGCAGAAAAGATATTACAAAAAAAAAATCTAAATATAATAGTACCACAAAGCTCTTATTTGGAGTCAAATTCACAGAAAGTCATTAAAATTTTTATTTTGTTTCTATAAATTGAAAACTTATGTAACATTTCAATTAACTTGGTGGACATGAATGCTGTGAATTTTCTGTTTCATGCATAACATCATGTCAGACGAAGAGAACTAGTATTCTAGAGGCTCACCATCAAATTTACTCAGTTAGCCCCAAAAATGTATCTCCCAATTCCGTGAGACACATTTCAAGTATCGCATAGTAATGAATTGGGTTTTTAATTCACAAGTTGAGAGATACAATTTATCCTAGTATTAAATAAATAAAAGTTGCGTTTAAATGTGTACCCTTTGTCCCCCTTCTTTGTCTCTTTCTGTACAACATTTAAATGTTATAGGCGGCTTACAGCATAATTGATACTTCATAAAATAAACATATATCAGGAGGCTCTGTGCTCCTGATGAATTGGGTGAGGGGTTGCGTCCTTTGAAAATTCTATGCCAGGCCCATGTGAAATATATTAAAGCATAACTGTATCATAGTATCATAGTTTATACGGTTGATAAAAGACACATGTCCATCAAGCTCAACCAAGGAAAGGAAGGGATTGGATGAGGAAGGGATTTATGGAAAAAAATTCTATACAACTTAACTATCAATGTTAATTAGGTGTAAAAAGGCATCTAGACCCTTCTTGAAGCTCTCTGCTGTCCCTGCTGTGACCAGAGACTGAGGAAGGTTATTCCACAGATTGACAGTTCTCACACTAAAAAAGCTGTGTTGCCTCTGGTGATTAAACCTTGATTTCTCCAGATGGAGACAGTGCCCCCTCATATTTTGAATTGATTTAATCTGAAACAACTTACCACCATATTTTTTGTATGGACCATTCATATATTTATATAAATTAATCATGTCCCCTCGTAGTTGTCTCTTTTCCAGACTAAATAAATCTTGTTGTTTTAATCCTTCCTCATAACTGAGACCCTCCATACCCCTTATCATTTTTGTGGCTCTTTCTGGAACCCTTTCCAGCTCCAGGGTATCCTTTTTATGGACCGGGGTGCCCATAGGTGGACAGCATATTCCAGGTGAGGCCGAACCAATATCTTGTATGTCAGTGGACCCCCTAGGAAGATGGTACTAGTTAGCACCTGGGACCGGAATCTAGTGGCACCTGGTGTATATATATACACCCGTAGAGATAGGGTGTAATCTTGGCCAATCATTGCCATGGCTAGTTGCTAGGGGCATCAGCCAAACTAGAATGCTGAACCCAATCACTGGGTCCACTTACCTCTAGATCGCTGAATTATAGTCTATTTTTGTTTAGTCAGTCTCCTGACATGTCCTGTTATTTTCTGGATCATAGAGAGTGGACTTTCGACCTGGCAGGAAGATATGCACTCCTCTAAGACATTTCTGAGATAACTAGCCTATTATCGGGTCTTGGGAAACTTTCAAATTTTGGTAAACTTACTCTTCATATAGGGTTAAAGCTGTTTCCTTTTTTTTTCAGCTATTTTTCTAATTTTTTTTTTTTTTTGCTTTTTTATTGTATTGATCACCCTTCTCTGTTATTTAATTCAGCTCCAGGAAATAGCATTTCATCAGTTCTATCATGTTGACTGTCATTAACAACATTTATACATTTATAAAGCACTGGTGATGCTGTATGTGATCTGCAAGAGAAGGAACTTTTGAGCTTAAGGAGAAAACTAGTACTTTTTACTGTAGATAGCTTTTACCATTTCAGAAAATGAAAACTACAGATTGTACCCCAATCAGATTTGATTTCATCAGAATGAAGCAGGAAAATGTTTCACAAAGTGTTACATTGAAAAGATGTCCCTGTATTTTACTACTGGGTAATAATTCCCAAAATATACAACATTCAGATTCTGTATTGCTGTATAATAAATTATACAAAAACAACAATAACAGGATGTCTGAAAGCTAACATGCAGTGAAGCAGAAGAAAGGAATTGGAAGGAATGAAAGACAGAAATGTAAACAGAAAATGTAACCTAAAATATTAAAAGCAAAACATTAAAATAAATGTATTTATACAAAAAGAAACATAACCAGCATTTTTTAATCAAATCAGGAATCATATAATTCTAGCTAGAGTACAACAAAAATATTTTTTCTTTTGGAGCAGTTGTAAGACTAAATTACATTTGCATTTTATGGTTGATTCTACTCACAGATTGTGAGGAAAGTAAAATAAAGCATGCACAAAAATAAGCATTAACAATAGAAAATACAAGAGAGTGCATCTGAGCAGTCTAATAACACTCAGGAGAGATTCTTTAAAGCCTACTATGTAGCACTATAACTGGAACTTGAAAGCCCATAATTTTTCTGTAGGTATTCTATTATTGGAGTTAATGGCTGCAACCCCTGCTGCATCTAAAAGCTAATTTGCTTGAAACCTGGTTTAATCATACATTCTATATTTGTAATGGATGTAACCTATTTATTGAAATTACAGCTATGTAACCTGAAATAAGGGGGGTTTGAAATCTTATATAAATTTAAACTGCTGGAGATTATGCTTTTAATTTTGAAGTAGACAATGTGTGTATGTGTGTGTATGTTTTATACTGTTACACTACTTCATTGTATAGTGAAAATTAGCCACATCCCTTCATATGTACTTGTTATGTAAAATTATTGATAATTATTCATTTTGTGTAGTCATGTGGATAAAGACATGCTTCAGTGGGAAACTATAAAGGAAACACATTGTATTAATCCCTAATTTCACATCTATTTTATTATACACCTGCATATACCATAGGGAACTCCATCACATTTAAGTTGGAAATGATTCTATACATGAAAATTGAAAATTTGTTAGTCTTTATTAAATTATTTGTGATAGTTGCACAAGGAAACCAGTAAATATAGATTATTCAATCAGTTTCTAAAGTGGTGTAAAAAATGTTTTCCCTCTCCCTCACTTCTTAATCTTTCGGATGTTTGTTTAATAACACGAATCAACACAAAATGCAGTTTTTAAATACATAAGGGCTCTTGCTCATGAATGTCTGAACATGCTGTATGGTGGCACAATCCCACGGGCTGCACGTGGTGCGGTGGACAGGAGTCCCAGCATTGTACATAAATATAATGCAAGGACCTTCGTATTGATGGCTGAACAGCCGCCCTGAAACTGTAATGGTTAAAAGTTGTAACTGTTACTCAGATTTCCAACTGTCAACTAAATGTGAAAACACCCAGTGTTCACTCAAAACATCTCAAAAGTTTAACCCCTTAATGACAACACAAGCATTAGGTTTTCATTGGGTTTACTCTCCCATTTGTCCAAGAGATTTTATTCTGAACATACTAAGGGTCCGCAGATTTCCGTCTGACTTCCCAACATTTTCAGGATTTGCGCCGCAATGACAGGTATTTAGAAGGGGATTATGTTGCACGCGATAGGATAGTGGTTTTTAATGTGGCAGATATTTAATACTCTTAAGCTATGATACAATGCAACTTTATTGATCCCTTGGGGGGGGAATTCTTTTGTACATAGTGCTCAGACATTATCGTTACACATAGGTATGGAAACACATACACTTCATTAATGTTACACCAACAATGGGCTTTATTTTGTTTGCTTGTTGTTTACAGTTCTTAGTTACATTGTCACATACATATAAATGTACAACTATACAGTTGTCGGCCATAATGAAGGTAACTTACAGTTACCTACAATGTTACAGGGTAGCAGTGCGGCCATCATTGGCCAGAAGGTACACAATTTTTTTGCTGCTGAGGCAACATGGTGCCGCACATTAAGCTGCCCTGCTGACCAACCCAAGCCACTAACTAGATACAGCATATTCCTCTCCTTCAATGCCGGTACATTAAGGGCTACATGACACACTTTAGGGATACATTTGTGGTTGGAGTGATAGTTGGCGATAGAATGTGGTTTATTTTCCGGTACCGAGATCAGGCCTATATTTTGGCATTAGGATCAGGTGCTATGTGCGGCCAAAATAGAGGCACTCTAGTACACCAGAGATCCTGCGCTCCAATGTAGCCTGGTCTTTCAGTCATCATTCGGTCTGGCCTGTTGTTTCGTCTCTGTGTCCTGTGAGTAGTCTGCTACAAGGGCTCCGCTGATGTAGCATGGATGTCATCATGGTCTTCCCGTTGAGTGCTGTTGCCTCTGTGGGTGGTAAGGGCCTAATGGTGCTGGATTGCTGCTGGGCCTGAAACCAGGTCAAATAGAGGTGGTGCATCTGTGCTAGAGAAACTCGGTGGCACTAAAGTCTGGTGTTCCTGGCTGCACAAACATTCACCAGTGCCCACTCACTGCCTGTTTGGGTAGGCTGTGGGATGGCTGTTCGCATCCCTTCTCCTGTTGCTCCAGAACTTGGGCACGCTGCAAGCTGGCATATCCAAGATGCCTGGATTGCTTGACTAGATACCTGGCACAAGCGCAGGATCCTTGCATATGCAATAAACACACTTAATGAAATGGTGTGTTGTGATCTATGGGAGACTGAGAAGTTAATTTTCCACAACACTGAGAAGAATGGACAAGAGAGAAACGGTTTCTGAGCAGATGCACAGGTAGCCACCTATTGCGGCGCCATCATAGCTCATTATACTGTTGTGTTCCTGACAATACTTTTTCTGTTTATTTTTTTATACCTTTTTATATTTAAATTAAGACTTTCTGATATTAAATATTATCTTTGGAATAGTTTTTGTATTATTTTGGTGTTGTGTGGGGTTGTAGCTAGCAATGTCACTGACATTAATGCCCCTCTCTGCTTGGACCTAATCAGCTTTTGACATGCTGTGACCCATATTGCCCAATCCATATTTATCCTCTTAGGAATATTCATCATCATCAGAAGGGTGAATCTCCCCATCCATAAGATAAATGGGATCTTCCATATTTTTATATGTTCTCCATATGTTTAAGCTGTGCAAGGGTGAAACTAGGTGAGTCTGGGCCTCAAAGCACTCTACTGAATGGGGCTATCTTCCCCTTAAACATGAATACATATATAAATACATATTTACACATTAATACCCACATATGCACAAGGCAGTGCTATCTCGGTACTTGCTTGTAACATGTCTTCTCCTTTGATTCAATAACTGACTTAACCAGGGACTTAACTGTGACTTAACCATGTCAAATTCACTGCCAGCATCTATACACTGTTCCGTTAAATACCACAGTCACTTGGAGTATAAAATCACCTACATAAAATTGTACCCCTATTCTTCATATACCTCTCACAAAACAAAACTGTGCCCCCTGCATTTATCATATACAATACTGTATACTTACTAAAAATATATGTCCAGGCTGCGTAAAAATATAAAGTGTTAACCATCAATGAATCCAATACAGTGAAGCAGCACTCTGTCATGTTCAAAACTGCAACTCATTGCTTGAAAATGGCTACCTGGAGGTAGATGAAACATTGCTATATATCCAAATGTCAATAAATATTTAAAGAGACAGAGAGCTGCTTTCCTGTATTGGATTTGTCGGATTTTGTGGTCTTGAGTCGGTGCAAGCTTGCACCCACATTGGATTTAATCCACTTTTTCGCAGTTCCCTAATAAATAATATGATCTAAAGGAACTGTTCCCAAACAACTAATGATATACAGTGCCAAATTAATGTTATGTTATACTCCACTTAATAATAAATGAAGAACTGTCTCCTCAAATTAATATGTATTGTCCTCCCTAGAATAAACAAATAAATGGGCCTTACTAATTATAAATGTGGAATCATATATGAATTATGTACAGGGCGCCCTGGAAGAGTTTTAATCCATGGCCCTTTTTTGTTTTTTTCATTTCCATTTTTCATTTCCCACCTTCAAAAATAACGTTTTTATTTTTACACATAAAAAGCTCTGTCAGAGCTTGTTTCCTGTGTAACTAATTGGACTTCATAGTGCATGTTGTCTGATTGATCCTACCATATACTGCCATACTACAGCTTTGCTGGCGATGATCAACAGGATAACACCCATGATCGGTGCTAGTACCGGGATAACACCTGTAACCGGTGTTACTTAGCCATTGAGCCCTCTCCATGCACCCTTACCCGACGTGCACCGTACTACGGCGCACATCATTAAGGGGTTAAAAAACTATATATTCTGCCTATATATTCTGCCTGAAATAAAAAAATAAAACACATGCCTCTGGAGCTCGTGTTGGATATATTGTGGCACATTTACTAAGAACAGTGCAGACTGCACTACATGCAGTTTGCCTGTGTAAGGTGCCGTGTGCGCCAGATTCATAATTTCTGCCACAAGTTTTGCATGAACCTGGTGCTCTCTGTAATACTCACCCCTTTTTTCAGTGCATCTTTAACATGGGACTTGTAATACACTTCTGTTGGACTTTGCATGATAAATCTGGTCCGACCGAGCACCGGAAAACCCTCTTCAGTGCACAATTTTCTGTTGCATAAACAATAAAGCAGCTGCGACACAAACTGGTCGTGTGTGACACACATGTGAGTTGACCCTTTCGAAACACCTGTGCAAGCAGTTTGCAACTAAAAGAACATGCAAAGTCTGCCAGAAAGTCCCAAATTATTAGTTCCCAAGCATTTAAACTTCATGGATATAAAAAGGGTGTGGGAGACAACATTTACATCAACTATCTTTACTTCCAACATGAACAATGAATAGTATATTTTATTAAAACAAGCACAATTTTGTGTTTTAAAACTTCTGAAATTCATAAGTCTGCAGTGTAGATAATTAACATTTTAGTTTCTTTTATGTCAACCCAATTAGCATTTTATAGATGATACTATTTCTTTCCATCTATAATGTCTCTCTTTTTTTTCCTCAGCTTGAAATAATTAAAGTTTTCATTTTGTTATATTTGTAATAAGCACTCATCTACCTATGTTTAAACTCTTTCATATCATACGATTTATGACTTGGCCCAATCAACACCACACTGCCATATTTGTTTCGATTTTTATTCCTGAAAATGTCTTTTACAATGTCTAATAAACCTTGTATCCATTTATTTAATCTATTTCATACACCATGAAAATTCTTTGCTGTGTTGTAGAGTGATTTCTAGGATAAAGAAAATAGTCACATAGGCTAGTACCTAATGATGAGCTGTAATTTGGGTTTGTCGAGTTACTCCAAATACTGTTATTGTTGAGATTAAAGGCGCTCTGGGTGTTCAATCCAAGTTATAAACTCATAGTTTATTAAAGAATCAATTGGAAAACCACACACCCTTCTTCTCGTTGTAGTCAACCCCTTTTAACCCCATTTATTTTTTACATTTTTATTTTTTACCCCAACCTTAAAAAATCTATAACTTTTACCTTTTTTAAATACAGTGAAAATGGTGAAAAAATGCATTTCCGTCGTATTCTTGTTTTTTTCGGCTTTCACAGTGCACTCCAAATTACATGTCCCCTTCATTATTATCACTATGATTACGGGGAATACCAAATTTGTATAGTTTTTAATTATTTTAAAATTGTTAAAAAAAAATCTTCATTTTTCCATCTTCTGGTGCTTATAACTTTTTCATACTTCGGTGTATAAAGCTGTTTGTTGTGTCATTTTTTGCAACTTTTGATGACATTTTCAATGCTAGAATTTTTAGAACTGTGCGGCCTTTTTCTTTATATCACTTTTTATTATTTTTTTATTTTTCAAAATGACAAAAAAGTGGTATTTTCGACTTTGGGCGCTATTTTCTATTGTGGGGTTAAACACTGGGAATAACCGTTATTATATTTTGATAGATTTAACATTTTGGGATGCGGCAAAACCTAACATATTTATGATTTTTACTGTTTATTTATATTTATAACAGTTATAGTGAAAGGGGGTTGATTTAAATTTTTAGGCTTTTTAATATTATTTATTTTTTTTAACTTTTTTTTTCACTATTTTTCAGGTCCCCATTTTAATGAAAGGGTTGAATAAAGACAGGCTGGAGTCTTTGTAGGACCCCTAGCCTGTCATAGCAACCGATTGCTGCCATCCAATAACGTCAGTAGGAGGCAGCGATTGTATCAAAAATGGCAGTACCCACGCACCGCCAGAATTTAAATACCTTCAGCAGCTTAGCAGCGTTATTGGTGGGTGTTTGCTGCAGTATGCAGCAAACGCCCACATTGGGCGTGGAGGTGCTCCATACGCCTGCAGCCGGTATGTGACTTAATACTACGTCACATGTCGGAAAAAGGTTAAAATTCATCTATTGCTGTATAAAACAGATTTGAATTGAATTGGCCTAACATGTGTCCCTCCTCTTCTTCCTCTTATGCCATCATTGGATCCTCTGTCATGCCCTGAAGAGATTATTCAAACAGGTGAGTGATGAGGCACTGACAATGGCGTCATTAGTACTGACCATATTGGTGACAAATTGGAAGCAGTGCAGCACTGATCAAATGTCCATCATAGAGACCCAATCATTGGTGGTGAAGTGCTGTTGGTCATTACTCACTCAGGCGTTCTGGAGCAATACAAAGATTGCCTGCTTCTGCTTATACCCCCTTTCCAACATATGCAATGATGAATTCCACCTAGTTGGTACATCACTTATGGTTTTCTCTGCAATGCAGATTGGCGTACAGCATTAGGATGTGATCACAGAAAATATGCACACACCACACACTATATACAGCAGCTCCAGGTAGAGATGAGCGAGCACTAAAATTCTCAGGTGCTCGTTATTCGAGACGAACTTTTCCCGATAATCGAGTACTCGTCTAGAATAACGAACCCCATTGAAGTCAATGGGAGACTCGATCATTTTTCAAGGGGACCAAGGGTCTGCACAGGGAAGCTTGGCCAAACACCTGAAAACCTCAGAAAATGATTGAAAAACCACGGAAATGGACAGGAAACAGCAGAGGCAGCATGCATGGATGCCTCTGAGGCTGCTTAATTGCACCATTTCAAACCAGAGGAGCAGGTAGGTGGTCCTCCATAAAAATTTAAATAGATTGAGTGCCTGTATGTGGCAGTCCAAAAAAGTTTTCAAACCAGAGGACCGGGTGGGTGGCCCTCCAGAAAAATTAAATACATAGAGTACCTGTATGTGGCACTCCCAGAAATTGTTTAAGACAGAGGACCGGGTAGGTGGCCCTCCAGAAAAATTAAATACATAGAGTACTATAGCTAGAGCCAGTTAACCCTGGCAAAAAATAGCCAGTTTCCTCTGCTTTAGTGTACAAAGAGGAGGAGAAGGAGGAAAATGAGGAGGAGCACTGCATACATTATTCAGGTTGAGCTTCTTTCACCTGTTGGAGAATGGAAATCCTGAGAAATCCAGGCTTTATTCATCTTGATAAACGTCAGCCTGTCAGCGCTGTCAGTGATGATGCCACCAGCTTCACTGAAAACCTGCTCAGACAACACGCTAGCGGCGTAGAACCTCCAAGGCATACAGCGCCAGTTCGTGCCACATATCCAGCTTTGAAACTCGGTCGGATGATGTTGTCTGACACGTGCTGGTGCAGGGCTGGGACGGCACATCGGGAAAAGTAGTGGCGGCTGGGGACCGAATACTGAGGGGCGACTGCCGCCATGAGGTTGCGAAAGGCCTCCGTCTCTATCAGTATCTCCAGGCTCAGTAATTTGGAGATGTGAATGTTGAGGGCTTGGGCGTCTTGGTGAGTTGCACTGTATTTCCTCTTGCGCTCCAGCGTCTGGGATATAGAGAGCTGGATGCTGCGCATGGAGACATTGGTGGATGCTGTGGAGGACTGTGGAGGCGAAGGAGTGGTTTTCGCACAGGAGGTGTTTGGGCCGGAGTCCTGGGCAGGGGGCTGACTAGCAAAGGCAGCAGATGACACAGGGGAAGGAGCAGTGGTGTGCCCGGCCGGAGGTGAATGGCCTTGGTTCCAATGAGTGGGGTGTTTAGCATTCATATGCCTGCACATACTGGTGTTGGTTAAGCTGGTAGTGGTGAAACCCCTGCTGATCCTGGTGTGGCACAGGTTGCACACCACAGTCCGTCGGTCTTTAAAGGACCTCCAGACTTCCGAAAATCTAGCCCTCGCCACGGGAGCTTCTCTACGTGAAACATTTGGCGCTGATGCACCAGCTCTGGCCCTGCCTCTCCGTCTGGCTCCACCACTGCCTCTTCCAACCTGTTCTCATCAAGGACTCGCCTCTGTCTCAGAAGCACTGTGTTCACCCAGCCTATCAACCCTGCTTGGGTCTGTCACCTCATCATCCTCTGATTCCTCAATCTGCTCCCCCCTCAGACTTCCTGCCCTGACAACACCACTGTCTGACAACCGTGTCTCCTCATCATCCGACACCACTTTACACACTTCTTCCACTACGTCAACAATGTCATCATCACCCACAGACTGCGACCGGTGGAAAACCTGGGCATCGGGAAAGAGCTCAGCAGCAACCGGACAAGTGTTTTGTGACTCTGGGAAGGGTCCAGAAAATAGTTCCTCAGAGTATGCCGGTTCAAATGCCAAATTTTCCTGGGAGGGGGCAGACTGGGGAGAAGGAGGCTGCGGTGGAGGAGCTGGAGGAGTGCTGATTTCAGTGACATGGGTGGACTGCGTGGAAGACTGACTGGGGGACAAATGGCTAGAAGCATTGTCCGCAATCCACGACATCACCTGTTCGCATTGTTCTGGCCTCAACAGTGCTCTACCACGAGTCCCAGTAACTTGAGACATGAACCTAGGGAGTGTAGCTCTGTGGCGTTTCCCTGCTCCCTCATCAGCAGGTGGTGTCTCACCCCGCCCAGGACCACGGCCTCTGACCCCTGCAGTAGTTGGACACCCACACCCTCGTCCTCTACCCCTACCCCTCGGGTTCAACATTTTCAAAATTAAAGTGTAAACTGTAAATTTTTTTTGTGTGTTTTTTTTTTTAACAAAGCGATCAGAAGAAATCACACAGCAACCACAGAAGATGACTGTGATTGCTATGGCTAGTTTCTAACCTACACTGACAGAACACAACTGGCTTTTGTGGTGTGCCTGTCACTTTAAGTTTTGAAAAAAAAAAAAAAAAAAAAAAATCGCCAGACTGTGCCTAATTCAATCAAACCCCTAATAAATTGTCCCACTTGAGTGTTTGAGATGGATATGTGTGTAACTAAGAGCTAAATAGAACGGTCGCAAGTCTCCCTGCAAATTTGTCACAATATGGTACTAGCTGCACTACTAATGCCAGCAAGCCCAGCCACAAGCAAAGAAATAAAAAATATTCCAGCCCTAACAAGGGCTGTTGGGTTCTTGTAGACTCACTCCTGCCTAACAGTAAGCTAACATCAGACCCTAACACTATCCCTGCAGCAGCTGTCTCCCTAACGGCATTCAGACAGAGAATGATGCGAGCAGCGCGGGCAGGGGCTAGTCTATTCCAGGGTCTCCTGATCAGGCCAGTCAACTACTGCTATCGATGTGTAAGTGTACCACGTCATGCTGGGTGGAGTGCAGAGTCTCCCGGCTTGTGATTGGCTCTGTTTCTGGCCGCCAAAAATCAAAGAGATGCCATTTTCTCGAGCTGGCGAAATATCCGTCCAAGCAACAAGCAGTTTCGAGTATGTTCGCTCATCTCTAGCTCCAGGACATCTGTGCAGTTGGCCAAGAATATTTGTACCAACCAAATTCAGCATGGTGCTGACCAGATGAGGAAGCATTAGGATGTGGATTAGGAGGTGGAGTGAACTAAGGCAAGGAGTCATGTCCACCAATTCAGGGTGAAGGCAGGAAGTGAGCCAAAACACTTCCTCCCTCAGCACGAGCCACCACTACATTAACCCGGTGGATAGTTAAGAAAATGTTTATTTCCAGGTTTGCTTGACCACGTGTCAATTGTGAGGTGCACCTCAGGACTAACGGCACACTTGATTTTGTCAACAACCTGCTGTTGCAGGGCTGGTATTGCCTCTGGCAAAATTAGTGGTGCTAGAACCTTCATACTATGGGACCATCTCTGCCACCCTATCTTTCAAGCTGTCTGTCTCCACCAACCTGAAAGGGGGCATTTAAATGGTCAGCAAATGAGAAATAATCCAATTCAGGACCAGAGCTTGTGCATGTTATGGGCCAAACTTTCACTTTCTCTCCATTATTAAGGGAATGGAAAGCTGAATGAATGGTGTGGACAGCATTGATGATGGTGATGGTGTTGCTGCTGGTGGTGTAACTGCTGGTGGTGTAACATCCTCCCTTTACAGGGATCCAGGAGGCCTTGTGACATGGGAGGTGTTGGTAGAGGATGAGACAACCAAAGTAACAGAAGGAGCCATTGGTTTCCATATTTACTTTGCAGGTGCCTGGTCATCATATATGAGGTGTTTAATTTGTTGAGGCTTTGATTTTGCTTTATGGATTGGTGGCACATGACATGTATACTGACTTTTGCACTGAAGGAAAACAAATGTTACAACACAGAAACCCTGTGGGATGGTTTTTGTTTGCTCGGTCCCTAGGCAAAGACAGTAGCAGGCAACAATATGGCTATGGGTTGATTGTTGTGGTGTTAAGATTGGTACACAAAAGACAGGGGATAGTGTGCCCTGAGCTTGCCCCAACCTCTTTTCCTTCCTATAGCCCCCCCACGCTAAACCGTGGGGCGACTACTTGAAGACTTGAGAAACGCTGGATAAGTGTGGGAAGGAAAACACAAACAGACTGACAAACATAAAGCTTCTGAGGGTAGGTCTGATGAAATAACCTGAGTAACCGTGGAGCATGAACATCTCTAGCCGGAACCCAAGACCTATCCTCAGGACCAAAACCTTTCCAATGGACCAGGTACTGCAGGGAGTTACATACCCATCTGGAATTCACCACCTTTTCCACCTCAAATTCCAGATTCCCCTCCACAATAGATGGAGAAGGAGGGTCAGAAAGAGGCAAAACAGGCTCAACATAGCGCTTCAGAAGACTCTTATGGAAGGTGTTATGGACCCGCCACCCTGCTGGAAGTGTAATCTTGAAGGAAACCGGGTTAACAATATGAGTAACAACAAACGGACCCACAAACCTGGGCGCAAACTTCAAAAAGGGGACCTTCAATTTAAGGTTTTTCGTGGATAACCACACTTTATCCCCCACCTCAAACGTATCGGAGTTAGTGCGCCTTCTTTCAGTTTGTTGGACCATAGAATTTTGTGCCCTCTGAATATTCTCCCGAACTTGTGACCAGAGCGAGCGCAACTTGGATGTAATAGCTTCCGCTCGAGGAATATTAGAGACAGGCACAGATGAAAAAGAGAAACGAGGATGAAAACCATAATTGCAGAAAAACGGAGATACCTGTGTGGACGAACTACAGTGGTTATTAATAGCAAATTCTGCCAACGGAAGGAATTTCACCCACTGGTCCTGACTGTCCGAGACAAAGAGTCGCAGATATTGAATCATCTCCTGATTCATCCTCTCGGACTGACCATTAGACTCAGGGTGAAACGCCGATGAGAACGACAAATTAACTTCCAGTCTAGAACCAAATGCTTGCCAAAATTTGGAAACAAATTGTACGCCCCTATCTTACACAATATCATCTGGTATACCATGGAGGCGTACAATATTCTGTATAAACAATTCAGCTAATTCTTCAGCTGAAGGCAACTTTTTTAATGGAACAAAGTGTCACATTTTAGAGAAACGGTCCACTACCACCCAAACCACTGAACAGCCTTGAGATGCTGGCAGATCAGTGACGAAGTCCATAGACACTTTAGACCATGGCCTGGTGGGAACTGGAAGCGGAAGAAGAGGCCCCTCAGGACGTCTCCTGGGAGTCTTTCCTCGCGCACAGACCTGACAGGCTTGGACAAATGCGTGCACATCCTTAGTCATGTGAGGCCACCAGTAACTTCTCTTTAAGAGATCCAAGGTACTCCGCATTCCCGGATGACCAGCCAATACTGAGCAATGCGTCTCCTCCAACACTCTCAAACGACAAGAAGGAGGAACAAATAATTTGCCTTCCGGAAGGTCTTTAGGTGCAGATCTTTGTCCTGCTAAAATTTGAGAGGAGAGGTGGGAGGAGACAGCTGCCAGCACAACCCCTGGAGACAAAATATTACTGTCAGCAGCCTCTGGAAGCTCAGGAGTCCCGAAGCTACGGGACAAGGCATCAGCCTTCACATTTTTTGACCCAGGTCGGTAGGTGACCACAAAATTGAAGCGAGAGAAAAACAAGGCCCACCTAGCCTGACGTGAGTTCAAGCGTTTAGCCGTATCCAAATATACTAAGTTCTTATGATCCGTGAGCACAGTTATCGGATGAAGAGCTCCCTCCAAAAAGTGTCGCCAGACTTCAAATGCCCACTTAATGGCAAGGAGCTCTCGATTACCAATATCATAATTCCTCTCACAAGAAGAAAATTTTCTAGAGAAATATGCACAGGGCCTAAGTCTGGTGAGAGTGGAAGACCCCTGAGACAACACTGCACCTACTCCTACCTTGGAGGCATCAACCTCCACAACAAACGGTAGAGAGAGGTCAGGTTGAACCAAAACCGGGGCTGACGAGAATGCCGCTTTTAAAGTTTCAAACGCTGAGCAAGCGGCAGGGGACCAATTGTTCGGATCAGCACCCTTATGGGTCAGATCCGTGAGGGGTTTGGCGATCACGGAAAAGCTCTTTATAAAGTTCTGATAATAGTTGGTGAAACCTAAAAAACGTTGTAGGGCCTTAAGATTGGTAGGCCGAACCCAGTCCGTGAGCGCCTGAACCTTACTCGGATCCATCTGTACATCAGAGGGAGTCACAACATAACCTAAGAAGGAAACCTTCTGGACGCAAAAAACACACTTTTCCAGCTTAGCGAAGAGGTGGTTTTTGCGCAACCTGGTAAGTACTTGGCGGAGATGTTGCTGGTGAGAAACCATATCAGGAGAGAAAATCAAAATATCGTCTAGATATACCACCATAAACACACCGATGTAATCATGAAAGATGGAGTTCATAAACCCTTGAAAAACCGCTGGGGCATTACTCAAACCAAAGGGCATAACCAGGTATTCAAAGTGCCCCAAAGGTGTATTAAATGCGGTTTTCCACTCATCCCCTTCTCGGATCCGAATCAGGTTATAAGCCCCTCTGAGATCTAATTTAGAGAAAACTTGGGCCCCAGAAACCTGATTTAAGAGATCCGGGATCAAGGGGAGAGGACCTGAGTTTTTTTACCGTTATCTTATTTAATTCTCGATAATCAATACACGGCCGTAGACCACCATCTTTTTTCTCAACAAAAAAGAACCCGGCCCCAGTGGGCGACTCAGAGGGACGGATATGTCCGATTGCCAAACTCTCATCAATATAACTCTTCAGTGCCTCCCGTTTTGGTACTGACAGGTTATATATACGACCCTTTGGCAATCTAGCATCAGGAAGAAGGTCAATTTTACAATCAAACTCCCTGTGAGGAGGAAGGACTTGGGACAAGGGTTTTGAAAACACATCTGAGTAATCAGAGAGAAAACCTGGAAGACTCTGATCTTCCGCCACTACTGTACATAACGAAACTTTGGACAGGGGATCCTTACAGTGAGGACCCCAATGAACCAGCTCCAGAGTTTCCCAATTAATTACCGGATTATGGATCCGGAGCCAGGGTAGACCAAGAATGACATTTTCAGACAAGTTTTCCATAACTAGGAAAGAACACCATTCTTCATGCATAGCTCCTACCATAAGCTTTATCTGCAGGGTTCGGAATTTGATCAACCCTGCCTGTAGAGGGGTCAAATCTGCACCCGACATCTGGATAGGAGTGGACAATGGAATCAATGACATGCAAAACTGAGAGACAAAATTATAATCGATTAAATTAGACGCAGCACCTGAATCCAAAAAGGCGCGACCAGTGCAGGAAACAGACTGAAACTTAACCGTACAAGGTAAATACATTCTAGACACAATTGGGAGTACCTGAGCTCCTAAGCAGTCCCCCCGACTACTGCTTAGGAGCGGAAGTTTTCCTGCTGCTGCCTCTTGGAACAGGTGTTGACCAGATGATCAGGACTTCTACAGTAGAAACAAAGATGATGTCTCAGTCGATGTTGCTTCCGCTGTGCAGGAGAGATGCTATCCAGCTCCATGGATTCCAATTCTGGACTACCTGGAGACAGACTGGCCGCTGGCTGACAGTCAGGGGACACTCGAGGTGATTGCCTGGATCTTAGACGACGATCAACTCGGATGACCAGAGTCATAGCATCATCTAATGTCTGAGGCTCGGCATAAGCTAAGACTAAGTCCTGTACTCGGTCTGACAGTCCGGACATAAATTGGTCTTTTAGGGCGCAGTCATTCCATTGCGAGTCAGTCACATACTGTCTGAACTGGGCACAATAATCTTCTGCTGTCCGTTTTCCCTGACACAGAGATCTAAGGTGGGAAACTGCAAGTGCTCGGCGGTCAGGTTCGTCATAAATCTGGCCTAAAGCAGAAAAAAAGCGTTTAGAGAAGAACGGGATGGAGAGTCAGGTGGGAGAGAAAAGGCCCAATTTTGCGGATCCCCACGCAACAGGGAAATTACCACGCCCACCCTTTGAATCTCTGTGCCCGATGAACGAGGACGTAAGGAAAAATAAAGTTTACAGCCCTCCCGAAATGAAAAAAATTTCTTACGGTCACCAAAAAACATGTCAGGGAAAGGAACCTTAGGTTCAGGTGTGGGTGGCAGTGGATCCTGCGGTGATGTCTGCCGTGGAACCTGCATAGATTCCTGAATTTGGAGACGGGAGGCTAGATCCTGAACAAACTGAGTTAGGGTCTGGACCTGAGTGACCACAGCTGACAAAGGCTCCATGGGAGGAGAGAATGTAGCAGGTCGGATACAGGATGCAGACCTATGTGTGGCCAGTGTTTCTGTTAAGATTGGTACACAAAAGACAGGGGATAGTGTGCCCTGAGCTTGCCCCAACCTCTGCCCCTTCCTATAGCCCCCCCACGCTAAACCGTGGGGCGACTACTTGAAGACTCGAGATACGCTAGATAAGTGTGGGAAGGAAAACACAAACAGACTGACAAACATAAAACACAAAAGAATCGTAAACCAGCCGGAGTCACAACGAGAGGGTACGTCAATAGCAAAATCAGTAAGCAAAGAGTCAAGGTCAAAAACTAGCCGAGGTAACAACAATACAGAAACAGATACTGAGCAATACAACCTAGCAGCAGTGAGTGGAGAAAGGGATTTTCAAACACTGGCACAGGTGACTAGTGAAGCTGCAATTTATGCAGCCAGAACTCCACCTCCAGAACCTGATAGGAGCTGGACAGCATCTGGGAATTAACCCCTCATGGTGCAGAACAACCAGGCACCAAGCAGAGGTTCAAAGTCCCAGCCACTCCTAGACAGCGCAAGATCTTAGCAGCCGCTGCCCAGATCGAGAGGTGGAGTTTGTGCGGATACGCACCGGGGTTCGGAGAGCGCTGCTGGTACCACCAGAAGAACCAGAAGTCCCAGCAATCTCCCTAGCGAACCTGACATGTGGCTTTGCCCTCTTCTGCCTGTTCTCCAGCATGCATGGGGCTTCCTGTCCACCACCTCTTTGTCAGACTTATCAATACCTTCCACCCATGCATTGTCTAGAACCTCATAATCAACCCTAGCTTTTTCTGTAAGTTGAACCATGATATTGACTGATGCCTCAACTTTGAATGGCCTATTAGAACCTACAAATATATGCTGCACTCCTTGTTCCAGAGTTAGTTGAAAAAGGAACTGGCAGAACACTTCCCATCTCTCTGTAGCACCAGATGCATAACCACCAAATGAAGCACCATAGAGACGTTCATGTCCCTTCTTCATTTTGAAACACCTACAGTTATTCACACTGTACTTCAGGAGTAAGGGAGTAACGTATGCAGTTGTAAATAACACAGTTATTAATAACACTGATACTGTAAATAAGGACCATATGGATAATCCAAATAGTTCAACCACTGGAGTTCAGGACCGCCACAGGAGTACAGAACTGCCACAGGAGTATGGGACCGCCAGAAGATTACGGGACCACCAGAGGATTACGGGACCGCCAGAGGATTACTGGACCGCTAGAGGAACATGGGAACACCACAGGAACACGGGAACACCACAGGAACATGGGAACATCACAGGAACAAGGGAACATGGGAACACCACAGGAACACGGAGGCGTCTGGAAATGCTCAGAAAGCTCGGAGGCGTCTGGAAACACTCAGGGAGGCTTTCTCTTCAGTAGAATGATCTGAAGATCCGGCAGGGGTTGCTGGGAGTAGCCGGGATGCAAGCGCCAATACGGAGGATGCTGGCCCTTTAAATTCTTGAAGAGTCGGGCACACGCGCCCTAGAGAGCGGGGGCACGTGTGGCCTAGTCCGCGAGCAGGAGTGGGACTGGAGCCAGGGACTGGAGCCATCAGGACCCAGGACAGGTGAGGGGAGCAGGGCAGCATACCGGGACACGGATGCCCCATGTCTCGGATCATGGGGTCAACCATGACAGTGGTCCCCCCCATTTGGGCCCCTCTTCACTTCTTCTTCAGCCCGCTGTTCTTCCTTCTTCACCTCCTCCAATTCTTCATGGTGATGAGACACCTTAGGAGGAGAGCAGGCACCGAGAAGACTTGGGAAGACGCAGGCTGGGTTGACTCTTGGCACACCGGAGCGGCCTCAGGGGAGGCCGGTGGAGACTCTGGAGCATCCTCAGGGGAGGCCGGTGGAGAATCTGGAGCGGCCTCAGGGGAGGCTAGGTGGAGACTCTGGAGCGGCCTAAGGGGAGGCTAGGTGGAGACTCTGGAGCATCCTCAGGGGAGGCCAGTGGAGACTCTGGAGCATCCTCAGGGGAGGCCCTTGGAGAATCTGGAGCGGCCTCAGGGGAGGCTAGGTGGAGACTCTGGAGCGGCCTCAGGGGAGGCCGGTGGAGACTCTAGACCGGCCTTAGGGGAGGCCGGTGGAGACTCTGGAGCAGCCTCAGGGGAGGTCGGAGCAGTCGTGGGAAGCTGCGGAGCCACGGGAACGGCTTCTGGAAAAGCCGGAGCCGCACTGGCCTGCTGCGTAGGCTGAGGCCACTACTGGAGAGCCGTTGGAGCTACTCTGGCAAGCTGCGGAGGCTGAGGCACTGCTGGAGCAGCTCTGGGAAGCTGCGGAGGCTGAGGCGCCACTGGAGCAGCTCTGGGAAGCTGCGGAGGCTGAGGCGCCGCTGGAGCAACTCTGAGAAGCTGCGGAGTCACGGGAGCAGCTCTGGGAAGCTGCGGAGTCACTGGAGCAGCTCTGGGAAGCTGCGGAGTTATGGGAGCAACTCTGGGAAGCTGCGGAGTCACGGGAGCAGCTCTGGGAGGCTGTGGAGACACTGGGGACACCAGGACCAAGCAGGACAGGCGAGGTAGCCGAAGTTGATGTGGTTCAAACCTGGTCTGAATTTTTTCCAGGAACTTGGTATGGGTAACCATGTCTGGGTCACCACTATCCCATAAATGAGTAGCCCATTGCCTCTCCAGTAGGCAAAGAAAAAAAAATGCCAAGTGCGTTAGGGGGTGGACTGGGAGATCAGTTTGATGTACAGCGAGCATTGGGCAACAAAGCTCCTGCAAAAATTGGGATTGCCATCAAATTTGTTGTGGCAAAAAAAAATCTGGTCCAGAGTTCGCTCTTGAAAAACATGGCTGGGTTACAGAAGCAACAGAAGGTAGAGTCGCAGGACCCTGCTGCTGGGAGGCAATAGTCCGCAGGGTGGCAGCAAGTTTGTCCAAGAGTTCTTTTTGTGCAGCAATCTCTTGAGACTGCTGGGCAATAGTGCTCAGAAAGTCACCCAGAAGCTGGTACGGATCCTTGACACTGTCCATGGCTTTTGCAGAGATCATGAGTCCATGGCTGGATCTTACTGTCACAGTCTTTGGGAATAGTCCCTTGAGACTTAAGTCTTGTGGACTCTCTGGACCACCGCGGGAAATAAAGATGGCAGCCGCAACCCGGGAGCGGAGTCGAAGTGGACTCCTGGTCTTCAGTTACATGACCGCCACAGGATTACAGGACCGCCACAGGATTACGGGACCGCCACAGGATTACGGGACCGCCACAGGATTACAGGACCGCCACAGGACAGGTGAGGGGATCAGGGCAGCACAGCGGAGCATGTTGTGGATTGCGGGGACAACCGTGACAGGACTAGACCAGGGGCTGCGCGGCACACCGGGACACGGATACCCCTTCAATCCAAGACATGGATCGCGGGGTCACCCATGACAAGTATGATACAAATATTTGTAACATTGATACTTTAAATCTGTAATGTTTGTGGGACGCAAATAGTATAGCCACTGATACTATCACACAGTATGGTATGATGCAAATATTAATAACACTGGTGCTATAAACCTTGAATGTATGTATGTTGAAACAATACATGTATTGGTACTATAACTGGAATGTATGTGCCATATATACTCGTGTATAAGCCGAGTTTTTCAACGCAAAAGATGTGCTGCGCAGCGATGTCCGCGCAGCTCGTCTTCAGGCTTCCGCACCATCTTCTTTCTTCTGCTAGACGCCTCCATGTTTTTCCCGCGGGCGGTGCCTAGTATGACGTCAGCAGCGGCGCATCATACTAGGCACCTGCCGGCCGAGGGAGATCAATGGCGGCGCCCTGCAGAAGAAAGAAGATGGCGTGGAAGCCTGAAGACAAGCCGTGCGGACCTCGAGGGAGCAGCGCTGCACATCGGGGCCACTGTAGGGTGAGTATATAAGTTTTATTTTTTTATGCTGGGCTGGGCTGTATTCTGCTGGGGGCAGGCTGTATACTACTCTACTGGGGGCAGGCTGTATACTACACTACTGGGGGCAGGCTGTATACTACACTACTGGGGGCAGGCTGTATACTACTGGGGGTAGACTGGGCTGGCTGTATACTGCTGGGGGCAAGCTGGGCTGGCCGTATACTACAGGGGGCAGCTGTATAGTATAGGGGGCTGGTTGGCTATATACTAGGGGGGCCTGTGACCAATGCATTTCCCACCCTCGGCTTTTACTCGAGTCAATAGGTTTTCCCGGTTTTTGGTGGTAAAATTAGGGCTCTCGGCTTATACTAGGGTCGGCTTATACTCGAGTATATACGGTATGTCGAAACAGTACATGTATTGGTACTATAACACAGTATGATGCAAATATAGTGTGCTGCAACTATTAATAACTCTGGTACAATAAAGCTGTAATATATGTAGGACCACTGGTACTACAACACAGTAGAGAATGATGCATATATTAATAACACTGGTTCTATAAACCTGGAATGTATGTATGTCACAAACAGTACAACCATTGGTAACATAATGCAGTATGGTGTAGTCAGGGCTGGATTAAGGTTGGTGGGGGCCCCTGGGGGAAAAAGCCCCCCCAACGTTACCTTTATACAGTCCCACAGCATTAACTATATACAGCCCTCTATAATAACAATATACAGCCTCCCATTGCTATAAATTGCCTCCCTATAACTTTTTACAACCACCTATAACTATATACAGCCTCTATAATAACTATACACAGCCCCCTATAATAACAATATACAGTCCTAGGTAAAATAACAAAATTGTACTCACCTTCCATCATTCCCCCTATACGCGCCAACCTTTTTCCCTTCCCTCCCGGTGTCAGGATAGTGGATATCGAAGGTGTACCAAGATGGTGGCGACCCTGACCCATGGCACCACCATCTTTGTATACCTCCGATCGTCTATGGCAGAGCAGGGAATTTATTGTTCCCTCGCTCAGCCATAGACTGAAATTGCGGCACATCGGTGGGATACGGCCCATGGAGCCCTGACCCAAATACAATGTGGACGATTCCCCACCTTTGGTGTATGCGCCTTTAATTAACGGACCCCCTTATAATCTGGCCCTGTGTGTGATGCAACTATTAATTTAACTCTGGTAATATAAAGCTGGAATGTATGTGTGGAGCAAATATTACTATCTCTGGTACTATAATGCAGTACGGTATAATGCAAAAATTTATAACTCTGGTACTTAAAAGCTGGAATGTATGTATGATGCAAATAGTATGACAACTGGTGCAATAACTTGGCACAGTATCATGCAAACATTAATAACACTGGTACTATAAAGCTGGAATGTATATATGACACAAACAGTACTATTACTGGTAGTATAATGCAGTAGTATGATGCAGATATTAAATGCACTGATACTTTAACGCAGCACAGTCTAATGCAAATATGAATACACTGGGCCTATGATGCAGAATGGTATGATGCAGATATTTATTTTTTAACATCGGTATTGTAAAGCTGGAATGTATGTATAACGCAAACAGTAAAATCACTGTTACATAAAGTAGTACTGAAGGATGTTTGAATTGCTACCACTGACAATGTAAGTAAGTACTTTAGGATTCAAGCATTGTCACTGAAACTGTTAGCTAGTCTCTTGAGATGCAACTACTACTTAGATTGGCCATGAACTAGACCCACACTTACTTGTTAGACCCACACGTATATTTGGTAAAATACTATTTGGGGCTAAAATGTTGCACACCACAAAAAGTCTCAAAAGTGAGACTTAACAGGCAACTCATCACATGTATCACAAAGGGGAAAAACGTATGATACATTGCAATGATTAAGTAGGCCAAATTGAGAAAACATAAAAAAGTGGCAACCGAAAGACTATGATACATGTGCCCTAATATCTAGCAAAATGCAAAAAGGTCAATTTATTTTCTCTGTCCCTCACAGCCTTATCGCCATGTCTCCCAATCTTCACTGAAAAGGGAAGTACAGGCGGTCCCCTACTTAAGGACACCCGACTTACAGACAAGTGAAGCTTTCTGAATGCTTTACTCTAGTCCCAGATTGCAAAAATCAGCTGTAAGGTGTCTATAATGAAGCTTTATTTATAATCCTTGGTCCCATTACAGCAAGAAATGTTTAAACTCCAAATGTCACTGGGGCCAAAATTTTTTTTGGTTTGGATCTACAATTATAAAATATACAGTTTCGACTTACATACAAATTCAACTTAAGAACAAACCTCCGTACCCTATCTTGTACGTAACCCGGGGACTGCCTGTAATGATAAAATTACAGCAACAACATCTCCCAGGCCATCTCCATTCTGTAATGACGTTGGGACATACTCCCTCACGTATAGCACCACACCCACACAGAACATAGCTGTGGTTGTTAAGGGGATGAAAGCTGATTGGCTGTTCATCAGTCAATTAAACAGCTTGTCTCCTAAAGCCTGAATGACCATGACTATGGAGCTTTGGATTTGCTCATCATTAGTAGTAACATGTTTGGTAGAAGCTGAAGAAGTATACATGTTGTAAAGATTAGCAGGGGACTGGAAGGATATAAAAAAAAAAATCTTTCTCCTGTTCTGACGACCCAGGGATTTCCAAGTATAACTGAAGAAAATAAAAAAACACATTAACCCCTTCAGGACGTAGCCTGTTTGTATGTTAAGGCTCAGTCCTTTTTTTTTTTTTTAGTGTCCCTTCCTGTGGTAAAAACTTTTCAACACTTTAACATATCCCTGTGATATTGAGAATGTTTTCTCGTGAGACAATTTATGTTAGTAGTATTATTTCATTGATCAGTTCCTTTTTGGGGGAAGGGGGTAAAAATTCAATAATTTAGGAGAAATTTGAAAAAATTACAATTTTTAAAGCTTCAAACAGCAAAAAAATAATACCACATTTTTTTTTGTAGAAACTACACCCCTCCATGAATTAATCCAGAGGTATAGTGAGCATTTTAACCCCACAGGTAGACCCCAAATAAAATGCATAATGGATAGTCCATAGTAAAAAATATCCATTATGTCATATAGTGCCCAGCTCCTGCCATGGCAGACCAATACCCCAAAAATCATGATCAGTGTTCTCCTGTGTACTGAAATACCCCATATGTGGCAGTAATCTACAGGTTTGGGGGTTTCTTTACTGGTAACACATACAGGGGCAGGGGTGCTGGTGTGCCCATGTACAGTCATGGCCAAAAGTTTTGAGAATGATAGAAATATTAATTGTTACAAAGTCTACTGCATCAGGCTTTATAATGGCAATTTGCATATACTCCAGAATGTTATAAAGAGTGAAAATTAACTTTTCCCCCCAAAACACATTTTAACTTCATTGCAGGCCTGCCTTAAAAGGAGCAGCTAACATCGTTTCAGTGATTGCTCCATTAACAAAAGGGTGGGTGTTGATGAGGACAGGGCTGAGTATCAATCAAGTAAGAATCACATCTCTGGACACTTTAAAAAGAAGGCTGGTGCTTGGCACCATTGTTACTCTTCTGTTAACCATGGTTATCTCTAAAGAAACACATGCAGTTTTCATTTCACTGCCCAAAACTGGCCTAACAGGGAAGAGTATCGCAGCTAGAAAAATTGCACCTCAGTCAACAATCTATCGTATGATTAAGGAATTCAAGTAGAGACATTCCATTGTTGCCAAAAAGGCCCCATGGCACCCAAGAAGGACCAGCAAGCACCAGGACTATCTCTTCCAAGTGTTTCAGATTCAGGATAGGGCTACCAGCACTGCAGAGCTTGCTCAGGAATGGCAGCAGACAGGTGTGAGTGCATCTGCTGGCACTGTGAGGCGGAGAAAAAACCATCAGGGACAGACTGATATTCTGCAAAAGGTACAGCGAGTGTAGCTAGTTATAACCAAACATAGAGATTTTGGGTCCATGGTCTGGAGACTCCCCAGATCTTAATCCCATTGAGAACTTGTGGTCAATCATCAAGAGAGGGGTGGACAAACAAAAACCAAAAATTGTGACAAAATGCATGCAAGAATGGACTGCTATCAGTCAGGATTTGGTGCAGACGTTTATTGAGAGCATGCCAGGGAGAATTGCAGAGGTCCTGAATAAGAAGGGTCAACACTGCAAATATTGACTTGCTGCATTAACTCATTCTAACTGTCAATAAAAGGGTTTATTACTCATCTGACAAACCAGAGGGCAACAGATCATGTATAATATTTGTGTCATTCTCAAAACTTATGGCCTTGACTTTATTGTTGTTAATACAAGGACCTCTCTCTTGTCCTTGTACTTAACACACAATATCTATACAGTTGCTGCATAGTGCCCTGCTCTTGTGCCTTCTAATTTTTTGCCCAAGCAGTGACTTAGGGAGACCTCTCTGATTTCTGCGTAGAGTGGGGCATATTGCAGTATTTCTGAAAGCAAGGCACTTTAATAGTGCTTGTGTAGAAATTGTTCAGGTAGATGTGGTAGCACTGGTCCAGCAGTGGGTGCACCAAATCCTACACTATCTTTGCAGTAATATCCAGGAAGGAGGTTCATTCTGTGGGAACAATAGTGGAGTTTCATATACCCTGAACTTGTAAGCATACCCTGATGTACTTTCACACAGCTTATACATCTTCACATCACTGTGTGTTGTCGGTGTAATGCAAAAACTTATGGATGGCTTCAAAGTGCATCCTGTTCATCGACATGTGGAACATCAGGGTGTAGTACAGAATATCTGTGCTCCAGTATTCCCTGATTGATGGCTTCTTGCCAAGCCCCATAACAAGTATTATGTCCCAATACTTCTCAATCTCTGCTGCAGTGACAGGGGTCCACTTGTGGCATTGTGCATAAAATGAATTGGTGTTTTGGGCAATATGCTGTGTATCATAGAGATTTGTCTGAACTACAATTAAATTCAATAGCTCCTCATCAAAAAAATAGTTAAAAAAGTCCACAGCTCTGAGCCCTGCCGTGTCAAACTTAATTCCAGGATGGCCCAAAAAGTCTGGAACGTGAGGGGTATAATTATCTGGGGCTACCCATGTAGGGTCAGTGGAAGCCCCAGACACATCTGCCCTAGAAGATCTAGGTAGTTCTCCCGCAGAAGTCCATGGCTCTTCTCTAGCAAAAACCCTACAACACCTTCTAGGAGTTTCTTGCAGGTCACTGGAAGATGAGGAAGAGGAAGAAGGGGGCATCATCCTCACTAGCTGACTCTGTGTCAGAGGCCAGAATGTTGTATGCCTCCAACACGGTGTATGTCTTCTGAGACATTGTACACAGAAAAATAATATAATGTACACCAGAAAAATTAGATAATGTGCACCCAACTGCATTGACAAGCCGCACAGCCGGCACACAGAAAAAAATAAGATAATGTGCACCAAACTACACGGATCAGCTGCACAGCCAGCACACAGAAAAACTAGTTAAGGGCACAAACTACCGGTACACCTACGGGTGTGATAATAAAGAAAACAGTGATAGTGATAATAAAGAAAACAAAAACTATGTGCTTTGCGCAACAAGGCGCTACAAATACACATAGCTTGCCCTAAGATGCCCTACCACTTAAGATACTGGGCAGAGAAAAGTGTGCCCAGTGCAGTACAATGCTAACACAGTGCACTGAAAAGTAATCACACAAGGTGACCACACAGTGATAACACAGGATGCAGGAGGGATAGGGATCAGACAGTGTAATAGTGATTTTGGTGTAACAGTAATGCTCAGCTCCTGTCTCCAGTGATAACAAACCAAAATGGTCCCGCTGGAGGGAGGAGAGAGGAATGAGGTAGGAGACTAAACCTTGGTTTTCAGCAAAAAAAATGCTGAAATTGGCCAGTCAGCAGGCAGGACTGATCCAATTAGCCAACTGACTTCAGTAGGAGGCTCTCCTGCCTCCATTTCCGAGTCCTATCACGATATCACCATGTTACGTGACATGGTTACACGTAATGCAACGGGTGTGCTGGCAGCGTGAATTGCCAGGGGCCCTGCGTTGTAATAGTATGGCACAGAGCGCCAAGGGGTTAACGCCAGTTGCACATGAATGGTTTAGTCTCTTGGAAACAGACTTGTGTGCTATTTGGATCCCACAGATCGAACACAGTGCAGTGGACAGGAATCTCTGTATCATACAAAAATATGATTCAAGGACTAACTGCCTGCCAGCTGAAATGCAGTGCTAGCCCTGGTTACAGTTGTTATACTGCTGCAGACATATTTCTGTATGATTCATAGATTCTCACTGCATGGCCTATGTGATCTGTGTAGCACGTGCCACCATTTTCAAGGGCTGGACTTGTTTGTCTGCACCCAGTGTGGATACACCTGTATGTTATACTCTTAACCCCTTCACCCTCTGTGGCGAATACATCCCCCATGGAGCTGTGAAGGGTGTATGAAGAGGGCTCACGGGCTGAGCCCTCTTCATCCAGAGATGAGCTTTGCTGCATATCACAGCAAAGACCCATTGCTAACACCCCGGTCGGTGCTTGTACCAATCACGGCTGTTAACCTGTTGTTTGCCGCCGGCAAAGTCGCCGGTGGCACTGTAAGCATCGCCGCTTACCTCCGATCGCCGCTCCCCCGAACGTCATCGGAGGGCGGCAATTGGTTGCCATGGTAGCCTCGGGTCTTCGTTTGACCCGTGGCTTAATGGCTTCTGCATATTCATTACAATGTGGCTCATTGTAATGTACAGTGTGCAGAAATGCCATATACTGCGATACAGTTGTATTGCAGTATACAGTAGGAACAATCAGACCATATAGGCTTAATGTACCCTAAATGGTCTAAAATATAGGGGAAAAAAACTGAAAAAAAAAGGTTTAAAAAATGTTAAAAATTAATAAAATATTAAAAGTTCAAATCACCCCTGTTTCCCTAGAACTGATATAAAATATAATAAACAATAAAAATCACAGACACATTAGGTATCGCCGCGTCCCAAAATGCCCGATCTATCAAAATATAGAAACGGTTACGGCCGGCGGTGATGGACAGGAAATGGCGCCCAAATGTCCGAAATGCGACTTTTACATCTTTTTATATGACATAAAAAATGTTAAAAAATTATCAAAATGTCGCACAGTCCTCAAAACAATAGCAAGGAAAATGTCGGCTCCTTTTGCAAAAAATGACACCTCACACATCTCTGTGCATCAAAGTATGAAAAAGTTATTAGCGTCAGAAGATGGCAATTTTTTTTTTCTTTTTTGTACACATTTGTTTAATTTTTGAAAATACATGAAAACGCCATAAAACCTGTATAAATTTGTTATCACCGCGATTGTAACGAACCAAAAAATAAAGTAGATGTGTTATTTGGAGCGCAGAGTGAAAGTCGTAAAAACTGAGCCCACAAGAACATGACGCACATGCAGTTTTTATTTTCAATTTTTCCACATTTGGAATTTTTTTCCGGCTTCCCAGTAGACAGCATGGAATAATAAATAACATCACGAGAAAGTAAAATTTGTTACGCACAAAATAAGCCCTCACACAGCTCTGTACATGGAAAAATGAAAAAGTTATGGATTTTTGAAGATGAAGAGCGTGAAATGAGCAAAAATACCCTGCGACCTTAAGGGTTTGAAGAAAAAAATGGTGAAATCCTCAAGGGGTTCAATTTAAACTAAAAACAAACTCAATGGTAAATTGTCTATCACTGCTATAGTTATGCAGACACAATGATGAATGTTTCCCAATAACACTTTAATTTTCTTTTTTGTACTTGGGAAATTAACTTTGATTGCATGGCAAGAATCTTTAAAATAACTTCAATGTGCACTGAACAAGTTAACCTGTTGTGTCAATATGGAAAGAAAATGATTAGAACTGTTAGTATTGTTCCCAGTTTCAAGTGTATGGTTTTTGTGAACAGTGTTTTAAAAGTTTTTTTTTTTTCAATTAAATGAAGGCTCTAATACAACACAAAATGCACCCAAAATTTATAAAAACAAATTCTGTTTTGCAACTGCAAATATAATATAATTATTTATTGCATACTCTTACTGGCAAGCGGACCTATGTTGCCTTATGTTAACAATTGCATATTTTTTCTTTATTTAACAAATATTGTTTTGAGATGTTACATGGTACAATGAATTTCACGTTCCAACCTTAATGCCATTTCATCAAAATGATTATCATACAAATATTATTATAAAAACCAAACAAAGATATGATTATACAGCTCTCCAGGGCTGCTTCCTTACATTGTCTTCAGCTTTGTGCGGTGAAATCTGCTAGTAGAATTTCTTGAAGCCCTTAACTTAAATGGAGGCAAAACACAGAAGACTGAGAAGAGCCAGATTGCCAGGTTCAATGCCAGGCTACTGATTGCCTTATTATGGCTCGGGAAGGAATTTTTTGCCTTCTACTGAAAAACACTGTAAAATGTAGAATTAGGAGGTCGGACTTGATGTACTGATGTGTTTTTTTTATCCTTATTTACTATAATGCTATAATGATCTTTTCATGCATGTCCAACAAATCCAACCTATATGATTAAACAAATATTTCCTTCCCATAACAGCTGCTATTTTTGTTCTCAAGAAAGGCATCCAGGCCTTTCTTGAGAATGTTCAATGTGTCAGCCATCACAACACCTTTTTGCAGTCTCAATGTTACACAGTAAAGAATCCCTGTCTATGGCGATGATAGAACAACCTCTCCTCTAGGCTTAGAGGATGTTCTTTTTGTCCTGTCTCCCCTTAGCCATCTTTTTTGAAAGCTGAATAACCCCAGGTTTTGTCATTGTATTTTAGTCCACCCATTCCATTAAATTTATTTCAGAAATTTAGGATGGTATTAAAAATTAAACTCACATTTACCAAGTTAATGTTAGAGGTCACCGGGGGCAGAGAGGTCCTCTGTAACTAGAGGTTGTCTGTAAGTCAGGTGTACTTAAAGGGGTTTTTCCACAAAAGAAAAATCTCATATCTCAATCCCCTAGTGATGGTTACACAATAACGGTCTTTTTAACCCCTTACTTTACAATTTTACTCAGTTTTATTGCGGATTTAGCTTCCATCACTCCCTAGGCTGGTCAGTGCAAAATCCCAGGGTGTCATACATTATGATCCATCTAGTTCTATGAGTTGACAATGTGGTTAGATTATCAGGGAACAGGTGTATATACACTTTCATCTGGCTTCTGACATTGCACATTATCTTACACATAGAAAGAGACATGAGACACATCAGAGATGCACGAGATGCCTAATACACAGAGGCCTGATAGACAGAGGCTGACAGACTTTAACCCCTTAAGGACGGAGGGTTTTTCGCCTCATTTCTCGCTCTCCAACTTCAAAAATCCATAACTTTTTCATTTTTCCGTGTACAGACCTGTGTGAGGGCTTATTTTGTGCGTAACAAATTTTACTTTCCCATGATGTTATTTATTATTCCATGCCATGTAGTGGGAAGCCGCAAAAAAATTCCAAATGTGGAAAAATTGAAAAAAAAACGCACGTGCGTCACGTTCTTGTGGGCTCAGTTTTTACGACTTTCACTCTTCGCTCCAAATAACACGCCTACTTTATTCTTTGGTTCGGTGCGATCGCGGTGATACCAAATTTATACAGGTTTTATTGTGTTTTAATACATTTTCAAAAATTAAACGAATGTGTACAAAAAAGAAAAAAAATTTTTTGCCATCTTCTGACGCTAATAACTTTTTCATACTTTGGTGCACGGAGATGTGTGAGGGGTCATTTTTTGCGAAATGAGGCGACGTTTTCATTGCTACCATTTTGAGGTCTGTGCGACATTTTGATCATTTTTTATTTCATTTTTTATGTTATGTAAAAAGGTGTAAAAGTCGCATTTCGGACATTTGGGCGCCATTTCCCGCCTCGGAGGTCACCGCCGGCCGTAACCGTTTTTATATTTTGATAGATCGGGCATTTTGGGACGCGGCGATACCTAATATGTCTGTGATTTTTACTGTTTGTTATGTTTTATATCCGTTCTAGGGAAAGGGGGGTGATTTGAACTTTTAATATTTTATTAATTTTTTTTATTTTTTAAACTTTTTTTTTTCTTTTTTTTTTCACTATCTTTTAGACCATCTAGGGTACATTAACCCTAGATAGTCAGATCGCTGCTACCATATACTGCAATACTTCTGTATTGCAATATATGGCATTTTTGCAGCACATTCATTACAATGAGCCACTGGCTCATTGTAACGAATATGCAGCTGCCAGATAGCCTCTTGTCAAAAGAAGACACGAGGCTACCATGGCAACTGATCGCCGCCCCCCGATGACGTTCGGGGGCGTGGCGATCGAAAAAAAGATGGCGGCGCTCACGCGCCGCCGTCTTTTAAACGCCGCCGGCGACTTTGCCGGCGGCGTTTAGGGGGTTAATAGCCGCGATCGGTGCAAGCACCGACCGCGGTTATTAGCGGTGGGGGTTTTGTGCAAAATGCAAAAACCCCCACCTTTGTATGAAGAGGACTCAGCCCGTGAGCCCTCTTCATACATCCCTTATACCTCTGCGCCGTAGAGCTACGGCGCAGAGCGTTAAGGGGTTAACACTGTCAGCACTGCTACATCTCTGTTCTCACAGATATGTTTCTGCCCTTATTCTTTCCCTGGATAACTTATCTGCTTGTAGTTTGTAGCTTTTCTCTCCTCACCATGTGCTGTTTGCTGGCAGGATGTCAATGAGTGTCTGAAAGTCCCGTTCTGTACTGGAGGGGGCGGGGCTATAGGCTTAAAGCAGAGAAAGAGAGAAACTCAGCTGCATGGCGTTACACAGAGATCCAAGATGGCGGTCCCGACCCCAAGCCAGAAGTTACAGGGTTGTGTGTAGGGACAACTGAAATTGTGTACACCAGGACTGATTTTGACCAGGAATTATATTTGTGAAATGCTTTATTTTTGTTAATAACAGTGAATTAGGGAATGTGTGATTTTGTTATCCTGAGTACGTTTAAGAAACTTGATACCATTTAATATTCCATGCAATATACTGGAAAACTGGAAAAACTGCGGAGCACTTTTTTTTGGAGCGCCCCCTCATAAATATGTTGGACTGATGTAAGCTTTGTGTAAGCTTGATGTAAGCGTTTCCTAGCTTATTGGTATGTTCTGATAAAGCTAGTGATTTAACGCTGCTATAACTGGGGTATAGCTAGGAAGCTGCTTACTTTAGTTTAGATTTAGGTTTATTTCGCCTTACAGGTCCTCTTTAAGTATATATAAAATATTTCAAGAGCAGTTGCTCAATACTTTTACTCATTTTGATGATATTTCAGTGCTTCCCATAGCTTTATGGAAAATCAGGGCTAAGTCCTCCAGTAATGAATTATTTATGGACAATAGATCATCTGCAATTAACATGGATTGTGACATACAGATATGTAAAGTAAGTCATGGGCACACCAGTTTTTTCAAATACATCCTTCAGCAATGGTTTCAGTTGTAATGTATAGATGATATCTCACTGCAAAGTCGAGATTTGGAAAAAACTTTCTAACATATGGTTGGATAGGGCTCTTTCTGTTGTCCCTATGTATTGTAAAGGCACCGGGGTGGCAAGAGGGTATAACAGATTGCCTGTTAGTCTTAAAGGGCCTTACATGCATGAAGTCCCTTACTAGAACTAAATGAAATCATTTAGTAGCTACAACATAAATGAAAAAAAATACATATTGTTTCAAAAAAGTTCTCATAAAAGACAGTTATCAATAAAGATAAATTAAAAAATGCTTATAATCATTTATTTAGTAATCAAACCCATTACAAAAGGATGTATTTATTAAATTGACAACTACAATAAATTTAACCCCCCTCCCAAAAAAATGTAATAATTTGATTGTATGCTTGGCCCAATTTTTTCACTCCTAAATAGACAAAACATAGGATTTGTCTATTTGAGAAAAATAAAGTACATTTTGATACTCATTCAGCCATTTGTTTTCAGTACATTAGAACACATGTCCCTATTTACATGTAAATATATGACAATATCCCTAGAAAGATATAAAGATATAGAGATATCTAGGAACGGAATAATGAGAATCACTTCACCATTTGCCATCCTTGGGGAGGATTTATTAAGGTTTGTTAAGTCAGTGAAAGTAATGTGCAGTTAGATGAACTAATATTGGCTGTTGCTGTTCCTGACTTAACACTGATAAACCAACCTAATATGCAAAAATCGAATAGCTTTCTTTTCTAAACAATGATACATTGCAGTTATCCAACATGACTTGAATCATACCGAGAACTGTTTAACTGGAATAATGTACCTTCTGAATGAAATCAATCATATTTAATTACAAATATTGACTCACATTTATAAAACTGAGCTAAACATTACAAATTAAAACCATAGCCAATGGCAATTAAGAAAAGATGAACTTTGTTAAGCCAACTTTGTTAATCCTCTTTATAGGAGGGCAAAGTATAACGCTGCCATTAGACTTAATGTCACGCCTGCCTGATTATAAATACTATACTTCTAATTCTACTATTCAATAAAATATATTAAAACAATTAAGTTTGTCGATTCAGAAACATCTTTATAAGTCTCATTGACTAAACATACATATTAATTAGCATTTTGACAAAGATATGCTATTCAATGGAAGACAGTATCAATAGTGTTTGCTAGAACAAATAAATCAACAAGGCACATGTACAAAATACATGCATCCAGAGTACAGAATAGTGGAGTCTGAAGAAGACCCTAATACAAAAGCTGATAGACTGTCTCCTAACTATTGGCACCACCACAGGAAAATGGAGCATTACCCATATATAGTTATTGGGCTGTATGTATGTGATGAGACTTCCCAAGTGATATTTGTCTTGCTATTCTCTGTTTTAGGACATATCTGCCTACCATTCTTGTTATATTGAATGAGGAGACAATACTGCTGTGCCCATACAACTAAACAAGGCTGCAACTACTATGTCATATATTTGTAGATTGTGTACTCTACATAGTAATAAAAAGTAGAAATAGAAAAGCAAAACTAAATAGTAGCATCAATAACTCATACAGCATCAATGTTGTATAAAGGTTCCAAGAAATCCAGTTAGGTTTGGTTACAGAAAGCATAAAAAAGGTAATTGTTCTTATCACCATTACTGATTTGAGCATATATCACACAGGTAATTTTCCCTGATCTACTCTTCAGTTTATATTAACTCACAACGTCCTCTAGTATATGATTATCAAAGGCAGCAGGTTTCCCTTTATGAATAGATTATATACACAATAGTAGACTTTACTCACTTAAAGCTGAACCTTCAATTCACTTTAATATTTCAGAGCTCTTGAAGCCACTTGAACATACTACACATGAAGTATTACTTTTCTGTTGTTTGCACATTTATCTCTTCAGACTGATCACAGGCCGACTCTATTATCTTCAAGCTATATATTGATCTGAACTCTACCAAGTCAAAGGCAAAAAAATGTAAGTCTTTTTAAAATCAAATTAACTTACAGATTTGTTTTACTTACAGAATCAGCATGCACTGCATCTTGCTCTGGTTTGCTTTATTGTTATTCTGCTTGAATACGCTGTATACAGAAGGTGTGACAAAATGTTCTTTTCCAGATGTCCGGTTTACTTAAAACGTGTTAAGCGAAATGTTTTCTAATCTTTTTACAAAGAGAAAATAAAAGGATGCACAAGAAATGTGACACATCAGGTCAAAGTTACTATTAAAGATACACCAGAATTCTGGAGGAATATGTGAAAAAAGGTAAAGGAGAAGACCAGTTTAGGGTACAAACCCAAATGCTCACCCCCACTGGGTGACATCAGGGAGCAGTAAAACTAGGAAAAATGCCAGGGAGGAACAATCCAAGAAAAAATACTAGCTTGCACAAGCCAGCATTTAAAGGTTTGACATCTATGACAGGTACTATCTCTGATTGCGGATGTTAAAAGTGGGAGGGGGGCAGAGCTGAACCCACAACTGTACTATTAGCTGAATCGGTTTCTGGTCCGTTCATCCCAATGTACAACCCTACAACCATAATAGTGTACAGTTTTAGGCAATTTTTTCCTTGACTGACAAATGGACAAACCTGAGTGAATAGAATCAGAGTTTCAAATAGAAAGTGTATGGTTTGTAAGATTATAGTTTGTGCCAAGAATAGGAACCAGATGCCAAATTTGTGGCATACAGCATGAGATATATTTTCCCAGATTGGTTTTACATATGAAATTTACCCAAAGTCGGGAGGAATTTGTGATTAAAATAAAACTATAAAAATAAAAGAGGTTAGGCCTGGGAGAGAGCTGCTGGATAATACTTCACTGCATGCCAAAAATGCATCAACATTTTGCCAATGTTAACACAGACCATGTTTGACCTAAGAATGGAGCAACCTATGAATTGACATTCTAAACATGTCATCAGCATCAGGCTCTGTTATAAATTGATGCACTGATCCATTTTAGTTTGCACTGGACTATAAGACAAGATTAGTGACAAGATTACTCTTGTTTATCAAAACTTGGCAGCATAATTTCTGTAGAGAAAGTCTTTTCTCATTTCCCATTTTTCCTGATCATCATGCAATGATGTGCCAGCTCTGGGTCATGTGGTCTCCTCTTCCATAAGAGACAACACTTGTGACTCAGCGCTGTTGTTTAAGCTGCTGATTTGGGCCACATTTATCAAAAAGAGTGCAAACTGCACCAAGTACAGTTTTCCTGTGGAGTGTGCAAAGTGTTTAGGAAAAGTGGCACACGCTCTTCATTAATCTGGGGCCGCCTAAGCTACTCGGGAAGTATGCACCAACTTTTTATAGTGCATCTTTAACATAGAGCAAGTGACACAATTCTGTTGAGTTGCAGTAATAAAGGTGGTGCAAGGTCCGAATCTACACCAGAACGCCCCATCATGTTCAGAAATTTGTATTTCAGCAGGTGTAGTACAGCTGCAACACAAATGTATAGCTTGCATTTCTTAAATACATTCCAAACAGTTTGCACATTCTTTTTAGTGCAAAGTCCAACAGAAAACTGGCCCAAAGGTTTAAATAAATGTGGGCCAATGTGTCAACTCTGGATCTTGTGATGTGCCCTTCCATGAGAGCCTGTGCTGTGACATGTGAATAAGGGCTACTTTTTAAAGGACATCTACTACTCAGTCTCATTTGCATAATTTTAATAGCATTCTGAGTACAGTAGCCTAATCCAGCCCCAAGTCACATAATAACCCACCAACTTTTAGGAGGAGCAGACCACATGACCCAAAGCTGGCTTGTCATTATACATTTGTGAGAAGGTACTGCTTCCTCATCCCTGGGACATGCTCAGTTATCTAAAAAATGGAGACTGGGAAAGGGAAGTAGGCTTAGTAGGTAGGCACATTTCTCAACAGTGATTACACTGCTGAGTTTTGATGTTACTATGATAAAATCTTTAATTATTGGAACATTTTAAAATCATAATATGACCAAAATCACACTGCAAGCAAACCTACTCTGATGCAAAATGTGCGTTTTTCACTGACCAAACCCTGATCGCACCCTGATCAAACTCTGACTTGATCTGCAACACAAGTGTGGAAGGGGCCTGAATAGTTTCAGGAGAAATTGTATAGCAAATTATGGTATGCATATTCTCCATTATCCCTAATGGAGGCTAAAACAGCATTCATTTAAAAAAAAAAAGATTATTTATGATCAAATGTTCACTATGGCACTTTGAATATTCTTTAACCCTTTAATGACACCTGCATCACCTTTTCCAACTGTCATTAACCCCTTAACGACCTGGATCTCATTTTCTTTGTAGCAAATTGCGCTTCATAATGATGCTATTTAATATTCCATGCCATGCACTGGAAAGCAGGAAAAAATTCCGAATGCAGTGAAAATGGTGAAAAAACACATTTGTGCTGTTTTCTTGTGGGCTTCGATTTTATGGCTTTCACTGTGTGCCCAAAATTACATGTCTACTTTATTCTTTGGGTCGGTGTGTTCACGGGATACCAAATTTGTATAGGTTTTTATAATATTTTCATACATTTGCAAAAATTAAAACCCCCTGTACAAAACATTTGGGGGGGATTTTGCCATATTTTGGCACTAATAATTTTTTTATACTTTGATGTACGGAGCTGTGGGTGATCTCATTTTTTTGTGACTTTTGATGATAATTTCCATGCTACCATTTTTCCAACTGTTTGACCTTTTGATCCCTTTTTATTGAATTTTTTTGTATTTTTCAAAATGGCAAAAAAGTGCCATTATCAACTTTGGGCGCTATTTTCTGTTACAAGGTTAAACACAGTGAAAAAATGTTATTGTATTTTGATAGATTGAGGTAATACCTAATGTGTTTATGATTTTTACTGTTTATTAATATTTATATCAGTTCTATAGAAAGGGGGGTGATTTGAATTTTTGGTTTTTTTAAATTATATTTTTTCTTTTTACTATTTTTTCAGACTTTCAGACTTTAACCCTCGGTTGTCTGATTGATCCTACCATATACTGTCATTCTATGCCATACTATAGTATGGCAGTATATGGGGATTTTCCTCCTCATTCATTACAATGAGCAAGTACAGTTCCTAAATTGCACTTCCATTTTGTTTTAATATAGGATCCACAGACTTAACACACATAAAATTTGTTTTGGCAATTTTCTTGAAAATGTAGAAATATTTCACCTAAAGTTCTAAGCCTCATAGCATCCTAGAAAAATGAGAGGACACATAAGAAACCAATATTTGGTTGGCTAGAATGCATGGGCGCTTACCATCGGTGTGTGGAGTGACAACAGTAGTGAATACTCACTTGACTCCGAAAAGATTTTTTTAAAAAAAGTAATTTCTTATTTATTGATAAAATAATCAAATAAAAAATAAAAGTTAAATAGTAAAAATGAATGTATGAAATTCCTACTGATGCGTTTAGGGTCGGACGACCCTTTCTCAAAGACAGGAATGATGACAATGATAGGCAGAAGACATTTATAGAGGTATACTAATAGCTGACAAGTGTGAAGCCAATCAAATGATTAGAAACCGGCCAATCGGCTGAAATGCCCTAATTTACATATATCCATAGTTGACTGAGGTATAGAGCATAGATTATATTGTAAGGTTAATAAATGATAACTTACATGCACAAAGTATGCGTGATGTTTTGGCCCTGGGTGCCGATAGGCACGCCGCACCTGCACTGAGAGTGGACAAAAGCGCGCGCTCTCCCCAAGTGTGGCTGGGCACGCGGTGCTTGCCGCGTCATAATGGAGGAGTAAATATATATATATATATATATATATATATATATATATATATATATATATATATATATATATGATAGATAAAATACATGTAATATACATATAGAAATACATAAATACATATAAAATACATATAAAAATTATATATCAGAATATGTCTAGGATACATAAAAACAGTCAGATATTCTCTATGCTCTCATTCAGACCAACAGGGACCAAGGTTTGCATTTTGTAGATCCAATACATTTCCCTTTGCTTTAGACTGCTAAATCTACCAGAAGATCCGTACCTGGGATACAACAACTATATGCATGCTAGCCAAGGAGGCTTATGGTAAGCACCCACTTGGGAACCATCTTATTTCCCTTTACCTGACGATATTACCCGAGGCGCCGCCCTCCGTTGTCTCTTTTCTTTCGTTTCTAGAAACCAATCCATCATTATGCACACATTCTGTAAATGTTAGATATCAAGCTATTTGGGTTGTTGGACTGTTTTCCTAGATAGCAGGACATTTAAATCTTTGAAAATTGAGAATTTTTTTGAATTTTTGCCAAATTTCCATTTTTTTTCTGAATGAAAAACAAAAGTTATCAAATAGCATGAAGTATAACGGGGGGTTGTATTAACGCACTTGCCCCACAATTCTGGTGGTGTTGCGCCTAAAACATTGTCTAAAATGCCTTGCACCACATTTATCAAGGCTTTTAGACCTGTTTTTAGCCATTTTCCGACTTGTCCGACTGAGGGGGTGTGGCCTTTTTGCATTTTCCGTGTGCCAAAAATTGTGGCGCAGACTTTAGACCACTTCAAAGTAGGTCTAAACTGGAAACTGACAGTCTTATCCTGCACCAGATTCATTAACACAGTGATAAATCTGGCGCTTTTCTAGCGTTTTCCTCCACTAAAGACTAAGACTAGCGTTTTCCTCCACTAAACTGACGGAACCGGGGACAAATTGATACATCACACATGTCAGATTTCCAATGGGTGTTTCCATTGTTTTTGGACCTCAAGGTCTGCCAAAATGTATCCTGGATCCTAAAAGCTATCCAAGCTAAATTTGTTCTCTAAAAGGTGTTCTTCCCCTTCTCTGCCGCATCATGGGCCCGAAGGCAGAATAATCAATTGCTGCACCATCCCACAGCTGCTGTTTATGATTTTTCCAGCTCAGGATTAGTCATGTCTTGACTAAGCTCCATGTGTAATGAAAAGGTTGTGTGTAATGTGTCAGGCAGCCAGACTGACCCAGCTGTCGCAAGGTCCCCAATTTTATAATAGTTTTTTCAGAAAAAACACTCAAGTCAGGGATTAACAAAGATATTATCCTGCATCAGTGTAGCTGCAGCTCAAGGTATGTGACAAGTTTTGTCCTTGTTCACAAAACCTCAGGTTCTCTAATAACTGATAAAAGTCACAGAGTTGAGCTCAGAAGAAATTACACCAAGACAACGTATGGTATAATATCTAAATTTCTGTTAACTGCTAGGCAGATGTGTGTTGCTTTATTCATGTCACAAAGGAATTTACAGAAACCCTCAGTGGGCTGGACTTGGGCTTGGTTAGCTAAAGTTAAAAAGTGATGTTCTTAGTTCATTGGTTAGTAAATTATAATATGATAATCGCAGGAACAAAAGACATCTCTTTACCTGAAATAACTAGTATTGTAAATCAGTCAAGGCCACATTCTTTCACTGCACAGTGTTATCAATCTTCATCCATAGTCTGGCATCATCTTAGTTTTCAGCATTTAGAAAGCATATGAAAAGTAAAAACATTTTCATTAAACATATAACAATCTTCACATATGTTTGCTTCATAATGCATCAAATCAAATGGTAGGTTTCGTTTAACCCCTTAACGCTCTGTGCCGTAGCTCTACGGTGCAGAGGTATAAGAAGTGTATGAAGAGGACTCACGGGCTCAGAGTTCTCTTCATACAAAGGTGGGGGTTTTTGCATTTTGCAGAAAACCCCCACTGCTAATAACCGTGGTCGTTGCTTGCACCGATCGCGGCTATTAACCCTGTCATTGCCGCCGGTGGCGATCGGTTGCCATGGTAGCCTCGGGTCTTCTTTTGACACGAGGCTACATGGCTTCTGGAGATTCGTTACAATGAGCCAGTGGCTCATTGTAATGAATGACCTGCAAAAATGCCATATATTGCAATACAGAAGTATTGCAGTATATGGTAGGAGCAATCTGACCATCTAGGGTTAATGTACCCTAGATGGTCTAAGAAATAGTGGGAAAAAAAAGAAAAAAAAAAGTTTAAAAAATAAAAAAAATTAATAAAATATTAAAAATTCAAATCACCCCCCCTTTACCTAGAACTGATATAAAACATAATAAACAGTAAAAATCACAAACATATTAGGTATCGCCGCGTCCCAAAATGCCCGATCTATCAAAATATAAAAACGGTTATGGCCGGCGGTGACCTCCGAGGCGGCAAATGGCGCCCAAATGTCCGAAATTACACCTTTTACACTTTTACACCTTTTTACATCACATAAAAAATGAAATAAAAAATGATCAAAATGTCGCACAGACCTCAAAATGGTAGCAATGAAAACGTTGTCTCATTTCGCAAAAAAATGACACCTCACACATCTCCGTGCACCAAAGTATGAAAAAGTTATTAGCGTCAGAAGATGGCAACATTTTTTTTTTTTTGTACACATTCGTTTAATTTTTGAAAATGTATTAAAACACAATAAAACCTATATAAATTTGGTATCACCGCGATCGCACCGAATCAAAGAATAAAGCTGAGGTGTTATTTTGAGTGCACAGTCAAAGTCGAAAAAACTGAGCCCACAAGAACGCGGTGTTTTTTTAATTTTTCCACATTTGGAACTTTTTTCAGCTTTGCAGTACAAGGCATGTTAAAATAAATAACATTACGGGAAAATAAAATTTGTTACGCACAAAATAAGCCCTCACACAGGGCTGTACACGTAAAAATGAAAAAGTTATGGATTTTTGAAGTTGGAGAGCGAGTAATGAGCGGAAAAACCCTGTGTCCTTAAGGGGTTAAAAAAGACCAATCGAAAAACATTAGATGTTACAAAATGTACTTTGGAAATATAATTTTCATCATACAAATTAGGTTCAGTATATTCCTTCAATCTACATCAGTGTGTGTATGTGTGTGTCAGACAGACTATATATACGAGAGACAGACTATATATAAATATTAATTTTAAAAAACTAACACAAGTCAAAGAGTGGGATTTAGATAAAGTATGGGACATTGTCCATTTCTTTTGCATAATTTGTAGTACCAGATAAATCAGTATAATTATTATAGGAGTAGTATACAGTGAATATTTATCATGCACCTTTATGAATTGTAGTTGCTAGGTTTTTGCCTACTTTAAGAATGTTACCAAATATTTGTATTTAGTATTTCTCTGTGCAGTGCAGGACTGTAGAAAATTATTGTGCTACATAAATAAAAGATAATAATAATTTCCCAGACGGCTTCTTTCTCATACAGAAGATTAAATACCGGAAAGTAATTCATGGAGGAGACACAAGGAGGAAGCAACAACAGCCTAGAGCTTTATTTCATGCAGAGGTTGGTTTATCTGCATTAAATAAACTGGCTGGCTAGTTTTTCCACATAGTATATCACCCTTCTGCAAGAATTCTAATTTTCTTTAGTTGCAAAATTAATGTGATGCATGTTATATACATGTGTGTATTCTTCTATGAGACTCCATGAGATTTTATGACCCCTCCATCTGCTGTATTAATGTAACTATGTGCCATGTATTAAACTGAGTTATTCTGTAGGAGAGGACAAGATACTCAAATATTAATGGCACAAACAGTATTCATTTGTTTTAAGGCCAGAAATAAATTTTTTGTATGAACTCAATATTAAATTTAAAGCATGTGAAGACATTTAATACTATTCTAATATACATTTTGAAAATATAATAGCCAAATGTTTATTTTATTAATAACTTTACTTTGCTCTTTATACTGTTTATGATAAATTATGAAGAAAAATAACATGTTATAAAACCCCTATGCCTTTTTCTCATAGAAAAAAGAATATATAAGCACTGTGACATGCGGATGTGACAAGTCACAATGCCACCTGTCACTGCTGAACTGATTTGCTGAATGCCACTGCTGAATCCATCCACTTATTAGTGCCCTGGCCAGCATTTCAGATGTACATCATTATCTTTGCTCTCGTGTTCTCTTCTGTGGTGGCAAATTAGGGACCAAAAGAAAGAATAAAATAAAAAAGTTTCATACATAGTTTGATACAAACAGTTCATGCCAAGTGGCTGCCAAGTGGTTTACACACAGGTGTAAACTGCTTGCACAGGTATTTGAGAAGAGTCTGCGCCACTATTGTGTCACACACAGCCGTTTTGTGGCGCAGCTGCACTAGGCATCATGTGACACAAATTGAGGGCTCAGTCGGACTGTGCACCAGATTGAACATGCAAAGTCTGTTGCACGCACTATGTTAAAAGTGCACCACAAAAAAGTAGGTGGACTCTGTCCAGCCAGTGCAGGGAAGCGTCAGATTCATGACTTTTGGTGCACGTTCTTAAAGAATCTGGTGAACCCAACATTATACACGGGCAGAGCACTTTTAGTGCACTTTCCCACATTCGTAATAAATGTGTCCCTGTTTTTTTATTATAAGGTTGTTCCTTCCATTTCTCTCTTTAATCCTTATGGAAATTTACACAATCCCTCTGAAGGTAAACCTGATTGCCATGCATCTGGAAGAGCCTGTATAATTTTTATTTTTGCTGTTTGAAAAATGCATACATATTTGCATTCAGGACAAAAAAGGAGCTGTTAAGTAAAAAAAAAAAAAAAAAAAAAAAAAAGAGAACGAAAAAATTATATTTTGGAGGATGTTAATGAAATATGTAAATTGACATATAATTATATAATGGATGAATTAATCTTTTATTAACATCTACCATGCTGGTGCCGTCAACATTTTAAATGATAGTGCTCAGTTCGGAGTAACATGAGACCACAAGATCTGAGAGGCTATGGTCCTTACTGGGTCCTTAAAGGGGTTAATCTTTTATTAGCTCTGTGTTATCATAATAGTGGTTGGCAGCAGTTAATGTCAGCAATAAGAAACCTTTCCCACTTATGAAATGCAGTGGTAGAAAAGTTCCAAGAAAGGTTCACGGTCTTTATCTGTCTGTCCAATTTCTTATCTTAAAGCTCAGTACCTTTTTTATAATTTGACATACAGTGGGGGGGGATTTACTAATTATCGGGTAGGCACCACTGTCGGCATCAGAGATCAGTCTCCGGAAAGCACAGCCCGATAAAATTTTTCTGGATTTTTAAGCAATTTTTAGAACAGAATCTTTTGGGAGGCTATTTTTATTTTCAATGAGAAATTAAATATGTAATAATAGAAACCCCCACTGAATCCTCTCATTTTTGAATCTGCACCCCTCAAACTACCAGAAACAGCTTTTTAAAAGGTTGTTAACCCTTTGAAAGCTTCATAACAATGAAGACATGAACTTTATTTAGCCATGAACTTTACACATTTACAAAAGGAGTAAACAAAACAAAACAAAATTTGTTATGCAATTTCTCTGAGTACAAAGACACCTCAAATGTGGATGTTAATTGTTGCATGGGTGCCAGCAGGATGCAGAAGGAAAGGAGGTCCATGTGCCAGTCAGTTTTGCCCACAGGACATAGTGCTTTTTAGTAAGCTATAAAATATTTGCTTTTCCGTTAATGTAGCCATGTGAGGGTGTATCATCCGTACCAGCATCATCTTCTGTCTCACAGAAAGTGGCTTAGGAGATGTTGACTTTTCTCTGTGTTTTTCTGTGTGTGAACTGTGGCTAACACGGCTGGTTGTATTGGGACTTATTGGACAACACCCAGTTCCTCTGTCGCCCAGCTCTGATCCAGCAACAGTTAACTAGCTGTAATGGACAGACCTATGTTCCATTCATCTGGGGCAGAGGTTTTCTTTTTTTACCACATTCATATATTTCAAATTACAGCTAGTTATATTCCTAACCTAGTATCCTGTTTCTGTTTGCTTGCTATTCCTCTGATATTTCTGGTTTATCAATCTTGTTTTTTGTATTTTTGACTACCTCTTTTGACTTTTTTCCTTAACTCCTTAAGGACGCAGCCATTTTGAGGCTTAAGGCTCAGCCCATTTTTTTATATTCTCACTTGCGTCACTTTATATGGTTCTATCTTTTGAACACTGTTACTTATCAAAACAATTCTGAGACAGTTTTTTCCCCACATGTTGAACTTCATTTTAGTCGTAAATTTTGGCTGATAAGTTTTGCGTTTATTTCCAAAAATAAAATGATGATTTTTTTGAAAAATTTGCCATTGTCGAAATTCGAAATCATTGCGTTTTAAGGCAGATAGATTGACCACCTAAGTAAGTTGCTGAATAACATTTCCCATATGTCTAATTTACATTTTCATAATTTTTGAAATGCCTGGATAATGTATTGATGTCACGGGCCTTACAAATCGAACATCGATTTTCCGTATTTTCAGAAATCCTGTTTTGAATGAAATTTGACATATATAGCATCAAAAACACCCTATGTATCAACCCATTTTCAAATCTGCACCCCTCAAGCTATCAGAAACAGCTTTTAGGAAGATTGTTTACCCCTTGAGATCTTCATAGTAATGAAATAAAAATGGAGGTGAAATTTAGAATGGTCAAATTGTGCTGGTTAAAGGTTCATAGAACCCTAAAATTTACACATTTCCAAAAGATAAAAAGATAAAATCCACCATACAATTTATTCTGCAATTTCTCCTGAGTGCAGAGACCCTCCACATGTGGTCATCACCTGTTTTATGGGGGCACAGCGAGGCACAGAAGGGAAGGAGGCACCTACAGTTGCCAGGATTTTAGTTTCCTCATTGGCCCCTTTTGCAGGCTATAAAATTTTTGCTTTTTTGTTTTTGTGGCAATGTGATGGCATTTTTTTTCTGGATGAGATGCTTTTTCCAGTGTTACCATTTTGGGGTTGGTATCCCCTACTGTTGAAAATTTAGAACTTATTTTTGGAGTAAAAAATAATCAAATTCTGTACTGGATTTTTTCCTTTTTTTTGTGTTCACCGTATAACCTAATAATCATGTTATCTTTATTTTATGGGTTGATGCGATTACGGGGATACCATAAATGAATATTTTTTCTTACGTTTTATTAAATATGCCAAATAAAACCCTAATGTGGGGGAAAATCTATCATTTTTGCATTGCCGTGGCATAACATTTTTATTTTTTTTTGGCTACGGAGCTGGTTGATGGCTTGTTTTTGCAGGACACATTGTACTTTGCACCAGTATCATTCTGGAGTACATATGTTTTTTGAACACTTTTTATTGCATTTTTTGTGGGATTCAATAGGTAAAAATCATAATTTTTGGCAGGTTTTTAACAGTTTTTTTACGCCGTTCATCATGCGGATTCAATAATTATTTAGTTTTATTCTACGGATTGTTACGGACGCGGTGATACTATAAATGTGGGGTTTGTGTTATGATTTAGATTTTTTTTGCGTTATATGTCTCTTTATATGTTATGGGGCTTATGGGCATTTTTGGTGATTTATTACTTTATTTTTTTGTTGAAAAACATTTTTTGTAACTTTTTTACTACTTCCACCATGGAACATGAACAAGAAATCATCTGATTGCTTGTTCAGGATAATATCCTGCAATACTCATGTATTGCAAGGTATTAGCAGTGTCAGACTGTGCACATGCCTTCAGGCACTGCCTTCAAGCATCTCTGGGGTCCCGATCGGACCCCAGTGATGCCATAGCAATGATCGTCTCCCCCCGAAAACGGTTCAGGGGGGCCTATCGTGGGGGAGGGACACCTGAAGGCATCTTAGATGCCGCGGTCGCACTGACCGCAGCATTTAACAGGTTAAGCACCCGCGATCGGAGCCCACTTCGATCACTGGTGTTACACTGGGGTGCTGGATATATGTTACAGCTGGAACCCTGTGTCTCCCCATGGTGGTTCGGCTCAGATCTTGAGCTGAACCTGCATCGGCTCAGGGTCACCGAGCTGCATTAAGTCACCGAGCTCAGCGTCCGATAATTTGCTATCTACTATTTGCTATCTACCTGGTCCCCTGGCCTTGCTTTTGTGTTATTTGTTAGTGAGTTTTCTTTTGTTTCATTCACTCACTTTGACAATTTTAGGGTTGTTATGCCTTATCGATATATATATATATCCATGTTTTTGGTGGGGAGGTGGGAAAAACATCAATTCTATAATTGATTTTTGCAGAATTAAAGCTAATGTTGGGGAAAATCTATAGTTTGTGAATTGTCATCTTCCAAGAGGAATTAATACTTATGAAGCTGGTTAAGGACTTATTTGCAAGAGATTTAGTACTTTACACTAGTATCATACTTGAGTAGATCCTTATGTTCAATCATCTTTTATTGCATTATTTGTGATGGTAAAAATCTTAATTTTCTTTTTCTTTTTTTAATTCTTTTTTACAGAGTTCATTGTGCAGTCTCAATAATGATTTCGTTTTATTTTACGGGTTTTTTATGGACACTGTGTTACCAAATATGTGGTGATTGCTGGTTTTCCAATTAAATGTAAATTTTATGTGTAAAAGGGGCTATGGGGCATTTTTATCAATGTATTGATATTTTTATTTCAATACATTTATTTTTGTATACATTTATTTTTACTTTTTTATTATTCCAACTATAGGACATGAACAAGCAATCATCTGAATGCTTGTTCATGATAATACCCTGCAATACTGATATATTATAGAGGGTAATTTAAATGCCATGGTGGAACTGACCACGGGATTTACCAGGTTTACACCCATGATAAGAGCTCACTCTGACTGTGGGTGTTACAGGCGATGAGCTGAGTTGGCGTCGGCTCAGTGATGAATATATTAATTAGCAAAGCTCAGTAAGGGATATATCTGGAGAAGGGTTTAAGCTGTTCCACCTGCCTTGAGTTCTATGAAGATATCCATTTATAATATTCCTCTGCCTACCCTTGTGGTGATGCAACTTTAATTATTTTACATCAGTACTGTAAATTTCTGTTGCTTTTGAATAAAAAAACTGTTCCATCCTTTCCCTTTTCATCTGTCTTGCTTCTAATTAGTCTGTCTTTAACCCTTTGGATTGAAGATTGGAATAAACCTTCATGGGTTGATGAGGGTAAATGGTTGTTTTACCATCTTCTAATGCTAATAACTTTTTCAGAATTCACTTGCCCCACCTGTGCAGGGTTTAATTTTTTTTGTGGGACTAGTTGACATATTTACTGCTGCAATTTTAGGGACTGAATTAACTTTTTATAACTTTTTCAGGCACTATTTTTAATTACAGGCTTTACGCCTGGGAACAACTATTTTTATACCCCAGAAGGACTTCTGGGATGTTGCAAAACCTGAAATGTTTAAACAAAATAGATACTTGTTTATTTTTATATCACTTCTAAAGATAAAGGGAGTATTAATTTATTTTTTAAATTTACTTTTCTTTTCTTTTTTATGCTGTTCCTACCATATACAGCAATACAGCTTTATTGCAGTATATGGTGATTTTCCTGATGATCTGTTACAGTGTCCCAGCACCAACCGCTGGTGTCAGTGACAGGTGTTTGCAGCACTGTGCAGCAAACACCTGGTATGCATAGAATGGGCTCAGCCCATAAGGACACACAATGAAAAAAACCACCTGTGCTCAGGTCTCATGTAATATGCTCCAGTACTGCTTTTGAAGAACCTCCTCCCATCCTAATGGTTGTGGAGCTTATAATTAGGAAGTGCACGCAATAACTGGGGAGGAGTTAATTCAATTTATGCTTTCTTCCTCTTGGTATAAATGTAAAAGTAAACAGGGAACATAGAGATGAGTATGTGAGAAGCAGGAAAAAGATCATATCACATTGATAAAAATGATTTCAACCCTGTCAAGCTATGAGACACACTTTTCATACAACTTCTCTAGCGTGTCAGCAGATTTCCTCCATTTTCCTCCAGCAATAATGGTGATATTAGAGGACTGATGACAGTAAATTGATAGAATTTACTCACAAAATTCTCTTTTCCTGGAGTGCAAAGGAAGCACAAGAACAATGAGATTATGATCACTGGATCTAATCACATAGAGACATAGAGAGCTAACCCCACCCATATAAGCTCCCTTAGGAGCATGGGCACCTTGTAATATTAGCAGAAATAATTTCAAAAATATTAAGAAGGGAGGGAGCCTTGTGCTGCCTTTGGACTCCAGGAAAACAGAATTTCGTGAGTAAATTCTATCATTCCTGATTGTCCTTAAAGGTGGGGTGGAAGCGGTAGGCGCACAACAAGACTGGATATGGGTATTCTCCAAAAGGATTTATTTAAGATAAAATGAATAGGTCACAGATCATCACAACGCATTTCGGGGAACACAGGTCCCCTTTTTCAAGTGAACAACTTCTGTAAAATTGGTAAGGAATAAAAGACAAGTGTACATAAAAAGGGGGGGGGGAGATGGAGTATAAAATGGTACAATACATGATGCAATAGATAATGATACAATACAAAAAGCAATAAATGAATAGATAAATAAATAAATAAATAGATGAAAAAATAAATAAATAAATAAATAGAATCGATTCCGAAACAATTCAAGAATGGTCTATTGGTGATAGGATGGGTTTAGTTGTAGACACATTTGGTCTATATACAAATGTGGGATCAATTTCCAAGCACATATAAATAATTCATATAAACCATATAAAGGGTATATATTTATAAATAAATAAATTTATAGAAACATATAGAAATGAAAGATTACATAAGTTTACATAAGATTAGACACGGTTACATAGATAGAATATACCAGTGCATAGGATAAACATATAAAAAATATAAAAATGAAAGATTACATAAGAATAGTCATGGTTAGATGGTTGTATATAATTAAAATTATAAATAAATGTGGATATAGATCCATAGGTGTAAATACTTAGGTAATTCATGAGGGTAATTTGATGGGCACATAGACCAAGTGTCGATATAGTTGGTACAAAGTGCCCAAATTAACTGTGTAAGGATGAAACCCATTGCTGGGTAGTAGTCTCTTACCGGTCTCCGGGAGCTGGGGAATAATGTGTCCGGAGTCTTGTGCGCGCGTTGTGGCGCTTGATTTTAAATGCCCACCGGAGTGTCAGTTGGACGGGGATGCGCGGGGTGTGCGATTGAGACTTACCAGCAATACCTACTGTGAAGGGTGGGTCAAGCACGCCAACTGCAACACTCTTTTGCCAAACTTAGACCCCTCTGCCACTAATGAGTGAAGCCTGTAGTGACGGATAAATGTAGAGGAATTTGACCAGGTTGCAGCCTTGCAAATGTCATCCAGAGGAATATGGTCCATCGCAGCCCATGAGGTCGCTGTTGACCTGGTGGAATCGGCTCTAATCTTCAAGGGAGATGGAAGTTTCACTAGAAGATAACATTTTTCAATGGAAGATCTAATCCACCTTGCTAGCTTAGCTTTGCTGGCTTTTTGCCCCTTATTTGGGCCTCTGAGCTGTAAAAAGAGTGCTTTGAATTTACAGAAGAAATTCGTTCTTTGGATATACATCAGAATTGCTCTTCTGACATCCAACAGATGCCCTTTTCTCTGTTCCTCATCTTGGGGATTTGGAAACAGAACTGGCCAACAGATTTCTTGTGTAATATTTTTGAAAGATGGAACTTTGGGTAGAAATCCTGGCATGGTTCTAAGGATAAGACATTCCCTTAGGTATGGATCCCTATGGGACAAGGCTTGTAGCTCACTAATGCGCCTTGCAGAAGAAATAGCCATTAGTAAAAGAATCTTTACTGATAACCACTTGATAAGTGTCTTTTCCAAAGGTTCAAATGGTGAGCCTGTGAGTTGTTTATGGACCCTAGGCAAGTCCCAGAAGGGAGCTGGAGGATGAAGATTTGGATCCAATCTTGAACCGGAGAAGATGCTCTGTTGATGGCTCTAAACAGAACCTTAAAACTGTTTATTTTGAGGCCTTTCTGATATCCTTCTTGTAGGAATTGTAACACTGAGTATAAGACGTCCGGAGTAGTCGCAATATGAAGACACCGGGACTTAAACAGAGACCAGACTCTATTATAAACTTTTATGATAGATAGTCTTCTGGAAGAGTCTTCTTCAAGAGAGTGTCTATGACTTCCTTTGATACACCGTGGCCCTGTAGTTAGCACTACCACCTTTCAGCAATGGGATCCCGAGAACAAATCCCATCCAAGCCAACGCCCTCAAAAGAGCCTACATGCTCTCTTTGTTTCTGCGTGGGTCTGCTCCGGGACCTCCGGTTTCCTCCCACGCTCCAAAACACACCTGCAGGTTGACCAGACCGCGATCCCATTTGGTGAAAGGAAAGACGTGTCAAACTCCGTGCAGCGCTACACAACCTGAGCGCGCCACGCGAAGGAAGTATCATTATTATTACTATTATAGACCTAAACCTCTTAGGTTTTGTCTGTCAGATTTCAGGCCGCTAGTTGTAGTATCCTCGAATTTAGGTGACATTGACATTTTTGAGAGAGCAAGTTGGGGTAGGGTGAGCATCACCCCGCTTCATCCTTGGCTTCGAGTGATATTTCCCCCTATGGAATCAGAGGTTTGATGCATTGGAAGTCTGCAAGAGTGAAAATGAAGATTCCAAAAGGAAAATTATGTATCGTGTAATCTTCTTAACAGTGATTTCAACTTCCTATATGGAGGTGAAGATCTGGAAGTAACAGACATAGAAGTTATTACATGTTCATCAGGACCTAAGCGCTGGGGAACCAGCTCATAGGCGACACTAGCAGTCTATCCATCATATAGTAGTACTGGCTGTGTACGGATCACATAGCAGATTATACTGGTAGTGTACATAGGTAATATGTATAGTAGTGTATACATCATATAGTAACACTGGCTGTATACGGATAATGTAGCAGATAATACTGGTAGTGTACATATGAAATATGTATAGGACCTCTGAAACTGGGAACTACATAGAGTCTGGACACTAACGTTAGTAGTGTATGGAGTATATGTCTTTACTAGACTATACTCTTGAGAGTGAATGTAAGTAACACAATTAGAAGTGGAGATGTACAGATGTAAGCTGGCTGATATCTGAGCGCAGAGGCAGCTGGATATGATCTGTTCCCAATGAACCAGATTTACCTTTCATCTCTGGATGCATAGACAGTCCCCACTGATATATAGTATACAGGTACCTGTGGTTACTTGCTCCTCTCTTACTCCTCAAAACTGAAAAACAGAGGTGATAACATGAACAGATATCCATCACATAGTAAAACATGGCAGGTGTCCTGCCTAATGTGGCTCAGACCAGAGGTTACCCTGTGGATACAGATTACAGTATGTAGGATTTGTCGGTAGTTGCTCACCATACCTGAGTAATGTACAGTATATATAAGCGGATAATATCTGCTCATCATACCTGAGGGATAGCAGTAACATTCACATACTTATAGATAACACGCCTGAGGATAGAGAAGGCAGAGTTATTAGCAGTTCACAGGCAAGTTGCTTATTACACTGGGGACAAAGTTACCCATGTCCACAACACCCAGGAATATTCAAGATACTTAGGAGTAGATAAGAATTTTGGTTTACACAAAAAACTTCTAAAAAAGGATTTTAGGTCTTTTCTAGATTTACCATCTGCCAGTCGCTCCTGCTATACAGTATGTTGCACCTTACAGATGAAGGAGGTATGTACTATACCGAGCAGCAGAAAAAAGGTCATGGGTTACATGCTGCAACCCTTGAATGTCTATACTATACATTATTATGCATAGAATAAATGTGAGGTTTGAACAAGGAACTTCTTGTTGTTTATACCTAAGCGTGTGAGTGGCTGCGCTGATTCATAGTATATGGATCATATGTTCATACACTATACTGTACACAGGAAGTAAGCCCCTTCCTGAAAAGACCCCATGCTAATGGATGTACAAAAATAATTCCTAGAAGGGTGACACCAGCTTCATGATCCTTAGGATGCAATTATAAGAGGTGTAGTAGAAAAATTTCAGTACACACATATCCATATCTATACAGCCGGTTATTTGATCAACAAATAGGGCAAAACAATATGACCACTGAGAGCAGAGTGGATAATAACCAGATCAAAGAAGCAGCTAGGACACCCATCCATGCGCTTCACACATCTCTTATAGTGTATAATACCTTATGAGCACCAAAGCCATAACATATGGATCACATGTGGTCAGCAGCGTTATTTAGAGCAGCAGACACATGTGCCCAGCAGCGTTACTTAGAGCAGCAGCCACCTGCACTCACAGGTGTTCACATGCACCTAATAGCAGAGACTAGATAACAGTAGCTGGATATGTGAACAATAGCATGAGAGAAAACACTAGAGTAGACTACCCAGTCAATAATAGTGATAGAACCCCTTATACTCCTGCACCTAAAACTAGGGCAGATATTACCCCCTGAATCCCAGCAGGGGATGCAGGTTACCAATAATCACACCGCAGCTGAGACATTAAGGCCCCTTGCACACTTGCGTTGCAGATCACGTCAGAGTTTGATCAGGGTGCGATCAGTGTTTGGTCAGTGAAAAACGCAGATTTTGCATCAGAGTGCAATCAGTTTTCGGTCAGAGTTTGTTCAGTGTCTCAGTTTTTCATGCGTGTTTTCAATGCGTTTTTCACGCACGTTTTCTGCGCGTGAAAGGACTCAGGACTGAGCTCTATCTTTTCTATGGCAATTGCTGCATGAATAACGCATTGTACTTGCATTGCACTTGCAAGTGTCTCAAAGTGCAATGCGTTTTTGATGCATCTCCATAGACTTGTACGGTGCGTTTTTTTTTAAAAAAATGCGCGTGTGTGCATGAAAAAAAATGCAAGTCTGAAAAGAGTGCAATGCAAGTTCTGCATGTCAAAAGCATGCGCAGAAAATGCGCGTGAAAAACGCAAGTGTGAAAGGGGCCTAACTCCAAAGAGCAGGTTACTCCACCTGTCACTGAATCTATGGAGCAGAGTATAGATTTCATGCATATCACTGATTTCAACAGAGAATATAAATAGGCTACTGTGATCGGCAGATGTATATCCTCTCACAGAGTCGCATCATGTTCAGAGGTGTACATCATTACACCTATCACAACTTCCAGTATATCTCTTCCAGTCTTGTGAGCATCACACGATCACTTCTGGAGCCATCATGAAGAGATAGGAGTGACCAAACCCTCATAGAGTATGCTAACCCAGTTAGCAGGGGGTCAGACTGGAGGCAGAGAGCAGCACCTGAACTCATTTCTCCATTAACTTCGGACAAGTCTGAGATCTAGGATCGCAACCTGTAGCAGATTTGTAACAGGGGAGGACACAAGTAAGTGTTGTACATACCTGCCAGACTGCTGGCACCCAAACTTACGCAATTAGATGCACGTCTCATCCGGAAAGCCTGCTGGCTCCGGAACATCATTTTTTCTTTTTTGCTTCGATCACCATCCATGTCATCGGACAGGGGTTGTTGGCAGTTAGCGCAGAGTCTATGATGGGACTTGCGAGATCTCTTCCTGCCTGAGTTAGAGGCTGACATCTAACAAGAAAACATAAGCAGTACAACAGAGATCATCATGCACATACAAACAATAAACGTGCATAGCCCCTCACCATGTTCTAACCACAGCAGCAGAGGGGTCTGGGTTGATGGCAGAGTGCAACCTGAGACTAGGCTCGGGTGAGTTTTTAAACCTACCGCTCCTCCCCTTACTTCCGGTCATGCTGAGCGTGCATTGTCTTTGTGTTAAAATAATTACCAAAATCCACATTTCAGGACCAGTTTCTACTGCATCCAATCAGTGACCTCTACACAGATAGCATGTTATTCAGAGAGAAAAGCATTGTATTATATAAAACCATTTGCTTTTTGGCATGATTTGGTGTGAAAGTTGTAGAATTATATAATTATGTATCTCCTTATAAAGCTTGGAGATGAATGTATAAGTTACCAACTTATAATTAGAATAAAAAATAATAAAATATATTGGACATAAACTTCCTAGGGATGACTGCAGAAGATACGTTTTGTATCATGCAGGAAATAGTCAAAAGTTAGTTTCCCAAAAGCTGTCATTAACAACCTTGAAAAGTTCTGGCATCTGTCGACACCTTAAAGCAAAACTGTCACAGAGTCTCATATTTTTACCTATTGAAAGTGTCCTTCCCCATTTTGGGGAGGATCAATGCTTTCATCTGGAGTGATGATTCTTCCCAAATTGAGCATGTTAGTGTTAGCGCTCTGCATATATTTAAATGGTGCTGATGGCTTTGAGCCAAACCCTCGTTAGTACTGGCCAATAACAGTGCAAATTAGGGCTAGTAACACATGTTACCAGCTCTGATAACCTTCTTGTTCAGCTGTCTTTATTGTTCTCACTTTCATGGGGAGCAGCACTTTAGATTTGTATTAGTTTTTCTTTTCTTGGTGTTCTTAAAGAAAAAAAAAGTTTTTAAAAAAAGGTTTCTGTCTTTCAATCATTTGGTTCCTGAATGAAGATTTCTGCATTTCTTTATGCCACTGATTTATGTTGAATTACATATGAATCTGACAGATGCGCTATTGGTATTTCATATATTGGAGCTACTTTTCACTGGGAGCATTGCTATTAGGGGACGAATATCTCTGACAAACTGCACCTGGTAGAGTTTTCTATAGCAGTGTTAATGGAACAGGTCTCTCTGTGTATTTCTATATAGCCTCCTGCAAATGACTCTACTGTGTGCATGGGGCCCAACACTGTACACGCTGCATCATACTTTAAAACAAAATTATAGAACAGAATGACCAAAATACCTTGTGTGAACCTGGTTTAAACTATTCTTTGATACTTAGACAAATTTATTATATTCCTTTTTTTGCTTTGACTAAACAGTTATTTTTATACTCTCAAACACAACTGCTGAGAGAAAATTCTGAGGTTTCAAATTCCGATAGTTATCTTGACTTATGTTAAAGTACATTGACATACAAGCAGAACATTTCCAATAAATCGGGTTTATAATACCTAATCCATCTATAAAGAGTAATCTACTACTCCTGGGTTGAGTATATTTCCCACTGATGTCGTTTCTAACCTAATTCATTTTTCAGCACAATCTTTAAATAACTGCATACTTCAAAGCTGATAGAATGGTACACTATCTTCTTTATGATCCCCAGAAATCAAGCCTCACACATTACAGCAGAGTTCAAATGAAGGTCACTGGCGTCGCCGTTTCCAGCTCTCCTCCACGTACTAAATAAAATGTGTTTCACCTGCATCTGAAGAGGATAATTAAAGTCAATTTCTAGGAGTACAAATTCCCATCTAATAGCAGTGAAGAGTATATGAATTAGATTTGCCTGATGAGCTGCAAAACACAGTGACAGAATCTTCAGTCAGCATCTTAAGTTTACAGCCCTATATTTAATTTAAGCATGTTATGCATGGTCAGATAAAACAACAGTTAATCGCTGATGCAAGAATGATAGTGTTAAATCATTGTGATGGGGAAAAGGCACCAATGTGAATTAGGAGACAGATAACAATTGGCTTTCAAATCATGTTTTAGAAACAAAAATACTATATTTTTCAGTTATTGATGGACTGCACTGTGAGCAATGATTTTAATTCATTTATTTACAGTATTTTGTAAATACTCAATAATTTTTTACATACCTTATTAAGGGTGGTTTCACATTGGCATGTGTTCTCCACTTCTGAGTCTGGAAAAAAAATAAATAAAAAACTTCACACCTGGTTCTTCAGCCTCATCAGTGGAAAAACATCTCACATTTCATCAGTTTTTTTTTTTTTGCAGACCCATAGACTTCTATTGCTTTCCGTGATCTGCATTAGTGAAAATCACCAGACAAGTTTCAATTTTTTTTCCACGGACAACAGATCAGTGAAAAGTAAGCCAATGTGAAAACTCCCATTGAAAACAATGGCTTTGTGGGACACCTGTGGAAGTCACTTCATCATGGATGTGAAAAACAATGCCAGTGTTAAGGAGCCTTAACACAGTAAGAGGAAGTAATTTGGTGGCACGAGCAACTTATACATTGTCAATACATATAAAAACCCAAACATGTCAATACAAAATAATCCATTTATTTTTTTATACTCTTTCCTTTTGTTTCCCTGTTATTTCATTATTTCTTGTGCTTAAAACACCTGTAAGGAAGAAGGTATAGACAGGCCAAATCATTTTCATAGTAATAATAATAATCTCTCTCTATATATAGCACCATCAAATTACGTAGCGCTTTACAGATTCCAAAAAAGGCTTATTACTAGTTCTAAAGTCATGCACAGGTTTAGTAAAACATGGGTGCTTTCTTTCTAAACAATGTGACAATGGTCCACCATTTGTTTACGGTTTTGCAACTTAGCTCTATAAACTTGATAGAGCTGAGCTAAAATAACAGACAGTGGGGCACATGTATCATAGTTTTTCGGTTGCCACTTTTTCAGGTTTCCTGAAGTTGTCCTACTTAATCATTGCAATGTATCTTAAGTTTTTTCCCTTTGTGATACATTAGATGAGTTGCCTGTTTAAACAAAGCAACTTTTTTGGGATATTGCAGTATACTTGGTTTATACGGGCACATGATTTATCATGTGCCCTTTAGTCCCATCACATGTCAAGTATATGTCGGTAGTCACGTGACTTGTCATGTGATGTTTAGCTTGCCCCCCCACAAGGATCATTTGATGTATAGCTCCGCCCCCCATGAGGATCCTGATGGTAGCGACAGTGTCCGGGCATACAAGGTAGAGTATGGGCATGGGGTGTTTTTGGGAGATTGTAGTACACTTGGTTTATGCGGGCACATGATTTATCATGTGCCCTTTAGTCACATCCCATGGTAAGTATATGCTGGTAGTCACGTGACCTGTCATGTGATGTATAGCTCTCCCCCCCCACAAGGATCATGTGATGTGTAGCCCCACCCCCCATGAGAATTCCAATGGTAGCAATGGCGTACCAGCCCTGAAGGTAGAGTGATTATGGGCATGGAGTGATTTTGGGAGATTGTAGTACATTTGGTTTATGCAGCCAATCCCCAGATGGGCGTAGCATTGTGGGTGTGTTCTTTCATGTGGATAAAGTGCATAGCAGTTTGAGGTCATGAGTAAGGCGCACTAGCATCGAAACATGTCGATCGCTGATTTTGCTTTACGTGTGTAGCACCCTAAATGGAGTGAAATAAAGGATGAAGCTTCCTTTACACAATACCGGTGTGGCTTACTCAGAGTGCCGTCCATTTCCATTTTTCTGAAGTGCTTGTTTAGTCTCACTTTTGGGACTTCTTGTGGTGTGCAATTTTTTAGTCCCAAATAGTAGTTTACCAAAAATGAGTCTGGGTCTAGCATGTGAATGGGATAATTTCAAGCCCAAAAGTTGCCCAAGTTGAAAAAAAACATCCAGGCTACAAAGATAAATACGGCACACTGCATTAAATCCTTGAGGCAGCTAACGCTGCTTGATTCTTCCCCTAAAAAATCGCAACCTGCAAAAAACTGCACAAAAGTTGTACAAAAAAAAAGAAAAAGTAAGCAGTAGTAGTGATACATGTCCCCCAGTAACAGATAAAGCCAGGTTTTTAGAGGATTTTTTAAAATAATCTTTGACAAGCACATTACGGCTCATTTAACATAATGGGGCATATTTATCAGGACCTCTGCGCACCACCAATGGCGCAGAGGCCCTGAAATAATCGCAAATGCTAGCTTATTGCAAGATTTTGCAATTATTTTCCCCAATCCGACGCCTTCACGCCAGCGGGGCGTGAAGGGGGCATGAAGGGGGCGCGGCCGGACGAGAGTGGGCCGGTGCGGGGCGTAGGTTAAACACTGCACTGCTGGCAGCCCGATACATCAAGAGGCAGACGAGCGCCAGCGTATGATAAATATTCCCCAAAACCTCTATTACATTTTACTAAGGCAGTTAGTTGTTGCCGAGTTGTGGGAGTTGTCTAGGGTGATGGGCAGGTTGAATAGGAAATCACAGCATGGATATCAGATTAAAAGTGATAATAGTTGTAAATGGTAAAACTATAGTCCAAATTTCTTTAAAATCATTTTTATGGTATTAAAAAAAACAATCCTTATTTTGTTCTTTGCTGCTAACTAACAACTTGCTGTTTTGTGTCTACAATGCTGTTTAGATCTCCTAAGCTTCCACTTCAGACAAACCCCTTCTAATTGGAAGGTTATCAATATCTTCTCATTAGAATGCATAGAGTTCTGATGTACTCCCCTCATGGGATATCCTCAAGGGAAGATGCAGCATGACAACTTGGGGCCTCTAGCATGTTTTTTTTTCTGCTAGGGGTTTTCTATAAATTGAGTTGAGTTACCTAGTGGTATTAGCAGAGATAAGAAAATTTCTAATTACTATTCAATCAATTCACTCAAGTTTTCAAAAGAAAAATGTGATTTGTTTGGAATATTTAAAAAAAAACTTGAAAGTGTATCAGCATTTCCTTTGACTTGCTTTACTGCAACATTTTAAAGCTACTGGTAGTGAAACAGTAACAGCTATAAACAGTTACTGAAACAGTTAGTGTTATTGATTAGTGAAACAAGCAGATCTTCTACTGTATGTTGACATGCATATTGGGGACTCAATATGCTGGCTAAACCCTAACTTGACTAAGAAAAAAGCATACAGCAGCCTACATTAACCCCTTTTAAAACAATCTTTTACATTTTTTTTTAGCAAATTGGGGGATATTTATCATGTCATTTATCATATCATATATAATAGCCCCGCCGGTGTTCTTGCGCAGTGTGATACATCAAGAGACTGAAGCCTCTTGATGTATCCGGCAGGGTCTTACGTAGCATCATTTCCAGACCTTTATTTTCTACGCAGCTGGTGACTTTTCACATGTGAAAAGTTGGCAGCTGCAGCTAGTACTCAAATGTGGGGAAAGTAACGCCGCCGCCCCCCGTTCACGCCGCTTCACACCCCACTTGCATTTTGCCAGTACATTTTGCCATCTTCTCCTTGACAAAGATGAAGAGACTGCCCCTTCTAATGTCTGGTTGTCTTATGTCTCTCTCAACAGTCTGGTGACAATGTCCTTAACTGATGGCAACGCCTGCTCCAACATGACTGTCAGTACTGACTAGAGACAAGTCATGATGTTAGAAATGCAGAGAAGTGTTTAACAGTAAGGTGTGAAGTTAATTGTAGAAGTATACAGTTGGGTATCATCAGCATAAAGATGGTAGGGAAAAGAGAAAAGAGCTTCAACACGTAATCCCCAGTGACTGGCTCAAAGGAAGAAGTGTATGGTAAGGTTTTGGTGGATGGAATGTATACCTCTACTGGTTTCCTCAGCCAGGATAGGTAACATAAATCCAGAATGATTGATAATGCTTCAGAATGGGCTGGATTACGCCATCTACCTGAGACCAGTGAGAGCACAATAGGAGGTATGAACACTGGACTTTGATGCAATGTATTTGTCAGGATCCGAACCCAGAACCTCTTGTATCCCAGGCAGTAGCTCTTCCCACTGAGCTACTGGCCTTCTGGACAGCTCCAGTTCTGAATCAGTTCCACAGTTTTGTTCCTTGATCCATGCCTTGATTACCTAATTGACCACAGCCTTGAACTGCCTATTTAGTGAAGCCTTGACACTCCCTCTTTGCCAGATTATTGTGCATCCAGCCATAGTCCAGCAACTCTCCTGAGCCTCCTGCAACTGCTATGTTTATCTGTGTACCGAACCTGGACTGCTATTGACTACGCTTCTGCCTTATCCTTCAATCTGCTCTGATTATCTGTGTACCGAACCTGGACTGCTTGTCCACGCTTGCTTCAGCTACTCTATCTGCTGGATTGTCAGCCACTGGACTCCCACCTGCTTCCAGACCTTGGCGATTCCACATACAGGTGAGCAATCGTATTAATATCCTTACAGAATAATCTGGCCAAAATATGGAGTCCGCTGTCAATACTTTGAGGCAACAGGTTTCTGAACTGCAGGACTTTGGTGCCACCTATCAAGAAAAATCTTCTCAGTTACAAACTGTGGTACATAGCCAACAAAGAGAGATTATTGAATTAAAACGACAAGTGTTGGAGGTGCGCAACTCAGCTGGAGACCCTCGTGTGCCATTGCCATCAAAGTTTGGTGGTGATCGTCGTCATTTCCGAGGTTTTCTTAATCAGTGCAACATATATTTTGAAATGCAACCTACCCCATTTACTACTGAGAAGAAAAAAGTGCTGTTTATTATCAATCTGCTGACAGATTAAGCTCTTGCATGGGCCTCTCCATATGTAGAAAAGGAAAGTGATATTTTAAGCAATTTTGATGACTTTATTACTGCTATGAGTCAAGTTTTTGATGACCCCAATCGATGTTTCACAGCTGAAGCCAAACTGCATAATTTGAAGCAGGGAAAACGTTCAGTTGCTGAATATACGGCAGAATTTCGTCGCTGGGTAGCTGATACTACATGGAATCCAGCAGCCCAGAAAAGTCAGTTTCGGCGAGGGCTTGCTGAACAAGTGAAAGATGAACTTGCCAGAGTGGAAAATCCAGTAGATTTGGAGAAATTTATTCAGCTGTGTATCAATATTGATCAGAGACTTACTGACAGAAGAAGGGAAAAATTGTGGGCATTGGAGAATAGACCTGCCTATTCCTTCAGTCAAACTACCCAGCGAAATACAGAATCAATACCTGAACCAATGCAAATTGATGTTATTCGAAAACCACTTTCTATGGCGGAAAAGGAGAGACGATTTTCAGAAAATCTTTGCCTTTATTGTGGAGGATCAGGGCATTATGCATTGAAATGTCCAAACAAATTCAACAGAACGATTGCTGTCACTGACATCCAAGAACAAATCAAGTCAGAAATCTCTAATCAATCAGACTCAGGAATAAATTCTATTTCTCCTTTAGCACTGAATGAGGACAAAATATTAATACCACAGTCTCATTTTATTGTGCCAATTCATATCTGTACGGAAACTCAAGAGATTTCTTGTTCTGCTTTGATAGACTCTGGGGCTGGTGGAAACTTTATGGACGTAACCTTTGCTCAAGATAATAATATTTCACTGTTAACAAAGTCAGCACCTGTAGACATGGAAACGGTTGATGGATCACCACTGTCGTCTGGACCTGTTACTCATGAGACTGTGCAACTTCAAGTTTTCTTCAAACCTGATCATCATGAAAGCATTCAATTTTCACTAATTGCTTCTCCAAAGTTTCCCGTGATTTTGGGTATCCCTTGGCTTTCTATTCATAATCCAACCATAGATTGGAAAACACACACTATACAGTTCCACTCAGAATTTTGTCAACTAAATTGTTTGCCTAAACCTAATTATTCATTGCCTGAAAACTCCTCAATATCTGAACTTTCCACTAAAGAATTGCTACCCCCATCATATAAAGAATTTCAAGATGTTTGTGATAAGAAAAATGCAGATAAGCTACCTCCACATCGTCCATACGACTGCCCAATAGAACTGTTACCTGGTGCTAAAATACCTTTTGGTCGTATCTACTCCCTTTCTGAACCAGAACTGAAGGCATTAAAGGAATACCTGGATGAAAATTTGGAAAAAGGATTTATTCGGCCATCCACGTCTCCAGCTGGGGCACCATTGTTCTTTGTGGAGAAGAAAGATTCCACCTTAAGACCCTGCATTGATTATAGGGAACTTAACAATGTCACAGTTAAAAACCGATATCCTCTGCCTTTAATCCCAGAATTACTTGAAAGGCTTCGTGCAGCTAAAATATTTACCAAGCTCGATCTAAGAGGGGCATATAACCTTGTTCGAATCCGTCCAGGAGATGAATGGAAAACTGCTTTCAGGACACGTTATGGACACTTCGAATATCTTGTAATGTCCTTTGGGCTTTGTAATGCCCCAGCCACCTTCCAACACTTTATCAACGATGTTTTTAGAGACCTACTTGATCAATTTGTTATTGCTTACTTGGATGATATCTTAATATTCTCTGAAAATCTGGAGCAACACCGTAAACATGTCCGCGCTGTACTTCAACGACTTCGAGAACACTGCTTATATATCAAACTTGAGAAATGTGAATTTGAGCAGACAACCATTAAATTTCTGGGGTACATCATCTCACCAGAAGGTCTGAGTATGGATCCTGGCAAAGTCAAGGCTGTTGTTGATTGGCCAATTCCAAGGAATGAAAAAGAAGTTCAGAGATTCATTGGTTTTGCTAACTTTTACAGAAAATTCATCAGAAATTTTTCCAAGATCATTGCACCAATTACTGAACTCACAAAGAAAACAGTCCCCTTTTCTTGGACTCAAAAGGCCGATGATGCTTTCACACAATTAAAGACTCTCTTTATATCGGCACCAATATTAATTCATCCAAATCCAGACTTACCATTTACTGTTGAAGTTGATGCGTCTGATTCAGCAGTAGGAGCTATCCTGTCTCAGAGATCTGGAGATAAGATGTTGCTTCACCCCTGTGCTTATTTTTCTCGTCAAATGTCTTCAGCAGAAAGAAATTATGACATTGGAAATAAAGAACTTCTAGCAATCAAATGTGCATTTTCTGAGTGGAGACATCTATTGGAGGGATCTCCTAATCCTGTAACTGTATTTACTGATCATAGAAATCTGGAGTTTATCCGTGGGTCCAAAAGACTGTCCTCAAGACAAGCTAGATGGAGTTTATTCTTTTCTAGATTTAACTTCATTATTACTTACAGACCTGGATCAAAAAATGGTAAAGCTGATGCTTTATCCAGGATGTTCGCAGAGCCCACACAAGGAGATAAATGTGAAAGCACCATCTTACCTGAGAAGAACTTTGTTGGGGTTACACATTCTAAGGAGTTCCTGAATTTACTTAAGGATGGATATGCAAATGACGCAGTGCTAAGTCACCCTCCAAGGAATATTAACCTCTGCTTCACAAATGGATTCTGGAGAAAAGACCACCAGTTATACATACCAGAGAGTGCACGACTTGCTGTTTTAAGATTAGTTCATGATTCTAAGCTGGCTGGACATTTAGGCATCAAGAAAACTCGGGAACTTCTATCTCGTTCCTTTTGGTGGCCAACCTTTAGGAAAGATGTCAGGAAGTATGTTTCATCATGTTTAATTTGTGCTCAAAATAAAACTCCCCGTTCTTCTCCGTTAGGGTTGCTGCAACCACTTCCTGTACCCTCTCGTCCCTGGGGATCAATCTCTATGGATTTTGTGGTTGATCTACCTCCTTCCAAGGGAATGACCACCATCCTTGTTGTTGTCGACCGTCTTACAAAGATGGCCCATTTCATACCAGCTAAGGGAATACCTACTGCGGAACAAACTGCTGATCTTATGATTCGGGAAATATTCAGACTGCATGGAATCCCTGACAATGTGGTTTCTGATCGAGGTGTGCAATTTACCTCTAAATTTTGGAAAAGTTTTTGCTCTGCTCTAGGCATAGGAGTAAACTTGTCCTCTGCCTTTCATCCTCAATCAAATGGACAAACGGAAAGAACCAATCAAAGTCTTGAGCAATACCTTCGTTGCTTCATAACGTATCTTCAGGATGACTGGACTGATTATCTACCCACAGCTGAATTTGCATACAACAATTCTGAGCACAGTTCAACATTACAAAGTCCTTTTTATGCCAATACAGGGCTTCATCCAGTTTTCATTCCAGATTTACCAATTTCAACCACACTTCCAGCTGTAACCGAACGTCTAACTCTATTGCAGAAGGTTCAAGAAAAGATTGTTGAGAACTTGCATGATGCACAAAAACAATTTAAACAGGCTGCTGACAAACATCGAAAAACTACCCCTATTTTTCATGTGGGGGATAAAGTGTGGCTCTCTACAAAAAATTTAAAGCTGCAAGTTCCTTCTCCAAAACTTGGCCAGAAATATATTGGGCCATTTCAAATATCCGCTCAAATTAATGACGTCACCTTTCGATTTAAACTACCTGAATCTATGAAGGTCCATCCTGTCTTCCATTGTTCACTCTTTAAAGTTTATAATGAAAATACCTTTCCAGGTCGCGTTTTTCCTCCTCCACCACCAGTAACTGTGCAGGGTGAAGAAGAATATGTTGTTGAAAAGATCTTGGACTCGAGAATTCATCGAAATAAGCTTCAGTACCTAATCAAGTGGAAGGGATATGGCCCTGAGGAAAATTCTTGGGAACCAGTGGAAAATGTTCATGCTCCTAGACTTGCCAGAGAATTTCATCAAAGACACCCTGACAAACCAGACCCTAGGATGCCCAGAGGTCATCCTGGAAGAAGGGGAGTACTGTCAGGATCCGAACCCAGAACCTCTTGTATCCCAGGCAGTAGCTCTTCCCACTGAGCTACTGGCCTTCTGGACAGCTCCAGTTCTGAATCAGTTCCACAGTTTTGTTCCTTGATCCATGCCTTGATTACCTAATTGACCACAGCCTTGAACTGCCTATTTAGTGAAGCCTTGACACTCCCTCTTTGCCAGATTATTGTGCATCCAGCCATAGTCCAGCAACTCTCCTGAGCCTCCTGCAACTGCTCTGCTTATCTGTGTACCGAACCTGGACTGCTTGTCCACGCTTGCTTCAGCTACTCTATCTGCTGGATTGTCAGCCACTGGACTCCCACCTGCTTCCAGACCTTGGCGATTCCACATACAGGTGAGCAATCGTATTAATATCCTTACAGTATTAGGCCTGCACTGGGATAGAAAGGTATTCTGCTGCAGGGCCGCATCTGAAAATCTCGCCTCAGGCGGCAGAATGTGGGTCCCTGTAAAGGGCGGCGAAATTTGCTGCTCTAAAGTGGGCGATTCGGACGTCCGAATCGCCCACCAGCTAAATAAATCGCGCCTGTCTCTTTAAGACACAGGCGCGATTTATATGTGGAGCGACGCAGCGACTTTCTAGCAGCTGCGTCGCTCCGTTCTTAGCAGTGACACAGGCGTCATGACGTCATGCCGCCTGTGTCACTGTGCGGAGCAGCGGCTCTTCGGCGTGAAGACTGGAGCGGCGCGCCGAGGGAGCAGCTGCCTGAGGTGAGTATATATTTTATTATTTTTCATGTACTTTAATTAATTAAATGTGGCTAATAAGTGTGTGGGGAGGTGTCATGTTATACTGGGGGGGTAATGTATTTATTATTTGGGACTAGAAAATGTTTAATACTGGGGGGGGGGGGCGCTGTATATATCATATGGGGCCATAATTATTTTGTACTGGGGGGGGATGATGGTATGCTATATATATTATTTGGGGCTATAATTATTTTATACTAGGGGGGTTCTGTATATTTTATTTGGGGCTATAATTACTTTATACTAGGGGTGGTGGTGTATATATTATATGGGGCCATAATTATTTTATACTGGGGGGCATTCAGTATATATTATATGGGGCCATAATTATTTTATACTGGGGGGAGGATGCTATATATTTTATTTGGGGCTATAATTATTTTATACTGGGGGGCATTCAGTATATATTATATGGGGCTATAATTATTTTATACTAGGGGGGGTCCTGTATATTTTATTTGGGGCTATAATTGCTTTATAATGGGGGGGTGCTGTATATATTATATGGGGTCAGAATCATTTTATACTGGGGGGTGCTGTATATATTATATATCACTATATCACTAAGCTGGGGGGCTGTATATGGGGTACAGTAACTTACTAAGCTGGAAGGGCTGTATATGGGATATGGTATGTTACTAAGCTGGGGGGGTTGTATATGGGGTACAGTATATTACTAAGCTGGGGGGCTGTATATGGGATACATATATTACTAAGCTGGGGGGCTGTATATGGGATACTGTATATTACTAAGCTGGGGGGGGGGTGTATATGGGATACAGTATATTACTAAGCTGGGGGGCAGTATATAGGGTACAGTATATTACTTAGCTGCAGGGGCTGTATATGGGATACAGTATATTACTAAGCTGGGAGGGGACTGTATATGTGGGGCAAGATTTTATTTAAGCTGTAGGGGATCTGTATATGGGAGCTGTAAATAATTTAATTGGGGGGTGAATAAATATATGAGAGCAGGGCTATATAAAAATATATATATTCATTAGGGGGTGCTATATATTTGATCAGGGTTGCACTGTATGTAAAATCATGTAACATAATAACAGTGGGAGATATAATAGCTATAGGATACAATAGATTACTTTGCATCATGTAAACCAAATGTTGGGAGGTCTGTATTAATAAATTGGGGGTGTTGTATATTGATTGGTGCTTAGCATGCTATAATTCTAGTAGACTATATACACTCATCAGCCACTTTATTAGGTATACCTGTCCAACTGCTCGTTAACACTTAATTTCTAATCAGCCAATCACATGCCAGCAACTCAGTGCATTTAGGCATGTAGACATGGTCAAGACAATCTCCTGCATTTCAAACCGAGCATCAGTATGGGGAAGAAAGGTGATTTGAGTGCCTTTGAACGTGGCATGGTTGTTGGTGCCAGAAGGGCTGGTCTGAGTATTTCAGAAACTGCTGATCTGCTCGGATTTTCACGCACAACCATCTCTAGGGTTTACAGAGAATGGTAAAATGGAAAAACATCCAGTGAGCGGCAGTTCTGTGGGCGGAAATGCCTTGTTGATGCCAGAGGTCAGAGGAGAATGGGCAGACTGGTTCGAGCTGATAGAAAGGCAACAGTGACTCAAATCGCCACCCGTTACAACCAAGGTAGGCAGAAGAGCATCTCTGAATGCACAGTACATCGAACTTTGAGGCAGATGGGCTACAGCAGCAGAAGACCACACCAGGTGCCACTCCTTTCAGCTAAGAACAGGAAACTGAGGCTACAATTTGCACAAGCTCAGTAGAAGATTTGAAAAACGTTGCCTGGTCTGATGAGTCTCGATTTCTGCTGCAACATTCGGATGGTAGGGTCAGAATTTGGCGTCAACAACATGAAAGCATGGATCCATCCTGCCTTGTATCAACGGTTCAGGCTGGTGGTGCTGGAGTAATGGTGTGGGGAATATTTTTTTTTGGCACTCTTTGGGCCCCTTGGTACCAATTGAGCATCGTTGCAACGCCACAGCCTACCTGAGTATTGTTGCTGACCATGTCCATCCCTTTATGACCACAATGTACCACACATCTGATGGCTACTTTCAGCAGGATAATGCGCCATGTCATAAAGCTGGAATCATCTCAGACTGGTTTCTTGAACATGACAATGAGTTCACTGTACTCAAATGGCCTCCACAGTCACCAGATCTCAATCTAATAGAGCATCTTTGGGATGTGGTGGAACGGGAGATTCGCATCATGGATGTGCAGCCGACAAATCTGCGGCAACTGTGTGATGCCATCATGTCAATATGGACCAAAATCTCTGAGGAATGCTTCCAGCACCTTGTTGAATCTATGCCACGAAGAATTGAGGCAGTTCTGAAGGCAAAAGTGGGTCTAACCCGTTACTAGCATGGTGTACCTAATAAAGTGGCCGGTGAGTGTGTATATATATATATATATATATATATATATATATATAATGGAGAGAGCCACAGCACCTGGTACGATTCAGTTCCAAAAAGTCTTTATTGTAACATCATCCAAGCATAAATATTGCGACGTTTCGATTCCAGTTGAATCTTTCTCAAGCATAGGTATCATTACAAAGGTTAACACATATATAGACAAAAGTGATAGTGACATCATTTCCTGTGTAGCGTGATCATCCAATAAAATTCATTATCAGTGTTCAAGTTTACAATGTATATATCGCAGCAAAAATGTAAAATATATAATACATATCTGGTGCCCCGTAAACATATACATAATATACAATAAAGAGGAGAAGGTGCACTGACATAAACAAACACCTTCGTGTGTCTTGGCCCCACACATGTGTATTGTTAAGGTAATTGGCCCATCCTATCGTCAGAGGTCCGGGAGCTCTACCGCGCTTGTGTAATCATTGTCGTTGTCATGGTGATCAAGTAAACCAGTTGGATTCAGAGGGCTCCGTGGCTCAAACTCAGGCTCCGGTCATGTGACTGCTACTCCGGTCAAGTGATCCCTCCATAAGTATACTGAGATTACGCTAATGTGCTTAGTAAAAACACTGTCATAGATGAGTCTGTCCCTTCTTAAAAGCAAAGAGACATAGAATAATAAGAGGTAACTATGCATATAGCATTTAAAAATATAATTCATGGTTATTTGATAGCGGGATATTAAAAGGCAAGCCACTGGGGGTCATTTACTAAGGGCCTGATTCGCGTTTTCCCGACGTGTTACCCGAATATTTCCGTTTTGCGCCGATTGTACCTGAATTGCCCCGGGATTTTGGCGCACGCGATAGGATTGTGGCGCATCGGCGCCGGCTTGCGCGTGATGGAAATCAGGGGGCGTGGCCGAACGAAAACCCGACGTATTTGGAAAAACCGCCGCATTTAAAAACCGAAAAAGTGTAGCTTGGGAAGCGCTTACCTTCACCTGGTCCGAGGTGGTGCATTCCGGCGCGTTGAGATGATTTTCAGCGCAGCGGAGGAACTACCTTCATAAATCCCGGCCGGACCCGAATCCTGTGCAGAGAATGCGCCGCTGGATCGCGAATGGGCCGGGTAAGTAAATGTGCCCCATTGTGTCCATGTAGATCCAGACAAAGGAGTCTGGTGGGTCAAAAAAATTGAGAAATGGGAGAAAAAAGGTATTTGGAGGTACATACATTCATCTGAAACACACATCTTTTCATGATCTATGAGTTGTTATGCCTCTATTTTGGTACCAGGGGGGTGGCATGGAAAAGGTTAACAGAAGCCATAACTGGTAATGTCCAATCCCAGCACATGTCCCCATACGGTACTCCACACGGGCTAAATGGACCGAACGTGAATGGCACTACCTTCAGCTCATGCCAAAAGAATCCTGGCATATCAAATATGATGACAATTCAGGGAAAAGCATATACACTCCTCCAAGCTACAGAAAAACAGACCCATGAAGACATCCAAATGGACAAAGTGTTGTCGTACCTATTCATTATGGTAATCCCGGTCATGGAGCAAAAGATGAGTCTAATCGATAAGGACAGGTAAGTATGGGTGCAAAAGTGGATTAGGGCCATTTGTGCATATATCTGTGAAAAAAAGTAAAAATAATGATTATCCATATAGCCACTGCTTCTATACAATTAAAACAATCATAAAAGGTAAGTGTACAATGTCACTACATATGAACACTATTGGTAGAACATATATCATAAAACGGACAAGTGATGCGTAAGTATCCTAAAGGGGCAGTTAGATAATCCCTCCCATTTTAAATTCTCTGTTGAGCGCGGATAGTTCAAGAGTGTTAAAGTTCAAAAATCCTTTTTAATTTGAGTCGCTTTAACGTTCTTTCTCTATCCCCACCTCTACGATGTCTTTGTACCCCATCAATAATTCAAAATCTGAGTTGAGAAACATTGTGGTGGTGTTTGTGAAAATTATCTGGGAGGGGAAGGTCCATTTTTCCGGTTTGAATTGTGGATTTATGTTGATTTATACGTAAGCGGCACTCTTGGGTGGTCTCGCCAACGTATAAAAGGCCACATGGGCATTGAATTAAATAGATGATGTACATTGAAGAGCAGGTATAATATTGTTTGATATGATATTTTCTACCTGTTTGCGGATGATGAAAAGTATCCCCTTTTAGCATATTGTTACAGTTACAGCAGCCTAAACAAGGAAAGCAACTAGTTATTTCTGGCACTCTATCAACCCCTGTCTGTGTGTCAGCATGTACTAGACGGTCGCCCAAATTCTTAGGTCTTCTGTATGCCATAATCGGAGGGTTATGAAATTCAGTAATGCCAGGTAGTGAGTCACGAACTATTGACCAACTATCTCTAAGGATGTTTGCCACTTTTGTGCTTACTTGGCAGTAGGTTGACACAAAGGGAATTCTATTGGTACCTTCCGTGTTTTTATGGGTAGGTCGCAAGAGTGTTTCCCTATCATTGGCGCTGACTGTTTTTTGTACGTGTTAGTAACCGTTGGGGATAACCTCTTTTCTCAAATTTTACACACATCGCATTCAGTTGTGCGTCCACTTTATTACTTTTATTTTCATCTGCAACAATCATCCTAACCCATTGAAGTTGACTATATGGGAGGGAGTTGAGGATATTATTAGGATGGTTGCTACTGTATAGCAGGAGACTATTTTTATCCGTAGTTTTTGAATATAGATCAGTCAATAGTTGTCTACCACTGATACGAACCACAGTGTCAAGAAATTGTAAATGGTCTTTTGATTTGACCATAGTGAATTGTAATTCCGGAACGTGGAGATTGATTTCATGGGCAAAAGTTAGAAGGTCTTCCTCATCACCCTTCCAAAGAAAGAATGTCATCATATTGAAGGGATGTTTTGTATGTGGGGAGAGTGTGAGGTCAGTTGTGTTGTGAGGGGTATATATTATTTAGGAGCGCAGTGTTGTTATCCAGGAGACTTTATACCGTAAGTGACTGTGGTATTTTAAGGGACGCCGGGTAGAGATGTGCTGCACGGAGCTGAAGAAATCCGACTATGAATTCAGCAGTGATACGTCATGGATTGGAGAACCCGGAATAAAGTCCTCCTGATGGAAGAGATTGTCATCTATAAGGTACTAGATGTCACTTGTGCCTCTCAGATCCTGTAGTCAGTCACACAGTGTCAGTGCGCTGTCTGTAGGGTTTTTAATTGTTAGTAAAGTTTAAGGATTTACTTAACAGGAAGGGGACAGGAGTGGGGGGGGCAGCATTTTAATATTCGCCTCAGGCAGCAATATGCTAGAATCGGCCCTGTTCTGCTGTATAGTTAGAGCCGGACAGGCATAGTAATTTGTTTTATGTTTTGTTTGCTGCTGCATGTTTGGAAATAAACACACAGTTTGAACTTTGAATCCTGCTGTCTTGAAGGCTTTTTCATTGCCACTCCCAGGGTTTGAGCTAAACAGAACTAACCTACTACAACCTAATTTGTATTATTGACTGTGACAGGTGACAATCATCATCACAGTCAGCATGCCATTTGGTCTTTGCAATGATCCAGTGGTGTTCCAGGAAAGCAATTTTTCCATGATCTACCTGGATGATTTGACCATTCTTAAACAGTTGAGGGAGCATATACTTTGCTATGAGAAATATGGATCGGAGAGACTTACCTTGTCCTCTAATTCATGAAACATTTTGAGTCATATGAATTTTCTTTCTCATCAGTCTTGCATCTCCCTGAAATCACAAAGCATTATTTTATGTGGATGCTTCTTCTGTCAAAGCCAAATTGCCCACTCCAGTGGATAAAAATAAGAGACCCAGCATAATAATTTATGTGTCCCCTGTCCAAGTAAAGAACAGTCTTAACCAAAAAAGAATTGCTACCTGCAAGAGGAGTAAAGTACTCACCAGGAGCAGATATAGCTCAATGGTCACCCTGGTGTCTGTAAAACCTTGAACATAATGTTCTGTCATTTGTGGAGGCTTGCTCTACATAAGGATGTTCAAGAATTGTTACAGTTAGTTTCATTATCCCATATAACATGATTTTTTAACAATGTCCTGTCCGTCTAAATTCCATTTCTCCATTGATTCCAATTCTCTCATTGAAGAATATTTCATTGGATTTCTTTCACATTTACCATCATTCTCTGGATGATGGTATGGCCATAATAAGGTAGTATAGTTGGCCTATAATCTAGGCTGCCAGAAGAAGTTTTCACAAAACAGCCAAGCAATTGCTGTACTGTGCACAGGAGACCCATGCAACAAATAGGTCAACTCACCACAAAAACATGGCTGCCTAGATGTAAGTCACTTTAGCAAGTGCCATAAAAGCACACATTGGCGGTCACTATGGCCCATTTTACATATCTGTTAAGTTTTCAACCATACCAAGGTGCCATAGATAGGTTTCAGCCATGGCACCCTATCTCTGTATTTTTGCAGACCGTGCAGTTTATCTCCCAGAGATGCAGTTGGCCAGGAGGCAGCACAGAGCAAAGCTCTATGTCATTCACATACTCAGAGGCCTGTAACTAATGAGATACAAACCAATCAATAACAAGGTAGAAAAAGAGATTCTGCAGAAGTATAAACAGTATATTTATTTATTCAATTTAAATTCAATCCCTTCATCTTTATTGATTGGTTTCTCACATTTAATCTTGATAAGATACAGAACTGTATTTTTTGCTGTGTGACTAAGCAACATTGTGCTAGTAAGAAAATGTTCTACCTCATAATTGATTGATTCTCGTTTTATTCAGTTACCCAATAAACAGTTTGTTATGTATGTAAGATGCTAGGAGTACATAGGTTTATGAAATTGTCAGCTTTTTTGTTGTGAAACAGTGACATCTAGCAGAGAAACATAGATTAATATTTATACTTACAGTAAACAGCGGACATATACTACTACAGAATTCTCCATGAAAAAATAACATGGAAGAAAGGCTATGTTTATTCTGTGGTACTCTATTCTTTGGGAGCTGTGCCTACCAAAAATAGTTTAGCAAAAATTGAGCAATTGACAACGAAATGTCAATATATATATATATATATATATATATATATATATATATATATATATATATATATATATATATGTGAGATTAAATATAAGACATTTTTGATATATGATAAAATATACAATTTATTGAAATGAACACAAGTGATGTATAATATTTGTGATATATGATGTCCAAAAATTCGTTGTGGTATATATTACAACAAAAACAAATGCCTTACAATCTAGGGAAGCAACATGTCTTAATATGAATAACATCTGTTATGTTATTATTATCCATTATGAAGCCCTAGTCAATAGTTAATAACCTCTAAGAACCCACACCGGGTTCCTTAAGCACTCCTAAACAGATTCAGGGGTACTTTGAATTTTCTTTCTAGCCCCCATGGTTGTGCTTGATATCAGTCCCAGTATCTGACCATTGTAAATGTGTTCTGTCAGAGAGGAGGGGCTGAAGAAGGGTGTGTGTGTGTTATGCTATTGTTCTGTCATACTATCCAATCAGTGCAAACCAGGGCGGGATCAGATGTGGGCAATTCGGGCAGTCACATGACCCCCTCAATCGCCGACAGTAGATTTGGGTCTGGGCTCCCCGGGCCATACACAATACTCCTGCCCGAAAACAGTCTATAGCAGAGCGAGGGAACAATAAGTTCCTATCTCTGCCATAGACGATCAGAGCTTCAGCTGGATGGCAGCGCTTTGCTGCTGGCGTCGAAGCATCTGAAGTCACAGTGCCGCGATGTCACAGCGCAGCAATGTCACAGCGCCTGCAGCAGGGTGTCACCATCTTGTTGAACCTCAGATATACAATGGAAGGTGAGTACAATTTTATTATTTTACCTAGGACTTTATAGTATACTACACTATATAGTTATAATAGTTATAGTTATAATAGGAGTCTCTATATAGTTAGTTTTTATAGGGAATGTATATAGTTATTATAGGAGGGGGTGTATATAGTTATTATAGGAGGGGGTTATACAGTTATTATAGGAGGGGTTATATAGTTATTATAGGGGTGGCTGTATGTAGTTATTATAGGGGGTTGTATATAGTTAGCGGGTTCTGTATTTAGTTATTATAGGGGGACTCTATTTAGTTATTATGGGGTGTGTATATATAGTTATTATAGGGGGACTGTATATACAGCACAAAAAAGCAAACGACATGTAAATGCAAAATTTTACAAAACTGCAAACAACATGTAAAAGAAACGGAAATTCCACAGAACACCACAAAACGCAATGCAAACGTCACTAAAACACATTGGGGCAGATTTACTTACCCAATCCGTTCGCAATCCAGCGGCACATTCTCTGCGGTGGATTCGGGTCCGGCCGGGATTCACTAAGGCAGTTCCTCCGCCGTCCACCAGGTGGCGTTGCTGCGCTGAAAAGCAAGTTCAACGGGCCGGACCAAGTGAAGGTAAGCGCGTCCCAAGCGACACTTTTATTGTTTTAAATGCGGTGGTTTTTCCGAATCCGTCGGGTTTTCACTCGGCCACGCCCCCGATTTCCGTTGCGTGCATGCCGGCGCCGATGCGACACAATCCGATCGCATGCGCCAAAAACCCGGGGCAATACAGGGAAAATCGGCGCAAATCGGAAATATTCGGGTAACACGTGGGGAAAACGTGAATCGGGCCCTTAGTAAATGACCCCCATTGTCTAAATGCAACACATCACAAGGACGCAAAAGTAATGTATATGCCACAAAGACATGTACACGCAATGCAAATGCCAGAAAAAAGAAAACATTATCTAAACACAACACAATTGCCACAAGAATGCAAACACCTTGCAAATTCAATGCAAATGGCACAAAAAACAAACCTATGTAAACGCAATGCAAATGCTATGAAATGCAAGCATCATGAAAATGTAATAAGAACACAACGTCAACATCACAAAAACACAAATGCCATAAGAGCCACAAAACCGAAATGCTGCACAAATGCCACAAAAACAAAAAGCTGCGCAAATGCCATAAAAATTAAACCATGTGCAAACGCCACAAAAATGCAAACACAACACAAACACCACAAAAATGCAAATGTCACAAAAATTCTAGCTCTCTGCAAATGCCACTAAAGCGCAAACATGACAAAAGTCTAAGCGCACACAAACAGGACAAAAACATAAATGTCATGCAGGCACCACAAAACCGTTAATAAAGCACAAATGCCACAAAGCGTAAATGGCACACGAGTGCCACCACATCATAAATGTCACAAAAGCGCCACACAAGCGCAACAAAAGCGCAAGCATTATGCAGATGCCACAAAAGCAGAAATAGCATAAAAAGTAAGCATCTTGCAAATGCCACAAAAGCGCTAATGCCGTAAAAGCATAAATGCCACGCAAATGCTACTAAAGCGTAAACACTGCAGAAACACCACCAAAGAGGTAACATAATAAATGTTTATGTTAAAAAGTCCATCAATGGTCAAATAACTAAATATACATGATAAATAGATTACAGTGAGCCTGTATATAGGTATAAAAGGTATAGTCCTCTGAACGAGTCAAGGTATTTGCTTAAAAATAAGTATTTTCTACATTACCCAAGGAAAACAGAGGACAATAGACAACCCCTAGTTAAAGACGGACCTCTATGCCCCCTGTGACTTCTGGTGAAGCTCTCTGAATGCTTCGTTATAGTACTAGACTGCAATGATCAGCTGTAAGATGTCTGTAATGAAGCTTTATTAACCCCTTAACGCTCAGCGTCCGATATATCGGACGCTGAGCTCAGTGACTTGGCGCTCAGCGTCCGATATATCGGACGCTGAGCCGATGCCGGTTCAGCTCAAGATTTGAGCCGAACCGGCATCGGGAAACACGGGGTGCCGGCTGTGACTGATAGCCGACACCCCAGTGTAACACCCGCGATCGGAGTTGTCTCTGATCGCGGGTGATTAACCTGTTAAATGCCGCGGTCATCGCGACCGCGGCATCTAACATGCATATGGGGTGTCTTACCCCCACGATCGGCCCCCCCGAATCATTTTCGGGGGGCACCGATCACTGCTACGGTATCACTGGGGTCCGATCTGGACCCCAGTGTTACCTGCAGGAACTGCCAGTAAGATGGCGTCTGTGACGTCATCTTACTGGCAGAGTGCCACCCTATGCAAGTGCATAGGCTGACACTGATAATGCCCTGCAATACATAAGTATTGCAGGGTATTATTATGAACAAGCAATCAGATGATTGCTTGTTCATTTCCCATGGTGGAAAAAGTGAAAAAGTAAAAAAAAAAATTATTCAATAAAAAAATAAAGTAATAAATCACCAAAAATGCCCAAAAGCCCCAAAACATATAAAGAGACATATAACTAAAAAAAAAGTCTAAATCATAACACAAACCCCACATATATAGTATCACCGCATCCGTAACAACCCGTAGAATAAAAATAAATAATTATTGAACCCGCACGATGAACGCCGTAAAAGAAAACTGTTATAAACCCTGCAAAAATTATGATTTTTACCTATTTAATCCCACAAAAAATGCTATAAAAAGTGATCAAAAAAACATATGTACTCTAGAATGATACTGGTGCAAAGTACAACGTGTCCCGCAAAAAACAAGCCATCAACCAGCTCGGTAGCCAAAAACGCAACAAAGTTATGCCACTTGGAAGATGGCAATACAAAAATGATATCTTTTTCCCCACAATAGGGTTTTATTTTACAAATTTAGTAAAATGCAAGAAAATATATTCGTGTCTGGTATCCCCGTAATCGTATTGACCCATAGAATGAAGATAATATGATTATTAGTCTATACGGTGAACACCACAAAAAAAAAAGTAAAAAAAACAGTAGAGAATTGATGCTTTTCTACTCCTGCTCTCAAAAAGAAGTTCCTAAATTTTCAACAATAGGTGATACCAACCCCAAAATGGTAACATTGGAAAAAGCATCTCATCCCGCAAAAAAAATGCCGTCACATGACCCTAATAGCGCAAAAGCGAAAATTTTACAGCCTTCAAAAGAGGCCAATGAGGAAAGTAAAATCCTGGCAGCTGCAGGGTGCTCCTTCCCTTCTGCGCCTCACTGTGCGCCCATAAAACAAGTAAAGGCCACATGTGGGGGGTCTCTGCACTCGGGAGAAATTGTAGAACAAATTGTATGGTGGGTTTTGTATTTTTATCTTTTGGAAATGTGTAAATTTTAGGGCTAAATGAACGTATAACCGGCACAATTTGACTATTCTAAATTTCGCCTCCATTTTGATGTAATTACTATGAAGATCTCAAGGGGTTAACAATCTTCGTAAAATCTGTTTCTGATAGCTTGAGGGGTGCAGATTTGAAATTGGGTTGGTTATATGGGGGGTTTTGATGCTAAATATGTAAATTTTCATTCAAAACTGTATTTATCCCCAAAATAGTCAATTCTGAAAATCCGGAAAAGCGCTATTCGATTTGTAAGCCGCGTGACATCAAAATAAATTATCCAGACATTTCAAAAATAGTGAAAATGTAAAGTAGACAAATGGGAAATGTTATTCTGCAAGTTATTTAGGTGGTAAATCTATCTGCCTGAAAACGCAATGATTTCAAATTTCAAAAAGGGCAAATTTTTCAGAAAATTCATCATATTATCTTTTTTTTTGTAAATAAACGCAAAACTTATCAGCCAAAATTTACCACTAAAATGAAGTACAACATGTGGGGAAAAAACACTCTCAGAATCACTTTGATAAGTAACAGTGTTCAAAAGTTATAACCATATAAAGCGACGCATGTCGGAATCCAAAAAATGGGACTGAGCCTTAAGCTGTAAAATGGCTGTGTCCTTAAGGGGTTAATAATATTTGGTCCAATTACAGCAAAACATTTTGAAACTCCAATTGTCACTGGGGCAAAAAAAAATATAGTAAAAGGATTGATGAATCCAGCACTCATTGTAGATATGTTAAAATTGCGTATTATTTATTTAATTTATTTTTTGCAAATACAAAAAACAAAAAAGCTGTGATGAAAAATGAGCTGAAATGCTCCCTGGTAAAAAATGTAGAGACAGCAGACCTACGTATTTTGAACAAATACTGGCATGTCGCCCTTAGTCATGGTTTATCTGCCCATAGACACAACACAAAAAAAAAGTGTGGTAACAAACAGGTGAATGAAGACATGCGCAGAAGAGGAAAGGTGAGTGGCTATTTTACATATGGGAATCGGGGACAGTGCACAAATTGAGCATATGTTGTTTAATAGAAGTAGAGTGTGTCCGATCTGTTATTTAAACCGTATGTATAGCAGGTATCTAATTTGAGTACAGGTAGCTAAATATACTATGTAGCTGGAGTTGCAGTTTATCATTGTATAAATATCCAAGATTCAAAACAGGGAAGAAGCACTCCGTGAAAAAATCAGTGTTTTATTTCGCCAGTGGGCAGGTGCAACGTTTCAGCTGTCTCAATGCAGCCATTTTCAAGCATAGTATAAATATTATATTTATAATAAGATACAAATTGTTTTGTGGGAATCATGTATTTACACATGTTACATCTGTTGCCTCCACATGGATAAGACCCTTTAGTGGATAGCCATGTGGGGGAATGTTTGGATTTTTTGTTTTCATAAACTGATGGAGATAAACTACCTCCTATTGTTGTAGCCTTGCGTTCTACAAATCGCCATCCATTTTTTATTATAGTGTAAGACTTATCATCTGCTGTAAGTACAGGTAAGTATTTTTTGATTATTTTAGTAATATCATGATAGTCCTTACTGTATGGTATGGAAAATACTATTTGATCTATATTACTTTTATTATTTTTATTATGTGTTCTTTTTGATTCATATATTAAAGATTATCTGTGATGAGCACATGATCTATATATCTTCCATACCATATAATATGGTCCTTGAACGGGTTGTCCACCCTGTACAGGGAGCACAACTCCCACATAGACATATAAATGTTAGCCTAGGAGGGTGAAAAACATGAGCCCATAGGGCATCCCTGAGTTTGGAAATAAAACTCCTTGTTGAAAGAAAAATAGTTATTGTTAAGCAGGAAATCTGTAACAATTATGTAATTCATAAGTTCTGGTGAATAATTAGTATATTTATTCATAGCTTGTTCTGATGCTATCAATCCCTTATTATGAGGTATACAGGTATAAAGTGATGTAATATCACAGGTAAGTCAGGTAAAATTATCTGACCAACCCATGGCAGACATAACTTGTAATACAGTTTTTGAGTCTTGGAGGAAACCTGGCATTTTACGCACTATTGTTTGAAGTAACCTGTCCACCCAAGAACTAATACGTTCTGTTATAGAATCTATACCAGATATAATTGGGCATAGGGGGGAAGAAAAATGCCTTTATGGATTTTTGGGGTTGCATGAAAAATGGGTACTTTTGGGTATCTAGGTATTAAAAAATCTGTTTCCTTTTCTTTAAGGATACCCAAAGATATAATTGGACTTTGGATATCGCATATCAAGAAGTGACTTATATGCTGAACAGGTGAGCTGGAGATCTATTTATGAACTATTCTTACCCAAAAAATAAATGTGTCTTGATCTACAATGATAAAATATACAGTTTCAACTTACATACAAATTCAACTTAAGAACAAACCTATATACACACCACCGGTGGACACCACCTGACATGTGTTTTGCCATGCTTTATCAGGGGTATGTGTGTAAGTAAGTGTCCCTTACGCACTGTTATTCCTATGGGTAATGTGAAATACTTGTTTTTAAGAAAATCCCTTGACTAGTTCTGAGGACTATACCATCCATACCCCCTATACAGGTTACTGTTTTTTATTTATCATGTATATTAAGTTGTTTGACCATTGGCTTTTTCTGTGTATGTTGTCTTTTTAAATGGATCTGTTTTAATTGATCTAATTAAGCATTATTTTATGCTTTGTACATTTTGTTTTTTGTTTCCTGTTTTTGTGCTGTTTTGATTTTTGGGAACAATCAATTTAATCTAGTGGAGGTACATTGGGGCAGATTTATCAAGTTTCTGAAAGTCAGAATATTTCCAATTGCCCATGGCAACCAATCACAGCTCCCCTTTAAAATATTCATGAGCACTGGTGAAATAAAAGCTGAGCTGTGATTGGTTGCCATGGGCAACTGGAAATATTCTGACTTTCAGACTGCTTGATAAATCTGCCCCATTGTGTCCAAGCCCCCTATTACTTATATTGGTGTTCACTCATCTCTAGTTGCAAAAGTTATAATAATGAAATTTTATTTGTGATTGAATAAACCTTCACATTTTCACTTGCATATATTATTCCGCCTCTTAGCTACAAGCTCCACACTCGCCTTTGTGGCTGTGTCCAAGATATGTAAGCTATGGTCTCATTGGTCAGCACCACGTGCTTGTGATGGTGTTACAGGAGGATGGTTTGGCTCCTCCATTTTGCTGATTGTAGTTCTTTTCAGAGCTGGAAATTATCTGGAGCAGAATTATGTTTAAAAAAAAAACTAATCTGAGAAATTGATGCAAAATAAGGAGTGGAAAAATCTACAGTTTGGTACATCCCGAGAAAGAAAGCACTGTTAAACTCATTAATGAAAAAGACCTGGGTGCCCAAAGAAGATAACAGTGGGAATTTATTGCAGAATAAATTCCATGGTGAAGAGAGGCCCCTTCACAACAGCCAACCAACCACGGTGGAAACCACTCATAAGCCTTCAGAATAAAAAGGCTAGATTGGATTTTGCTAAATAACATCTAAAAATGAACAGGGAAAACAGTGATAAACCGGCACACACGATAGACTTCACATGGGTACGATGCCAATGCTTTTCTCCTTTATTGGTTAAAACGCCATATACATGAGGATACAGGTAGGTTACCTGTAGACAGGTCTAAAAATGAACATCCTTTGAACAGTTGAAACCAAGATTAACCTCTAACAAAATTATAAATAGAAAAACGGATAGTGAATGCGTGTGGCAGCTCATGATTCAAAGCATACAGCATCACCTGTAAAACACTGTGAATAAAACCCTGATGAAGCCTACAAGCTAGACGATACGTGTGGGGAGTTTTTCTGTGTTGGACGATTACTGGTAATACCTTCTATGTACTATCTTCTATAGCAAGACTGTTGCCCATGTGTTGCTCCATCCATATGTGTATCACTGTATTTGTGTTGGGTTAACTTTAGTGTAATCTTTGATACTGTTTGGCATTCATCCTGGCATAATACTTATGATTTAAAAACTTAAAAGTCTTTTCCCCTCACACATTTGAAACTCATATACCTCTAGTTATGTTTTTGTATATGGAGCTCACATTTCATATTGGCTTTTCATGTTGTACACTCATCCATACACAGTGGGTATTTTTACCAGGATCTGTGTTTTTAATAGTTTTTTCTATTTTTTGTTTGCTCAATAAAATTATTTGATTACATGCACGCATCCTCTTTTCTAGTTTCTCTTGGACATGTATTGTGTCACGGGTGCCCCCTGTGACCCATATCCCGAGTCACAGGCGCACCTGTGTATCTCTGTATGCCCCAGGCCTTAACTCATCTGTCCTAGCTCCAGCGGTGGCCAGCTGCCTGCCCTGATATATTCCAGCCCCTTCCTATGTCCCCAGATCTTTGTGCTTCCATGCCTGAGAGAAAGCTGTATTCCAATTGCCCTCTGCAATTATCCTGATTTCCTGTTGTGACGTTGATTCCATTCCTGACTCCGATTCCGTGCTGCCTGTCTCGACCTACTGCTACGTCCCCGACTCTGATCCTGTGCTGCCTGTCTTGACCTCCTGCCTGTCCCCGACCACGAGTTTGCCTTACATTTCTGTACTACGCCTTGTCTGCTACCGCGGGCAAAGTCACGCCTGTAGAACGACCTGGTGGTTCCATATCACAACAAGTCTAACCTGCTTTGCGGTGAGCTCTGCTGAAAACCAGGTACCACTTAGACTCCGGTCCCAGGTACCGGCTTACATCATCGACCGCGTTGGTACAGTGGATTGCCTATCACAGATCCTGACATATGGCACTCTAAAACTGTAAACTGCAATCACAAAATTATGATGAAATCACAAGGGGAACTTTTTTTCTTGAGCACACAGACCTATGTAAGGTGGCATTTTTTGCGGGCCAAGATGACATTTTAACATATGTCAATTTGGGACCTATTTGACATTTACTTGACAATTTCTTTATTCATATATTTATGGGTGTAAAAATAGCAAAAAATTTCAATATTTGGGCAATATTTTGCATTACAGTGTTTTTACGGCATGGGAATAATCTTTACAGGCATTTACTGTTTATTTATTTATTTTTAATTTATTTTATTTTTTTCCTTCAATATACAAAAGATAAAAACATACATATCTAGAGTTCACATATAATACAACTCTTTTGCAAAGCTTAGCAACATAGTTTTTTTCACCCAACCCATACCCACCCTTGCCCACCCGTTAGAGAGCAGAAAGTAAGGGGGAAGAAGAGGGGAAAAAAAAAGGGGGACCACAAGATTATCCTTTGTATCTCTTATCAACTCTCCGCAGCTTGCCAGAGTTGCTCCAGTGACGCCCCAGACTCCGCAGCTTGCCACGGCTGTTCAAGTGGCGCCCCAGACTCCGCAGCTTCCCACTGCTGCTCCGGCCTCCCTTGAGGCCACTCCGATGTGCCTAGAGCCGACCCAGCCTGCGGCTTCCCAAGTCTTCCCGGTGCCTTCTCTCCTCCTAAGGTGTCTCATCACCAAGAAGAATTGGAGGAGGTGAAGAAAGAAGAACAGCCGGCTGAAGAAGAAGAGAAGAGGGGCCCTAAGGGGGGGGGGGGGTACTCTCATGGTTACAACCGCAACCCATCGGGATTGAGGGTGTACCCGTGCCTGCTGCCGCGGTCCCCACTCCCACAGCCCTCACTTACCTCTCCTGGCTCCAGCCTGCACTCTGGCTTCCAGCATGTAGGTCCGCATGCTTCTTCTCCTGAAGTTGTGCGCTCCCGCCACTAGGGGGGGGCGCACGCGGACTTCTCTCAGCCTTAAAGGGCCAGCGTCCTCCTTATTGGCTCTGGCATTTCTGGTTAGGCTACATAGCCTGGCGACTCCCAGCATCCCCTGCCGGATCTTCAGCTCATTCTTCTCATGAGAAAGCCTTTCTGAGCGTTTCCAGAAGCCTCTGAGTTTACATGTTTCCTGGTGTTCCCTTGTTTCCATGTGTCCCGTGGTCCTGTCTTCCTGCCTGCCTTCCCATGGTCCTGCCTTCCCGTGGTCCTGCCTTCCTGCCTGCCTTCCCGTCGTCCTGTCTTCCTGCCTGCCTTCCCGTCGTCCTGCCTTCCCATGGTCCTGCCTTCCTGCCTGCCTTCCCATGGTCCTGCCTTCCTGCCTGCCTGCCTTCCCGGGGTCCTGCCTTCCTGCCTGCCTTCCTGTGGTCCTGCCTTCCTGCCTGCCTTCCCGTGGTCCTGCCTTCCTGCCTGCCTTCCCGTGGTCCAGCCTCTCCGTGGTCCTGCCTTCCCATGGTCCTGCCTACCTTCCCGTGGTCCTGCCTGCCTGCCCTCCCATGGTCCTGCCTGCCTGCCTTCCCGTAGTCCTGCCTGCCTTCCTTCCCGTAGTCCTGCCTGCCTGCCTTCCCGTAGTCCTGCCTGCCTGCCTTCCCGTGGTCCCCGTGTCCCTATTTTGGCTGCCACCGTGGGCCTAGTCGCACCCGCGGAGCGACCTGGTGACTCCCCGCCACAGCAAGACCATCCCGCTTTGCGGTGTGCTCTGGCGAAGACCAGGAGTTAACTTAGACTCCGCTCCCGGGTGTGGCTAAGGTTGTTATCTCCCGCGGTGGTCCAGGGAGTCCACTTATTTAGTCCTAAGGGACTATTCCCCTGAGACTGTGACACAAATGTCCAAAACTTGACTTTTACACCATTTTACATGACATAAAAAATGTTAGAAAAAGTGATCAAAATATTGCACAGTCTTCAGAATGATAGCTATAAAAACATTGGCTCATTTCACAAATAATGAATAAAATTTTTTTTCGGACACATTCCTTTCATTTTTGAAAATGTATTAAAATGCAATAAAACTTCTATAAATTTGGTAGCACTTTGATCGTACCCAACCAAAGAATAAAGCAGAGGTGTTATTTGGAGCACCTGGTGAAAGTCGTAAGAACTGAGTCCATAAGAACATAACGCACATGCGTTTTTTCTTTTCAATTTTTCCACATTTCAAGTTTTTTTTCCAGCTTCCCAGTACACGTCATGGTTTAATAACAGCACAAAAAAAGCCCTCACACACCTCTGTCCACAGAGGGATGAAAAAGTTATGGATTTTGGAAGATGGAGAGCAAGAATTGAGCAACAAAAAACCTTGCATCTTTAAGGGGTTAAAGGCATTTATTCATTTTATTTATTTAATAAGATTCAATGGATTAAGAAACAGAGACATAAAGAAGAGCCCACGGACCTTCTTGTTTTCTTTTTTTTTTCAAGGAATACAGCCACAGGGGCTGATGGGCTCCCCTTTGAAATATACAGAATATGTGTTGAGACAGTGCTCCTAATTTTTTAGGAGTATTTAATAAATTTTTACAAGAAGAGATGCTATCAGATTCTATGAGAGAGGCACGACGTGGAAGCATATTGTTCAATATCTCTCTGAAATACTGATATCAAACTCTATGGGGCAGATTTACTTACCCGGTCCATTCGCGATCCAGCAGCGCGTTCTCTGCGGTGGATTCGGGTCTTCCGGCGATTCACTAAGGCAGTTCCTCCGACATCCACCAGGTGTCGCTGCTGTACTGAAGTCCGCCGAGGTCCGCCGGAGTTCACGATCCATTGCTGGGTGCAGGTAAGCTCGTGCCCAGCAACACTTTTTTTTTTTAAATGCAATTCAGGGAAAAAATTCGAGTAACACGCCGTAAAAACACGATTCGGGCCCTTAGTAAATGACCCCCTATGAGAAGGTTTTGACTATAAGATTAAGATCAATAATGATGAACTGATTCATCCAGATCAAGCAGGGTTTATACCAGATAGGTATGCGTCCAATAATTTGAGATGGGTGCTTGCGGGTGGAGACCCGTTCTATCCTGTCAATAGATACTGCTAAAGCATTTGACAGGGTGGAGTGGATCTTCCCCTGGGAAGTGTTGAGGAAAGTTGGAACTGGGGAAAAGTTTATTAAAAGTATATACATGTAGAAATAAGGGGCACTCCCAATAACATTCTAGTTGGAATGGTTCACCTCCTTCTTTTTAAGCCTTTTTTATTGGAGGACTGACAACGTGTTCTTATATGTGGTGGTGCTCATACCCATAACAGCAACAGGTATACAGTTGATTGTCCATGTGAAATTTAGAAGAAAAGAAAGGCACTACGTTTTCTTAAAATTCTGAAGCGTTGACAGTAACGAGAAACGACTTGTCCCTGGAACGCTCCTTAGCATGATGTTCTCCTCTCCCTGTGTATGCCATTTTTAAAGATGTACGAATAAACTAAGAATTTTAAGAAAACATGGTGAGTGCCTACCTTTCTTTTCTTCTAAATTTTACATGGTTTATTAAAAGTATACTATTATTATATGCAGACCCACGCGCCAGAATTACAGTTGGCCAGGTATTAACTGAGAGTTTTAGGATCACAAGAGGCAACAGACTGGGATACCCCTAACTCCAATTCTTTTTGCATTGTTTTTGGAGCCCTTCACAACTAACTGTAGAAAGAATATGGATATCGAAGGATGTGGATGTAAGGGGATAGATGACAAATTAATGCTATATGTGGATGATTTGCTTTTTACGATTAATCAAAGTAATCAGTTCCAGCAGTTATGCAGATGTTAATAGAATGTGGGTCCCTCTCTGGACTATAAGTAAGCTGCAATAAATCGACACTCTTATTATTAGATAATTTCAACTTTACAAACATTGGGGGGTCTGAGAGTTATGAGAAGAGATGCGAAGATTGAATATCTTGGTATTATAATATACACTGATACGAATGTCTTTACAGAAAATAATCTTGTACCATTGATTCAACGTATCTGGAAGATCTTTCTCCAAAATCTATTCTTATCTAATAGTATGCTGGAATAGGTGCAGCTTGGTAGTAAGTAAAGTGGATGAGGGATATTAGTGTGTTGAAATAAAATCAATGGTTAAATATCTTTCACACATTGAAAATATGTCAGTTACAGAACCATATAAAATAATGCAATTGAAAAAAATTTACAAATTATATTACTCCCCTAAAATGATTAATTATTTCAAATAATCTAAGTGTGTCTAGTGTCTTAAATTTGAGCAACGCAATGTTGACTTTCTACATATGGTATGGAACTGTAGGGAGGTGATCAAATTCTGGGAATTAATTCATGCTTAAATGTGTAATTGTTTGGGCATTGATATCCCCAGTACCCCAGAGGTGTTGGTATTAGATAGTACAGGAGAAATAAAGTGCTCTAATTGTGAAAAACATTGGATCTCAATAGTGTTACATGTGGCAAGTAGTTGGGTAGAAAGCCTATTGATCTCCATCGATAAATGAATGGACAATTAGAATAAATTTTTTTGAAAGACTCAAATGTATTGGAATATAAATAGAAGAAAGACAAACTTAATCTCATATATTTCTTCCCCCCTTTTTTTTTTACTTTTTATCATCCTGACTGAAGAAGGGGGAGGGTTGAGGGGGGAGGAGAGCAAGGGTGGTGGGGAATCGTACTGGTAATATGATATGGTGTTTAAGATGTAACAATTTGTATGTAATATTTATGAGATTCTACAAAGAAAATGGACAATTTTAATAAAATGATAATAAAAAAGAGGGGAGCACAAGGACAGCCACAGGAGCAACAGAGCCTCATTATCATAATTTATAATAGTTTTTTTTCAGCAAAACCACTCAGGGAATAAACAAGATAAGTTTCAGCATCAGTGTAGCTACAGCATTCTCAAGGTATGTTTGGTTCAAAATGCTGAACAGAAAATGGTAGATTTCCTTTAAGGCTACATTCACACAGACGTATGAAAACGGACGTATCCGTACCGTACCGTACCGTTTTTTTACGGATTACATACGGCCACATTCATTTCAATGGACAATACGTCTGATCATTTATATTGGCGTTGTTAACTCCGTTCCGTACCGTACCGTATACTAGCCGTATAAAAATATAGAGCATGTCCTATTTTCTCCCGTATTTCAGTTCCGTATGCCCTAGAAGTCTATGGGGATGTATAAAATACGGTTACATACGTGGTGCATACGGATGAAAAATGTCACGTATATACGGCCCGTAAATACGGGACTGGAGAAATCATACGGTCGCGTGAATGTAGCCTTAGACTGCCCCCTTTAGGACCTTTCATCCCCTCAGCTAGCCGACTCCCTAAGGCTAAAGTACCTTAGGGGGTCTAAAAGTAGTTTAAGAAATTAAAGTTGAATAAATGAAAAAAACAGTCCCTTTCCCTAGGGGGTCTAAAAGTAGTTTAAGAAATTAAAGTTGAATAAATGAAAAAAACAGTCCCTTTCCCCTACAACTGAAAAAAATAAATAAAATCATAAACATGTTAGATGTCGCCGAGTCCCAAAAGTCTTGAAATATAAATACTGTTATTTCTGAAAATGGAAAATAGTGGCAAAATGTTTTAAACACAACTTTTTCAATGTTTTGCAGCACAAAAAAAATTCTGAAAAAGTGAGGAAAAAGTCATAAAGTACAATGAAAATGTCAGCTTATCCCTCAAAAATTATACCCTACACAGTTCTGTTCCACAAAGTATGAAAAAGTCAGAAGATGGCGAAATGAAGACCTTTTTTATTTACATGTTTTTTAAATGTATTACATGATCATATCAACCCAAAGAAGAAAGGAGTTGCATCATTTGGAGCACACAGTGAAAGGTGTTAAAATGGAGCCTACAAGAAAATGGAGCAAAGGCACTTTTTTTACCAATTTCACTGCGTTTAGATTTTTTTTCTGCTTCCCAGTACATTACATAGAATAATAAATCCTGTATCTATGAAGTACAATTTGTTATGAAGAAAACAAGCCCCCACACAGCTCTAAATGCAAAAATAAAAAAAATTATGTTGTTATATTATTAAAGTTATTATTAGATGGTTGAAAGTGGGGAGTCAAAAAAGAAAATGCAAAAACAAATCATTGTTTAGAGGCTAAGTAATAAAAATAACTGATCTTTATGAATTAATTTGAGCAAATTAATTGACCACAACTGAATTAAAATAGTTTGGACGATAACCTACAGCATCATAGTGGAAAATTGCCTGTTTGTGAGTACAGGAATCTTAGGGATCTCAAGAGAATATTAGGGTCCCACTGGTCTGAACTCAGCAATCAGATATGAAGGGTATTTGTAATAATTCTGTTTTGTGGGAAAACACCTTACACAGTACAGACATTTCAACAATGTAATTTCATCTTTTAGACTTCAGTTTGGATTAAAATTACAGTGTAACAGACTTCTTAAACATTATGTATTAATAATTAACTTATTCAAGTATAAATTTCATGTAAATAATTTATGTAATTTAATCATGATATAGCATTACATTTCTAAATGTAAGCCTTGGAGACTTTAGTGCCCTCTATTTAGAGAACAAACTTTAATTATATCACTTGTATAACATGCGTCTATCTCAAGTGATTCAAATAATTAACATGATTATAAACTTTGTGGAAGTATTTAAACTCCTTGGCACTCCATGATGTATATGTATGGCTTAGAGATGATGTCAATTACAGACAAAACAGAGTGTCAGCTGAAACTAACAGTTGCCACTCTGCTGGAACAGCTACAGAGAAAGCTGTGGTCATGGTTGTTAACCCTTTAAGTGGAGCAGTCAAAAGGCCATGGCATCTAACCCCTTTCTGGTATGTGAAGAACTACTATGAAGCAGTATCATGAACACACTTTAATATAAAATGTCCAGCAGAGACTTCTTTTAAAGTATAATGTACAGCAGAGCCCCCCTTCTTGATAAAATAATAAATTTAGGACTGGATAGGTATGAGAACCTGAAATGGAATCTCTAACACACACTGGTTATATTAAAATGCTGTTCAGACAAAAAAACTGGTAAATATGTAAATACTGTATTATAGTATATCTTTTGAATAAATCTTTTCTGAATTGTTAATATACTTCAAAATATAAAAACTAGCATGACATCAAGAGAATTCTAATACTATTAATATTTTTCATTTTTAAAGAAAAATGATTTTCAATATAATTCGTAAATAGTAAGCTTGTAATTCTTGAAAAGTTCAGAACAAATTTATTAAATGCAATATTATAATAATGATGATATCTTTAACAAAAATCATGTACTATAAATAATACCTCAGGAAACATTAAAGAGAAACATATGATGTTGATCACTATGCAGAATATCATTCAGAGAGGCCATATAACAGCTATGAAAAAAGAAAATAAGACCAGTCATATTGGGGATCCGAAAGAATCCACAGATGTAGGCATGAATAATGATATATACTCTCTTGTACAAAGAAATTACGTCAAGATAATATATATTATTGCCCAGCTGGGGGAGAGCAGGGGTTTAGGGTTGTTTCTTTTTCCCCTTTTTTTTTTTTCTTTCTTCCCCGGTAAATCAAAATGGCAGTACAGATTTTTGTATGGAACGTGAGAGGCCTGAATGACCGGTTGAAAAGATGCATGGTGGAGGATGTAGTTACTCGGCACTTGCCGGGGATAATTTGCTTAACAGAAAGCCACTTGATGGCTGAGTCATCGGGATGGCTAAATAAAAGATGGGCAGCGATCAGGCTACATGCATACGGCTCCGTATATTCAAGGGGGGGTCTCGGTTCTGGTGCATAATAAGGTGGATATCAAGATTATCTCTACAAAAATAGACAAAAGGGGTAGATTTATTTTTATTTTTTGTGATCTTTATAAAATCAGATGCATCCTTGCATTCGTTTATACCCCCCACCCCTCCATTTTCATAAGAAGTTCTACACCTGTTAATTCAATTCCGTTTGGATAAACAGGATTGTCCGATTTTGGTCCTAGGAGATTTTAATGCATGTATGGATAATGCACTAGATAGATTGAACATGAAAGGACTTAACCTGTTAATGCTCAGTGCCCGATATATCGGACGCTGAGCCAATGCCGGTTCAGCTCAAGATCTGAGCCGAAGCGGCATCGGGAAACACGGGGTGCCGGCTGTAACAAATATCCGGCACCCCAGTGTATCAGCGCGACCACGGCATTTAACATGCCCCCACGAAATACACTAATAAATCAATAAAAATGCCCATTAGCCTCATAACATATAAAGAGACATATAACGCTGAAAAGTCTAAATCACAACACAAGCCCCACATATATAGTATCACCACGTCCGTAACAACTCGTATAATAAAAGTAAATCATTATTGAACTTGAACAATGAACGCTGTTAAAAAAACTGTTTTAAACCTTCCAAAAATTATGATTTTTACCTATTCAATCCCACATAAATTCAGTAAAAAGTGATCACAAAAACATATGTACTCCAGAATGATAGTGCTGCAAAGTACAACATGTCCTGCAAAAAATAAGCCATAAAGAAGCTCTGTAACCAAAAAAGTAAAAATGTTATGCCACTTGGAATACGGCAATGCAAAAATGATAGATTTTTCCCACATTAGGGTTTTATTTGACAAATTTAGTAAAACGTAAGAAAAAATATTCATGTATGGTATCCCCGTAATCATATCGACCCATAGAATAAAGATAACATGAATATTAGGCTAAACGGTGAACACGAAAAAAAAAAGTAAAAGATCCAATACAAAATTTTTGCTTTTCTACTCCTGCCCTCAAAAAAAAGTTCCTAAATTTTCAACAATAGGGGACACCAACCCCAAAATGGTATCACTGGAAAAAGCATCTCATCCCGCAAAAAAAATCCCATCACATGGCCCCAATAACGGAAAAGCCAAAATTTTATAGCCTACAAAATGGGCCAATGAGGAAACTAAATTTTTTTCTTTTTTTTGTAAATAAATGCAAAACGTATCAGCCAAAATTTACCACTAAAATGAATTACAACATGTGAGGAGAAAACAGTCTCAGAATCGTTTTGATAAGTAACAGTGTTCAAAAGTTATAACCATATAAAGCGACACAAGTCAGAATCCAAAAAATTCGTCTCAGCCTTAAGCTACAAAATGGCTGCGTCCTTAAGGAGTTAATACAGTGTCAAGGAAAACAGGATTGAAGGATTTCTGTGATGAATGGCATTTTAGAGGCGTTTGGCGGGTAAAATATCAGGAGAAGAAAGCCTACACCTGCTTAAGCCGTACGTATTCTACACTCTCCAGGATTGACCTCTGTTTAGCGAATGATAAATTCCTATTATACAGCAAGAAGATGAAATATAAATCAATAGTGATTTATGATCACGTGCCAATTAATTTACTGGTGAACATGGCAGAAAGGGCAACTGGAGAGGGGTTTCGACCTTTTCGGCTGAACCCTCATTGGTTAACAATCCTGGAGAGTGCGGAAAATATGTCAACTCTGGCCAAAGGAACGTCTCAGAAGGGGGAAGATCCGGGAAACTCCTAGCAGCCAAAGCACCTAAGGTGTGAGGGTCAAAGTTATGATTATGTGTCCATAATAATTATATGCTTTATGATTGTATACATGTGCCCTTTGCCCTATATTTTTGTACACTGTTCGTTATGAAATACAGAGCTTTTCCCTTACATCAGTTTTAACCAGACATGCAACTATCAGCGAAACTCAAGTCTTGTGATGGAAAGCAGAAGATGGAAGAGCAGATGTTACTCCTAAGATAGTACCAGGTTTTTGGAGTGAAGGTTAACTTCCTAATCTTCAGGCTACAGAAGATGACGCCTGCATGGCAACCATAATCTAAGTTGGAAGACCAATCAGCAAGAGCCGGGGGCCAGACATATATGCTTAGCTATAACCAATTATAATGATTTTAATGTATGTAACCACACCTTTTCCTATGGGTATAAGAAGCTATGTAATCAGGAAATAAACACAGTTCATCTCTCTTTTCTGTTCGGCAAGTTAAGAGCATGAACCTAAGATAAAACAGAACTTCAGTCTTCTGTCTTTTCTTATCCAAACGTGCACGCATGCTCAACTAATTTGGAGTGTCTGAGAGAAGAGTGTAAGACGGGATTGACCCGACCCCGACAAGACAAAGAGAGGGAATTTTTCTCATCCGAAATCAGGAGGGTAGGACCACTGAGGAACAAGGTGAGATTCTGGAATTATTTCGCAAATTTTACTCCTCCCTATATCAATCAGAAGCCAATTATACATATATGGAGCTGGATGACTTCCTCGACTCCATCCCCCTCCCTAGTCTCCCAGAGGACATGAGATGTGGGCTGGGGGGGAGGGGTTGGTGTCGGGGGATGAGATTCAGAGAGCCATTAATGAATAGAGATGAGCGAACATACTCGTCCGAGCTTGATGCTCGTTCGAGCATTAGCGTACTCGAAACTGCTCGTTGCTCGGACGAATACTTCGCCCGCTCGAGAAAATGGCATCTCCCGCCGTTTTGCTTTTTGGCGGCCAGAAACAGAGCCAATCACAAGCCAGGAGACTCTGCACTCCACCCAGCATGACGTGGTACCCTTACACGTCGATAGCAGTGGTTGGCTGGCCAGATCAGGTGACTCTGGAATAGACTAGCCCCTGCCTGCGCTGCTCGGATCATTCTGTGTCTGGATGCCGCTAGGGAGAGAGCTGCTGCTGGTCAGGGAAAGCGTAAGGCTGTTCTATTAGAATAGTGTTAGACAGGAGTGATTCTACAAGAACCCAACAGCCCTTCTTAGGGCTACAATAACGTTATAAATATTTTTTTTTTATTTGCAGCTAGTACCATATTGTGAGGAATTTGCAGGGGGACTTGCTACCGTTGTGTTTAGCTCTTAGTGACACACATATCCACCTCAAACACCAAAGTGGGAAAATTTATTAGGGGTTTGATTTCAATTAGGCACAGTCTGCCATTTACTTTTTATTTTACGTTTATTTTTTCATAACTCAGCGTCATCTCATCTGGCATAGCAGTGTGCTTTCATACTTGGCTAGAAAATAGCCATAGGAGAATCCAAACGGCTTACTTAGGCCTACAATAGCGTTATATATTTTATTTCTGGTTGATCTGCTGGTGGCTGTCCTTGCTGTAGTGCATCTACTACCATATTGTGAGGAATTTGTAGTGAGACTTGCGACCGTTGTGTTTAGAGCTTAGTGACGCACATATCCATCGCAAAGACCGAAGTGGGAAAATTTATTAGGGGTTTGATTTCAATTAGGCACAGTCTGCCATTTACTTTTTATTTTACGTTTATTTTTTCATAACTCAGCGTCATCTCATCTGGCATAGCAGTGTGCTTTCATACTTGGCTAGAAAATAGCCATAGGAGAATCCAAATGGCTTACTTAGGCCTACAATAGCGTTATATATTTTATTTCTGGTTGATCTGCTGGTGGCTGTCCTTGCTGTAGTGCATCTACTACCATATTGTGAGGAATTTGTAGTGAGACTTGCGACCGTTGTGTTTAGCGCTTAGTGACGCACATATCCATCGCAAAGACCGAAGTGGGAAAATTTATTAGGGGTTTGATTTCAATTAGGCACAGTCTGCCATTTACTTTTTATTTTACGTTTATTTTTTCATAACTCAGCGTCATCTCATCTGGCATAGCAGTGTGCTTTCATACTTGGCTAGAAAATAGCCATAGGAGAATCCAAACGGCTTACTTAGGCCTACAATAGCGTTATATATTTTATTTCTGGTTGATCTGCTGGTGGCTGTCCTTGCTGTAGTGCATCTACTACCATATTGTGAGGAATTTGTAGTGAGACTTGCGACCGTTGTGTTTAGCGCTTAGTGACGCACATATCCATTGCAAAGACCGAAGTGGGAAAATTTATTAGGGGTTTGATTTCAATTAGGCACAGTCTGCCATTTACTTTTTATTTTACGTTTATTTTTTCATAACTGAGCGTCATCTCATCTGGCATAGCAGAGTGCTTTCATACTTGGCTAGAAAATAGCCATAGCAATAGGATAGCATTGTTTGGTTTTAAAAACTAAAAAACACCAAAAAACACAAAAAAAAGTTAAAAAAAATTAAAATTATAACTTTCATTTTCAAAATGTTTAACCCGAGGGCTAGGGGTAGAGGACGAGGGCGGGGACGTGGGCGTCCAACTACTGCAGGGGACAGAGGCCGTGGTCCTGGGCGGGGTGAGACACCACCTGCTGATGAGGGAGCAGGGGAACGCCGCAGAGCTACACTCCCTAGGTTCATGTCTGAAGTTACTGGGACTCGTGGTAGAGCACTGTTGAGGCCAGAACAGTGCGAACAGGTGATGTCGTGGATGGCCGACAATGCTTCGAGCAATTTGTCCACCAGTCAGTCTTCCACGCAGTCCACCCATGTCACCGAAATCGGCACTCCTCCAGCTCCTGCACCTCAGCCTCCTCCCCCCCAGTCTGCCCCCTTCCAGGAAAATTTGGCATTTGAACCGGCATACTCTGAGGAACTGTTTTCTGGACCCTTCCCACAGTCACAAACCACTTGTCCGGTTGCTGATGAGCAATTTTCCGATGCCCAGGTTTTCCACCAGTCGCAGTCTGTGGGTGATGATGACCTTCTTGACGTAGTGGAAGAAGTGTGTAAAGAGGTATCCGACGATGAGGAGACACGGTTGTCAGACAGTGGTGAAGTTGTTGTCAGGGCAGGAAGTCCGAGGGGGGAGCAGACTGAAAGATCGGAGGATGATGAAGTGACAGACCCAAGCTGGGTTGAGAGGCCAGGTGAACACAGTGCTTCTGAGACGGAGGAGAGTCCTCGACCAGAACAGGTTGGAAGAGGCAGTGGTGGGGCCAGACGGAGAGGCAGGGCCAGAGCAGGTGCATCAGCGCCAAATGTGTCACGTGGTGAAGCTCCCGTAGCGAGGGCTCCCGCGGCGAGGGCTAGATTTTCAGAAGTCTGGAGGTTCTTTAAGGAAACACCAGATGACCGACGGACTGTGGTGTGCAACCTTTGCCAAACCAGGATCAGCAGGGGTTCCACCACTACTAGCTTAACTACCACCAGTATGCGCAGGCATATGAATGCTAAACACCCCACTCAGTGGCACCAAGCCCGTTCACCTCCGGCCGTGCACACCACTGCTCCTTCCCCTGTGTCAGCTGATAGTCAGCCCCCTGCCCAGGACCCTGGCACAAAAACCCCATCGTCGCCTCCACGATCCTCCACAGCATCCACCAGCGTTCAGCTCTCCATACCCCAGACGCTGGAGCGGAAACGGAAATATAGTGCAACCCACCTGCACGCCCAAGCCCTTAATGTCCACATCTCCAGATTACTTAGCCTGGAGATGCTGCCCTATAGGCTAGTAGAGACCGAGGCCTTTCGCAACCTCATGGCGGCGGCCGCCCCTCGGTATTCTGTCCCCAGCCGCCAATACTTTTCCCGATGTGCCGTCCCAGCCCTGCACCAGCACGTGTCAGACAACATCATCCGTGCCCTGACCAACGCCTTTTCTGACAAGGTCCACCTGACCACGGACACGTGGACGAGTGCTGCCGGGCAGGGCCACTATATATCGCTGACGGCACATTGGGTTAACTTGGTGGAGGCTGGGACCGAGTCTGACCCTGCGGCTGGTCATATACTGCCGACGCCGAGGATTGCGGGGCCTACCACGGTCCAGGTCTTTCAGGCATACTATGCCTCCTCCTCCTCCCACCCCTCCTCCACCTCCTCCTCCGAACTACCATCCGTGGGCATGGCGCCATCAGTCGCTAGCTCTAGGCACAGCAGCAGTGCCGTCGCTAAGCGACAGCAGGCGGTGCTCCAACTGCAGAGCCTAGGCGATAAAAGGCACACCGCCCAAGAACTATTACAGGGCATCACGGCGCAGACTGATCTGTGGCTGGCACCGCTGAACCTGAAGCCAGGTATGGTTGTGTGTGACAACGGCCGTAACCTGGTGGCGGCTCTGCAACTCGGCAGACTGACACATGTGCCATGCCTGGCCCATGAGTTAAATCTGATAGTTCAGCGTTTCCTCAAGACATACCCCAATCTGTCTGATTTGCTCACGAAGGTGCGCCGCATCTGTGCGCATTTCAGGAAGTCCAGCACAGATGCTGCCACTCTCAGGGCAGCGCAGCGCCGCCTCCAACTGCCCGCTCACCGACTGTTGTGCGACGTGCCCACGAGGTGGAATTCAACATTAACCATGTTATCCAGAGTTTACCAGCAGCGCAGAGCGATTGTAGACTGCCAGATGTCAACTTCCACCAGAACTGGTAGTCAGGTCAGTCAGCTTCCTCAAGTCTACAATGAGGAGTGGACGTGGATGTCTGATATCTGTCAGGTGCTGAGTAACTTCGAGGAGTCAACACAGATGGTCAGTGGCGATGCCGCCATCATCAGCCTCACCATCCCGCTGCTTGGCATGTTGAAAAACTCTCTGATCAGCATGAAGTCGGAAGCTTTGCGCTCGTCACAAGAGATGGGGGAAGAAGATTCCCTTGTTGATAGCCAAAGCACCCTCAGGTCTGTTTCTCAGCACATATCGGAGGAGGTGGAGGAGGATGAGGAGGAAGAGGAGGAGAATGTTGGCGAGACACAAGAGGGGACCATTGTTCAGTCCTTCACTGTTCAGCGTGTATGGGCAGAAGAAGAGGAGTTGGAGGAGTTGGAGGAGGAGGAAATGGGCAGTCAGGCCAGTGAGGGGAGTGAATTCTTGCGCGTTGGGACTCTGGCGCATATGGCAGATTTCATGCTAGGCTGCCTATCCCGTGACCCTCGCATTCAAAGAATTTATTCCAGCACCGATTACTGGGTATTCACTCTCCTGGACCCACGGTACAAGCAAACACAAGCTAAAACAGTATTTCCCTTCTGACAGCGCTAGCGGCAGAGTGTGTAGTTCTGCGGGACAAGTAGCGAGGGAGAGTAGGCGAGCAGGCAGCTTGTCCAGCACTGGCAATGGTACGCTTTACAAGGCTTTGCCAGCTTTATGTCACCCCAGGAAGACACTGTCACCTGTCCCCAGTCTCGGCAGAGTAGGGCTGATCTTTACAGAAAGATGGTGAGGGAGTACGTAGCTGACCATACCATCGTCCTAAATGATCACACAGCTCCCTTCAACTACTGGGTTTCAAAGCTGGACATGTGGCACGAACTGGCGCTGTACGCCTTGGAGGTTCTTGCCTGCAATGCCGCTAGCGTGTTGTCCGAGCGGGTTTTCAGTGCAGCTGGTGGCATCATCACCGATAAGCGTACACGCCTGTCGACTGACAGCGCTGACAGGCTGACGCTTATTAAGATGAATAAAGCCTGGATTTCTCATAATTTGGAAAATCTCCACCAGGTGAAGGAAGCTCAACCTGAATAATTTATGCACTCTTCCTCCTCATTTTCCTCCTTCTCCTCCTCTTTGTACACTAAAGCAGAGGAAACTGGCTATTTTTTGACAGGGCCCATTGGCTCTAGCTATAGTACTTTATGCATTTAATTTTTCTGGAGGGCCACCTACCCGGTCCTCTGTTTTAAACAATTTTTGGGAGTGCCACATACAGGCACTCAATCTATTCAATTTTTCTGGAGGGCCACCTACCTGCTCCTCTGGTTTGAAAACTTTTTTGGACTGCCACATACAGGCACTCAATCTATTTAATTTTTCTGGAGGGCCACCTACCTGCTCCTCTGGTTTGAAAACTTTTTTGGACTGCCACATACAGGCACTCAATCTATTTCATTTTTCTGGAGGGCCACCTACCTGCTCCTCTGGTTTGAAAACTTTTTTGGACTGCCACATACAGGCACTATCCAAATTAAATTGTCTCCATAGCAGCCTCCACACGTTGTCTCCATTGCTACCTCCAAAAGTCGTCCATATAGCTACCTCCATACATCGTCCCCTTATCAAACGAGGTGTGTCAGGCAGAAATTTGGGTTGTTTTCATGGATTCCACATCAAAGTTGTTAACTTTGTCGCCACCCTGCTGTGTAGTCCACAAAATATACTGGCAAACTTTTAACATTTACGGATATTATTTCAGCGCTTCTTGCGCATCTGTTTACATTCCCCTCACCCGCCATATCCCAAACTTATAAGAACACTACTACACTTAACTTGGTGGAGGCTGGGACCGAGTCTGACCATGGGGCTGGTCATATACTGCCGACGCAGAGGATTGCGGGGCCTACCTCGGTCCAGGTCTCAAAGGCCTACTATACCTCCTCCTCCTTCCACCCCTCCTCCACCTCCTCCTCCTCCGAATTACCATCCGTGGGCATGGCGCCATCAGTCGGTAGCTCTAGGCACAGCAGCAGTGCCGTTGCTAAGCGACAGCAGGCGGTGCTCAAACTGCTGAGCCTAGGCGATAAAAGGCACACCGCCCAAGAGCTATTACAGGGCATTCCACAACAAACTTGTTAACTTTGTTTCCACCCTGCTGTGTAATCCACAAAATATACTGGCAAACTTTTATCATTTACCGATATTATTTCAGCGCTTCTTGCGCATCTGTTTACATTCCCCTCACCCGCCATATCCTAAACTTATAAGAACGCTACTACACTTGATCTTATACAAAAGGTTCTTAGAAGTGCTGTTTGGGGAGTAGCCTAGAGACAGGGGCTTGGATTGGCAAAAGCTCGCCTGGCAGCGGAGCGCCAGCTCCATCCCAAGATCCAACTAACATAGTTTTAACTGCAGCACCTTTAATCTACTACTAGTTCACTGCCTCCATACATGGTCCCCTTATCAAACGAGCTGTGTCAAGCAGAATTTTGGATTGTTTTCATGGCTTCCATGTTAACTTTGTCGCCACCCTGCTGTGTAATCCACAAAATATACTGGCAAACTTTTATCATGTACCGATATTATTTGAGCGCTTCTTGCTCACCTCCTTTGGTTCCTCTCTGCCACCCATTGGTTTGAAGCCTGAGTCCATTTAGGGTATGTCGCCATGCCACTCTCTAGCCTGCCGCTGCTGCCGCTGCATGCCGTCCCCTATAGTGTCAGGGTCAATTATTGGATGTTTTAGATGCTATCTAGCTTCATTCTGTCACTCTGTCATGGCCATGCTGTTGCCCATAATTTTGGCATAATGGTGCTTTTAAGCAGCCTCAGAGGCATCCATGCATGCTGCCCCTGCTGTTTCCTGTCCATTTCCGTGGTGTTTCCATCCTTTTCTGAGGTTTCCAGGTGTTTGGCCAAGCTTCCCTGTGCAGAGCCTTGGTCCCCTTGAAAAATGCTCGAGTCTCCCATTGACTTCAATGGGGCTCGTTATTCGAGACGAGCACTCGAGCATCGGGAAAAGTTTGTCTCGAATAACGAGTACCCGAGCATTTTAGTGCTCGCTCATCTCTAGTAAGGACTCATTAGATATGGGGTCGTATAGACCCATTTCCCAAATTAACTGTGATAGGGTCTTTTCCTGTTAATCTTGTCTGTTTCAACAGAAGGAAGACCCTGCAACTTCATTTCAAAGGGTATGAAAGAATGAATCACCCCCTGTGGTCAATAGCCATCAGCTACTGGGGGCCCCCTGACTGTAAGTTACTGGGTAACAGAGACCCCCGGATTGAATGAAACCAGAGGCCACTATTCTATCAGCTTCATCCATTATAAATAGGACAAGGGATCTGTAACGGTTTTTACTGTTCCATATTACAAATGACAAATATTCTTTATATTAAGTGCTAGACAGGCAACATACACATGAATTCTAAAAAGGATAAATTCTAATTATTCCAATTTTATGCTTGTTTCACGTAATTTTCCCAGTGATAAGAAGTAAATCCAAGAAGAATATGTTAATCAACATTTTAATTAAGCTTAAAAAGGAACTCAGACGAAAATAGCAAACTAGAACTAGTGTGAAATTATAAACCTCTTTACTATGATTACAATATTGGAGCTGTTTAAAAAAACAGAAGGCAAGACATGTTAAAGAGTGATTTCTTTGAGAATGCTGCTAATATTGTTCATTAAAATCATAAATTAGAATTTACTGGCATTATGTGGTTGTCATTAACTTACTGTGAATAAAAAATAAGCATTGTTTGAAAATGTAATGGTACATTCACTCTAACAATGAACTACAACCAAAACTTTAAAACTTGAAAGTTCAAGATTATAACTTCTTCTACAATATTCACCTAAGCATCTCCAGCCTGGAGTTTTTACAAGTTACAAAATATATTATTAATTTGTTTTTAATGTTTCTGTCTTTCTGATGATTTATTTAAGTAGAAAATACAACTCCCAGTTTGATTGTTATTATTAGTATTATTAGTTTTACTTATCACTTTATAAATAGTAAACAACACATAATATATAAATAAATACTGATGAGCAGGCCTGATCCTCTGGATTTTATCAGCCTGCATTTAAAGGGTGACACATAAGATCGGTGATGACAATCAGGATGCTACCGAATGGGGCTGAGCATTCGGGTTCGGGTTGGATACCAAAACTCAGACAGAAATTTCCAGTTCTTAAATGGGTCTGGTGAGCCCTATGAATTAATGATATTATTTAACCCCTTAAGGACGGAGGGTTTTTCGGCTCATTTCTCGCTCTCCAAATTCAAAAACCCATAACTTTTTCATTTTTCTGTGTACAGACCTGTGTGAGGACTTATTTTGTGCGTAACAAATTTTACTTTGCCTAAATGTTATTTATTTTAACATGCCGTGTACTGCGAAGCTGAAAAAAAATTCCAAATGTGGAAAAATTGAAAAAAATTGAAAAAATAGATTATATACCTGGTTCCAAAAACTGCTTATGTATGGGCAGTCCCACAGTATGTGGAAAAGTGTACCCCGACCTCCGCAATTTCTCCAACAGTAAGGAGATGCCCCTGGGTATGCTATATGAATTCGATCAGGGGTGAAGTACCAATGTAATGCTGTTTTCAAGGTATTTTCCACGTGGGCACTACATTTCAGGGATTTGTGTGTCACCCTTAGGGCGTCCCTCCAATCTGCCTCAGAGAATTCCTTTTGAGAATGGCTGAGATTTTTTAAACTCCCATGCTCCTGTCAATTGGCTATAGAACGTGCGCAAGCCCTTTTTTGTCGCTACTAGAAGTGTAAGGAGACTTTCATCAAATTTACATTTCTGTGCTAGTAACATTGAAGTTACGTGTTTTACTCTTAAGTATAAGAAGATATCTGTCACGCTTACGGGATGTGGATCCACTAGACCACTGCAGACGATGACTCAAGCCACTACCTGGGACTGGAGTCTAAGTGTTACCCGGTTTTCACCAGAGCCCGCCGCAAAGCGGGTTGGACAAGCTGAGGCGTGGTACCACAAGGTCGTTCCTCAGACGTGACTTGTCTGCAGTGGCGGCCAAGGTTGAAGTACAGAAACAGCAGACAAAAACTCGAGGTCACTGTCCAGGCACAGGGTCAGGGCAGGCGGCAGAGATGCAATGTCAGAGTCCAATCCGGGGTCAGCAACAGGAGGTCCAAGCAGAAGGGTACGGGAACACAGCACACAAGACAGCAGCACGGAGGAACACTGGTACACGGGCACACGGAGAAGGTCAGGTAACACAGGAACACGGAAGGAGTCAGGAACGCAGGAGACACAGGAACACAGGAGACACAGGAACGCAGGAGACACTGGAACGCAGGAGACACTGGAACGCAGGAGACACTGGAATGCAGGAGACATTGGAACGCAGGCAAATCACAACAGAGGCTGTGAGGCACAAAGAACCAGCAGGGTTAGATGGGAGAGGCCTCCTGGGAAATGACCAGTGCCAATTATTGATGCGCTGGCCCTTTAAATTTCCTAGAAGTGCCGTGCGTGCGCCCTAACGCACTGGGCCGCGCGCACACGGAGCGAGGCCGGGACTCGGGAGAGGTGAGGAGCTTTTGGTAATTGTGTTTATACAGTTGACTATGTGCCCTGGTGACCATTATACCTAGATATTGTATATGTTCCATTTGCCAGTCAAATGGGTACCTCTGTTTTAAAATTTCCAGGGAAGATTGAGGAATGAATAGGGGCAGTGCTCGCGTTTTTTGCGTATTTAATTTGTAATGAGATAATTTGCTAAATGTGGAGATCACCTCCACTGTCTTTTCTAGGGAAGTCTCTGGTTGTGACATGGATAGTATGATGTCGTCCGCGTAAAGCGAAATAAGATGCAATTTGCCTCCCACCTTAATGCCTTTTATGTCAGGATGTTGTCTGAACATAGCCGCCAGAGGTTCTAGAGAAAGAATAAAAACTAGAGGGGACAAAGGACACCCTTGTCGGGTTCCATTTGTTATTTGGAAAGATTCTGATAAGGTGCCATTAGTAAACACCCTGGCAGACGGTTTTGAGTATAGGGCTTTAATAGCTCCTGTTAGGTTACATCTCCAGCATTTGCTGTGCGGAACCAGCCCCATCCGTTGAAGGGTAACAGGTGTTCTATGCCACCTTGTTAAAATCTTGTAGGAATTTTCCTGAATTTTCGTACATCTAGAGAATCCATGGGAATTGGACATAATCTTTCGGATGTCCGGAACGCTGCATTTTTGACTCTGAAAGAATATCTCTCTATTATGTGTGTTTCTTGGATAAACACAATATCACAAGCTGAGCGGGTTTCTGCCCACAATCTGGCTCTTTTATAAGGGATATTTAAACCCTTGACGTTCATAGACATGAATTTTAACACCATAGTCACTCATATTTCGAAATGCTATTGACATCTATCATACATACATCATAGCTACTCGTTGCTTACTTATGTATGGCTATCTGGTTCTCTATACAATCCAGTTGTACTGTATAAATGTTACTAAATGAGATGCATGTGAGAAATAACAAAAAATAACCAACCTTTCTGGGATGCCTAGGCATCAACTGTGAGAGCAGTGTAAGTTCTTTCTGCTCTACTTATAGGGGAGAAAATTATAATCCTGTTCTTCGGACTTGCTGATACAAGATCAGCTGGTACCTGTTCTGGAGAGGGGACCACCGAGAGTAATCCCGTGTCAGGAACCTTGTCCGTTGAGCAGTCATATATCCTTGCTCCTTCTTGATCGGGCCGTTCATTTTGGGAAATCAACTCAGGTATGCCTCTAAATTTTATATTGTTTCGGCGACCTATCCTCAAGATCCGCCATTTTAATTTGCATGCGGTGCAGCTATTCTTCTAATTCATAGTGCGCATCTATTAGGGCATTGTGTGATGATGCAAATTCGCCCATCTTGTTTTCCACCTGATGCACTCTTTCTCCTACCTGAGAGAGTCCTGCTGATATTGGATGTATTAAAGATGTGATGTCTTTCTGAAACGATCTCCTTAGAGCCCCCAGCATTCGTTTCATTACAGCCTCAGTCATAATGCTATTTGATGCAGGCATGTGTGCCAAAGCGTCCTGTTCTTCCTCTACCTCACTATCATCAGTGAGTCTTTGTGAAGGGGAGCCCTTTCTATCTTCCCCCCGGCACTGCGATCCCACCATTTTCAGGGTGTTGCGGCGTTCTGCCCATATAAATGGGGACTCTCTAGACTCACCTCATTTGCGTGTGCTTGTGTCTTGGCGTAGCAGCGATGTTGGTGCCGAGAAAGATCGTATCTGATGAGAGGCTGCCTCTCTAGCTCTCTGCGCTGTGAGAGTGTCGCGCTGGGAGGAAGGAAGCTTCTTCTCGTGGAGGCCATCGCCATCTTGGCTGTGCTCCATAGCTTGTGGGAAGTAAAAGTTCATAAGTTTGTGCAGTCGGAGCACATTCTTCCTTCTTTTAGTCATCTCTTCAGTAGGAGATCTTGATATACAATGCTGTTAGGCACTTTTCTGGCAAAGATAGCTGTTCTTAGTCGCTTTTTGCAGGTTCTAGCACGGGAGCTCTGTCGTCACACATCCATATAGCTCAGCAGCCCGGCCACGCCCCCCAAATACTATGGTATTGCCACCCATAGGCCTCTCACCTGAACATAGATCTGCTGTACTGCAGGAGCAAGGGGAGTGTCATCTCTATGTGTCATTTATTAGCAAAATCTTCAGAGGCTAAATTGAAGCTCACTAATTTTCCCAGTCCTCAATGTTTACTCCTCACATCTCCATTATAGCTCCTTACAAGGTCAGTACCTAGACACTGTCCCGTTTAAAGCAGCTACACCAGCCCTATTACACCAATACCACGCTCCTTGCGCATTTTGTCACAAACTTGTCCCAAGTAAGATAGAAAGGGGGGTTATCTTCATGGGCCACAACTTAGGCTACTAGTCTTTGTTAAGGTAAGGGGATAAAAGTTATTTTAACGTGTTAACATCATTAGGGGATAAAGATTTGAGAACTTTCTTTGCTTTCATGGGCAAACCACTTTAAAGAGAACCCGTCATGCAAAATAACGCCCCTAAACTAAATATATTTTCATAAACTGCCATTAGAGAGCATTGTCTCTATCCCTTCATTGTCCCTCTACATGCCTGTAAACCTAAGCAATGAGGTCCTAAAGCTGTATGCAAATGACCTGTGAAATGTCCAATGAGTTATTAGCATATTCAAGCTGTCCAGCTTATTCATGAGTGGGCGGCACAGCCACACCCCCAGTGCATGACTGACAGCTGCTCCATGTAATGGCTGCTCCATGTGCTTGCTGGCAGCCATGCCTCCTGCAGCCTGTACGTGTATAGGAGAGATACAACAGCTCCAGGCAGCCATGTTATAGCAGAACATGTCAGGTCAGATGTAGCTGATGTCTGTGTCTCTGTGTATTAGGAGGATGCAGCATGTCAGCAGATGCAGCACACACTAGCAATGCTTTACTATACATTACACACAGACATGAGCAGGGGGAGGAGAGGGGTGGGGTAACAGGGGTGACATCACTGCCTCTGACCATGTGATCAGCCTCATTTACATAATAAAGAACAGATGATTTTAGAATGAATAATGCATGAATTGACTACATAAAGGCTGGGATGGGATCCTTGTGAGATGCTCCAACAGGTTGTAGTGACAGGACTAGTGGCAGAGACCTGATGACCGGTGTCCTTTAAGGCACTTTGGGTCAAAATTTCAATGTGACTTTTCTGACATCTCTATTAGTTATGTATTTATGATTAATAATTTAGAATACCCTTTTGGCTTTGATTATTCTAGTTCTATTTCCCTACACTAGTACTGTTTGGCCAATAAAAAGGTTGTGCATCGAACACATTACTTTTACTGTTATTGTTAAGGGTAATATGTTACTGTCATGATTTCTAATATCTGAATGCCCCTCTGATGCTTACTTCCCTTCCATCCCTTTCTCTTGTCCCCTCCCCTGTCATCCCTCCTCTCTCCCCTTCCCCACTCCCTTTTAGCTATGCTTATGTAAGTTTTGTTGAACTCCGGATACACCAGTAGTTTCTCAGAATTATTTTGATGCCAATTTTATGTAAAATTGTTAAATTCCCATAAAAAATTTATTACAAAAAATAGTGAATATCAGTCACTGAATGGCTTTACAACCCACCTTGTATATATAAGACAAGGATGCCATTAAGTAGCCTCCATAAGGTTCCCAGAAAGCTTATTTAAGTTCAAAATCCTTTTTTATCACATCTAAGGCCTTGTGAATGTTCATGTATTTTGTACAGCATCTGAGTAAAATGGAATGATAAAATACTCAGAGGCATAGCCTAATAAAATACCAGTGTTCATTTAAAAGCAAAAAGTTCTGTGTCAGTGTTCATATAAAAGCAATCAAGTGATCCCATGTCCCAAGTGTTTCCCCAGTGTCAGTTTTAAGTTTAAGAAAAACAATAAAGTCTGTAAAAATAGAAGTAAAAAGATCAGAGTTACATAAAAAAAAGTCTACCTTTTTAACCTCTTAACACTCTTCGTCTAATATATTAGACACTAAGGCCCTTTTCATACTTGCGTTTTTCACGCGCGTTTTCTGCGCGTGCTTTTGACGCGCAGAACTTGCATTGCACTCTGACCCATTGTAACCAATGGGTCTTTTTAGACTTGCATTTTTTTTCACGCACACACGTGCGTTTTTTTTAACGCGCGTTTAAATCTCGACATGCTCTACTTTTGCAAGTCACGCGCGTGAAAAACGCACCATACAAGTCTATGGAGACGCATCAAAAATGCATTGCACTCTGAGGCACATGCAAGTGCAATGCAAGTGCAATGCGTTTTTCACGCATCAATTGCCGTAGAAAAGATAGAGCTCAGTCCTGAGTCCATTTCACGCGCATTTTCTGCGTGTGAAAAACGCATTAAAATTGCATTTAAATTTCATCAAAAACGCGCGTGAAAAACTGAGACACTGAACAAACTCTGACTGAAAACTGATTGCACTCTGATGCAAAATGTGCGTTTTTCACTGACCAAAACCTGATCGCAACCCTGATCAAACTCGGACGTGAAATGCAACGCGAGTGTGGAAGGGGCCTAAGTGCTGTAACTTAGCGGTCAGTGTCCAATATATCGGATGCAGAGCTGAGCCCTGACTATGGATGTTTAACCCGTGAAAAGCCACGGTCCTCGACCACTGCATTTAACATGCCTGACAGGGGTCTCTGGATTGGCCCCGGGACGTCTTCAAGGGGCTCCGATCGCAGTCATGGAAGTGCCTCAGACAGTGCCTGTAAGATCTTGTTTGCAATGGGATCTTAGAGATACAGGGACAGATTTATCAAGCTGTCTGAAAGTCAGAATGTTTCTCATGGCAACCAATCACAGCTCGGCTTTCATTGTACCAGTGCTCATGAATATTTTAAAGGGGTGCGGTGATTGCTTTCCATGGGCAACTAGAAATATTCCAGCTTTCAGACAGCTTGATAAATCTGCCCAACAGTGTCAGCCTATGCTTGTGCATATGTTGTCACAGCTAATACATCACTATTGCAGGATATTATCTGGAACAAGAAATCAGATGATTGCTTGTTCATATCCCATGGTGGAACTAATAGAAAAGTTGAAAAAAATGTTTTTAAATAAAAATAAATTAATAAAATTTCCATAAGCCCCATAAACATATAAAGAGACATATAATGCAAAAAAAGTCAAAATATGGTCACAAACCTAACATATATCACTGAGTCTGTAACAACCCGTCAAATTTAAAAAGATCATTATTGATCACGGTTGGTAAACACCATTAAAAAACAATAAAAGCCCACCAAAAAGTATCATTTTTAAATATTTCACAAAAAATGCAATAAAAAGTGATCAAAAAACTTATGTAATCAAGAAGGATACTGTTGCAGAGTACAATATGTCCTGAAAAAAACATTCCGTAGCCAAAAAATTTAAAATTAGAGATGAGCGAACATGCTCGTCCGAGCTTGATGCTCGGTCGAGCATTAGGGTACTCGAAACTGCTCGTTGCTCGGACGAATACTTTGCCCGCTCGAGAAAATGGCAGCTCCCGCCGTTTTGCTTTTTGGCGGCCAGAAACAGAGCCAATCACAAGCCAGGAGACTCTGCACTCCACCCAGCATGACGTGGTACCCTTACACGTCGATAGCAGTGGTTGGCTGGCCAGATCAGGTGACCCTGGGATAGACTAGCCGCTGGCCGCGCTGCTCGGATCATTCTGTCTCTGGATGCCGCTAGGGAGAGAGCTGCTGCTGGTCAGGGAAAGCGTTAGGGTGTTCTATTAGCTTACTGTTAGGCAGGAGTGATTCTCAAAGAACCCAACAGCCCTTCTTAGGGCTACAATAACGTTCTACTTTTTTTATTTTAATTTGCATCTTTTACCATTTTGTGAGGAATTAGCAGGGGGACTTGCTACCGTTGTGTTTAGCTCTTAGTGGCACACATATCCATAGCAAAGACCGAAGTGGGAAAATTCAGTAGGGGTTGGATTTCTATTAGGCAATAACTCAGTGTCATCTCATCTGGCATAGTAGTGTGCTTCCTTTGATACTTGGCTAGAAAATAGCCATAGGAGAATACAAATAGCTTCTTGAAGCCTACAGTAGCGTTCTATATATTTGATTTCTGGTTGATCTGCTGGTGGCTGTAGTTTCTGCAGTGCATGTACTTGCCAATTCTGAGCAATTTGTAGTGAGACTTGCGACCGCTGTGTTCTGCGCTTAGTGGCGCACATATCCATAGCAAAGGCTGAAGTGGGAAAATTCAGTAGGGGTTGGATTTCTATTAGGCAATAACTCAGTGTCATCTCATCTGGCATAGTAGTGTGCTTCCTTTGATACTTGGCTAGAAAATAGCCATAGGAGAATACAAATAGCTTCTTGAAGCCTACAGTAGCGTTCTATATATTTGATTTCTGGTTGATCTGCTGGTGGCTGTAGTTTCTGCAGTGCATGTACTTGCCAATTCTGAGCAATTTGTAGTGAGACTTGCGACCGCTGTGTTCTGCGCTTAGTGGCGCACATATCCATAGCAAAGGCTGAAGTGGGAAAATTCAGTAGGGGTTGGATTTCTATTAGGCAATAACTCAGTGTCATCTCATCTGGCATAGTAGTGTGCTTCCTTTGATACTTGGCTAGAAAATAGCCATAGGAGAATACAAATAGCTTCTTGAAGCCTACAGTAGCGTTCTATATATTTGATTTCTGGTTGATCTGCTGGTGGCTGTAGTTTCTGCAGTGCATGTACTTGCCAATTCTGAGCAATTTGTAGTGAGACTTGCGACCGCTGTGTTCTGCGCTTAGTGGCGCACATATCCATAGCAAAGGCTGAAGTGGGAAAATTCAGTAGGGGTTGGATTTCTATTAGGCAATAACTCAGTGTCATCTCATCTGGCATAGTAGTGTGCTTCCTTTGATACTTGGCTAGAAAATAGCCATAGGAGAATACAAATAGCTTCTTGAAGCCTACAGTAGCGTTCTATATATTTGATTTCTGGTTGATCTGCTGGTGGCTGTAGTTTCTGCAGTGCATGTACTTGCCAATTCTGAGCAATTTGTAGTGAGACTTGCGACCGCTGTGTTCTGCGCTTAGTGGCGCACATATCCATAGCAAAGGCTGAAGTGGCAAAATTCAGTAGGGGTTGGATTTCTATTAGGCAATAACTCAGTGTCATCTCATCTGGCATAGTAGTGTGCTTCCTTTGATACTTGGCTAGAAAATAGCCATAGGAGAATACAAATAGCTTCTTGAAGCCTACAGTAGCGTTCTATATATTTGATTTCTGGTTGATCTGCTGGTGGCTGTAGTTTCTGCAGTGCATGTACTTGCCAATTCTGAGCAATTTGTAGTGAGACTTGCGACCGCTGTGTTCTGCGCTTAGTGGCGCACATATCCATAGCAAAGGCTGAAGTGGCAAAATTCAGTAGGGGTTGGATTTCTATTAGGCAATAACTCAGTGTCATCTCATCTGGCATAGTAGTGTGCTTCCTTTGATACTTGGCTAGAAAATAGCCATAGGAGAATACAAATAGCTTCTTGAAGCCTACAGTAGCGTTCTATATATTTGATTTCTGGTTGATCTGCTGGTGGCTGTAGTTTCTGCAGTGCATGTACTTGCCAATTCTGAGCAATTTGTAGTGAGACTTGCGACCGCTGTGTTCTGCGCTTAGTGGCGCACATATCCATAGCAAAGGCTGAAGTGGCAAAATTCAGTAGGGGTTGGATTTCTATTAGGCAATAACTCAGTGTCATCTCATCTGGCATAGTAGTGTGCTTCCTTTGATACTTGGCTAGAAAATAGCCATAGCAATAGGATAGGATTGTTTGGTTCTAAAAACTCAAAAAAAAACAAAAAACACAAAAAAAAACAAAAAACACAAAAAAAACACACAAAAAAAAAAAAAAAAAGTAAAAAAAAAAAAAAAGTTAACTCTCATTTTAAAAATGTTTAACCCCAGGGCTAGGGGTAGAGGACGAGGGCGGGGACGTGGGCGTCCAACTACTGCAGGGGTCAGAGGCCGTGGTCCTGGGCGGGGTGAGACACCACCTGCTGATGAGGGAGCAGGGGAACGCCGCAGAGCTACACTCCCTAGGTTCATGTCTGAAGTTACTGGGACTCGTGGTAGAGCACTGTTGAGGCCAGAACAGTGCGAACAGGTGATGTCGTGGATTGCTGACAATGCTTCGAGCAATTTGTCCACCACCAGTCAGTCTTCCACGCAGTCCACCCATGTCACCGAAATCCCCACTCCTCCAGCTCCTGCACCTCAGCCTCCTCCCCCCCAGTCTGCCCCCTCCCAGGAAAATTTGCCATTTGAACCGGCATACTCTGAGGAACTGTTTTCTGGACCCTTCCCACAGTCACAAACCACTTGTCCGGTTGCTGCTGAGCAATTTTCCGATGCCCAGGTTTTCCACCAGTCACAGTCTGTGGGTGATGATGACCTTCTTGACGTAGTGGAAGTGTGTAAAGAGGTGTCCGACGATGAGGAGACACGGTTGTCAGACAGTGGGGAAGTTGTTGTCAGGGCAGGAAGTCCGAGGGGGGAGCAGACTGAGGGATCGGAGGATGATGAGGTGACAGACCCAAGCTGGGTTGAGAGGCCGGGTGAACACAGTGCTTCTGAGACGGAGGAGAGTCCTCGACCTGAACAGGTTGGAAGAGGCAGTGGTGGGGCCAGACGGAGAGGCAGGGCCAGAGCTGGTGCATCAGCGCCACTGTCAACTAGTGAAGCTCCCGTGGTGAGGGCTCTTGCGGCGAGGGCTAGATCTTCAGAAGTGTGGAGGTTCTTTAAGGAAACACCGGATGACCGACGGACTGTGGTGTGCAACATTTGCCAAACCAGGCTCAGCAGGGGTTCCACCACTACTAGCTTAACTACCACCAGTATGCGCAGGCATATGAATGCTAAGCACCCCACTCAGTGGCAACAAGCCCGTTCACCTCCGGCCGTGCACACCACTGCTCCTTCCCCTGTGTCAGCTGCTAGTCAGGCCCCTGCCCAGGACCCTGGCCCAAAAACCCCATCGTCGCCTCCACGATCCTCCACAGCATCCACCAGCGTTCAGCTCTCCATACCCCAGACGCTGGAGCGGAAACGCAAATATAGTGCAACCCACCCGCACGCCCAAGCCCTTAATGTGCACATCTCCAGATTGCTTAGCCTGGAGATGCTGCCCTATAGGCTAGTAGAGACCGAGGCCTTTCGCAACCTCATGGCGGCGGCCGCCCCTCGGTATTCGGTCCCCAGCCGCCACTACTTTTCCCGATGTGCCGTCCCAGCCCTGCACCAGCACGTGTCAGACAACATCATCCGTGCCCTGACCAACGCCGTTTCTGACAAGGTCCACCTGACCACGGACACGTGGACGAGTGCTGCCGGGCAGGGCCACTATATATCGCTGACGGCACATTGGGTTAACTTGGTGGAGGCTGGGACCGAGACTGACCCTGGGGCTGCTCATATACTGCCGACGCCGAGGATTGCGGGGCCTACCTCGGTCCAGGTGTTTCAGGCCTACTATGCCTCCTCCTCCTCCCACCCCTCCTCCACCTCCTCCTCCGAACTACCATCCGTGGGCACGGCGCCATCAGTCGGTAGCTCTAGGCACAGCAGCAGTGCCGTCGCTAAGCGACAGCAGGCGGTGCTCAAACTGCTGAGCCTAGGCGACAAAAGGCACACCGCCCAAGAGCTATTACAGGGCATCACGGCGCAGACTGATCTGTGGCTGGCACCGCTGAACCTCAAGCCGGGAATGGTTGTGTGTGACAACGGCCGTAACCTGGTGGCGGCTCTGCAACTCGGCAGACTGACACATGTGCCATGCCTGGCCCATGTGTTAAATCTGATAGTGCAGCGTTTCCTCAAGACATACCCCAATCTGTCTGATTTGCTCACGAAGGTGCGCCGCATCTGTGCGCATTTCAGGAAGTCCAGCCCAGATGCTGCCACTCTCAGGGCAGCGCAGCGCCGCCTCCAACTGCCCGCTCACCGACTGTTGTGCGACGTGCCCACGAGGTGGAATTCAACACTGACCATGTTATCCAGAGTTTACCAGCAGCGCAGAGCGATTGTAGACTGCCAGATGTCAACTTCCACCAGAACTGGTAGTCAGGTCAGTCAGCTTCCTCAAGTCTACAATGAGGAGTGGACGTGGATGTCTGATATCTGTCAGGTGCTGAGTAACTTTGAGGAGTCAACACAGATGGTCAGTGGCGATGCCGCCATCATCAGCCTCACCATCCCGCTGCTTGGCCTGTTGAAAAACTCTCTGGTCAGCATGAAGTCGGAAGCTTTGCGCTCGTCACAAGAGACGGGGGAAGAATATTCCCTTGTTGATAGCCAAAGCACCCTGAGGTCTGTTTCTCAGCGCATATCGGAGGAGGTGGAGGTGGAGGAGGATGAGGAGGAAGAGGAGGAGAATGTTGGCGAGACACAAGAGGGGACCATTGTTGAGTCCTTCACTGTTCAGCGTGTATGGGCAGAAGAAGAGGAGTTGGAGGAGTTGGAGGAGGAGGAAATGGACAGTCAGGCCAGTGAGGGGAGTGAATTCTTACGCGTTGGTACTCTGGCGCATATGGCAGATTTCATGCTAGGCTGCCTATCCCGTGACCCTCGCGTTCAAAGAATTTATTCCAGCACCGATTACTGGGTGTTCACTCTCCTGGACCCACGGTACAAGCAAAATCTTGCCACTCTCATCCCTGCAGAGGAAAGGAGTGTGAGAATGCATGAATACCAGCAGGCCCTGGTGCACAAGCTGAAACAGTATTTCCCTTCTGACAGCGCTAGCGGCAGAGTGCGTAGTTCTGCGGGACAAGTAGCGAGGGAGAGTAGGCGAGCAGGCAGCTTGTCCAGCACTGGCAAGGGTACGCTTTACAAGGCTTTTGCCAGCTTTATGTCACCCCAGCAAGACACTGTCACCTGTCCCCAGTCTCGGCAGAGTAGGGCTGATCTTTACAGAAAGATGGTGAGGGAGTACGTAGCTGACCATACCATCGTCCTAAATGATCACACAGCTCCCTACAACTACTGGGTTTCAAAGCTGGACATGTGGCACGAACTGGCGCTGTACGCCTTGGAGGTTCTTGCCTGCCCTGCCGCTAGCGTCTTGTCCGAGCGGGTTTTCAGTGCAGCTGGTGGCATCATCACCGATAAGCGTACACGCCTGTCGACTGACAGCGCTGACAGGCTGACGCTTATTAAAATGAATAAAGGCTGGATTTCTCAGAATTTCCAATCTCCACCAGGTGAAGGAAGCTCAACCTGAATAATTGATCCACTCCTCCTCCTCCTCCTCATTTTCCTCCTTCTCCTCCTCTTTGTACAGTAAAGCAGAGGAAAATGGCTATTTTTTGACAGGGCCCACTGGCTCTTGCTATACTTCATGCATTTAATTTTTCTGGAGGGCCACCTACCCGGTCCTCTGTTTGAAACAATTTTTGTGAGTGCCACATACAGGCACTCAATCTATTCCATTTTTCTGGAGGGCCACCTACCCGGTCCTCTGGTTTGAACAATTTTTGGGACTGCCACATACAGGCACTCAATCTATTCCATTTTACTGGAGGGCCACCTACCTGCTCCTCTGGTTTGAAGAATTTTTGGGACTGCCACATACAGGCACTCAATCTATTCCATTTTACTGGAGGGCCACCTACCTGCTCCTCTGGTTTGAAACATTTTTGGGACTGCCACATACAGGCACTCAATCTATCCCATTTTACTGGAGGGCCACCTACCTGCTCCTCTGGTTTGAAGAATTTTTGGGACTGCCACATACAGGCACTCAATCTATTCCATTTTACTGGAGGGCCACCTACCTGCTCCTCTGGTTTGAAACATTTTTGGGACTGCCACATACAGGCACTCAATCTATCCCATTTTACTGGAGGGCCACCTACCTGCTCCTCTGGTTTGAAACATTTTTGGGACTGCCACATACAGGCACTCAATCTATCCCATTTTACTGGAGGGCCACCTACCTGCTCCTCTGGTTTGAAACATTTTTGGGACTGCCACATACAGGCACTCAATCTATTCCATTTTACTGCAGGGCCACCTACCTGCTCCTCTGGTTTGAACAATTTTTGGGACTGCCACATACAGGCACTCAATCTATTCCATTTTACTGGAGGGCCACCTACCTGCTCCTCTGGTTTGAACAATTTTTGGGACTGCCACATACAGGCACTCAATCTATCCCATTTTACTGGAGGGCCACCTACCTGCTCCTCTGGTTTGAAAAATGTTTGGGACTGCCACATACAGGCACTATCCAAATTAAATTGTCTCCATAGCAGCCTCCACACGTTGTCTCCATTCCTACCTCCAAAAGTCGTCCATATAGCTGCCTCCATACATCGTCCCTTTATCAAACGAGGTGTGTCAGGCAGAAATTTGGGTTGTTTTCATGGATTCCACATCAAAGTTGTTAACTTTGTCGCCACCCTGCTGTGTAATCCACAAAATATACTTGCAAACTTTTACCATTTAGGGATATTATTTCAGCGCTTCTTGCGCATCTGTTTACATTCCCCTCACCCGCCATATCCTAAACTTATAAGAACGCTACTACACTTGATCTTATACAAAAGTGCTGTTTGGGGAGTAGCCTAGAGACAGGGGCTTGGATTTGCGAAAGCTCGCCTGGCAGCGGAGCGCCAGCTCCATGCGCATCATGCGCTTCTTGCGCATCTGTTTACATTCCCCTCACCCGGCATATCCTAAACTTATAAGAACGCTACTACACTTGATCTTATACAAAAGGTTCTTAGAAGTGCTGTTTGGGGAGTAGCCTAGAGACAGGGGCTTGGATTGGCGAAAGCTCGCCTGGCAGCGGAGCGCCAGCTCCATGCCAAGATCCAACTAACATAGTTTTAACTGCAGCACCTTTAATCTACTACTAGTTCACTGCCTCCATACATGGTCCCCTTATCAAACGAGCTGTGTCAGGCAGAATTTTGGGTTGTTTTCATGGCTTCCATGTTAACTTTGTCGCCACCCTGCTGTGTAATCCACAAAATATACTGGCAAACTTTTATCATGTACCGATATTATTTGAGCACTTCTTGCTCACCTCCTTTGGTTCCTCTCTGCCACCCATTGGTTTGAAGCCTGAGTCCATTTAGGGTATGTCGCCATGACACTCTCTAGCCTGCTGCCGCTGCCTCTGCATGCCGTCCCCTATAGTGTCAGGGTCAATTATTGCATGTTTTAGATGCTATCTAGCTTCATTCTGTCACTCTGTCATGGCCATGCTGTTGCCCATAATTTTGGCATAATGGTGCGTTTAAGCAGCCTCAGAGGCATCCATGCATGCTGCCCCTGCTGTTTCCTGTCCATTTCCGTGGTGTTTCCATCCTTTTCTGAGGTTCCCAGGTGTTTGGCCAAGCTTCCCTGTGCAGAGCCTTGGTCCCCTTGAAAAATGCTCGAGTCTCCCATTGACTTCAATGGGGTTCGTTATTCGAGACGAGCACTCGAGCATCGGGAAAAGTTCGTCTCGAATAACGAGTACCCGAGCATTTTAGTGTTCGCTCATCTCTATTTAAAATGTTATGCCACTTGGAAGATGACGATGCAAAAGTGATTTTTTTTACCCACATTAGGTTTTATTTATAAAATTAAGTAAAATCATATTGACCATTAGAATAAAGGTAACATGATTATTAGGCTATACTGTACTGTGAAGACCAAAAAAAAATTGTCAAAAAATCCAGTACAGAATTGTTGCTTTCCTACTCCTGCACTCAAAAAAATAGCTCATACATTTTCAACAATAGGGGATACCAACCCAAAATAATAACATTGGAAAATGCATCTCATCCTGCAAAAAAAAAATGAAGTCATATGGCCCCAACGAAAATAGCTAAAATTTTATAGCCTACAAAAGGGTGCCAATGAGGAAACATAAATCCTGGCAGCTGCATTGCGCTCCTTCCCTTTTGCTCCTCACTGTGCGCCCATAAAACAAGTAACGGCCACATATGGGTAATGTTATACAGCAACTTATTTAAGTGGTAAACTATCTGCCTGAAAATGTGATGATTTCGAAAAAACAATCTCATAATCGCTTTCATAAGTAACAGTGTTAAAAAAGTTATACCCATATAAATGATGCAAGTCAGAATCCAAAAAAAATTAGGCTGATTCTTAAGTTATAAACTGGCTACACAATTAAGGTGTTAATGTAGAACACACATTACATGGTACTTCCACCAACCCAGGCTGAAGAATTTTATTAGCATGTATACAGTATCATATATGGATATGGAAACACAGGGGGTCATTTACTAAGGGCGTGGCTGAACGAAAACCCGACAGATTCAGAAAAACTGTTGCATTTAAAAAAAAAAAAAAAGCGTCGAGGGACTCGTGCTTACCTTCACCAGAAATAGGCCGGTGAACTTCTGTGCATTCCGGCGGGCCTCGGCGGACTTCAGCGCAGCAGCGCCACCTGGTGGACGTCGGAGGAACTACCTTAGTGAATCCCGTCCGGACCCAAATCCACCGCAGAGAACGCGCCGCTGGATCGCGAATGGACAAGGTAAGTAAATCTGCCGCACTGTGTCCAAATTGACAGTTTTAACATTAATTATGCAAATGAAGGTCATGATGAAAAACTAAAATTCATCCTGCTAAAAATAAAATACTATACAACTTTAGTAACAAAAAATAAAAATTCATAGCTTGTAGAAGGCATTGACAAACACAAACAGCTTGGTCATTAAGGTGGAAAACAGGAGGTTAAAATTTGAATATATGATCTTCTGGTATTGTTAACGAGACCCATTTATATAGCAAATACTTTAGAGGACATCTACCATCAGATTCTTAATAAGGCTGCTTGCCTTTTTCTCTGGTTTATTCAAATATGTAAATTAGCCTGAAGTGCTCAGGCAAATGTCACTCTGCCGCTTTGCCGCTCTGTAATTATTCACGACCCCCCTGACTTTTTATATTCACTTCTTGGTCCCTTCCTTGTCTGCAATTCTCAAGGCTGTGTGAGAACTCTTTCCTTGTGCAGTCACAACTTTCTAGGTTCTCACACGTGTGCAAGATTTGCAGACAGCCGGCTGACATCACCGGCTGCCTATGAAGACAAGGGAGGGACGGAGAACTGAATATGAATAGGCACGGGTCTGCATAATTACAGAGCGGTGGAGCCATGAGGCGCTCAGATGACATATACCAGAGCAACTCAGGATAATTTATGTACTTGAATAAACTTCTTTATTTGAATCCCAGAGGATCAGGATTTAGCAAAAAGAAGCCCCATCATCCCATAGAGGTACAGACAGCCTCATTAGGACTGTCTACCACCGGTAATAATGATGGTAGATATCTTTCAATGGATAGCAAGGCATCGATTATAATAAATAAACATAAACAAGCCGTTTTCTGGTTACAAATCAATATAAGGGCTTGTTATTTGCAGGACAAATTGAACTTGCTAGTAGCACTATGCAATATGCTAGAAAAAAATTCCAAAAACGGTTAAAAACAAAGGTGGATGGGCCATTTTCTATCTGGTTTTGTTTTAAAGGGAATATACCACCAGAATGAAAGATTGTATGCAAATGAGTCTGAGGGGCTCCAGGCTCCATTAACACCTATGGAGCCTGGAGCCCCTCAAGCTCATTTGCATACAGTATTTCATCCTGGTGGTAGATGTCCTTTAAGCTCTTTCACTGTGCAGTCCTAATTACACAATTCCTTCATTCTTCAGACAACACGGTGGCACTACAGCCCTTGTAGGGCTGCAGACCTGATTTCAAGTCCCATGGTCAACCGTTTCTTCCAGTTTCCTCCTACACTCCAAAAGATACTGGTAAGTTTATCAGATTGTGAGCTCCATTGGGGACAGGAACCGATTTGTCAATCTCTGTATAGGGCTGCATAATCTGTGTGTGCTATATAAATAAAGATTATTATAAGTTTTGTTCATCAATTTTTTGGGATTTTCGAACATTTTTGCATTTTTAAACAAAATCAACAAAATAGAAACATTTAGTACATTTTTCAATCAATATACATTATTTCTGCATGCATGGAAATGTAAGGTTTAGCAAAGACTTGGCATATAAATAAATAGGTAGAGCATACACTAAGCACTTTCCAGTAGGAAAGTACAGGCAGGCAGTATGTCCATTTAGAGAAACAAGTAGAGCCTCAAGTTTCTAGAAAAGAGAAGCTTGAATGATTAACAGTAGAGAAGCCTTTGTTGTATTCTTCCACCAAAGCTGCTTTTCTCCAGTGAGAGACTTGCATATGTATAATACATCTCCTAATACACTGTAATGTCATATTAAAAAGAGAACATTTAATCTACACTTTTGAAGTGCACATCAAAGAATACTGATCTTAATACTTGAGAATTTATTTCCCTTGACAAGTGTGATAGTGTGAGCTAGTTCAGCTTGACAAATGTACTTTAGAAAGAAACAATTTACAATGAATCTTGTGTTCCTATTTATGATTTGAATGTTAATAATCTACTTCAACAGAAATGCATTGATTTTTTTTCCAATTCAACAAACATATAAATTACACTTTACCAAGGCCCTGAACACCAATGCAATTATGATATAATGAAGCATATAATGTAACCAGACACAGTATTTGAAATAATACTTTTTATTTTAATAATATGTTTCTAAATGAGTTGAAGGATTCAATAGAAGAACTGTCAGAGCATGAAAATAGTTAGAACAGCTTGTAGGATTTTGAAATAATTTTGTTCCAGATTTATTTTTTTTAATTACATTTTTGTTATATGGTAGGGTTGAAAAAAAGATGTAAGTCCATAAAGTCCAATCCATTTTTCGTTTACAGTGTTGATCTAGATCAGCGGTTTCTTAACCTTGTTTGAGGTACCAAACCCACCAATTTTCAATGCTACTTTTTTTGTTCTCTACAATCTCTTGATCACTTTTTTTTTAACTTTTTTATATTTTTCAAAATGGCAAAAAAGTGCCATTTAAAACTTTGGGCGCTATTTTCTGTTACAGGGTTTAATGCAGTAACAAAACACTATTATATTTTGATAGATCTGGCATTTTGGGATGCGGCAATACCTAATTTGTTTATGATTTTTGCAGTTTATTTATATCAGTTCTAGGGAAAGGGCTTTATTTGAATTTTTAAGTTAATTTTTTACGATTTTTTTCTTTTTTATCTTTACTTTTACTATTTTTCAGACGCCTAGGGTACTGTAACCCTTGGTTGTCTGGTTGATCCTACCGTATACTGCCATAGTACAGTATTTGGATTTTCCTCCTCATTCATTACAATGTGCAAATCGCACATAGTAATGAAATGGTTAAAGCGAGACAGCCTATTTGATGATGCAAGCAGACAGGAGTACTCCCCTATGTAATTTTGATGTCAGCCACTGGCAGCTCATGTGTGACACCTACTGTTTGCTCAGGCCACGTTATTTGTCAGTCACCAGGATGAATAACGTCATTCCACTGCTTCACGTCCTGGAACAGATGCTGCAAAATCTGTCTGGTCAGGGCACTGGAGTAGAGTTGACTACATCTTATGGCCAAATGAGTCCAGTGGGGGCTGAACTGGAGGAGGAGGAGGACAATGGAGCACAAGCAGAGTCTGGTGAAATTAGTGGTTTTTCTACTCAGGTGACAGTAGAGGAGGAGCAGGAGCATCCAGAGGAGGTAAAAGACAAGGCAGATGACTCAGAAGCATCGTGGCAGTATACTGTGGAGATGGAGGCCGGGACTCCCTCAGAGTCACTTGCGCAGATGGCCCACAGCATGCTACTTTGCCTAACTAGTGGCAGTCGAATAGTCAACATCCAGCATAGGGATGACTTTTGGCTCTCCACCCTATTGGACCATTGCTACCGGTCCAAAATGGGTGCCATTTTTAAAGCTGCCGAGAGGGAGGAACAACTGCTGTACTATAGAGAAAAACTGTGCAGACAGTTGGCTGCTGCCTATGTGCGCCATTGTACATCCTCTGTCAGTTCTGACCAGGGACTTCCTGGCAGTCACATCTCAAGTACTACTGCCTCGGCTGCTGTGGGGACATGGGGGGGGGGAGGGTAAGAGCAGTAGCAGCTCCATCAGCAGCAGCTTAAGTCTGGAGTCCTTAATGAACAGCTTCCTTCACCTGCCTAGGGAGGAGGGAAGCCGCCACCAGCAGCAGTAGGACATGAACCAGACTCTGCATCAGCACGTGGTGGCCTACTTGGACAGCACTCTCCACCCCAGGTAGAGGATCCCCTAGACTACTGGACAGCCAAACTGCAACTTCTGAGGTTTGGCTGCCCAAATTTCAGAAATGAGTCTGCCTCAGCCACTATTCTGATGCTGCCACCCGCCTGATGCCAATTAATTGCAAAGTCAATATTTGCCTAGAAAATGAACTCTTTCCCCCAAAACACATTTGAACTTCATTGCAGGCTTGCCTTAAAAGGAGAAGCTAACATTGTTTCAGTGATTGCTCCATTAACAAAGGTGTGGGTGTTGAAGAGGACAGAGATGGAGATCAATCTGTCATGATTTTGAATCATGAAGTAAGAATCATACCACTGGACACTTTAAAAGGAGGCTGGGGCTTGGCATCATTTATTCTCTTCTGTTAACCATGGTTATCTCTAAAGAAACACGTGCAGTCATCATTGCACTGCACAAAACTGGCCTAACAGGGAAGAGTATGGCAGCTAGAAAGATTGCACCTCAGTCAACAATTCAAGTAGAGAGGTTCCATTATTGCCAAAAAGGCTCCCGAGCACCCAAGAAGGGCCAACAAGCACCAGGAGTGTCTCTTAAAATTGGAACATCTGGAAAACAGCTTGTTTGGAGAAGACAAGGTGAGTGATGCCACCAGTCTTGTCTCATGCCAACTGTAAAGCATCCTGCAACCATTCATGTGTGGGGTTGCTTCTCGGCCAAGGGAATCGTTTCTCTCGCAGTCTTACCTAAAAACACACCCATGAATAAAGAATGGTACCAGAATGTCCTCCAAGACCAACTTCTCCCAGCCGTCCAAGAGCAGTTTGGTGATCAACAATTCCTTTTCCAGCATGATGGAGCACCTTGCCATAAAGCAAAGGTGATAACTAAATGGCTCAGGGAACAAAACATAGAGATATTGGATCCATGGCCTGAAAACTCCCCAGATCTTAATCCCATTGAGAACTTGTGGTCAATCATCAAGAGACGGGTGGACGAACAAAAAACAACAAATTGTGACAAAATGTAAGCATTGATTGTACAAGAATGGACTGCTATCAGTCAGGATTTGGTCCAGAAGTTGATTGAGAGCTGCAACAGAGAATTGCAGAGATCCTGAACAAGAAGAGTCAACACTGCAAATATTGACTTGCTCCATTAACTCATTCTAACTGTCAATAAAAGCTTTTGTTACTCATAATATAATTGCACTTGTATTTCTGTATGTGATAAAAACATCTGACAAACACACATAAAAACCAGATGGCAACAGATTATGTGAAAATATAATATTTGTGTCATTCTCAAAACTTATGGCCATGACTGTATGACCTTGGCACTATGTTTGCTTTTCCGCTTCATTTCATCTGTCAGAAGGAATAAATTGCTTCAGGATTGATAGCCAAAAGCAGGAGTGCATACAGAACACTGAGGACATGCAAATATCCCATTTACTGGTCATCACTGTTTTGGATCAAATCCTGTTTGTTTTTGGCTTTAGCAATACTGATTATTGACCGAGTGAAAGCAGATACTCATGGATGAAAAGAAAGGCAAAATGATCAGTGACGTCAATGCAAAATTACTGCCAACACCCTCTCCACTCTTTTGGGGGTTTCTACGTGTATCAGCGTTTAACAGAACAGGTTCTGTCATAATCTATGGAATCATCTGATGTCAATGAGAAAAGAGGGCACTTTTTGATGTTATAGTGAGATCTTGGCCCTCAGCTCAGTCCTTTTGAGCTGGCACAGACATTACCTTGTCAGGCTGCGTTCCCGCTTCACTTATTTAGTCAAGTTGGCCCCTGTAAGTGCCCATGGAAATGAAGAGTGAAGCGATTCTAAGATCAGTGGCTGTCATGTGTGTTTCATACTAAAACACAGCATTGTTTGAAGACCAAACCATGCTCCCTATGCTTATGTTAGCATGGCACAACGTTCTACAACACCCTACAGGCTCTTTGAAGCCAGGAAATACCTGGTTTTTAACATGATTCGACATGACTCGATTCGGGTTGAATCACATTTTGTCAGAAAATTCACCAAACTCGGCAAATCGATTTTTTAAAAAATTCGCCCATCTCTATCCGCCATATTTTTGAAGCAGCCGGCAAAGCTGCGATCAACGGTGTGACATATGCAATTGGTGCTAGCTGCAATGTGCTATGGAGGGGGGCATAGCACTCCACACGTGCCATACTATTACGGCACACATTGTTAAGAGGTTAAATAGGGATTAAATTGCAATATATTACAATAAAGAAAATTTCAAGTAGTGTACAATTTTTTTTTTCATCTGCAAGCAGACACTTTACTGTCTAATCCATCCACAAGGTGATTAAAAAAGATCAAAATGAATGGGCTTGGTACCCACTTGTGGTATTGCACTTCCCTTGTAATTGCACAACATACTAAGAATGTCTACATAGTCCATTATTGACTATTTTGGATGACAATGGGACCACCCAGTAAAATCTACAAAGATACAAAGTGGCAAGTTATTTTCCTTCCAGCGTGCTGTTAAAGTGACTGGCATTTAATTGGTTGGATCCAGAAAATCCAAAAACCAAAATCCAGGTTGGATTTTCAGAAAATGTGAAATTATATCAGAAAAATAACAATATAGAACAATAATAAAAATATTAATTAACAATGTAACTAGTTTCACAAATATTTTTAACTAGATTTTATTTCATTTAAATTGTACTGACTGTCGATCTATATATTCGTAAAATGATGTTTGATATCCTACATTCATAATTTAGGGAAGCTGTAAAACAATAAAATGAAATAGAATCTACCTTGTTCCTTAATTTAGTTGGTAGCTACATTTCAGTTGTCAGAAGGGAATATCATGCAGCTGGTAAACAAGAAAAGATTGATCAAACGTGAAAATATAAACTGAAATTGAGCACTAAGTAATCAATATACCTAATTGTCTGCTTTTATTATTTTGGGAAACTGTATGCACTATATTAGTTTTTATTTTTGTTTTTATTGTTATTTATAATTTTATTGTTTGACACACCGTGGTGGATAATTTTTGAAACCAGATTTGTTTCAATCATATGATAAACAGAAACATAAAAAGAAAGAAAATGTGTAAGTTATGCAGAATTTTTTACCAATAACATGTATCAAAATAAGTAAGCAGCTTATGTGCTAAAACATACCATCTAGATGGCACAATGCTTGAAAGGGAGCTCAATGATTCCTAAGTAACCCATGAGCTCACATTTCTACAGAATCTCCTCTGTGCCTTGTTTTTTCTATTACTTACATGAGGATGACTTACATAGAGATGTGGCTCCCTTTCCAATTTCTCTATGATAGAAACATTGTGACAGCTCTGCACAGAATAGAAGGGCACATCAGTGTGTGTGTGTGGGGTGTGGGGTGGGGCGGATGGCTGTGTATAAATGTTGTGTATGTGTGTATATATATATACTATATGTGCATGCATATGGCATATATATGCTGTATGTGTGCATATATATGGAGAGTATATGCTGTGCATGTATATCCTCTGTGCCTTTTTATAAATGTGCTGTATGTGTGCATGCATGTTTACATACTATACATCTGTGTAGAAGTGTGGACAAAATATAACAGTAAAAAGAAGTTAAAAAAAATGTACTAAAAAAAATTATTAAAAAAAGAATAAAAGTCCCCTGATGCCCCATCCCATATTCTCAGGACTGTGAGTCTGTGGACCCTCTGGACCACCACAGGAGATGGTTCTAGCCCACACCTGGGACCGAAGTCTAAGTGGCACCTGGTCTTCACCAGAGCCCGCCAGGTCATTCCACAGGTGCGACTAGCCTGCGGTGGCTGCTAAGGTAGTAATGCAGGATACAGTCTGTATCCGGGGTGATAGCAAGAGAACAGCACATGAAGGCACACTAGGACTCATGTCAGGAATCGTAGGAGCTGGCACACGGATCAGGAACAAAGCAATGGACTGGCATACAGATCAGATTTCCCCGAGGCCCGCTGGAATGCACTGAAATTCACCGGTCTATACCTGGTGAAGGTAAGTGCAAGTTTCGCGACACATTTTTTTTTTTAAATGCGGCGGTTTTTCCGAATCCGTCAGGTTTTTGTTTCGTTTTTTTTTTTAACTACCAACAAGATAGAGTTAATAAAATCTCATTATTAGTTATTGAAACCCCCCTAAATGATGTTCCAGAAAAGTGGATCTTATCCTAAAAAAAGTTATCCCCTATATGTCCAAATTCCAAAAAATATGTTACAGCCTGTAAAATATGACAATGCAAACCTACTCCGAATGGTGAAGTATATGAAAAGGAAGAAACATAATACAGCTCACCAGCCTCCAATCCGCTCACAGTCCCTAAAAAAGTGTTGAGTCCCAGACGTCCCGCAGCCCACAGGTAAAGCACTGTGGAAATTTGGAAAAACGTCCAGCACAATCCACTGATAGTCAGGAATGGAGATAAAAATGTTTCTTTATTGAAATGTAAGTCCATCCATAATAGCAGCAACAAGTTTCAATGCAGTTAGCAACACCAGCACGGTCTACGCGTTTCTACGCAATGTGTCTTAATCATGACCTGTTCATCTGGTGAATAAACAAAACATTTAAAAGGATTTTCCTCTTACCTCATGTGGATGGGTATATACGTTTTGAGCTAGAGCACCTCCTTTTCATGTGTTTGTATCCCTCACTCTATTGTGGTGAAATGTCTCATATGTCTCATATGGCCGTGTCCCTGATTTGTCTTCTTCTTCTATGTTGCTTGATGATGAGATGATGCATGAAAAGTACAGAGTAAAAGAAAACAACAGACAGTAGTTTCCATTACTTACAGTGGGCAATACCAGAAAATGATTCATATAATCAAGAAATATATTCCTATGTCATTACAAGATTCTGTTTTAAACCCTATAATTTCTGCTGGTATCAAATATGTGGTGAAATGGGCCCCCTAAATTGTGTCTCTTGTGTCCACAAGTTTATTAACCAGTGTTCCCACACATAGACAAGACAACACTTGGATCAGTTACACTGGGTTATACAAGTGTGGCCATGGTAGTGCAAGGCTTGTAATTATGCAAAAATAGGAAACAACTTTTGTTCTTTTACTACAGAAAAAATGTTTTCAAATAAATCATACATTAATTGCAACACCAAAAATGCTATATACATTATTTGGTTCGAATATGTATGAAACAATATGTGGGGCATACAACGGGTCCCTTGAAGGTGAGGATAAGAAGTTATTTGTCGGACATCATGTCACTTTAAAGATATAAATTTAAAAAAACTCTACTGGTTTGGCATGGACAGGTATAGAAAGAAACATTTTGGATGTTCACCCTGGGAATCCGGGCCCCACAAGGGTTAAATAAAAGTCTTGATTTAATACTTTCATTTTGATGTCCATGTTTTGGTATGTAGATCACTTCATGTTGTTTTCTTTGGAATATGCAATTTATAGTATTTCTAAATAATATATGGAATATAATATAATGGTGCATATAACAGTGTTCCTACATATTGTTGTCTGGTTTGGTCGGCACTCGGAGATTCTTACCTCGTGCTCGTGGATAGGGGTAAAGGTATCCAGTAGAAGAAATGATCCCGGCACTTCGAGGTAGATCAATTATATATTGGTTTTTAATTGTCAAATTTTCAAAATGATACAAAGCATATGGCGGAAAACGCGTTTTTCGGCTCTGACCGAGCCTTCATCAGCTGGTTTGCTAATGTTAATCTCAGTCCTTATAAAGAGTATCAATATCCAATGAAACAATGACTCGTCATAGACCGCGTCACTCGTCATGTGACTCCCGGGTCAGGTGATTAGTCCAGCATATGCGTCATCATTCACATGATTCAGTCATGTGATCTGTTAGTCCGGTACATCTTCGTGGGCATGCCGAACAAGTGCACAACAGAACTCAAATGGGTAAGTAAACAACAAGAATATTGTCATCTAGGACTCATAATTCAAGACATTAATTACATTTAGTCATAAAGTTCTCAATGAAATTAGAACATATAAAGAAGGAAAAACTACATGTACATATTTCACGATGGATCAAAAACCACATTCATTTTCTGGACCTCAGGATACAAATAGACGAAGGGGGTCACCTCCAAACGACCATATTTAGAAAAGAGACATCAACCAACAGTCTCCTGGACTGGCGCAGCTGGCACCCGGAACCCCTCAAACGAGGAATACCGGTAGGCCAGTACCTCCGAGCGAGAAGGAACTGCTCCAGTGCAGCGGAATTCACCAAGGAATGTGGACTGCTGTATACACAATTCATCCAGAGAGGATACCCCAAGAAAGTCCTACATAGGGCATACAATAGGGCAAAATCCACAAATAGGGACACACTCCTATTCAACCAGCCACCCTCGCAGGATAAACATCTAATAAGATGCATTGGAACATTTGATGGACAAACTGAACAAATATACCATATCTTCAAAAAATACTGGCCCCTACTAACAACGGATGAAGACATAAAAGAAATAATAACACCACATCCCAGTATAACATACCGGAGAGGGAGGAACCTTAAAGAAATGTTGGTACATAGTCATTATCAAGAAAGATGCACGACCAATATGAATAAAATCCAACCAAAAATCACTGGATCATATCCCTGTGGAGGGTGCTCATTCTGCCAGTACATGTTAAAGAAAAAGACATTCACAGACGTGGAGGGACAGAAAACCTACGAGATAAGGAAATACATAAACTGCAAATCAACCGGAGTAATATACATAGCCCAATGTAAATGTCCCAAACTATACGTAGGCAAAACCGTACAAGAATTACGAAGAAGAATATCATCCCATCTAAGTACAATACGTACCAACAAGGAAACCACACTAACAAAACACATGAAAATGGCACACAACGGAGATCTAAAACAACTTAAATTTTGGGGGATTGACCAAATAACGACAAGCCCAAGACGAGGAAATATAGACAACCAACTAAAACAAATTGAAGCCCGTTGGATCTATCGCCTCCATACGCTGAGCCCCAGAGGTCTAAATGAGGGTTTTACCTTTGCACCCTTTCTATAGATCATCCATGAATAACAGTTACACCAAAATATCATGAAAACTAAAATTCTATTGAAATCAAAAACAAAATAGCACTAGCCAACACAGGACACACACAAAAAATCCCCAAGAGAACTAGAAATTGATCTAAACAAAGAAATATGCTACAATACAAAACTCAACGAATACATTAAATCAAATGACTCAGCACGAAAATAGCACTCGGCCGCCAGAACCTAGAAAAAATACACAACAAGTATAAAAAAGCAAAACACCCCCTAATATGATATCGAATATCCTCCAATCATTCTACAACAATCCACAAAACAAAGTAGGGTCCCTCATCTCCACCCCTAACTCTTTCCTCTGCCGTCTGAACACAGTTGAAGAACGGCGATCTCTGTGCAACTGCAGCAATAAAGAAACAGACAGGGACAGGCTTCGTATCAGAAGTTGGGAACGGACAGAACAACCTGCGCATGCGCACACCGAGAAAAGGGACGATGCGCACCGATCCAGGGCCGCGACAGAAGCCAGGCACGCGCATAGGAGTTAACGCATGCGCACTCAATCAAAACCCAACTACATACTAGTATCAAAGCACTAGGGGGAGGTACAAAATAGGAGGCACCGATTGGAGGAGCATAACACACCCACAGGGTGACGTCACAAACAAGCCCCTTAAAAGGCGCACAGACGGCAGCCAGGTTTGCTATTGCCCCGGAACCCCTGAGGACGCCACGTTAGGTGGCGAAACATGTCGGGGGGGCGACGCTAGGTTTTTAATCCAGGATATGAGACCAGCCAAAAAGGGAGATAATTAGGAGACACAGAGGATCGGGACACCGATTCCTCAGGGCAAATCTAAAACAAAGGGAGAAAGAGGTAGACAGGTGGAATGAATGCATGTATGATGTGAACTACCCTACCCCAATCCTACATTACTCCCCAACCCTAATAGCCTCCTATGCTAAAGTGTTGAATGTGTGTCTGTACGCCATCCACAGCAATATAGGGCGTAAAAGATAGCCCTATAGGAATTAATCCAGAGAAAAAGCTACTCAAAAATAGGCTGATCTCGAATCCCTCATAATTTTAAAACAAGAAAGTACTGAGTCACATTCTCTTAATATTTTTAGATAAAGAATTAAAAGTTAAATTTTAATAGGCACCCAAGGGTTAAAATTGGCCTATTGGCCCCATATGGAAACCTTCACTATGAAGCACAATTTGTTATGCAGAAAACAAGCCCATACACAGCTTTGTACATGGAGAAATAAAAAGTTATAGATGCTTTAAGAAAAAAATTGAAACACAAAACAAAAAAGGGCCAAGTCGTTAAGCAGTTAAGACAGCAAAGGCACGTGGGTAGCTTATGTAAAAAAGTGGTTAACCCCTTTAAGACAAATTTTAAATTAGCTGGGCATGCAGCCTTAATGTTTGTATATTTGAGTCCCCTTTAACTTCCCAAAATTGCTCTCTCTTTTGGAGTCGCTGACCAGTAATCATGCTATTCCTTTACTCTAGGTCCAAAACATAGCTTTTCCTCATGCACAATAAATATCTCCATCTGGTACAGATATAGGACCTACCAATTATATATATATATATATATATATATATATATATATATATATATATATATATATAAACATATCTGTCAGGGAACCAAGATGTAGGGGCAATAAGCGACATAAGATGTGGTGATGCCAAGCCTAAATGAGAAGATGGAGAACACCTGCAGTCACTGGATGTAACAAGTAGGAATTTCTCCTGTGTTTTCTGCAACTATATATACTGTCAGTAACGTTGTTGGCACAACCAAATGTGATGGGGTTATATACAGGAGTGGGCATTACTGGAAGTGCGATAAATATGCATTGGGACCTGTGGCCTGGATCTTTTACCACCCTAGCTACGCCCCTGATCCAGAAAACATATTGTGCTATCATTTCCCGTATTGAGGAAACAGTTTGGTTTGTGGACAAAAGCTTATGTAGTCTCCTTTTTATTGCCAGAATAATAAGATTATACAGTATTCCCACCATATGCATAGAAGCAAACCACTTTACTTCTGTCTAGAGATGAGCGAACATACTCGTCCGAGCTTGATGCTCGTTCGAGCATTAGCGTACTCGAAACTGCTCGTTGCTCGGACGAATACTTCGCCCGCTCGAGAAAATGGCATCTCCCGCCGTTTGGCTTTTTGGCGGCCAGAAACAGAGCCAATCACAAGCCAAGAGACTCTGCACTCCACCCAGCATGACGTGGTACCCTTACACGTCGATAGCAGTGGTTGGCTGGCCAGATCAGGTGACCCTGGAATAGACTAGCCCCTGCCTGCACTGCTCGGATCATTCTGTGTCTGGATGCCGCTAGGGAGAGAGCTGCTGCTGGTCAGGGAAAGCGTTAGGCTGTTCTATTAGAATAGTGTTAGGCAGGAGTGATTCTACAAGAACCCAACAGCCCTTCTTAGGGCTACAATAACGTTATACTTTTTTTTTTTTTATTTGCTTGTGGCTGGGCTTGCTGGCACTAGTAGTGCAGCTAGTACCATATTGTGAGGAATTTGCAGGGGGACTTGCTAACGTTGTGTTTAGCTCTTAGTGACACACATATCCACCTCAAACACCAAAGTGGGACAATTTATTAGGGGTTTGAGTAGAATTAGGCAGAGTCTGCTGATTTTTTTTTTTTTTTACCTTTATTTCATTTTATAGCTCAAACTCCTCTTGCAAAGCAGTGTGCTTTCATTGTAGGCTACAAAATAGCCATAGGAGAACCCCAACGGCTTACTTAGGCCTACAATAGCGTTATATTTTCCTTTTTTTTGTTTGCTTGTGGCTGGCCTTGCTGGCACTAGTAGTGCAGCTAGTACCATACTGTGAGGAATTTGCTGGGAGACCTGCGACCGTTGTGTTTAGCTCTTAGTGACACGCATATCCACCTCCAACACCGAAGTGGGACAATTTATTAGGGGTTTGAGTAGAATTAGGCAGAGTCTGCTGATTTTTTTTTTTTTAGCTGTATTTCATTTTATAGCTCAAACTCCTCTTGCAAAGCACAAAATCCAGTTGTGTGCTGTCAGTGTAGGTTAGAAACTAGCCATAGCAATAGGATAGCATCGTTTTCTTAAAAAAAATAAAAAACTAAAAAAAAATAAACACAAAAATTTTTTTTTTTCAAGTTTACACTTTAATTTGGAAAATGTTTAACCCGAGGGCTAGGGGTAGAGGACAAGGGCGTGGACGTGGGCGTCCAACTACTGCAGGGGTCAGAGGCCGTGGTCCTGGGCGGGGTGAGACACCACCTGCTGATGGGGGAGCAGGGGAACACCGCAGAGGTACACTCCCTAGGTTCATCATGTCTAAAGTTACTGGGACTCGTGGTAGAGCACTGTTAAGGCCAGAACAGTGCAAAGAGGTGATGTCGTGGATTGCGGACAATGCTTCTAGCCATTTGTCCACCAGTCAGTCTTCCACGCAGTCCACCCATGTCACCGAAATCGGCACTCCTCCGGCTCCTCCACCTCAGCCTCCTTCCCCCCAGTCTGCCCCCTCCCACCAAAATTTGTCATTTGAACCGGCATACTCTGAGGAACTGTTTTCTGGACCCTTCCCACAGTCACAAACCACTTGTCCTGCTGCTGCTGAGCTATTTTCCGATGCCCAGGTTTTCCACCAGTCGCAGTCTGTGGGTGATGATGACATTATTCACGTAGTGGAAGAAGTGTGTAAAGAGGTATCGGACGATGAGGAGACACAGTTGTCAGACAGTGGTGAAGTTGTTGTCAGGGCAGGAAGTCCGAGGCGGGAGCAGACTGAGGGATCGGAGGATGATGAGGTGACAGACCCAAGCTGGGTTGATAGGCCGGGTGAACACAGTGCTTCTGAGACGGAGGCGAGTCCTATAGCAGAACAGGTTGGAAGAGGCAGTGGTGGGGCCAGACGGAGAGGCAGGGCCAGAGCTGGTGCATCAGCGCCAAATGTTGCCCGTAGTCAAGCTCCCGTGGCGAGGGCTAGATTTTCAGAAGTCTGGAGGTTCTTTAAAGAAACAACGGATGACCAACAGACTGTGGTGTGCAACCTTTGCCAAACCAGGATCAGCAGGGGTTCTACCACTACTAGCTTAACTACCACCAGTATGCGCAGGCATCTGAATGCTAAACACCCCACTCAATGGCACCAAGCCCGTTTACCTCCGGCCGGGCACACCACTGCTCCTTCCCCTGTGTCATCTGCTAGTCAGCCCCCTGCCCAGGACCCCGGCCCAAACACCTCCCGTGCGAAAACCCCATCTTCGCCTCCACGATCCTCCACAGCATCCACCATCATTCAGCTCTCCATACCCCAGACGCTGGAGCGCAAAACGAGGTATAGCGCAACCCACCCACACGCCCACATCTCCAAGTTGCTTAGTAGTCAGGTCAGTCAGCTTCCTCAAGTCTACAATGAGGAGTGGACGTGGATGTCTGATATCTGTCAGGTGCTGAGTAACTTTGAGGAGTCAACACAGATGGTCAGTGGTGATGCCGCCATCATGAGCCTCACCATCCCGCTGCTTGGCCTGTTGAAAAACTCTCTGGTCAGCATGAAGTCGGAAGCTTTGCGCTCGTCACAAGAGACGGGGGAAGAAGATTCCCTTGTTGATAGCCAAAGCACCCTTAGGTCTGTTTCTCAGCGCATATCGGAGGAGGTGGAGGTGGAGGAGGATGAGGAGGAAGAGGAGGAGAATGTTGGCGAGACAGAAGAGGGGACCATTGTTCAGTCCTTCACTGTTCAGCGTGTATGGGCAGAAGAAGAGGAGTTGGAGGAGTTGGAGGAGGAGGAAATGGACAGTCAGGCCAGTGAGGGGAGTGAATTGTTGCGCGTTGGGACTCTGGCGCATATGGCAGATTTCATGCTAAGCTGTCTATCCCGTGACCCTCACGTTCAAAGAATTTATTCCAGCACCGATTACTGGGTATTCACTCTCCTGGACCCACGGTACAAGCAAAATCTTTCCACTCTCATCCCTGGAGAGGAAAGGAGTGTGAGAATGCATGAATACCAGCAGGCCCTGGTGCACAAGCTGAAACAGTATTTCCCTTCTGACAGCGCTAGCGGCAGAGGGCGTACTTCTGCGGGACAAGTAGCGAGGGAGAGTAGGCGACCAGGCAGCTTGTCCAGCACTGGCAGGGGTACGCTTTACAAGGCCTTTGCCAGTTTTATGTCACCCCAGCAAGACACTGTCACCTGTCCCCAGTCTCGGCAGAGTAGGGCTGATCTTTACAGAAAGATGGTGAGGGAGTACGTAGCTGACCATACCATCGTCCTAAATGATCACACAGCTCCCTACAACTACTGGGTTTCAAAGCTGGACATGTGGCACGAACTGGCGCTTTACAACTTGGAGGTTCTTGCCTGCCCTGCCGCTAGCGTGTTGTCCGAGCGGGTTTTCAGTGCAGCTGGTGGCATCATCACCGATAAGCGTACACGCCTGTCGACTGACAGCGCTGACAGGCTGACGCTTATCAAGATGAATAAAGCCTGGATTTCTCCGCATTTCCATTCTCCACCAGGTGAAAGAAGCTGAACCTGAATAATGTATGCACTCCTCCTTCTCATTGTCCTCCTTCTCCTCCTCTTTGTACACTAAAGCAGAGGAAACTGGCTATTTTTTTGCCAGGGCCAACTGGCTCTGGCTATAGTACTCTATGTATTTAATTTTTCTGGAGGGCCAACTACCCTGTCCTCTGTTTTAAACAATTTTTGGGAGTGCCACATACAGGCACTCAATCTATGTAATTTTTCTGGAGGACCAGCTACCTGCTCCTCTGGTTTGAAAACTTTTTTGGACTTCCACATACAGGCACTCAATTTATTTAATCTTTTTGGAGGACCAGCTACCTGCTCCTCTGGTTTGAAAACTTTTTTTGGACTGCCACATACAGGCACTCAATCTATGTAATTTTTCTGGAGGACCAGCTACCTGCTCCTCTGGTTTGAAAACTTTTTTGGACTGCCACATACAGGCACTCAATCTATTTAATTTTTCTGGAGGACCAGCTACCTGCTCCTCTGGTTTGAAAACTTTTTTGGACTGCCACATACAGGCACTATCCAAATTACATTGTCTCCATAGCAGCCTCCACACGTCGTCTTTTTAGCTGCCTTCACACGTTGTCTCCATTGCTACCTCCACACGTCATCGCCATAGCTGCCTCCAAAACTAGTCCATATAGCTGCCTCCATACATGGTCCCCTTATCAAATGAGCTGTGTCAGGCAGAATTTTGGGTTGTTTTCATGGCTTCCACATCAAACTTGTTAACTTTGTCGCCACCCTGCTGTGTAATCCACAAAATATACTGGCAAACTTTTATCATTTACCAATATTATTTCAGCGCTTCTTGCGCATCTGTTTACATTCCCCTCACCCGCCATATTCTAAACTTCCCCTCATTCCCCTCACCCGCCATATTCTAAACTGCATACTACACTTGATCTTATACAAAAGGTTCTTAAAAGTGCTGTTTGGGGAGTAGCCTGAAGACAGGGGCTTGGATTGGCGAAAACTCGTCTGGCAGCGGAGCGCCAGCTCCATCCCAAGATCCAACTAACATAGTTTTAACTGCAGCACCTTTAATCTACAACTAGTTCACTGCCTCCATACATGGTCCCCTTATCAAACGAGCTGTGTCAGGCAGAATATTGGGTTGTTTTCATGGCTTCCTCATCAAACTTGTTAACTTTGTCGCCACCCTGCTGTGTAATCCACAAAATATACTGGCAAACTTTTATCATTTACCGATATTATTTGAGCGCTTCTTGCTCACCTCCTTTGGTTCCTCTCTGCCACCCATTGGTTTTAAGCCTGAGTCCATATGGGGTATGTTGCCAAGACACTCTCTAGCCTGCCGCTGCTGCCGCTGCCTCTGCATGCCGTCCCCTATAGTGTCAGGGTCAATTATTGGATGTTTTAGATGCTATCTAGCCTCATTCGGTCACTCTGTCATTGCCATGCTGTTGCCCATAGTTTTGGCATAATGGTGCGATTAAGCAGCCTCAGAGGCATCCATGCATGCTGCCCCTGCTGTTTCCTGTCCATTTCCGTGGTGTTTCCGTCCTTTTCTGAGGTTCCCAGGTGCTTGGCCAAGCTTCCCTGTGCAGATCCTTGGTCCCCTTGAAAAATGCTCGAGTCTCCTATTGACTTCAATGGGGCTCGTTATTCGAGACGAGCACTCGAGCATCGGGAAAAGTTCGTCTCGAATAACGAGTACCCGAGCATTTTAGTGCTCACTCATCTCTAATAGTAACCCAAAAGAAAATCTTCTATAGGTTACTTTACATAAACATTTCAGACAGTGACCAAATTATCATGTGACCAACATCAAGGGTCAATAGGCTAACGCTGTTAAAAGTCTAGGCTGCTGCAGCCTGGTGATCTGGTGAGCACCATTTTCCTTTAATGGGAGATGGGCTTTAATCAAAGATTTATTTTCATTACATAGTTCAAAAAAAGTGCAGCAATTAAACCTATTGCTAAAATACACAATGAATGATTATAAAAAATGCATTTTTCGTGGTTTACTTCTACCGTGTAGAAGTAACACGCAGTTCTGAGAATCTAAAATGGACACACATTTTAATTCAAATTACAGCATGAATATTACATTTTCTGACATATGACACCATGTCTTCTTTTGACTAGCAGCGATACAGTACATATGATGTATGTATTTGCATAATTGCTAAGAAAAAAATGATCCATATCCACTTTTGTCTATGCTAAAATGAAGAAGGCCCTGAATGCACCATTTATTATAACATTTTCATCTCAAGTAAATTTATTTTTCTATTATATATTGCTTTTGCATCTATCACTACAGTCTTTCCAGGGTAAATTACCCACTGTGTCACATACAATGAATCATTTCAATTAGATGCATTGAATCTGAAATGTCCTGCTTATGAATGGAAATAATGAAATTGACATAAAAACAGATGACGGCATAACATGAATATGGGGATTACATGTTCTACACTAGGCAACATGACTTTTACAACACATTTTCTGATCTAATTTTTCTATCTATTGTACTGTTGTTAGTAATATCATTAGGGAAACTGTGTAATCTTTTGATTACTTTTGATTTAAAATGTTATTGATGGTAAATTGTCAATAAAGCAGCATTGATAATATTTACATTTCTTATAGAATAGGCATTTTCAGACATGGGGATACATAATACTTTATGATTTAATTTACCCTAGATGGATGTCACGGGTGCTCCTGCAACCCATGTCTCGAGTCGCAGGTGCACCAATACCCCATTCTGCGCTGTCCGCTCCCTGGGTTCACTTACCTGACCACCTTCTAGGGTGTGCATGCGGCCGCGCTTGTCGATTTAAAGGGCTAGCTCATCGCTGATTGGCGCTGACGATTTCCTGTTTATGAAAAAAAGCTGATTATCCTGACAATGAACACCTAACCCTTCTCCTGGCATGGGTACAAATTTGATATTCTTCCAATGTCTTCTATTTTGTAAAATTTTATAAATTTCATACTACAAATAATAGCTAGGTTGACCTGGGATCAAGGTGGTGGGGAAAGAATCCCCAGTGCCCAAGAAAGAAAACAAGAAGAAAGAAGGCGCAACAATCAGGTCAGGTAAGACACAAGCCAAGATAGGTCCCGGTTCCCAACTTTATTTGTATACACCGGAGATACAAAATATTTTACAACAAATTTTACTAATTTTTATGTGTACGAGCAGTACCTTTCATATTTATATTTGTTCCTCCATGTTTTTATGCATTTATATAATATTTATTTATTAGTGTCAATATTTACACCAACATTATATATTTTAATTAATCTATTGATGTGTAATACTCTAGCGATTTGTCATCTGCAATGGTCTATATGATGTATTTTTTTATAATCCCGTACAAAAACGGGGATCTCACCCTAACCTTGACCCCCGGTAATTCACGTGACCCCGTATACGTACTTCCGGGTTCCCGGTCAAAGGATCAGATATAATGAGTTCAGTGTTCATTATGTTTTATGCCTGATGAAAGCCCTAGTCCAGGGCTGAAACGCGTCGCAGTTGTATCAATAAAGCGGTATCCTTTTAAAACCATTGGACCCCCGCGTGGAATCTATACGTAGCGCCATCATAACCTCGCATTCGGGCAACAAAGGATACTACAAATAATGGGAAGGCCTCATACTTTTTCATGTAGTTTAAGTGTTTAACCCCTTAAAGACCAGGCCCTTTTTCGTTTTTATTTTTCACACCCCACCTTCAAAAATCTATAACTTTTTTATTTTTCCATGTAGAGAGCTGTGTGATGGCTTGTTTTCTGCGTAACAAATTGCACTTCATAGTGATGCCATTTAATTGTCTATGCCATATACTGGGAAGTGGGAAAAAATTCTGAATGCAGTGAAAATGGTGAAAAAACGCATTTGTGCCATTTTCTTGTGGGCGTGGATTTTAAGTCTTTCCAAATGACATGTCTAATTTATTCATTGAGTCAATTCGATCACATGGATACCAAATTTGTATAGGTTTTATAATGTTTTTATACATTTACAAAAATTAAAACCTCCTGTACAAAAAAAAAAATTCTTCATTTTGCTGTCTTCTTGCGCTAATAACTTTTTTATACTTTGGTGTATGGAGCTGTGGGTGATGTCATTTTTTGCGACTTTTGATGACGTTTTCAATGCTTTTATTTTTAGAATTGTACGACCTTTTGATCACTTTTTATTGAATTTGTTATACTTTTCAAAATGGCAAAAAAATTCCATTTGTGACTTTGGGCACTATTTTCCGTTAAGGGGTTAAACGCAGTTAAAAAAACGTTCTTATATTTTGATAGATCGGGCATTTTTGGATGCTACCTAATGTGTTTATGATTTTTACTGTTTATTTATATTTATATCAGTTCTAGGGAAAGGGGGGTGATTCGAATTTTTAGGTTTTTTTAATATTATTTTTAATTTTTTTTCATTTAAATTTTTTACTATTTTTCAGACTTCCTAGGGTACTTTAACCCTAGGTTGTCTGATTGATCCTACCATATTCTGCCATACTATAGTATGGCAGTATATGGGGATTTTGCACACCATCTATTACAATGTGCAGATCGCACATTGTAATAGATGGCCTAAATCATGATAGCCTCGGATCATTGTGTGATCCGAGGCTGTCATGGCAATAGATCGCCGCTCCCAGATGACGTCACGGGGAGCGACGATCGGAGTCAAGATGGCGCCGCCGGCTCGTTTATGTGATGAAGGGATTAACACCAGCGATCGGTGCAAGTACCGATCACGGGTGTTAGCGACGGGTGCTTGCTTCATTGTGAAGCAAGCACCCGGCGTGTATGGAGAGGGCTCAGCCCGTGAACCCTCTTCATACTACCCCATGAGCAATAAAACATACAGGTACGTCTTATTGCACTATGGGGTTAATAGAGCTGCAGATTTTTGTGCACATTGTTTAAACCATTGTTTTAAAGAATGCTATTAAATCATGCCTTTGATTGTGAAAGAATGGACTGCTATCAGTCAGGATTTGGTCCAGAAGTTAATTTAGAGCATGCCAGGGAGAATTGCCAGAAGAAGACTTGCTGCATTAACTCATTCTAACTGTCAATAAAAGCTTTTGTTACTCATAATATGATTACACTTGTCTTTCTGTATGTAATAAAAACATCTGACAAACCAGAGGGCAACAGATCATGTGAAAATATAATATTTGTGTCATTCTCAAAACTTATGGCCATGACTGTAGTTTAGCTATTAACAGAATTCACAAAGATGGCAATGTTTAACCCCTTAGTGAAGCAGCCTGAAAAGGCTCTAGAGACCAGGTATTTTTAGCGAATTTTCATAAGCATCGGTATAATGGCCATAATTTTTTTTTATTTGTCTGCTACCTTAAAATTTTTGTGGTGTTTTTTTTTTCGGGACATAAGGAGCTAGTTAAAAGGGTAATAAAAGTGTAAACATTTTTTTTTAATTTGGGGTTAAAAGTGGAAAAAAGTCTATTTTGTAATTTATAGTACTTTATTATTTTCAAGTTAACTGAAAATGAACATTATGAATGAATTCCCTATTTTGTTTCAGTTGTTCTGATTTTTTATTATGGATTATATAGAGAAATGTCATTGTAGTTTTATGAATATTTTATTCATATTTTTGTGTGTATTTTTACTTTACATGTCCCCCATGAGCTTATAAAAGACCCCTGGTGGACATTTTTACTTTTTTTTTTTTATTTTACTTTATTTATTTATTTTACAAGGTTTTCCCTGTTACTGTGGCATCTACACGAGCCTCATTTACAGGGGAAATGACCACCTCTGACTGGGGATTCTGATCAGAGCTATACTGGGTCTAATTCAACCAAGCAGCTCTGTTTAACCCTTTTAGACATGGTGGTCACATGACACCTCATGGATGGGTGTCCACTCAGTTAGAGAAATAAAGCTTTACGATTTCAACAAGGTTCTATTGGACTCCTAAAAGTTTACATCTAGATGCATTTTCTGCAAGTCACTGTGCTACTAATCCTGTCTCAAGTATGGATGGATTTACTTGAATCAAAGCTTGTGGTACATCAAATTTAACTGATGACTTAAAAACTGTTGAATCATAGCTCCGGGTCACTTGCTTCTCTGCAATGTGGTCAAATTGAACCTATACACTATAAGGGTCTTTTATTAAGGGAAACACAGCATTTATGTGCAATTTTTGCTAATACAGTGAGCACCAGTCTGTATTTGGATCATCAGAATGAATAGAGAGTCCAAAGAGGCAGTAAACCCCAATTTCTCAGCTGTCAATAATGTCAAGAATGGTTGCTTTGCAGAGGAGACATGGTGGGGATATCAAAAATCCCCAAAGTGTTCAATGTATATCAAGGCATATGATACACACTGTTGCCAGAAGGAACATTGCTGGGAGATGAAGAGATGCTGGAATGCATCTAGTTTAGCCCTGCTGCATACAACAGTTTCTTTGGTCATCTTCTTTAGCCACATTATATTGTATAGCATCATCCTCCTAGCTGCAAAATGTAGAGCAGGTGGCACCATTCCTGTCTGCAGCTTGGGCAGTCTACTTCTATTGTCATTGGTGTGTGAGTGCAGGTAAGGTTTAAGTGTGCACAAGAGGAGGAATGGTGTAAATTTACTGGACAGGGGAGTCTCCTGTTTTTTATATTGTACCTCCAACATTTCAGGTTTTTTCAGCCATTCCCAAACGATGATGCAATCATATCTGGTCCTATCCATGAATGGTCACTCCATATTTCCTGTATTTCCTGATATTCAAGGATGGAAAATATGGCTTGGCTTAATCAAGCCATTAATAAAAAAAATAAAAAAACTTCCAGTGATTTTGATTTCTTTTTTTCGAGGGTTTATATTTTTCATTAATGATAACTAAAAACATATATTGACTTTTCTCATTTTTAAAATATAATAACATCCTTGTTGCATATTTTACACTGTATATAGTGGTACATTAGTTCTTTAATTTGCATTAACAATTAGTAAAATAGAACATTTTTATTGGCTGTCCTAAAAGGTAAATACAGTGTGAATAATGGTAAGAACCATTAAACTGCAGTCTAATAGACCTTGTTAGATAGCTAAAGCTATTCTTTTAGCACACCCTGGAGAAACTTAGAATGCATACTTAAGTTAAATGGGAAATAAAGGTAAATGGGGCATGAAGGAACAAAAGCTTTGGATAAAAATGTGATTTTACTTTTTGTGTAACAGTATGCAGGCTGTGACAGCTGATTAGGATAAACAGTGATTAGATATGATTTATACACAGTTCCAAATGTGTCCTATTCCTATTAAGAAATAGACTATTCATATCTCACTAGACTGTAAATCCCATGTGTTAATAAGATTTCTTTTGTATTGATTAAGTTAAAGATAAATAAAACTAATTCAAGCAGCAAATACAATATCACAGAAGACTATGCAGTTATGCCTAACATTCCCCTTATGTGAGCATATTACATAAACATGTTTTGTGAATGTCCCCCTCCCGCCCCCATTAATCCTTCCTAAACAGTTGTCTCTTATACCAGTATACACAGTTTCTTCAGAAAAAATTTTGGACGGATAGCATGGTTTATGTTAATTACCTGAATATTCCAGTGATGTACATGTTTAATTATAAGCAAAAAAAAATGTGGAAATCATCTCACTACTTGTAAGACATTGAGTTCAGGTGGGATGACCTGAAGTCTCAAGCACGGAGACACAAGGCTGCTCTGGAAATACAGAATGAAGAATAGGTATAAATGGTGGTCTGCAGTAGATTGACCATTTCACTGGCGACCTCCATTTATACTTTGCCTGCACCATGTATATCTCAATGCAGCATACACCTAGAATAAATAACATATGTAGAACACTGTATATACTGTACATAACATACAGAACTAATTGATCCTGATATTCCTATTAAACAGACCTTGAGACATACTATGAACACTACTTAACATATCAAGGACAGACACGTTAATTAAAAAAAAAAAAATTAATATAAACTGCTGCCCTCAACTACACTCTCTATTCACTTTCTAAATAATGTACCAACCAAGCATAAGGTTTTGAACAGGCAGTGCTATTGCCCCCATGATTGTAATGGTGGGCTTCAATTACCTTCCCTTTTAATTTCCCCTGCAATATTAGAATCAGCAGCTGGAAGAAAGTAAGGATAGGATAATAGACAGTGGAATGAAACATTTTATTTGAAAAAAAGGAATAAAATGAATAAATCAAATGTTTCAAAATGTAAAAAAAACTAAACAAAAATAAACAAAAGCAGCAAACAAACTGTAATTGGTATCACTACGTCCAGGCTATACAACCAACATTTTTATTCCACATAATAGAAGTGATAAAAAAGATAAAGTGAGGTGCAACAATTGCAATTTTTTGTCCACCAACTCCCCTTCACCTCCAAAAAAGTAAAAATCATTACCTCACAATTTACAGGACTGAAAAGCATTACTACTAATACATTGTTGCCTGAAAAAAACAGGACACCTCCAGAGATTTAGTTTACTCCTTCAGGGTTAAACAAAACAGTTTTGTGCTCTAGGTTGACAGGCCACACACAAGCCATAAATGAAATCAATCAAGTAATCAATCCCTGTTAACAGCATCATTATAGGTTCAAGGGAATCTGTTACGTAGCCTATTCATGGTACTCTAACCCCAGGCAGAAGGAAACTTTGCTCCTGTTTATACGAGAGTAGATACAAGATGTCTCCGTGTTTCACAAAAAAATATAGCGATATGTAACTAAAACTAATATGGGGATAAATGTTACTTAATGGCCTGATATCCTAAATTGATCTGCAACATTCTGCATGAACTGCTAAGCCAGTCTGTAAACTTTAGAATGTAGAATTTTTTAAATGTTAGATACTGATTTATGTAGAATCTGTCTTGTCCACGACACTCTGTCTTCCGTCAGACTATTTCCAACCAAAACAACTTTACCATTTCATTTTTACACTGATGCACCTTTATCGGTCTTATGTAAGGTGACTCAAAATTATCACCCTTTGTGTAAAATTGTAGTAATGTGTCAAGTGCAGAAATTGGAGTGAAACATTAATGGCAAAAATTAGATCTATTTTTTTAAAAAGCTAATAACTGTAATTTTTCTGAACTACTTAATGAGTTACGACAAGCAATCAAGTATATAAGTGTAATGTTCAATATTCTTAATACTTGAGTGCATCCCTGAAGAACTCTTGTTCTAAAATAGATGTGTAAAACCTTGAAGTGTATGTGCCAATAGCTGATCTTGAAATAAACTATAAATGTTTTTTTACTGTAGCAAATCTGGGAACTGCTAATGTTTATTTATTTTCCAGTTCGCCAAAGCATTCAAAGAATATACAGACAATTGTATAGGGTTTTTTTGTTTTTAATAAATCTTTTTATTGAACATGTTACAATAATAGAGGTTTGGCGTAGAGAATTGCAAAAGAAAGGTTAAATATTGTACATGTATAATGTCCAATCAAATACATTCTGTAACCAAATGTTGGGAGGCAAGAAGGGAGGAGGAGGGGAGAAGGAAGGGAAATGAGGAGTGTTGTGTGAAGAGTTGGGTGTGTGATTGAAGGTAAGGCCACAGGGAAAACCATGGGAGATGAATGGCAGGAGTCCTGTGGTAAAGCAAGAACCTATAACAAATTAAGCAAAGCAATCCATGCATAATCTTAAAGGGGTATTCCCACGAAGTCAGATTTCTTATATGTACTCAGGATAACAAAATAACACATTCTCTAATTCCCTGTTATTAACAAAAATACAGAATTTCACAGATATAATTCCAACCTGTCTCTATCAGTCCTGCTGTACAAAATTTCAGTTGCCCCTTGATCCGACCCTGTAACTTCTGACTTTAGGGTCAGGGAAGCCATCTTGGATTTCTGTGTGACGCCGTGCAGCTGAGATTTCTGTCTCTCTGCTCTAATTCTGTAGCCACGCCCCTGCAGTCCAGCATGGATCTCATAGACACTCACTTCCTGCCTGCAAAGATAACATCATGAGGAAAGAGAAGATGCAAACTACAAGCAGATAAGTTGTCCGGGAGAAAGGGGGAAGCAAAAACATATCTGTGAGAACAGATATTTAGCAGAGCCGACAGTTTAAAGGTCTGTCAGCCTCTGTGTAATAGGCATCTCATGCATCTCTGATCTGTCTCATCTCTCTCTCTATGTGTCAGTGTGCTAGTACTATAACAGAAGCCAGATGAAAGTGCATATACATCTTGTGTCCTGATAATCTAACCACACTGTCTGCTCACAGAACTAGATGCATTATATAATGTGTCTGCTCAGAGAGTCCCCACCCACATCCTGGAATTTTGCACTGACAAGCCTAGGGAGTGATAGCAGATAAAACAGCAATAAAACTGAGTAAAATTGTAAAGTAAAAGGTTAAAATGTTTTTTATTGTATAAACATCACTAGGGGATTGAGATTTGAGAATTTTCTTTTGTGAGAAAACCCCTTTCATGGAAATCTAACATCAAAATCAAGCAAGATAATCCAAGGACACTTAGTCATAGATGCATTAATAGTAACTGTTGTAATGTTCTTATAGTTGTTATCCATTGCCTCCTTCCTTCTTATCCTAGCCACTTTGTGATCTGGCTTAGACTGTTTAACTGTTTCACCCTTCCCCCTAATTGTTGAGTTTAAATTGTGCAATGAGAGCTTCCTGATTTTAGTGAGCACTTCTGCAAAGAACTGCCAGCCCCAAAGTAATTTAAACATGTTGATAAGTAGCTCTTAGAATAAAGTTATGCAGGTCACACAAAAACACAACAAATTTGCTTTACAATAGTATAGCAAATAATAATATAATATAAACAGAACCTTACAACCCAAATTCAGATACTGCTCAAATCGAAGTGAAAAAAAGATGTGTTGTCTAGTTATATAATATGTGAATCTCTATTAAAGTAGTGCATATCAAATAATCGACTAATGTCAGAGAAAAAAGATATAAGGTTAGACAGTAGCCTTATTTTTATATTTTGATCAGGGGTCCAATGTGTTTAGGAACTTCTGATGTGATCTTGAGTCCCAACTGGCTATTTCCCTGAAATGACAGATGTTATCAATCCTTCAATCCACTCAGCAATAATAGGGGGATCTTGCTACAACAACAGGGGTGGTATGACTGATTTAGATCCTTGGGCTAAAGGAGTTGGGAGATGCTTTCTTTTCAGTTGCCATTTGCAATTGGTAAGCCATAGCATAACAGCCTCAGGTGACAGGGTAAGAGGTTTTGAGGGGATAACTTGACTTAGTCTTTTAAAATGTTGTTAAAACGTACTATGCCTAGGGCAAGACCAATATATACAGTATGTGACAATGAGTCTCCAGTAGATTTGCATCTCAAGAACTTGCCAGTGGGGGATACACCTTTCACTTTCAATTCTGTTGTACCACCTCATCATTATCTTGTACCAATTTACCTGTTTTCTAGCACATCTAGAAAAGCCATTTGGTAGTAATTAAATACACATCACTCCTTGTGAAGATTGGTTCTTATATTGTGCACAAGTAGGGGAAAGACCACATAATATATTGAAGTATTGCCTTTTAGAAAAGCCATGTGAGTTGCTGGCCAATACCTTATATAGGTCGTTCTGTATTGTAAATTATAAATATATATATACTGTAGTATGGCAGTATATGATAGGATCGTGCAGAAACCCTAGGGTTAAAGTACCCTAGGGAGTCTGAAAAGTACTAAAAATAAAAATAAAAAAAAGTAAAAAAAAAAAAAAAGTTATAATAAAAAACCCTAAAAACTCAAATCCCCCCCCTTTCCCTAGAACTGATATAAATATAAATAAACCGTAAAAATCATAAACACATTAGGTATCGCCGCGTCTGAAAATGCCCGATCTATCAAAATATGATAACGGTTTTTCACTGCGTTTAATCCCGTAACGGAAAATCGCGCCCAAAGTCGAAAATGGCACTTTTTTTGTCATTTAAAAAAATTTAAAAATTCTATAAAAAGTGATCACAAGGTCGAACAGTCGTAAAATTGATAACATTGTAAACGTCATCAAAATCCGCAAAAAATTACACCACCCACAGCTCAGTACACCAAAGTATAAAAAAGTTATTAGCGCCAGAAATGGCAAAATCCCCCCAAAAATTTTTGTACAGGAGGTTTTAATTTTTTTAAATGTATGAAAACATTATAAAACCTATACAAATTTGGTATCCCTGTAATTGCACCGACCCAAAGAATAAAGTAGACATGTCATTTGGGGCGCACAGTGAAATCCTTAAGATCCAAGCCCACAAGAAGACGGCACAAATGCGTTTTTTTACCAATTTCACTACATTTGGAATTTTTTTCCCGCTTCCTAGTACACGACATGGAATATTCAATACCATCTCCATGAAGTGCAATTTGTTACGCAGAAAATAAGCCATCACACAGCTCTGTACATGGAAAAATAAAAAAGTTATGGATTTTTGATCATGGGGAGTAAAAAATGAAAATGAAAAAACAAAAATGTGCCAGGTCCTGAAAGGGTTAATCAAAATGGAATGATTGAGGATCTCATTTTTTTTTCATCTGAAACATGTAAATGGTTTATTTTTGATTCATAGTAAGGGGGAGGAGGTTTCTATATTGACGGATATCTAGAAATTAGAAACATACTCATACTAGCACTGTGTCAATAAATGTATGTGTCATACAGCATGGTGACATTAACTGTGTATGTATACCCATACTGTCTTCTAGTTTTAGTGGTAGAATTTGAGATTTGTGTATCCTTTTAAAAATACTGATATGACTCTTTCTGTGGTGACTTGGTCCAGTATCGCCTTATCCTCTGGACTTAGTTGCAATACCACATTCTACCCTTGCAAAGATGTTTTTGGAAGGAAGCAGCCATGTTTTTTAACCTCTGGATGAATCATTTCAAGTCTAGCCTTATAGAAGTGACTGAAATTTGTAGTTTAGAAAGCTGAAATGTCTGATCATATTTCCCCATCTGAGAAGATTTTCCTTTGCTACCCAGTATTTTTTTTGTACCATGGGCAGAATTTCTGTCAACATGGTGCTCACATCTCATCTGAGTCCTCATCTTGAGTTATCATCTTGTCTAGAGAAAAAGGGTACTGTTATTGTTAAAGGCTTCGATTCAGCATTATTGAAGACAATCCAAACTCCACAGGATACACGAGCAGCAGGACATAATTGGTTGCCATGAAAAAGGGGAAAATTGAAGGGGTATTCTGGTAATATGAACATCCATGATGATATAAATAAATGAATACAACAATACTCAATGTCATTATTCACAAAACGAAGCTTAAATAGTTTGCTTTTATGATTTCCAAAATTGATGGCCTCTCTAAAGTAGGTGGAGTTATCAGTAGGATGGCCGCCACTGGAAACTACAAGTCCCATGATCCTTTAGTTCTCAGTAACTCCTCCTCCCTCTTATGCTCTGCTCCCAGTAATGATGTAGCAGACTTTCCTGCTCTGTTACTATAGTAATGATGTGTAACTACCATCCCTGCACATCAACACAACACTGTCCATACTAGATGCACTGCAACCAACCGACTACAGCCAAACATAGTGGTGATCACATGACCTGCCCAGGTAGGTGCAGGACATGTGATGTGGACATGTCACTAGTGGACATCTTCTGTCCTGTGTCTACTCCGCAACGGACCACGCGGAGGGAATTAACGGACTGATTAAAGGGCCAGTAGCATTTTAATTCTTCATTACAGTCTATGTCAGCAGCATTTTCTGCTAAGGGGAGCAAAATTTTCAATAACAACTATTTACACATTAGCTTATATTTTGAGTACTCATTTGTATATGAATTATGCTTATTTCTGGAATACCCGTTTAAAGGACACCTGTCATCAGGTCTCTGCCACTAGTCCTGTCACCTCTTCCTGTTGGAGCAGCTCACAAGGATCCCATCCCAGCCATTATCTAGTTATTTAATACATTAATCATTGTAAAATCAGCTATTCTTTATCACTTAAATGAGGCTGGTCACATGGTCAGAGGCAGTGATGTCACTCCTGTTCCCCCTCCCCTCTCCTCCCCCTGCTCATGTCTGTGTGTAATGTATAGTAAAGCATGGCTAGTGTCTGTGCTGCATCTGCTGACATGCTGCATCCTCCTAATATACAGGTGAGAGACACAGACATCAGCTACACATGAATCTGACATGTTCTGCTGTAACATGGCTGCCTGGAGCTGCTGTATTTCACCTAAACACACACACATGCACACACAGGCTGCAGGGGGCGTGGCCACCAGAACCAGGAAGCACATCATTATACAGCCTCACATCATTATACAGGCTGTCAGTCATGCACTGGGGGTGTGGCTGTGCCTCCCACTTATGAATAGAGTGGACAGCTTGAATATGCTAATGCTTCATTGGACATTTCACAGGTCATTTGCATACAGGTTTAGGACCTCATTGCTTAGGTTTATAGGCATGTAGAGGGACAATGAAGGGATAGAGGCAATGCTCTCTAATGGCAGAATATGAAAATATATTTAGTTTAGGGGGGTTATTTTGCATGACAGGTTCTCTTTAAAGAGTGAAACATGAAACAAAAGACCCTAACTTAAACAAGACAGCACCAGAATCCAAAGACCTGAAGAGACTTGAGCATCCAAAGGTAAGAAGATCCTGATAACAGCCTGCACCATCACTGGAATCCAACTAGCATGCCAAACTTTTATAGAACATAGAAAATATAAAAAAAAGGAAAAATTGCAACAAAAAGCAAGACAATATAAATATCTATAGGAATATTCTTAGGACCCCAGACAGCAGGAGGACCTCATGCAGAGCCTCATTCAGCAAGTGGTCACGTACTGTAAAGAACATAAAAAGTCATAAAACACACAAAAACAAGAAGAGAAGATACAGAAACTTTCTTTGCTGGCTTCATTTCTAAAGCAAAGTTCAAAAGGAAAACTAACTTGTTATTCTGTACTGATTATATGAAACATTCAAGGCCTTAATGGCTCAGTCTTTGGATGCAAAACACTAGACCCAGACTTGCAAAGACTAAAGAATATAGAAATAAAAATCATCCTAGAAACATGGACCAAGACAGAGGATGAATCCCAGGTGCCTCTGGATACAGGGAAATCTCTGTCTCTGCCCTGAAAAAAAGAACACCAAAGAGGGCCTGAGCTCAGGAGGAATATTAATATGGTACATAGATTAGCTCCATGGGCAGTTGACAATAGTGAAGAACGGAGACCGCCACATATATATAAGACTATGCCACTCCATCCTCAACTCTCTGCACAAAAACCTCAGCAGATTAAAATAGTACAATAACACATATTACAACATTAACAACGTTCACATATGAATTATTGCAATTAACGTCCATAAAGGGTTCCATCCTGTGTGAGTCGTCTGTTCTTTTGAGGGATGGGTCCATGTTTTTATGGCTATTTTTTTTTTTTTTCCCCTTGTCTTCAGATTCATAGATGTTTCCAGAGTGTTGTTGATACTGCGCTTTGCTATATTTAATGTGAGGGGACATCAATTGTCCTATACAGGTTGGGTATAAACATTATACACATTATACTATTTTGGAGTGTTAACCGAACTCCAAACCAGGGTGGTTTAGGATGGGTGGCGGGAGGGGGGTTTGGAGGGGATTTTGGCGAGCTGTGGATATTAGAACGCCTATTCTATGTGTTCTGCAGATTGGCCTCTTCAGCTTCTATCCATCCTTCAAATGGTCTAAAACATTGTCTATAAATTATAAAGACACCATAATCAGTCCAGAACTCAGGGAAAAGCTCCAGAAATTCTATAAAAATGTGTATGTGACAAGCACACATGGGGTGAACAAAGCTGTGAAAGACCTCAACCATACATTGTACACAATGGCAAAATGTCAGATGTAAGGAGACACAACCACAAGAGGCCAAAAGGCAAACATCTGGATAACTGGTATGACAAGCCCCAAAGAAGGTCCTCAGAACGGCCTCCAACCAGAAACACAGAGACCCCAACAATGGCAGCCAAAGGGAAGTTTAAAACGGCATAGAACGTTTGCCTGACAAGTTCGCCCAGCTCCAAGCTCCAGAACAACTCATTCTGGGAACTATGGCACCACATAGGCAGTGAGGGGTAGGAAAGCAACCTCCATATCCAGAATGGAAACATCTGGCACCAATACTTTAAAGATCTCTACAAAGATATCCCAACATAGGAACAAAACCAAGAGCAATAATACATCCAAAACCCTGTAAATGCCCCAATAACCATGCAGGAGGTAGGAGAGAGCATCTCCACGCTAAGATGTAAAAAAGCGGGCAGCCAAGACGCCATCCTAACAGAGATGATTAGATACAGCCCTCCTGAAATACAGACCACTATAGCCAAACTCTTCAACATCATGCTGGCTACTTTCCTAAGAACTAGAAATAAAGCCTGAGTATGACTTGTCTGTGTGAGTAGTAACCTGAGTAGTAGTAAGTAGTAATCTGTGTGAGTAGCAACCTGGGAAAGCAGTTTTTTTATAGTGTCTTAAATAGTAGCATCTCCATCTTTCTCACACGTCACAATGTCCTCAGCAAGAGCTAAACCACCTCTCTACTATGCACAGCCTCATCCAGGAGGATATATGTGGGGAAGGAAATATGCTTGTTTTGTGGAATTTAAAAGGGCCTTTGAATCAGTGTGACAACCAGGTCTCTTCATGAACCTGCTGGAATTAGTAATAGGTGGGAATATCTATGATGTCATCAATAGTTACACTGAGTACACATGCAGAGTAGAATAGTAGAGCTGGATACAGCCTTGGAGACTTCCTCTGCACCAGGAGTCACCATACATTATGTTGAGATGAAATTTCTGCTATATGCAGATGACCTTCTGATATTGTCACTTACTGAGAGAGGTATCCAGGACAATCTGGAAATCCTGGAGAAATTTGGCATGACCTGGGCGCTACCCATCAACCTAAATAAAACCATTATGGTGTTATAGAGGAGAAATGCAAAAGTGGACGCGCTTCCCTCCTTTATGCTGAACAGCTACCCACTGACAGCTACACCTACCTGGGCCTAGAAATACACCAATCAGGAAGCTTCTAGCTAGCCATTCAGGTGCTCAGAGATAAGGCATGAAGAACCTTCCATGCTATCAGAAGATGACTGAACAGACTCAAACCATCGGTGACAGTCTGGATAAAAAATTTGACTGCATTATATCCCCAATACTACAGTGAGGTCTGGGGCTCACACACATACCCCGATTGGTCAAGGTGGGACTCCAATCCAACGGAAACACTTCACCTTCTTCATGTACATTGGAGCACTTCAAACAGCTACTGTAGAAGAAAACTCGGCAGATTCCCTTTACAAATTACAGTCCAGAAGAGGGTGATATTTTTAGCTCACCTACAGAGCACTTGCCTTTCTACCTTCCATCATATAGCCTGGCAGCAGTAGGGGTTTCCTGGCCAACTCTAAACCCAAACACAGCCAGACTCAAAAATGGACCAATCACGGTTTACAATAACAAAAATCATGGCGATGATAAGCAAGGTCTAAGATAAATATATCAGTGACTGAAGGACCACCATAGAGTTAACCAGAAGCTGACCATCAACCAGAGACTGCAGACTGACCCTGTCCCTGGAGAAACTATGAGATTGTCAGATCCTGAGCTGCTATAGACTGAGCACCCACAACCTGGCCAAGGAGTCCAAGGAGCACAGACAGACATAGATACATACCTAGCAGACTGTGCTAGCAGTGCCAGGACAAGGAGGCCACCGAGGATGAGTAGCAGGTTTCAGCAGTGGGGAACACTCACTTCAGGAGACTCTACATGATTTTGACCTTATCAATAGACACCTTCCAGTTATAGTATGTTTTCTGGAAACCCACTTGCCATGGAAAATTGCAACGGAATTGAAAGGAGGTTGTCAGGAGCAAAATATAATTTCTGATAGCTCAAGCCATTTTTTGTTTTTATAAGGAACTTGAATAAGATGTGTATATTAACATTTCTCCATATACACCTCCATGTACAATACAAGTATTAAATGAATATTTAAAATTCATGGATCACTAGATGCTCCTTGATCTTACCCGTACATTGGCAGTTCTAAGTTGACAGATTTCTGCATGGGGTTATACAATTTATGGTAAACAAAATATGGTAAAAATAAAGCATATTCATGAATGGCATGATCTTAAAACACTATATATAAACATAGATTTGGGCCTGGCTAACCAGCCTTTCATGGGGTACATATAGAAAATGACATACAAATCAAATACCATTTCAGCCCATTTCACTGTGGTGTTCATGGTAGGTGCCAAAGAAGCTGCCAAGGTACACCTAAAGTTAAACCCATATTGGTCATTCATTCTGAAACCTAAAGTTTATATCAGAGAGTTCATCTAAGAGTTTTGAGGGTTCAATTTAACCCTTTCTAGACAATGGGGCAGATTTATCAAGCAGTCTGAAAGTCAGAATATTTCCAGTTGCCCATGGCAACCAATCACAGCTCCCCTTTAAAATATTCATGAGCACTAGTGAAATGAAAGCTGAGCTGTGATTGGTTGCCATGGGCAACTGGAAATATTCTGACTTTCAGACTGCTTGATAAATCTGCCCCAATGTCTTTTTTCATTTTTGCACTTCCATTTTTGCCCTCCTTCTTTAAAAATCCCAAACTCAGTGTATAAAGCATTATAAGGGCTTGTTTTCTGTGCAACAAATTGTACTCCCTAATGTCAGTTTTAAATTTTCTGTGCCGTGTACTGGGAAAAAGCAGGAAGAAAAATTCCAAATGCAGTGAATCAGATAAAAAAAAAATTTTGTGCCATTGAGTTCTGTTTCTACAGCTTTCACTGTGCGCTATTTTCTTTTACAGGGTTCACCAGGATTAACCATTTTTACATATTGATAGATCTGGACTTGTGGAACTTGGCGATACCTTACATGTTTATGATTTGTATTGTTTAATTTTACAGTTCTAGTTGAAGGACTGTGATTCAAAAGTTTTACCTTTTTTACATCCCCTATACTTTATAGGATACTTTAATCCTATGTGGTCTGATCAATCCTAAAATATACAGTATAGCAGTGTGTGATGATTTTGTACATGATCTGCTACAATGTGCTACCAGCATATTGTAACAAAAATGCAAAGAATACAATTTTTTTAGGTCTTATAAAGACCCAAGGCTGTCATGGCAAAAGATCATTACTCCCTGATGAAGTCACGACTGACAATCGCCAATGGCAGCTTTGCCAGAGGCATGCAAACAGTTAACAACACTGATCAGTGTGTTAATGTTGGGTGTTTGCTGCAATACGCAGCAATCAACTTCTCTGTATGGTTCTGGCGGCAGAGCTCCCCTCGGATTTACTAAGAGGCCAACAAGTACCATGGTGTAAAGCTGTTCATGAAAAGAAAAAGGGTGTTTTCAAGCACAAATGTGACAAGCACATGTAGTTATTCCACTGGAAGTAAAAGTGGAATAGATAGATTTTACTTTTAATATACTAAACTTTTTGCTAACAATAAATAAGTGATTAATTTTGGACTACTACTAAAAGTCATTGGGGCGATGTATAATTGTTTTTTGTTTATTTGTGGCATTGTTTTGGTGGAGTTTGGTGGCAACTAAGGAATGGCACTGTACAAAGCATTTTAAGGTCCTGGAGTGGTCTAGCCACTGCCCAGACCTGAAGCCAATTAGAACTCTTTGAAGGTAATTGAAACACAATATTGTCCAGAGATGGACTTGAAACCTGAAAGATCTGGAGAAGATCTGTATGGATGACTGTGCCACTGTAGGACAATTCATAGTTCCTCTTGTACCAAATTCATTAAAATTGCTTAGCCAAGTTTTGTCAATAGGACTGAATTAATTTATTGCGACTTTCCATTACGGCATAAGTTTTGGTGCTAATTTACTCCAGGCCCCACAATGGTCTATGTGCTGTGACTTTAGATAGCATTTTGTGACTTTTTAAGAAACTGTCACAAAAGACACCTCCCCCTCCCCACCATTGCATAAGAACACTGAAAGCAGATTTATCGAGGACCAAAAGCCACTTTGAAAAATCTAATGGGCACCACAGCTCCAAAGACAGATAAAGGGATAGTGCGTGCGCTCTAAACTCCCTTCTTCCGACACCAGGGAAAGAATGCCGGGAGCCGATGTTCCGACGCGTCGTTGGTGTGGGGCTACGTTGTAGAGGTATGCGGAGGATGGAAAACCCTCAGCGTACCCTGCGATAGAGAACTGTATTGAGCAGCTGCAACGTGGTGGTTCCGGATCCTGACGGGATCAGCACAGCAGAGAAGATTGTGGAGCGCTGATCAGCTGTTTGCTTTTGCCGGCCGGCTTAAGATGAAAGCAGCATGCGGGAGACTGCTTCAGCTGACCCTGTAACCCGTGAGCCCTGGTGAGAGCAGCGCTGCAAGGGTCGCAAGGTGTGCCGCACGAAGACCCCCCTATACGGGGCTTGGAGGGAAGGAGAGCCCCGGGGTTTGTTCGTGGAGGAGAAGTTCGAGGACGTGCCTAAGGAGGTCAGATAAGCTACGTGTGACCTGCAACAGCTGGGCTCGGGTGGCAGTCGAGCCGGGCTCTATGGTGTGGAAGTAGCATGAATTGACATGTTCCCCATGGCAAGCAGCAAGTAGCAGCTTAGGAAGAACAGCTGCAGGAGGAATTTAAAAGCCCACCACACAGATCTTGGAACAGGTCGTATGATTCTATAGAAGTATTGCCTGTAATTTTTTATAGTGTCGGCTCTCTTGACAAGTTATCTTCAGTAAGAAACTCAAAGGTTCTACTTACACCAGTGTTTTGGTTTTTTTGGCTTTTTTTCTCTCTCCCCTCTCCCTCTTTCCTCTCCTTCCCCCATCTGCAAGAGGTACCTAAGGTATGAAGTTATGTTGGACTTATTAACCGACTTTCGACCATTCTAACAACCCACTAATCCTCTGATAAACTTGGACACATTTTTTTTTCGTTTTTTTCTTTTTCTCCTTCCCCTCTCCCCTTCGCTTCTTCTCTTACTTCTATTTGCAGGAAATAATTACTGACTACTGGACTCATGAATTGACTCTCTAACAATAGTTTATATGTGGTGAGGAGGATATTTTGTTTGCTTAACATAGAATCATTCTAACAACTTAATAACTCCCCAACAAACTTGGACAAATAAACTTGGAAGAGGAGGAGAATATGTGTTTTCTCTTGATGGACTTACTAACCCTCTAAAAAACTGTGTCTGGGGTTTTTTTTTTTTTTTCTTTTTTGTGGACAAGGACTAGGAAGCATTATTAACACTCTAAACGATTTGTGATAATATCTGCTGTTCTTTTTTTTGTTTTTTTCTGTTGCTTTTTTTTTTTTTTTTTTGGGTGTGTTGTTTATATGTTAAACCGGACTAGCTAGCTGGGAGGTGGTTACGGAATTTGGGGGGGAAAGGGAGAAATCAGAGAAGAGTGCTTTACTGTTTTGTTTTTTTTGTTTTTTTTTTTGCTTTTTTGCTTTTTTTTCGCCTCTCCTTCTCTCCTTCCCGCCCTCTCTCTCTCTTCCTCCTGAGGGCTCCTCGCAGACAAACATGCCTGGTAAAGGTGGCACCATAAATAGAAAACTGGATACTTCCAGACGGGAATCAACAAAGATCTCACCGGAGAAAAAAACGGATCCTCCTAAAAAGAGCAGTAATGGAGCCCAGAATGAGGAGAATTTCCAGAATATAAATGTTAAGGAATTAGCAGAGGCAGTGGCTAAGGAAATCTTACCAACCCTGTATTCTGCAATCGATACCGCTGTAAAGAAAACTATGCAGAAGGTGAATACGGAATTGGACCAACATAATGAGAGAATAGAATACCTAGAACAGAAACTGTCTACTATGGAGGATGAAGTAGAAAGTCTCCACTCTCAGCTAAGCGAAATGCATAAAGAGAAGGAGCAAATTCAAGAAAAGTTAATAGACCTTGAAAACCGTTCAAGACTGAACAACATCAGGCTGGTGGGAATCCCGGAATCAGTACCCTCTGAGGATTTAAAGAAAATTATTTCTAAGGACATCCCAGAGCAACTGGGTTTGGGGAGAACTATTAAAGTTGAAAGAGCGCATCGACTAGGACCGAGGAACGAGACAAGACAAAGGCCGAGAGTCGTCATAGCAAGGATTCTGGATTGCAGTGACAAAATGGACATTATGAGACTGTATAGACAAAAAAAAGAATTGAAGGTAGAAGAATGTAAAATTCTACTGTTTCCCGATTATTCTGCAGATACAAGCTCAAAGAGAAAATTATTTTCTCCCCTATGTTCTAAACTATTCAGAAAAGGGATCAAATTTAGACTACAAGTTCCAGCAACATTAAAGATTTTTCAAGAAGACAACGAAGTAAAATCTTTTACGAACCCTAAAGATGCAGAGGAGTACTGCAAGAAACATCTCAAGGTGGAATGGCCCAGCATCAGCAATGAGAGCAGAGGTGGACGGGGGCGGGGAGGGGACGGGGGTTCGGAGAGAGAGGGAAGCGCATTGATGAAGGTGTTCCTTTTTTTTTTTTTTTTTTTTTTTTTTTTTTCCCTTCTTTTTCTTTTTTCTTCTCTTTCTTTCTTTATGTCGTGAGGGAAGGAGGTTAGAAAGGTGTTGAGGAAGATAAGGAGACCATTAGGGAAAAAAAGGAAGTCTTATGGAAGTAAGAGGGCAATGGGATGGGAGGGAGAGGGGAGGGAATCTGTTCTGGTGTCGGAAATCTTATATATGGAAAGTTAGTACAGAATGGGTTTACCAAGGTTGAAAGTGACATCTTGGAATGTGAGAGGCATAACCACTCCAGCCAAAAGGCAAAAAATTCTGAACCATTTAAAGAGGCTTGACTCCGATATAGCACTACTCCAGGAGACCTACTTAGATAGTAAAGAAATCCAGAAATTGGAAGGGGGATGGGTAGGAAAGGCTATAGGACAAGGAGTTAGGAAAAGGAAACAGGGGGTGATAATTTTGATGAATAAACATTTAAGAGCTGAGATTGTCTCTATAGAATACGGTATAGAAGGTAGAGCTATGAGAATTTTATTAAACTATGAGTCCCACGCCATTATGATCTATAACATCTATGCCCCCAACGATAAGAAAGAGAATGAAAATTTTATATTACAGTTACTAAATTGGATTGTCAAGGATGGTACAAAACATAAGATAGTAGGAGGAGACTTCAATAGAGTTATTAATTGCATGTTAGATAGAACAGAAGGGTCAAAAAAGAAGAAGGGGAATTATCTGGAAGATCCTGTAATGCTAAATCTGTTACAACTCACTGGAGTAATTGACTCATGGAGATTAAAGAACCCCACAGGAGAGGAATATACGTATTTCTCAGGGGTACATAATGTATGGTCAAGGATCGATTACTTGCTTGTTACTGGCTCTTTGGGGAAAGAAATTCTACATACAGAAATAACAAATGTTGTGATATCTGACCACGCGCCTATACAACTGTTATTGCAGCTTCCGGGAAGGAAACAAGGATGGGGGCTCTGGAAATTTCCCTGGGGGGTTAGTGGTGATAAAGAATTTAAACAAATGCTGACAAAAGAATGGGAAAATTATTGCCAGGATAATGCAGAACAAAAAGCAGACCCAATTCTATACTGGGAAGCTGCTAAAACAGTGATTAGGGGGAAAATTAGATCATATATGGCAGCAGTAAGGAAAAAAAAATGGAACAAAACAAAAAGATCTAGAAAAAGATTATAGAGAAGCAATGCTAGCCTTTAGGGCAGCTCCCAATATTGGCAATCGCAAAAAAATGTTTGAAAAAAAAGAGCTATTAGAACATCATATTGATCAGATGCAGAAGAATTTCCAGAGAGCCAAGGAGAGAAATCTGTTTAATAATGGCAACAAAACAGGGAAAATGCTGTCTAACCTGATAAAAAAGGAAAGAGGGAGAGATTATATTGATACAATTCGAGATGGTAAAGGAGAACTGACAAGTGACAGGAATAGGATAAATCAGATAATGACAGAGTATTATGGTAAACTATATAAAGAAAGGAGGGAGGATGAACAACAGATGGATAATTTTTTGGAAGAGGTGGAGCTGAATGTAATAACTTTTGAACAACAAGGAAAGCTATCACTCTCTATACAATTAGACAAAGTTATTAAAGTAATCAGACATCTGGCCAAAAATAAAGCTCCAGGGCCAGACGGATATTCTTCAGACTTTTACAAAATGATGCATCCTCAACTAGCCCCCCTGTTAACGAAGGTGGAGAGGGCAGAATTTAAGACCATATTAAAATTATACCAAAAAACAAAGGGGATCCTAAAGACCCAGGTTCATATAGACCTATTTCTTTGATAAATATAGATATGAAAATATACACTAGAATTTTGGCAAACAGGCTAGCTGAAATAATTCCAGGATTAGTCCATCCCTGCCAGAACGGCTTTGTGAAAGGTCGCCATGGAGTAAAAAACGTACGCACAGTTATGGCGGTACTGGACTGGGCCAGGGCAAGGCCAACGGAAAAGAATAACAAAGCAATTATCTCAGTCGATGCTGAAAAAGCATTCGATAGTGTGGCCTTGCCCTGGCTCAAGAAAGTTATGCTTAAAATGGGGATAGGTGGTTATTTTTATAAGGCTATTGAAATGATGTATAGTAAACCACTAGCACAAGTTATAACACAGGGGGTTATGTCACAAGAATTTTCATTAGGGAGAGGTACACGTCAAGGCTGTCCCCTTCCGCCACTATTATTTAATTTAACTTTAGAACCACTATCTAGGAAGATCCACAACGACACAAATGTAACGGGGATAAAGTTGGGTGGTAGAGAAGTTAAAATGACTTTATTTGCTGACGACTTATTGTTATTTATAGGCAATGTACAGTGTGATATACACAAGATGATTAATTTGTTAAAAAGATATGAGGAGATTTCGGGATATAAAATTAACATGCACAAAACAGAAGTGTTATTATTAGATAGGGGAGAAGATGTGTCTTGGAATAGGGAATGGGGGTTAAAAATTGTGAAGGATAATTTTAGGTATTTGGGGATTAAATTAGATCGAGATATCACCAAAGTGTATGGGTTGAATTACACATGGTTGTTTGAAAATATAGCGCACGATTTAAAGAGATGGATGGAACTCCCGCTCTCACTTTTTGGTAGAAAGAATTTAATTAAGATGGTTATTTTTCCAAGGTTGCTCTATACAATGCAGATGCTCCCTTTACTACTTAAACACAAGGATATAAATAAGTTAAATGCTATGTTCCAAAAATTTTTATGGAGGAACAAGAGAAGCAGAGTATCTATTAAACATTTGCAAAAACCGCAAGGTATAGGTGGGCTGTCACTTCCTGATTTAAGAATATATAATATATCCTGTATTATGAGGTTTGCAGCACAATGGGTAAATAAACAGAATAAGTTTGTAGATCGGGAGTTGGAAGAAGGGTTGATTCAACCATTTACATTAGGAAGGTTTTTGGCATGAAAAGAGTGTAAACTTGAAGATGCCAGGTAAAGCTTCTATCCTCCTAAGAGACACTAGAGCTGTTTGGAGAACGCTGAGGAGAAAATATCAGTTACCAACGGACATATCGGGTTATTTGTCCCTGGATGATTTTCTTAGTATGTGTAAATGGAAAGGAGAGAAGGGGTGGCTAGGTGTTTGGGAAAGGAAGGGTATATTTAAAATACATGATCTGGTGGATAATGGGAAAAGGGAGATAAAAACGTTTCAGCAAATTAAAACAGAATATGGATTAGAGGATTCAGAATTCCTACATTATATGCAGATTAAAGGGAAGATTAAGGAGGAGGGTTTACCTGGAAAATTAGGAAAGGGCAGCTGGTCACAATTCAGCAAAATACTCAATGCAAAGGATGGCAATCCTTCAATTGCCAGTATAAGAAAGAATATTTCTTCTGAGGAAGAAAGCCCATTTAAGGGGAAAGTGGCTAGTAAATGGTCCAGAGATATATTGGATAGTATTTCAGAGGATGAAGCAGAGTATAGCATCCTGAAAGGTTGGAGGAATCTACAGAGTATGACTGGCTCAGAAATATTAAGGGAAATGCAATGGAAGATATCAATCAGGGCCTACCGGGCATTTAATATCCCATATGGGAAAAGTATCCTAGGTTATAAGAACGAATGTCCTAAATGTGGAGAGATTAATGCAAAAGTAATCCATTGCTTATGGCAGTGTCCAGCAGTGACGAATTTATGGGCTATGGCGGAACAACACTTAAGCTATATCTTGAGAGAACCAATCAAACTGGATGTATGGCGCTGTATATTCCACTACTATAGTTCCAAATACACTAAACAGAAGGAAGAACTAATAAATTTGATGATATTAGCAGTGAAGAGAGTCCTTATGATGGAGTGGTTATCTATGTATATGCCGACAATGATACAAGTTAGGAGGAAATGGATGGAATATCTGTACTTCCAATGGTTGAGTAAAAACAGGAAATATAAAAAAGATAATGAGATCAAGTGGAAACGTAATTGGCTGCCAATTATAAACTGTATTTTACCCCAGGGAGAAAAGGTTGCTTTCTTCGATATGTTATAGCTTAAAAGAACGGAGTGAAATGATTAGTGGGTTTAGACACCAGAGCAGAATTTAGAGGAGGGAGAGGGAGGGGGTGGGGGTTGGAAAGGGAAAATGAAGGAACAAGAAATTTTTTTTGACTATTGTTTTATGTATTGGATGTCAATCTTTGTATATCTTATTAGACACCCAAGAGGGGTCGAATGTATGTATTTATGAAATTTTCTATAATAAAAAAAAAAAAAAAGACAGATAAAGAACTGTCTTGATAAATTGATTTATGTGTATGTATAAACATTGGCAGGTATTTTGTGTATAAAAGAATCATTTTGGGAGAGTATTTTTTTCTTTAAGGGAATCTTTAAGAAATGTTGACCATGCAAATTTCCAGGCTGTTTAATCTTGCCCTTGGTTTTCAATTTAATTTTGTTATTGTATTTGATATGATTTAGCCATTGCACAAAGATTTACTTGTGTATATTGTTAATTTTTTGTGTTGATGTTTTTTTCATTTGCTTCACTTTTGAGATCTGGTCTATTTGAGATTTGGTGTTTTTTTATTCATCAATTGGGTTGGCCACTTTTCAGTTAATCTGTTACATTAAATATGTTGCTGCATGTATATGTACCTGTACTTTTGTTTCCTTCTAGAACTTCACGCTTTTCCTGTTGCCACCATGTTGTCCTCTGTATACATACACAGCTTCATCTCTTTCCCTACTCCAGTCAGTCCTTATGGTGTCATCTACTGTGTCTCTCTTAATCACTGTCCCTCTCATTACCAGTCACAGGAACAGGGGAGGCGAGAGCAGGACAAATCGTAATCTCCTGCTGTAGGCCCTTCCTTCACAGATGAAAACAAAGAACCATGGACAGTCTGCAGACAGAACTATGGCCAAAGCTTTGTGAACAGATCAGGACCTAAGACACATTTAATCGACCACTGCTACTACAGAGTCACTCAGTAGTGAAAGGCCTATGTAGCCGTTTAATGCAGAGATCTCACAACAATAATCTACATAAAAAATCCTGGGATATAAATCTATGTTTCAGGTTTATGAATGCTGGGTGTTCAGAGTGGCTTTTCACCATGGCAACTAATTGTTTTGTGATTGTCCTTTTACACAGAGGAAGGACTACTCTAAATTAGCAGCATTTCCACTCCTTTTACAATTAATTGTTCTTACCTATCTTTGAGACCCCAGAAGCGTGTGTTGGTAGCAAAATAAACAAAGTACATAAAAAACCTCAAGCCTCTACAGAATCATGTCCCACAAAATAATTTGATGTTTGTTTTGACACTATGAAAAGGGTAGCAGCTGCATATATCTACTGCATCCCACATGTAGAGCCAAGGTCTCCAGAGTCCACCTTGTTTCAGTATCAAACCTTTTTAAGGGGTCTTTATACTGAAACTGGTGGACACTGGGCAGCTTGCCCGAAATATATGAAAAAATGTATTTTTATTAGAATGATAAATGATAAACAAACATTTAAAAACAGATGACAGGTTGATCTGATTAAGAGGAAACAAGGACGCTTAAAAAATACAACCAGATGGTACAGGGTGATACATGGGACTGATTCCTGCTTAAAATGTCGAAAATGATGTGCAAGACAATGAAAAACTGGAATGCAGGTGAGTGACAATAAGGCTCATGATGGGAGGCAGTAGTGAGATGTTTAAAAGTGCATAGTGCGTATGGGGGCAAGTATCAGGGATAACACTATTGCAGTTTGCACGAAAAGTGTCAAGTGCTTTAAAGTGCACAAAACATATAGCTCCCAGATACCATCCTCCGAAAGTGCACTCCTTACTATATAACCTGTAGACAAGGACAGATGTTTGAATCGTGTCCTTATTGCATAATGATGCAAGAGAGCATATTGCACATACCCATTAGCATTGTTACATATCTTAATACATAGAAAACAGAGGAAGTGTATTGCACGTACCCATGATCAATGTTCTACCCTCGTCTGGTGTAAAGACTTCAACAACCTGTCATTAGTTTTTAAATGTTTGTTTATCATTTGCAAGTCCTGCCATTCAGTATACTGTATATACTTGTTATACGATGCACTTTGTTGATAGTAGAGTCCTGCATATATGCACTTTATGATTTTGTCTGTGTGAACAGGAATATAGTAACATGTACAATTATACTTACAGTCGTTGCTTGCTCTGCGGCTCCTGGATATGCAACCAGCCACTGGACCTGGTGGCTGAACTTTGTAATTACACCTTTTCTTAATTTTACCCGACAGTGAAGTTAGTAACACATGAACCCCTCCTAGGGGGATGCAGTTAAGTGCAGTGCATTTAGCCAGTCACATTAACTTGTGCTGAAAAGGTTGGATGTTAGAGGCAGCTTGTGTGAAGATTAATGAGAGTAGCTTGTATGAGATAGAGGCTACCATGGTGGACAGTTTGTGTGATGTAGGAGGTGACCTAGAGAACCAGTAATTCAGCAAAAATGGTGGCAAGGAAAGTAATCTGTGTAAATAAATACAGATGATAGCAAAGGGAGAAGTTTGTGAGAGAAGAGAGAAGCTTGGGGTAGCAATCAGTGTGAAAAAGTGGATATGAGAGGCCTGCTTTGGGGACAGTTATTTAGATCTTGGCACCTGAAACACATGTGGCAATGTGGGTGGTTCTAATAGTATCTTATAAATGGTACATGTGATCTGTGATTATATAACTTATAACTTAGTCCGTTCTTAGGGTTTATAGTGTTTGTGTGAGGTGTGCTAGTGGTTATCAGAGATCTCTGTGGTCTGAATTTATTTAGAACTATGTGTTCAAAATTAACTTCTGTTGCTAGAGACTTAGGGTTGGCTGCAGAAGCAAGGACCAATATGTCAAAATAGAGAAGAAAAATAAAGAGGACATTTAATGATAGATATCACTTGTGAATAAATAGTCAAGGCTCATTGGCCACTAAACATTACCATTTCACTTCCTACCGGGATATAAAACTTTTGTCAATGATAATTAGACACTATTGCACCCTGACTGCAGCTATTGAGCACTGTATCTGTTTTTGGTGATATTATTGGTCATTTTGTTTTTTGCAAACATATAGAGTACATGTCTCCCTCTTTTTGCATGAAAACAATATCATAATTCTTTATGAAACAGAGGAAGTAGTTATTGTTCTTCTAAATGTTAAACCCCTGTGAACACTTCAATCTTGTAATAGGCAGTGCACATATCTAACTTGAAAACACTCCCAGCAGAAAAAAATATATTCCAGAGCTACCCGTAGATCACCCCCGTAACTCTTTGGGGGGTGATCTATTACCACATTGTCTGGTTAAATTTAATACGATTTGAGAATTATTTGACTCAACTGGGACAAAAAAAAATCTCAACTGGGACAAAAAAAAGTCTCTATGTCTTAACTGAGACAAATAAGTCTAATCTGAGACAATTGAAAAAGTAGTAACAGAAACCAGACAATGTTGTATCGTGTATCTTTATTTTGACTTTATTTTGTATTTCTTCTTTTTGTGGGTTTTTTCTTGATTTTTAGGGTGCATTTTTGCGACTAAGCCAGGGTCATAAGAAGTTAGCTGGTGGGAGTGTCTGTCACAGTGCTCCTAAATGTATCTTTCCAAGACAGATGTTATATTTGCTTTGCAACTTTTTTTAGAGACTATTTATGTGCAAAACGTAGTACAACAGACTCATGCTTGGTTCCATAAATGCACCTTAATAGTTGCAAAAAAAACCCCAAAACCTGCAAATCAGGGACAAACAAAAAAAATATTCATCACAACAGCAAATTTAGCACTGTTAAAGTATCAAGTCTTCAATCAACTAAAGTGGCAAAAGAAAACAAGTGCTACATGTGACCCATTGTAGTGCTAAGTAACCCCCTTGAACCCCCTATTGCTCCACACAGAGCACCACCCAGAAGAATGAGACAGACGTGCACTTGGCTACCTTGTGAAGGCAAAAAGGAATGCACGTCCTTTTTAACAAATACAAAGCCTTTTTCATATACAAAATGCTTAATACATAAGTCAAGAAGAAAAAAGTTTTCCCCGGTATATCAGTTGATTTAAAAAAAATATTTTGTTTCCACAGAAAGGTCAGTACATGAAATTTATTTTTAGTACCATTTCAGTAAATTGTAGATGTCACACCTGAGTTTTCTTACTTTAATGAAAAATAGCAAAACATTTTTTTTAAATTTCATTACAGAATCAGTCTTCCAGCTGTGAAACAAACAAAAACTGACAGTATGATAAATATTGTAGCATTTTAATATAAAAAAATTTTTTACATAGTCTAGATAAAGCTTTGTTGATTGTTTGCCATTTCTGTAAGTTAAGTGATTTTGTCTTTGTTAAAATTTTCTTCTCCAAACATTTCTGCCAGGCTTTTAAACTGAGGTCCCCAGTCACTCAAAAAATCAAAATCCTGATCAATTTCCATGCTAGGTGACTCTATGGAGCTCAATGATTCTGCTACTGATCCGGAGCCTTCATAGGCATATGTTGCTAATGAGTCATATGGAGGAGCATTTGGATCACCGTCATGCTCTTGCAGCCTTTCATTGATGAAATCTCTGATGTCACTATTATATTCCACTGTTGGTTTATGACGAGGCAAACACAATGGTTCAGGCTTGATGTCTCTGCGTCCCTTATTGTCTTCAATTACCTTTGGATTCCTTAGGGCACCAATGTCAAAGGCCTGAGTGTCTTCTTCTCCACCACCTTCATCATCGTAATGGATTACATTATCCCTTATATCTTCTTTTGAGGTCATCAGGGCATCTTTCCTTTTTTGCCTTCTTAATGCTACATAAAGTACCACTATAACTAAAACAAAAATGAAAGATTCAGACAAAGAACAAAATAAATCTGACAAAATTTTTGAAGTAAAATGAAGAGGATTTGTCATGAAGTACAAAATGCTAAATGACACATCACCCTGGAAGTCGTGCCCCAGATCAATTTGCTGTTTTGTTTCTTTTTACAATCCATACATGCATTCACAATATATGGCCTCTGGATGTTTATATGTAAATTAGCTATTTCTGGGGAGGTTTTTCTGCGTGCAACATGAAAACAAGACTATTGTGATGTGATGCCTGATACAACTGCACATTGGGCCATTCATTATTTGTAACTGTGTCTATTTATAAATGATCACTGGGTTTACTATAACTAATGTTAAAAAGGTTCAGAGCATGACTGTCAGCATTAGAGGGTGAAAGTTAGTACAGCATCTTCAATGGGTAACATTGAGAGAGCAACATTTAATTTAGAAAAGACAACTTGTTAGTTTGGTACTCTTGGTAATATTTAGCAAAATAATCTTATCTTTCACGTGTTACTATGAAATTCTTGTTTGGTCTAGTGACGGGGAACCTATATTGACACATATGAGTTGATGTAGTTCATGCTCTGCACTAAACTATCCTCTGAGTACATGTGGACGCTAAGCATAGAAGAAATTAACCAGAAGAATGGGTCATCAGGGAAGGCACTAAGGAAAATTGGCCACAGTGTATTATGTCAACATACCCCTTCAACTGCACCCAATATATCCAGGAGCTGGCTTCGCCACTTGGCACTTCTATGCCAGGTCCTGTTTGGTGTAGAACTGTGTTATAGCTGATCACAGTTCCTGGCACAGGTTATAGCTAGTGGCAGTGCACAGGTCTTCTCGGCTGCCATGCACACCCCCTTCATGCAACTATTTAAGACTTATACACAATATAAATCTGCCCCAGAGAGTCTGAATATGGGCTAACATATTTTTTTATATGGAAACCAAAGCAATTGGTAGATAATGTAAAACAGCAAAGAAAAACAATCTTAAATTGTGCTAGATTTATCCTTAACATCAGCCCCTGAAATAAATATACAACTTGTTAACACTTCTTAGACTACATTTTCATGGCTTGAATGCCTAAAAATGCCTATAAAAGCCATTTTCCTGGAATTTCAACTTCACTCAATTAGCTGGTTGGTGACATGGAGGGTAGGTGCTGCTCCACGCCTGCAGAGTGCCTATAGCCTGCTCCCATTAGGACGCAGTCTATGGTGTAGTTCTACGCCAGGTCAGGCATAGCATAGAATATCTGTTGCAGTTTTGCACGGGGTTGCACTGTGCTGCTGGCCACCAGGATTCATCAGGAGGCCGGAGCCAGGGGACAGGAGCAGCATCATAGACTAGTGCAATGAGATAAATGTGCCCACCTAGTCTCATTTTGCAATGTCTAAAAACTAAAAACTAAAAAGTACACAATCATGTGAAAACTTACCTAAAAGTATAATAATGCACAACAAAATGGCTATCAAAGCACCAGTGCTTAAACCAACAGGTAAAAAAATAGCTTCCACATTGCAAGAGAGGATAACGCCTCTAGAGTCACATCTGCATACTCTAATAGTCAGTGTGCTTGTGCTGCTTTGGATAGGGTAACTGCTGTCCTCAACCACCACTGGAAGGAGATAGAACTCTTTATCTCTGCGGCTGTACCCATGTTTCTGTGCTTCAATCCCGGCTGAGTTGTCTAAAAAAAATAATAAATTGTAAATGCAAGCTTCCTCAAATGTGACTCATAATTACAATTTTAATAAACTGTACTGTAGTAAATTCATGGTTTAGATAATCAAAAGCCTTAGGGATTTTTCAAAGCATGTACTGGCTTACACAAGGCTTAGAATTGTGACCCCTACTCCAGTGGTTTTGCAAGGGCTCAAAATGTGTCATGCCAGGCTGCAGAGGGAGCAGGGACATTAGTTATAGCCAGCACTGGGCCTCCACTGGATACACTAAAAGCAGTCATGATGCACTTGCTTTGATAAATACCCCCTCTTAATATTCAGTTCAGTTTAATATTATACTCAGATAAACCCTCCTGTATAGTATATAATAAATTGTATATGCACTGTCGTTTTTTAACCTTTTCAGTCTTAAAGGGCTTTGAAATGTTTGATCTCTAGGTGATCTCTACTGGGAGCCTTAACAGCAGTCTGAAAAGAATACTGGGCATATGCGTGCCCTGCCTCTCAATTCAATGGGTGGAATTATTTAATCACTTGCATCAGATTTCTGGTAGATTTCCACCAAAAACTCTCCAAAATGCCTTCTGACACATTTATGAGGGCTTTTTCTTTTCACTTTTTTGACTTGTCTGAAAAGGGGGCATGGTCATTGTAAAAGGGCATGTTTGCGGGAAAAGGGGCATGACCAGGCGGAAAATAGTCTTTCTGCCCCAAAATATAAGAAGGGTGCAACACAATATGTCACAGCAAAAGGCCAGTCTTGTCCAGCTCTGCACTGTTGAAGCCGGGAACACATTAATGAATTCCCCCCAGTCTTTGAGGCTGATAAATTGAAGTACCAAATATGCTGCAATATATACAGCAACGGAAAGGAATTTAGATTCAGCTTGGTACTGTATAATATGTATTCTTGGAAATATCTTGGGTGATTGTCACATAATGCCAAGTCTGAATTATTCCATTACAAAATGGCTTTATCACTTTTTTTTTGTTTACTATAAGTAGATTTATTTTTCCAACATTGAGATAACAATTCAAGGGTAAAGATTTTTTTTCAGTGCATTGTATGTGTTACATTAGGAGATAAAAGTGACACAATCCCAGCAGTGTGGGGAAACATTTATCAAGATATTTGTTTGTTCCATGGATTGCTAATGCATGCAGCTCTTTCAGAATATAAAATGGATATAATCATAAGCCTTACTTTTAAAGTCATGGATGGTAAAATTGGGATTTGTCAAACCATCAGGTGGTAATCTGAAAGAAAATTTCTGCCCTGTAGGTGACATGTCTCTGTCAGCAGCACCAATAATTTGGATGATCTGAGAGGAGACAAGCAGACAGAAATCACATACTGGTCAAACCATTTTTTATGTAAACACTTTATACAATAGACTGCCTCATACAAAAGGAATATTTATTCTAGGATTTACAGGCTTTTAGAGGATAAAGAAAAAAAGGAAAATGACAAAGAAGTAGAGGGAAGTGACATTAAAGTTCCATTTTTAATACAACTATATTCTTCAAACCACACACTGCCATAAGAAGACAATTTGTACAACAAATTTTGTATGTATTGTATGTATGTCATATTAATACATATACCTATATGTATTGTACACATTAGAATTGTAATATTTATATTGTTTATCAATACAGTATTTTAGTGTTTTATTGATGAAGCTTAATCAATCAGATTTAAACTGTTGTACAAGCATAGTACAACAGTAATAGTAAACTATAGTAAAATAGTTCTGGTTAGTTTATACAAATCATTTTGTGTGTGATGTATGTACACATTTGTTTTTAGTTTAAAAAAAAAGTAGTTTATTATATTTAGAACTCAGTTTTGTCTAATGAATGGTGAAAGCAAACACAAATTGTTCTTTTAAAACTGCGGCCCCTAACCGCCAGTCCATGGCCCAAGACTAGGCTGTGGAACACCCAGTCCTGAGCCACAGCTGAAAAAATATAAAATCAGATGCTCACCTTATTACACTCTCCCAAAGTAGAAGCAGCCATACTCATCTATTTTCCAATGTGCCATAACAGTACAGTATGCATTTCTGAAGCTGGGAGACACAATGCTCTCAGCATATTACATGTTCCTGCTTTAGGGCAGGAAAAGTGGTTTCCTGCCATCGCAAAGAGAATAAGAGAAGACGAGGGCTGTGGCTGCTGCTGCTTCAGGGGAGCGTGGAAAGCTGAGTATGGACTAGAAGAAAGGGGGTGGGAATCGGGAGGGGAAGGGGATTATAAGTGGAGCAGGTTTGGAGAAAAGGGAGTATCATAATTCTCCCTTTTTTATGGGCCCCCTGCTAATGATTTCCCTTTTTGGTAGCCTCCACTTTTTTAGGACAAACCACCAAGAAAACAAGATGCACCAGTATAGCTCGTCTATAACAAAACAATATAAATTTTATTTCAATCCAAACAGAGAAACAGTGAAACATACATTTAAAATCACTTAAAACATGTAATATACATGAACCTGGTATAGGTTCACACAGTCTAACCGCCTGCAAAAAGCACTGAATGGTGCCCAATGAAACCTCCCAAACACTCTATTGACAATTGCTCTGAATAGACAGGTGTGTATGTCAAAAAGAAGGTATAATATATAAACCAGTAAGTGTGCCAGCATGAAGCATAGCCATGTAAAAAAGAGAAGAAGAGTATTTCCTCATGCAAAACACAATTGTGTGTATATAAAGTGCAAGTGCTGAGGTATATAACCAAAAAAAGGTAAAAGACCAATGAGGTATAGTTTCAAGTGCTGGTTACCCAAGGCGATGCTGGCAAACAGACATACAGGGGAAGGGAGGAGGGCAGGGGTATGAGGCTTGCGTACAAGCTGTGAAATAGGTGCAATTTGTGGCCACAGCCAAGTGAGCATTGGGGGGGCATGAGGGGGAGTGTGGACAGTGGCAGACATCCCTCCATTTGAATCTTAGCTGGTATGAAAGTACAAACTGAAATGTTTTCTTTAACTGAACTATTTAATACTGATACAATTTGAAGGTGATTGATAATAAGATACATTTATACGCCACACAATATTTGCCAAACAAAAACCCATTTTTGGAAACAAACTTGAGTCCCCTAATTTCCACTAAGGAAGTAACCTAAAAACTGAGTTGATGTCAAAGTCTACATATTCTTCTGATCACATCCCAATTTTTTTTAAACACGAGGTGACAATGACAATTTTAATTCATTACATTTAACGTCAATACACTTCATTTTGAAGATGACCAAAACCGGAAAGGACAAATGTAATAAGATTATCTAATACCTAAACTGAAAATATTAAGAACATTGGGGCAGATTTATCAAGCTGTCTGAAAGTCAGAATATTTCTAGTTTCCCATGGCAACTAATCACAGCTCCCCTTTAAAATATTCATGAGCACTGGTAAAATGAAAGCTGAGCTGTGATTGGTTGCTTTGGGCAAATAGAAATATTCTGGCTTTCACACAGCTTGATAAATCTGCCCCATTTTGTCCTTAAGAAATATGTAGCAATGGATAAATGACTGATCCACAGCCCAAACACATGATTCAAATATGGTTACAGGATGTGTAAATTATTTTAAGCTATAAGCAGTTACATTTATATTATAAGGGTTTACAAAGACAGCTACTTGTATCTCCCTTATTGCCTATATATATGTTATGGTCTTACCTGTTGCCTAATTAGTGATTAGAGGGTGGAAACATAGGAAAGCCATGAGGGCAATTACTTTCTAACTAAAGACACAGAAGCATTTCTGTGGGAAGGTCACATGCAAGGAAGGTTGCTAAAATCTGTTTTTGTTAGCTGGCAGGCAGAAGCCCTCCAGCTGTTAGTCAGTGCCGGACAGGCAAGCATTTTGTTTTATTGCAGCTTTTTTTTTTGCCACCTTCTTAAGTAATCTTCAGTAATCCTGACACATGTCCTTTGCCTCCATCAAGGGTGATCCTAACTACTCTCCCATAAGTGGAGGATGTGCGCAACACACCAAACTTGTCATTGAAAATGCTTTGTTGCAGTCTGTTGCAGCCTAACAGGATGCTTTCAGTGGACAATGCAAAACCAACATCAGACCTCGACCCTTAGGATGGCAGAGTTTCCAGGAGTTGCTGGCAAGACTGTTCCAGGGCCTAAGGAAGCTGAGAAAAATGTAAAGACTTTGGCTGAGGATAACAATGAGAAGCCTAAAATGTATGGACTAGACAGAGGGCCATTGCCATTTTCCCATTGCCATGATTGAGTCATATTGTGATGAACTGTCCATTAGCTACTGGACATATGCAGATGCATAACAAGGAATGAGTGGGCCCCAAAGCAAGCCTTTGTCTGGGGCCACACCCCCAACCACAGCACGTCCTCTGCACATTTTGCATGTATATAAGGGTCCATATATAATGCCCGTTGTCAGGCCTCCCACACAGAATGCACACCTTGCAGAGGTTAAAAATCCTTGTATTATATCAAAATATGATACGAAGAGTTCTCACCTGCCGGCCGACCGGACTACAGCTAATGCAGTTTCTACAGTGCTGGTGCTGCATTCTGTCTGGATGATGAGAAGTCTGTGCATCATATTTTAACATAATACAAGTATTTTCATCCTCTGCAAGGTGTGGGTCTGTGGGGACAGGCCGACATACAGGCCTGTATCCACAGGCTGATCAAGTCCAGGGACCCTATCACAGCTTCATCAATAAAATTTCCAGCAGTGGCCTCCCCTCACTAATAACATGTCCAGCAGCAGCCTCCCTAACTAATAACATGTCCAGCAGTGGCCTCCCCTCACTACTAACATGTCCAGCAGTGGCCTCTCCTCACTAATAACATCTACAGCAGCAGCCTTCCCTCACTAATAACATATAGTAGGCACCGGCAGCATATAATAGGCACCGCCGGCCTATGAAGTGGGAGGGCGGTCTGGGGAAGAAGCAGTGCCTGGGACCGCCCCCTCATGAATACGCCCAACCACTTTGCAAAATGCTGGCCAAGTGTGGGCCAGTATGGGACACCTTGATTTTGATCATGGCTTCCCTTTAAGTCACCAGGGAGTGACAATCTGTTATGACAGAATTGGGTCTATATTAGCGCCAGAAGATGGCAAAATGAAGAATTTTTTTTTTCTGATGGGAGATTTTAATTTTTGCAAATTTTTGAAAATATTAAGAAACCTATATAAATTTAGCTTCCCCGTGATCTAATCATCACCATGTCATTTGGGGAGCACCTTGAAAGCCATAAAATCAAGGCCACAAGAAAATGTTGCAAATGCATTTTTTAACCAATTTAAATGCATATGGAATTTTTTTCCCGCTTCCCATTACAGGACATGGTATATTATACCCTGTCACAACAAAGTTCAATTTGTTACATAGAAAACAAGCCCTCACACATCTCTTCATGGAAAAATAAAACAGTTATAGATTTTTTTGTAGGTGGGGAGTGAAAAATGGAGATTCATAAACAAAAAAGGGCCAGGTCGTTAATGGGTTAAAGCCTTTACTTGTTGGTCTCTGCATGCTCTACGAATCTATAGCCTTTTGGAGTTTGATTATCTGCATGAGTGCCGAGCTGATTGAGAATTCCTGTGTGGAAATGGGGATCTTCAAATGGTTAACGGTTCTGTGCAACCCCAATCCCAGGACACAAAGGCCAAAAGGCCTTGTCATGAAAGTTTCCCAGTGCTAGGCAAAGACATAGACTTTTACATATTTCTTTGGTCATTTATTAAGACCTGCAGGCAACACCATCAGCTCTGAGCAGTGAGCACAGTGTATAAGCCCAGATCAAAGACTTTGAATTAATTATTGACTTTCCCTATGAGCTTGATGAGGGCTATGATGCTATAAAAACAGCTTTAATTAAAAAATACAACCTAACTCCAGGTTAGTACCAACTGACAACTATGCTGATACAGTGGATAATAATGGACTACCTTATGACTTTGGACCCAATGACTTTCTGTCAACAGCTATGAGGACATGAAGGATTATATCATAAAAGACCAATTTTTTAATATTTGTCCTGTGGATATCCAACTGTTTGTTTCAATGAATTGAACTGCTAAAACATAACCTTTATTAAAGGAATTTAAAATTACCAATACAAACACAAAAAGTGTACGTGTTTTAGGCTTAGTGTAACAAAACCAATTGAAATAGATTCTGGAACATTCAGGAGAGTGAATTATTGTGACAATCACCCCCTTCCCCTTAAGTCAAGAAAATTGGATTTTCAGATCCTGATTGGTACAGCATTCTTGGAAGGGATATAACATCAAACTCTCTACATATCACCCCATATGTATTAATCCTAATTAATGATTCTAATAACAACAAACCCAACGGGACAGATTTATCAAGCTGTCTGAAAGTCAGAATATTTCTAGTTGCCCATGGCAACCCATCACAGCTCCTCTTTAAAATATCCATGAGAACTGGTAAAATGAAAGCTGAGCGGTGATTGGTTGCCATGGGCAACCAGAAATATTCTGACTTTCAGACAGCTTGATAAATATGTCTCACTTCGTTTCTGCAAAAGTTCCTTCCTCAGGAGTCTCTTAAAGCTTGCATTCATATCCTTCCCACTAGATAAAACAAGTCACCTGGAAAACTGCTGGTGTCATTGTCCAGAGAAAGTAGCACTAGTCCAGGTATCTCTAGTCTACACCCCTTACTGTATATCCTCACTAGTTGTACTCAATTTAGCTGTTCACTAGCTGTAGTGTAGCTGTTCCTGACTTACATAGTTTCACTGACTGCATGCTTGAAATCATTTATGGATAACTTAGATAGATTCTAGTCTCATTAATTGTCCAAGGAACATTTTCCTTCTGGACTCATTCTTTACTACTAGACCAGCTATCTCACTTCCATGACTTACCTACTAGGAAGTCTGTAGCCCACAGGACGTTCTATCTTACTGGGCTAATTCATTTTTCTAGACCAATTATCTAGATTCAACATGACAGTGTGCTGCCATTGTCAAATATAACCAAGATTATACTATCACAATGGCCGCATACCGTTATGTTGACCCAAGTTGATCTAGAAAATGAATTATTGTTTGCGTGGGTTTCCTCCAGGTCTTCCGGTAGGTAGGTTGATTAAATTGTGAGCCCCATTGGGGACAGGGACCGATTTAGAAAGCTCTGTGTAGCGCTACATTATCTGTGTGCGCTATGTAAATAAATAATAATTATTATTATTATGATATGTTTAGTAAGGTAGATGGTTTTGTCTAGTAATTAGACTAGAATGATGAAGTCATAACTGTCTCATTAAAAATCCAAATATTGGTACAAAAACCCTGATATCTGGGTTCCTTCCTAACTTTTCAAGAGCAAATTATTACATCCCTCCTGTACCTAACAATCAATATCCTTGTGAGCCAATGCACTGAGATTGTCATTAGACATAATAAAGGACACCAGATACTAGGAAAAACTGATTTAGGGGATATCATAAATTGTAAGGTTGCAAGTTGGTATTTTTATCAGATAAATATATTTTAATATTGCAGAAAGAAGAATACTAATGAATATATTTTTATTTTCATTATTCCCTAACCACATTCCAATAACTTCCAACAAATCCAATATATACCTCTATATAGGGAGAAGGGGATAGAGAAGTTAACTTATACTATATAAGTAGCTATACAGTACTACATGTATAATTGCAATATGGTACTAGAAAACCAGCAATAGGAAATAAGGCTTTTAAAATCCGTAACACGCTGCAGTTATTTTATGTCTTGTGGTGAGCTGACCTAGCAAATAAATTACACATGTTCAATTGATTTACAATGGTATGGTTCCCGAAACAAATTTGTCTTATTTTTTTTTTTATTTTACGAATGCAAATGGTGCATGAAATGTTCATATTTTTTGTACTTTTTCATCAATGTTTATATAGCAATTATATGATCACTTTGAAATTATATTGTTATTTGTAATAAGTTTATGGCTAAGGTTGGATAATTGGCATAGCAAAGAAGGGGGGTTGGTTAAACGCTGAAAAAACAATAATAGGGTTTATCATGTAAAAGCAGTATTCCATGGACATAAAGGACATGATGGGGCTAAGTTTTAATGTGTGGATTTTTAAAGTGATCTCTGCTGGAGTGCAGGTTGCTGTGATTTATCAAATGGCATATGTTATGTCTGAGAGTTTTTTCTGAAACATGACTCCACTTTCTATACTGCCCTGTTACTGGAATGAACTTGCAACAATGTATGTGACTTTTTAACCCCCTAGAGACCACTCATATGAGTTTCTTTGTCGGTCATTAGAGGGCCTTAGGAATGGCTGGATTTCCTCATGTGGGAAAGAGCTTCTCGACTGTCTTGTGACAGCAGGGCACCTTCTCTAACAGTTCAGTTCAGAGGGTAATAAAAAAGACATAAAAAGCAATCACAAAGTCATTTACATAGAATAAAAGAACAGATGGAACAAATAAATAGAACACACAGCTCTTTCGAAGAAAAAATAAAAAATGTTATCGGTCTTGGACTAGAAACAGAAACAAAATCTTCCTTCTTACTGTAATTTTTTTTAAAAAACATTGATATCACTATAATCATATCAAACTCCGAAATGTAGGGTCCGTCAGGTGATGCCCTTCCTGGAAGTCTGGGAGCAGAAGGACCTGCCAGAGCTCCAGGAGGACAGCTCAGTGATACACTAAGCTAACCGTTCACTGCCCCCATCAATGCTTTGCATGACTTATTTATTCCCCATCATTTCTGAACAATCAGTGTAGTTTGGACATGCAATATGCTAATTAAAATGCTAATTTACTTTACCTGTCTTGGTTTTGCATTTTCACACACAGATGTTTCATATGGTATTGTAACCTCAGGGGCAAATTCATTAACATCCAGAACATTAATGATGATATTTACTGAGCTGGTTAGTTGTGGGTTACCTGTAAAAGTAAATTTATATACAGTGAAATAAAAATAGTTGTCTTACCCTTTCAATTCTTTGCTCTGTTTTTGCATATTTGTCATGCTAAACCAATAGCTATGAAACTCAAACTGTAGGTTCTTCAAGTCTGGGCTAATTTCCACAGTATCAACAAAAGTAGATGACCAATTCTTAGTAACTATACAACATATCTGTATATTGATAAAGAATCTATTTCTGACAGTAGGAAATGTCGAACTGACTGTAGACTATCTAACCCAATATATTCCCCAGCAAAACATGCCCGAGAGGGGTGGAAGGGGTTTTTGAACTTGTGAATTTTAATATGTCATCTAATGCGTAGCATGAATAAAGAATGACCTGCAGGGGGACTATATATATATATATATATATATATATATATATATATATAATTAATTGTGTATAATATTGTGGCAACCTATACATTATATTTTGCTCTAAAAGAGTTTTTTGACAAAAAAAAGTGTTTGTTACCCTCTTGTATTAAAGTGGTCTTGAAATTGTATTACATTTACAGAAATTAAGACAATCCCATGAATCCTATTTTTCTGGAACAGCATAGTAACTTCGACAATTGATTTATCCAAATGAAGTGCAAAACAAGTAATTTGTAAGATATATGATAACATTTTCATTATCACTTGCAAAAGTGATTTTCAGTAAGAATTTTTTCTACCCCTTCCTGCTGTTTTGGTGCATTGTTTTCTGTGATGCAAAACAGTAATTAAATCTTTTTGATGCATTATTTAAATGCAGATAAAAAAAAATAATAAACCTCTTTAGGATGCAGTTCACTATTCATTTATCATATCAGATATTGTTACTTTATTTTAACTTCCCAGGTTGAAAGAGCTCTACGCACACTTCAGGCTTACTTCAGGATCCTACAGTATGATACAGTAGCATGCAATTTCAGATGCCATGATATGACCCCCATTTTAAAACTACACTTTTCAAAGAATTGCCCAGTAGGTTTAGTTATCATTGTATGTTTTCCAAATATTAACATACAGCAGGAGTGGGAATTTATAATTCTGTCACAAATATTCATTTTCAATGCCAAATAGGCTGTGTTGTGTCAACAGATTAACCTAGATTAACCTAGATTAACCCCTTAACAATCCTAATGTCACTAGACTGGGGTCACCATGATGATGTTCATGCATGTGCCTAGCAGTTGGGACTTCTGCGTTGGTCCGTAGTGAGCTACGGTGTTTTGAAATATGACGTCTAAATTGCTGTGTAGTTTTCCCCACATATAACTTGGGGCACGGACATGAAGCGATGTATATGATATTGGTCTTCTTACCGTTTATAAACTGTTTGATCGTATACTCACGACCGCCACACGGATTACGAAAAGTCTTAATTTTTGATACTTGGGGACAAAAGTTACAATTCCCACAAGGGAAAGTTCCCTTGATGTCAGATTTCAACCAAGTAGATTGTGCAGTATCAGTGGACAGATAGCTCTTTATTAGATGGTCTTTTAGGTTAATTCATTAGCCCCGATCCCCTGATGACGCCGGTTATCTGTCGAAACATGTCAGGGGGGCTACTGTTTGGCTTTTAATTTGACTCGTCTGAGCCTGTCTCATTAATGGGTCACTGCAGAGACCTGCTTATGTGTTTACAAGCTGAGTGAATACTCAGTATTATAAATGCAGTTAGGATAGTTAGCAGCCTCATACTTGCGGATTTTAAATAACAAGTGTGATAAATAATATGTTAGAATTCTTACTGATTAAATAAAAGTTACGTTTTAGGCCTGACTGATAAGGCTCTACTCTGTCTTAGGACAGTTTTGTAAATAGAGTAAAAAATAAAAACACAAAAACAAAAAAGGGCGTTGTTGTTAAGCGGTTAAAAATGTTAATGCCTGTTATCCAGGATTTGTTCTGGCATAATATATTGATCATTCAAGTGTCACAGTTCTGGAGTTCAAAATACTCATTGAGGGTCATAGTTTCCAATATTTAGTTATAGTTCATGCAAGTTAGTCTTTTGATGTGATTTAATGTTTTTTCCTACTTAATAATTATTAATTATTAGTAATTATTTTATTTATTTATAAGAAATTTTTGCTGGCTGTGTTTTATAACTCTGCCAAGGGTATCAAATAATATTTGCATTGTAATAGATCACCTTTGGTGGACCATCGCGTTTGCTATTGAAATGCTAAAACATTGCAATGGTAATATTTTCCTCCAAAAGTGAGTATAGCAATCAAAGTAATGCCATTTATTCAATTATGGTAGTGTATATATAATTAATACATTTGGTAACCTTTGTTCTTTGGTAATGGAGTGCTAATACAGGTAAACAAAGTACATATATTTTACTTTAATAAAATAATATACAGGAGAGTCATAAGTTTATTTAAAAAAATAAAACATACTCGATAACATTCACATTTGAATTTCTTTGTTTTTTGTTTTTAATTTTTAAATAAAAACGGTCCTATTAAAACGTTTTAACCCTTAAAGTGTTTGAATTTATAAACAATAAATTTTGATGAACATATGCAGGCATCAACGTATCTTAGGCAGAAAGTTGTTGATTTGTTTTCTCTCTATATTTTTTTTAAGTTTTAGCACCTTTCAGGGTAAATAAAGTTTACATAAATTTGGAATATCAAATTTAATAATTAAGTCTCTTCTGTAAATATTTTGCCAACATAAGTTGTAATATAATAAAGTGTGGCAGGTGATGAAATCTGACAGAAACAGCATACCACTGTGCTGTCGCATGCAGATGAAGTGACTGCCTGCAGGAGTCTTTCGTTTTCTGTGACTGTTGTTCCCTTTTCTGTATATGTGATTCTAATAGGAATCAAATGAAAACACCTCTACAGACATCTAACATTGCATAAAGAGTAGATCCCATCTGTCATAATCATGAATATTTTATAGTGATAGAAATAATTTCAGTCTGTGACTGTCAAGTATGGTTTGTGAACAGAAAGTATGTCAGTAAAACACTTGGCAAATCCTTACTAAAACTTCTGACACATGCAATAATATCTTCATCCGGAGGCAAAACATTGCATTAATATTTAGTTGGAAGTGTTGTGTTAGAATTGCCTTTCAGCTGTATTTTTAGAAGAATAACATTCTTTTGTCAAGAAAAATTTGTATCAACGCTCACTTAAATTTAACAATTGTCTCATTCTAGAAGAAGTTCTAAAGTTCACGGAAAATTGCAATAGTAGTTTTCCAAAACAAATGTGATGAAATAGCATTTACCGTCAATCATAGATGCCCTACAGCAACACAAGATGCATAGGCAAGGCAGGCCTTTGAACATTGGGCACCCAGTCTATGCTTGTTAGATGCTGTAAGATGTGGGTTGTTTATGGGCTGTTTCCATAGTTGAGCTCTTGTATAGCAAAACATGATCTAAGGAACATCTTGAATATCATTATAAAACAACTGTCAGAACAAGCCACCATGTTGTGAATTTATAAAATGTGTTTAATTCATTTCTTTATTTTGTTAGCATAAAAATGTGTGTTGCAGTAAAAATAGTAAAGAAGCATAAAATTATTACTATTTAATTAAAGGTAGTCAAACTTCTCCTAAATCACCCCGTAAGTAAGGGCTCCATTGTGTGAGGCATTACATAGCCTTCCAAAAAAAGCTTTTCTTCTCCCCAGCAATAATTATTTTAGAAAAAAGCTCATGGAATACTGGAGACAGAGCCATAACTCCTGGAGCATAACTCCTGGAGCACCCCTATTTGAGTAAAGAGGTGAGTAAAGAAAACAAAGAATATGTGCGCAAGAAGGTTGGTCCCCCCCCCCTCATTGGAAGCGAAAGGATGTGAAGCCCCCAATGTGAAAAAATATAAGGAAGCACTTTTCTCTAGAATGACAGATCACTTGGAAATAAGAAATGTATGAATAGAAAGCTTATAAAGAACCCTACAAAATGCTGCTTTTACTTGTGAGGTAAGTAATGATTTTACATACATTTTACATACATACATTTGAAGATTTTACATACATTTCCCAGTCTTAAGATACATTTATACTACATGCTTGTTTAGTAATTGTTACAGTGCTTTCTGGCTCCATAATAATATTTCAGTAAAGTCATGAAAAGTGCATATGTTTCTATAACTAATTTATTAATAGATGTGTTAGAACATATGAGTAAAGAGTGTGAAATGAGAAACAAGCCTTTTTTAGAATTTATGTTCTGTGCACCTGAATATCATTGCAACATGTACATGGATTTACTGTATGCAAACTGCATTAACCATTACATGATTGATGCTATCAATCCTACATTGAGAGTTCTCTCGATGTAGGGTGGGTGTCTTCTGTTTAATACAACAAGCATCCCCCACTAACAACAACTACGTTAATCATTTCTATTTACATAAAATGGGAAGGGTGGAAGATTGGATACTATAACTGCTAAGAGCCTCTGAGGCTCACATAGATATTCCAAAACATAAGAGCAACAGGACTCCACAATATGATTCTTTCAGCTCAAGGATGCATTAAAAAAACTCATTGTGATCTGAAAAAATGCATGTCATAGAAATACTGTCCTCCTCTTTGTTTTAGAATATCATGGAACTAACCAATTAGTCCCCAAGGGTGTTCACCCACCTAATTTCCCTGAAGTCTGCTTAAGTTAGTATATTAGTAATATATGACAATTAATTGTATTGCAGTATATTGTACAAGTGATCATGTCTCCGATAAAGGGCAAATGTTCAAATCAACCCTCTTTCTCTAGACTTCATATGACATTAAGCACAAAAAAATTATAATCCATATCCGCATCTGTCAAAATGTAAAAATGATTATATCTCATGGTAAACACCATTATGGGGAAAAAAAATCACACCTTTTTTTGTAAGTTTAACTATATTTTTCAGTAATTTTACCACATTTTTTTCAAGCCCTCATAGGTCTCTGTGAATGGAAACCAAGAAAACAAAAGTAGCAGTGATTTTAGCAAGTAAACATAAATGGAACAGTCTCTAAATTTTATCCATACATGTTCCATATATACATTTGTGCAGTACCTTTAGAGGTAAAGCACCATCTTTGAAAAAAAGCAGACATGTTTTTCTAAACCTTTTCAAAATTTCACGTCTTGAAGACATTCGATAAGATAAATGTATTAGCAGTCATTAAATAGTCAGCTCTTAATGAGGTTGTTACAGATACTTACTGATTTTACTTGCAATTATTGAGATGTTAAATTGTGAAGTGCTTTCTCGATCCAGTAACTCATTTGTTGCAATGGTTCCTTCAATTGAGTCCACAGCAAAATTGTTGTCCAGGTCACTTTTATCATCAATATAATATCTGTACAATAGAAATACATTTTAAATGTGAAAACTTATGTTTGAATGTTTAATTCTATATTCTATATGCCTAAATTATTAAAAGGCTCCAGGCTTTGGAGCTGGTAAAGTTTTGTACTATGACCTACTACAGCCAGTTTTGTCCCTGCCCCTGTCTACCTTAATCTCCACTCAAATTGTAATGTTTTGCATGTGTTATATACCAGTTATGTTGTTCCTTTGTAATCTATAGAAATTTGCCATATGAATAAATTGACAACTGGGTTTTTCCATGTTGCGGAATGTCCCTACTTAGACATGTCCCTTCTTAGCGGGATGTGTGGAAGGCGGGGGAATAACCAGAGATAGAAAGTGATGTCAGGAACTTTTTTTTATTATTTTGCACATTGAGTCATTGACGCACTTCAGGGTCATCATATTCCTTTTTCAGGAAAACAGAGACTGAGCGTTTTGTCCAAATTAAATGCAGGATTTGAAAAATTCTCTTTTTATTGAACAAATCTTACCATTTAATAATGTTCTGTTTCCAGGAACTTCAACTATAGGAGCAATCAGTTATAGCACATGGTAAACATTTACAAAAGAGTCTTATGCCTCAACTCTAAAATCCCGGTTGGGGTGTTATGTGTACCCTAAGTCTCCAAGATGAATAATTTCTTTGTCCAGAATTTTATGTAGTAAATTAATCTCAATAATTCTGATGAATCCGATGTTCCAGGTTTTAAATATCCATCAGCTAGGGGTTGGTATGGATTTCAGCTTGTGCCTTGTGTTGCAAGTTATTGTAAATTTTGTTTGTCTACTGCGTCTTCTGTCTAGTGTGCTTGTGATAAGCCAGCGACAGTTTTCAAAAGTCATAAACATGGCACTAAATACTAAAAATGCAATCTTTATCACCTATGCCGACAATTTCACCTTTTTTCATTGCTTGCATACATGTTATGTGGCTTACAAAATGTTATAAATGGTTTCTTTTGTGTATCTAGATACTGTATTTTTTTTTCCTTTTCCTCCTCTTCAGAAAACGACGGTACTTTTTTTTCCAATAATGTGGAAGTCAGTTACGAATTCATTGTAATACAAAAAGAATATAAAACTATTGCTTTCAAACATATTTTTATGATAACCTTCAACGAGCACCAAGCAAGCTACAGTACAATGAGCATTATTTCTTCTTGTGTTATTATTATACTAACATTTTATGTGTTTCTAGTCTGCAATTTTCCCAGCAGACATTTAAAAATAGATTGTATTTGAACTTTAATTAAAAGGCTCTCTGTAGGTGACCGTCACTCTGAAGTATAATCATTAATAGAAGCCATAATTGAACTCAGGTGTCAGCCACAGCCTTTGATTCCATGCAGTCTATATTTTAAAGTATTAATTGTATTCATTTATCTAGTTAGTCCTATTTACTTGTACAATGGACTTTTATGAAAATTTAAAGTCATGGGTCAATTGTTTGTTTTAGCCCATACTCCTAAATAAGAAAAATATAGTATTAAACACAGATGTTTTTAGATTTAATTGATCTTTCGAATCAAATTATGAGCCAAAGGCAACATTCATACGTTGCTTTTCTACTGCAGTTGTTTTGCAGTTTTAATTTAAACCTTTTTTTAAATTCGGATGGTCAGATGTATTGCAGCAATAACTAGTACACTTCTACTGTACCATTCAAATTCAACTTATAAACAGTAAATCAGTGTTGGCATACCGATACAATGCATTGAACACGCATGCTAGATGTCACTGCAACTAAAATGTGCTAAAAAAGTAGCTATCTGAATTGAATGTAAATATTATATTATTATTATTATTTCTTTTTCTATTTTCCAAGATTAATATAACAGAAATGTAACAACACATCTTTTATCAATTTTGTGTATTATCATAAAGAAAACTGCTATAACAGCTATTGATGGGAGAATTAGAATCCAAGGGTTATGCCAGTGTCAGCAAGTTATCCTCTTTCTACAGTACAGGGGATACCATGCAGCTCAGTGCAGGTCTGACTTCTGGTACCACATCCGATCCTAATAATGGAATCTGTATAGTGTCTTGAGAACTAAACAAAGCAGTAGGAGACATTTAATACCAACTGCTCTATTCGTTTTGGGGTACAAGGGCCAACTTGCTGTCATTGGAATGATCCTTTAATGAGAAATGGAAACTATTATGTATATGAGAATGAGCACTATTTATGGGCATTATACTTAACATATATTCAGTATTATACATTTTACTAGACAATAACTAAAACCCTCAGAGTGACCTTAGTAGGTTTAAACCAGCTCTTACAATGTCTCACATGACCAACAGATGATGAAACATAAAGATTCTGCCTCTTGAACTATGAGAGCATCATTGAGGAAATTACAGAGATGTCGTAAACATTTGTAATGGCAATGGTCCATGGCCACTGCTGTGCCCCCTGTCTTGGCAAGCATAGATGTCACTGCTGCCAGCCAGTGTATTCAAATTTATTTATAGGGAATGGGTGTCTTAGGTAAATATAATCCTGTCCTCTAAATCTCCCTTCCCCAATGGGAGGTGTCTGAGCATCAAGATTCCTGTGTGTCCTAGCCAGGGTGTGCTCTCTATCTGTGCATTGTGCAATGTTTGACCTATGCTCTCTGACTACAATCTCTATCTGTTATAATTCATATTCAATCCTGTCTTCTTCCTGAACCAGTGCTCCCTGCCTCAACCTTCCCTGTTTTCAGATTCTGCTACTCAGCTGTCTGTCAAATCCACAGATTGGCCAGGACTAGAGATGAGCGGAGGTGTCAAAATTTAAACCTGGACAAATCTAAAATTTTCCTGCATTGGGATGTTCTATTACGTCCTGCTTCTGGCACCAGCTCATGGACAGATCCGACACCAGAAGCAGAGACTGTCAGCTGTACATTACAGCTGACGCCACGCTCTAACACTCGCGATTGGAGCCTGCGTGTTAGGATGTTCCCCCTAAGGATTGGACCCCCTGTGCCTTTTACCGGGGGATCGGATGCACTTCTGGGCAGCTCTGAGGTCTGCCGAGTTCCCCGGGGATGCCCGATGTTCCAGGCAGTCAGACCCCTTCCGGGTCGGACTGTAAACTGTCTGTTCATGTTCAAGTTTGTACAAGTAAAAACAGTTAAAAAAAAAATTAATTTAAAACATTAAAATAAATAAAATAAATAAATAAAAATAAAAGCCCCAAAAAGTCACTTTTCCATACAAACACTTAATAAAGTATAAAAAAACACAAATACACAAAAACCCCAAACATATTTGGTATTTCCCTGTCCCTAACAATGTGTATAATAAAACAGAATCATTACTGGACCGGCATGGTAAATGCCAGAGGGGTGGGGGGGAAATGTTCTGAAAATAGATTATTTTTAACCCCTTAAGGACCAGGCCCTTTTTCGTTTTTGCGTTTTTATTTTTCACTCCACACCTTCAAAAATCTATAACTTTTTTATTTTTCCATGTACAGAGCTGTGTGATGGCTTATTTTCTGCGTAACAAATTGCACTTCATAGTGATGGTATTAAATATTCCATGCCGTGTACTGGGAAGCGGGAAAAAAATTCTAAATGCAGTGAAAATGATGAAAAAACACATTTGCGCCATTTCTTGTGGGCTTGGTTTTTACAGCTTTCACTGTGCACCCTAAATGACATGTCTATTTCATTCATTGGGTCAATACGATCACGGGGATACCAAATTTGTATAGGTTTTATAATGTTTTCATACATTTACAAAAATTAAAACCTCCTGTACAGAAAAAAAATTCTTCATTTTGCCGTGTTCTTGCGCTAATAACTTTTTCATACTTTGGTGTATGGAGCTGTGAGTGGTGTCATTTTTTGCGACTTCTGATGACGTTTTCAATGCTTCTATTTTTAGGACTGTTTGACATTTTGATCACTTTTTATAGAATTTTTTCTATTTTTCAAAATGGCAAAAAAATGCCATTTGCGACTTCGGGCGCTATTTTCCGCTACGGGGTTTAACGCAGTGAAAAACGGTTATTATATTTTGATAGATCGGGCATTTTCGGACGCGGCGATACCTATTGTGTTTATGATTTTTACTGTTTATTTATATTTATATCAGTTCTAGGGAAAGGGGGGTGATTTGAATTTTTATGTTTTTTTAATATAATTTTTTTTTTTTTACTTTTTTTTATTTATTTTTTTTACTATTTTTCAGACTCCCTAGGGTACTTTAACCCTAGGTTGTCTGATTGATCCTACCATATACTGCCATACTACAGTATGGCAGTATATGGGGATTTTGCATACCATCTATTATAATGTGCAGATCGCACATTATAATAGATAGCCTCGATCATGACAGCCTGGGATCTTTGTGTGATCCCAGGCTGTCATGGCAACGGATCGCCGCTCCCCGGTGACGTCACGGGGAGTGACGATCGGAGCCAAGATGGCGGCGCCCACGCGCCGCCGGCTCTTTAATGCCGCCGGCAGCTTTGCCGGCGGCAATCAAAGGGTTAACAACCGCGATCGGTGCAAGCACCGATCGCGGGTGTTAGCGACGGGCGTTTGCTTCATTATGAAGCAAATGCCCGGTGAGTATGAAGAGGGCTCAGCCTGTGAGCCCTCTTCATACTCCCCCATGCGCAGTAAGACGTAAGGGTACGTCTTATTGCGCTATGGGGTTAATAAATACCCTTTAAAAATGCTCTAAAAAGTGATTAAAAAAAGTTACACACACTAAAATAAGACCACTAAAAAGAAGAACTCTTCTCCCTGTCACCAGAAGTCAGAATTTTACTGGTGAAAGGTCTGAATAGGCCTTGCAGAGTACACTACATGACACCCTGATTGACAGCTCTGCTCCCCTCTGTTCCTATAATATCCCAGGATAAAGATTACCTGGGTCCCTGCCCAAAGTCCTTGCAAAGTCCTGAGGTGATGCCACATTTCAAATTTCAATGCTCGCCTGCTCATTTGCAGCTAATTATTCACTTATTCCCTCTCCCACTTTCTGTCAGGCCTTAGCTTGATGTCAGTACGTAGTTTGCATACCTGAGCACTGCCAAGTTGAAATGCACAGAGACTCTGCGCATGTGCAGTTCTCTGCCGAGCTCATTGGCCACCAAGTAGCAAACTGCGCAAACTCCAGGGTGTACGGCTGTGTACACAGTTTTCCTGTGTGGTGAGCCGACATCATTTTGAGAACTGTCTTATGAGAGGTGTCTCTGTAATCGTGGTGACCCAAAGAATTAAAATAATATATTATCTTTTTGGTTTGATGAACGGCCAAAAAAAAAATGAAACAAAAACATTTTACCAAAAATTGATGATTTTCATTTTTTCCACCAACAAAGAGTTAATAAAATCTTATCAATTAGCTATAGATGCCCAAATATTATGTACCATAAAATTGCATCTCATGTGGCAAAAAAATAAGCCCCTATAAGTCCACTTTAAAAAAAAATTATAGCCTGTACAATGTGACAATGCAGGTCTGCTCTGAATGGAGCCTCCTACCATTCTTGGCCGGTCGTGGCCCACACAGCAGGTTACCACCGCATATGGGGTATCAGCGTACTCAGCAGAAATTGGTTATTAAACTTATTGGAGCCTATTTTTATTTAATACATTGTGAATGTTTCATTTTGCATCCAGACTGAATGTATTGTTTGTATCTGCTTCAAAAGTAGAGAATGTAGGACTTTGAAATTTTTTTAAAATTTTTTGCCAATTTTCAGTTTTTCAATAACCAAATACAAAAGTTATCATCCAAATGTTTAAACTAGTTTGAAGTACAATATGTCATGTGAAAACAATCTCAAGATCCCCAGGATATGTTAAAACATTCCAAATCTATAACCACTTTGAAAGATTTGAAAAATGGGCCGCGACCTAGAGGTCAAAATAGTCTGAAGGGGTTAAAACCTTGTTCAAGTGTGGGTTTGGGTAGTGTGGGTTTGGGAACTGAACTCAGAGCCCCTCCCATCAGTGAACTGATAAGATATCCCTGAGGAATCTAGTCAGCTTTAACAATTTAAGAACATATGATACCAACATCATCTTCTAAAGGTCTGTGCTTAAAGTTCTTAGGTCTGTGCTTAGACATTTTTATATGTTTACAGTATATCTTATTTCTCAGTTTGCCTGACTAATAAAATTTCAACACTATTAAGATTTATTATCATTTAAGTCATCATTTATCATAAATGTTACCTTAAAATGTATGGAGTCAGAGTTTTTACTCTCTATGTGTTTTGCTACACACCCCCTTCTGCTTCTCTTCACAAAGAATTTTTAACACTGAAAGCAAACAGAGATTCACGCCGACAATATGCATTTCCTGACAGTGGGTACCGGACACTGGTGGGAAGGCGGCATTTATTGCATATTCAGCTCTAGCATACACAGCTTTCTATTTGACTTCTATTTCAGAAGCTGAAGAAACTGGCATCATATTTATTAGCTGTTATAATAAACACAATAAAAATAAGTTTTAATTTAGACAGCAATGTGAAATGAAATGTAGAAAAAGTGTTACCTAACAGGACTGGAACCTATGTCTAGATCCTGCGCTGTAACAGCTCCTATGATGGTGCCAACAGGTGTGTCCTCATATACTTCCATGGTGTAGGAATGTTTGCTGAACACTGGAGGCTCGTCAACATCCAAAACATTAATTTTTACAGTAGCAGTGTCTTTAAAGGGTCCCACTGAGTTATAGTGATGATCCGGGTGCACATTGGAAGCTTCAACCTTAAATGTGTAGGCCTTTTTTGTTTCAAAATCCAAAGGCTGAAAAATAAAATAACATATTTGAGAGATTCCATTAATCATTTAAAAATAGTTTTTACCTAAGATCATATACCATGTTATATTACCTATCCAACTTGTCCATTGCTTTATACTTTGCTTATTTGTCCTGTTTCTACTATGATGCAAGAATATTCATGTTTCCTGCATCCATTACCATTTAAATTTTTCTTTTTTTTCAAACCTCTGACATGATCATGTCATTAATGGACTCCATCTGTCTATAAACCTCATTGTGCTTCCCTTGGCCATGTACAGATCACCTTGAACCATCTTGCTATTAGGCATCACTGAACCCACTCTCATAAATTACTGAGCTATCTAGTGTCTCTCCCTCTTCTGTTATTAGCTGCAGGGGACATCTCTCTTAACCCTAATCCACCTTCTTTTACTGCTAACATCCACTTTTTACTAGCTATACAAAAAATAGCCCATCAATACTGATTCATATACGTATGTTGTCTGCCTTCCCTTGTCTCTAATCACTGACAAGGTTAACACTAAAACATGAACGCAGTAGCACACAATAAAGTGGTTAGGAGAGGTATTAGAAGGAGGGAGACAGTGCTGCCCTTTTATACAAAATGGCCTGATAGCACTCTGTGCGGTTATCATTTTTATTACTTACTGTGTTAAGCTTTTAGGGAAAACATATATTTTGTTGTCTCTATAAATTATATTTTTCCTTGTACAAATGTTAATTAATATTTTTCTTGTACAAATGTTTTCCTTGTAAAAATAATAAAGGACGAAACAACAAAAGGTAATAACTTGCATAAGTTTTAGACCCTTATTTTATTAAGAATACATCAAGAAAACACATTTTATACTGAAAGAAAGATATTTTATCATTTTATGAAACAACTTGTGTGTCTCATGCGTCTCTTGCATTAACTCATGCCGGCATGAGACGCAGCAGCTAGTCAATGAGTTAGCTAGAGAATGCCAATAAGTTAGTCAGCCTAACTCAGTAAGGACAATGGTGTTGAAATGAAGTAAGTAAACATGTCTGGCAGTGATCGTAGGCACTCTAGCTAACACTGACTGATGATACTTACCTCTGATGCGTCCTGATACAAAAATAAAAGAGAGGGCGCTAGGTGTTAGGTATGAATTGGTTAGGTGTGAATTTGTGCTGATGTGTATGAGCCTGAGACGCATGTATAAGCTAAATGTGGTCTAGCTTTGTTGTTATGCTAGAGACAGGGCTCAAAAAGTAGCTGCAGGCATACACATATCCTAAATTTTGTGAAGGCTAATTGGAACAAAAATAGCTATCCTGCTCAGATATCAGTCCAAAGATATTGGTGCTCAAGTTTAAGTGGAGGATTATCACACAGAACATCAGACAGCAGCATCGACATGCGAGTAATAGTAACATTAAAATTGCTGTATACTGAAGAATATGATGAATACATGCCAATATAGGGGATAATTCAGAGAAAGAGTCGACCCCAAATTTCTGGAAGCCTCTATTTTAATAAATAATACCCACATGCATTTTACTATATGTACAATAAAGATTACATTTTAAATATTCCATCAGGTGAACCTTTGACCTAGTCTGAGGTCCAGAGCATCCAGGTTATCTCTGTACTTGGCTGTATTCATCTTTCCTTCAATTGCAACAAGTCTTCTTGTCCCTGCAGCTGAAAAACACCCCCATAGCATGATGCTGCCACCACCATCTTTCACTGTTGGGATTGTATTTGGAAGGGGATGAGAAGTCTTGTTTTCTCCACACATACCGCTTAGAATGAACACCAAATATTTCAATCTTTTGTCGCATCAGACCAGAGGATCTTAATTCTCATAGTCTGGAAGTTTTTCACTTCTTTTTTGTAAACTGTATGCAAACTATGTCTTGCACTGAGGAGAGGATTTGGTCAGCACACTCTGTCATAAAGCCATGACAGGTGGAGGACTGCAGGAAAAATTGACCTTGTGCAGGGCCGCTTCTAGACAAAGTGGGGCCCTGGGCAAAACTAAAAATGGGACCCCAAAATAAAACTATTTTATGACCAGTCACAGTCAGCAAGAGGCTCCTTTAGTATGGTAAAACAAACTGTAATATGGAAGAATATTATAGGAGAAAGATAAATGACAGGGAGATTTATGGGCAGCATGGTGGCTCAGTGATTAGCACTACAGCCTTGCAGCGCTGGTCAACATCTGCAAAGATTCTGTATGTTCTCTCTGTGTCTGCGTGGGTTTCCTCCGGGTCCTCCGGTTTCCTCCCACACTCCAAAAAATTACTGGTAGGTTGATTAGACTGTGAGGTCCATTAGGGAGAGGGACCGATATTTTCTGAAAGCAGACACTTGCCCCATTTTCAAACTTGCATCAAAGATTTTATAGACATAGGCGCCTTCATGCAACTTTGATTCAAATTGAAACATTTTATTAAAAATACTTAAAATTTGACTTTGATGGCAAAAAATGTAAAAACTTTATTCTAGGACATGTGTGTGTTTTTGGTGTTACATATAACTTTTCGGACATGTTCTGGTCGCGGTGTAGTCACATTAGGCGAAGAGGATTGAATGTTCATCGTATCAGTCAATTTTCCCAACAAAAAATAACTATCACAAAATGAAAGGGAATAAGAGAGAAAGGGCCACATTTATCACTTTTGTGCACCTAAGTGTAATAGTTGCGCCTAAATTCTGGCGCACTGTTTTTCATAATTATCACAAGCTACAACCATCTGTGATAAGTTAATTTCCTGTCTCTTATTAATCACTTTACTTTAACACAGTTTAGGCGCAATTTTGGCGCAGTTTGGGCGTAATGTTAGATTCAGGCACTTACATGTGATCCTGCTACAAGCTCTTCTCTGCTTCTCCCACAGCTGAGCATGAAGATAACACTCACAGCAGCACCCAGGTGTGTGAGACCCAGCGACCTCCTCAGCAGGGGCTTCTCCTGGAGGGGATCCCCCAGTGCTGGTCTCATGCTGCACCCCTGTAATTCTGCACAGTATCCCCCTCAGACACACTGGTGATACTCTGCAGAATTACACAGGGGACTCTTGTCAGTACTATACTTTGCAACATTCTGTAACGTTCTCTTCTCTCTTGCTTTGAGCTCAGGATTCTGCAGAATGTTTTGTAAATAGAAGGTGATGAACTGTAAATAGAGTCTGCAGCTCCTGTCTGCAGAGTATCTCATGTCTGTATGATCTGTTCAAGTGTCTGCAGTGTCTGTATTATCTGTACTAGTGTCTGCAGTGTCTGTATTATCTGTTCTAGTGTCTGTAGTGTCTGGATGAGCTTTGCTGCTAGAAATGAGCTGTTCTGCAAAGGGGCTCAGTGCTTTCTTCTCAGTTTACGCCACCTTTGGGCTGGAGTGTTTTTGCGCCCGTTTTTGCGCCTAAATGAAAACGTTGCAAGTGATGAATATCATTAGGCGCAGCAAAACACCTGGATTGGTAAGATAGATGCGGGAAAGCTGGTTATTTTTGCTGCGCAGCTAGTTTGGCGTTTAGTCGCAAAAACGGTGCACCTGAATGAAAAGGCGCAAAAACAACAGAAGAAACGAGTGATACATGTGGCCCAAAGTGTGTTCTTAGTTAGTTCTGCATAGAGAAGGTCTAATAACATGAATATTAGTTGATATTATCCCTTCTCAAAATGTAGTAACACATAAAGTGAATATTTCCATTATCTGTGAGGTGCAGCAGCTCCTGTGTGCAGCAAATGCTCCCTGAAGCCTGATGGCTAAGAATCTGGATTGGGGGGGGGGGGGGCTAATTTCAGGGGGCTGTATCTCTGGCTCTGTGACACATAGAACCTTACTTCTTTTTTCCTATGAAAGAAGAGATATTAACTGTTAAACTGCCGTTGGAGTGATTTTTATATATAAAAATGGCACCTGATATTCTCACTTTAAAACTGAATATCTCTGGATCCATAGCACCTAGAAACAAAATTCAAGATTCATTTGAAAGAAGAGATTCTCCCCTTTCTCCCAGGGGCCCTGGGCAATTGCCACCTTTGCCTACCCATAGCGCCGGCCCTGACCTTGTGGAACTTTCTCCCATCTCCCTTTTACATCTCAGGGGCTCAGCTACAGTGATCTTGGGATTCTTCTTTACCTCTCTCATGAAGGCTCCTCTCCCACATTTGCTTAGTTTGGCTGCATGGCCAGGTCAAGGAAGAGTTGTGGTCATCCCAAAATTCTTACATTTCAGGATTATGGCGGTTACAGCGCTCTTAGGCTTGAGAAAGACTCCAGTGTGTGAAATGTTGCATGGACCCTTTGGAATATTGAACCCTTTCTATTTTGTAGTGCTGACAATCTTTACAAACTTCTGTATATTGTATATATATATATATATATATATATATATATATATATATATACATGAATATTGCCCACGAGTCCCTAAATTATATCAACCCCCCCCCCAACTTCCTTTTGTTGAAGCTTTTGACCAAATCTCATCTTGACAACTATCAGTGTGGTTTATGCACTCTACCAAGACTGCCATTACTACAGATGACTCAGAGAAATGCAACTACTCTCTATTGAATCTTGTGAACAGCTGTGGTGGTTGATACAACAGACCACTAAATCCTTCCCTCACGTTAGATTGTAAGCTCTATTGAGCTGAGTATTTTCCTACTCTTGTTTTATCTCTTTCTTTACTCTATACTGTGTATGCTGATGCTGTAAAGCTTGACATTGTATGAGTAAAGATGATTATTACGTCTTTAGTCTACCAGACAGCATGCTATCTGCAGCCGTGGGTGACCCAAAACATTAAAATAATCTCTATTTTTATATAGAGATTATATTTATTATGTAACTTACTAATATCTACATGTATATTCATATCAGAAAATGGAAGCATATATATGATACAGATATATAAATGTATCTGTGAAAGGAAAAATAAGTCGTCGAACATAAATAATTCTTATCCAGGAGAGCCATCTAGTGGTAATTTTAAAAACTGTACCTTTAACATTTTCAAGCTCATGTACAACTAAAAAGGGAAATCTAATAATCATAGAACTTCTTTTTTGATATATAATCAGAATTTTTTAGAACAGAAACATCTATGTTGTAGCATAAAAAAGTTATTGATTATAAACCACATCAATTTTTTGTACTGAAGTTTATTTCCTCGATCAGTTGACAAAGATATGACACAGAAACATAGTTATTATTAAAATAAACATTTTATAGATACATTGCACACCTGTGATTTCTTATGCAATTTTGTTAAATAAATTACCATATTCATACAGTATACTAAATAAATATAAACAGTCCATTAAGACATCATTTTCCAGCAGCATTACAAACCAATTTTTACCAGAAAGTTTTTTTGCTATTCTATGGGATATTTAAAATTTTTGAATGCTCTATATTTGGAATACATGAAGTGAAACATATTGCATGCTGAGGTGGGGAATGTATTAAAACTGGCAGATATTGCACCAGTCTTAATACTCCCCGTGGTGGTGCACAAAATGCATGTTGTGCAGCCAAATGAAATAAGCACCATTTCGCCATGTCCTGGTAGTTTTCTGCCATAGACTAAGCAAACTAAAAGGGAAGTGCAAAGTAAGATGTAACAAGAATGTGACTGATCACATGCTTCTTTCTGGTCATCCAATATCAAAGATGCAGCCTCTTTATACTGCCCCAGGAATGGTATGTAGCAGTGCTGGTTGTGTTTTAAAATTTGATTGCAGCAGAGTTGTTTATGTGTGGAAGTTTCAATTCACAAATAAAGACAGAATTCAGGATTCCCAGCAATTCTAATGAATGGATATCAGATCCTGCATTGACTAAGAGCAAGACACACTGATGCCATCACACAGCATCTCCTGCTTCAAGTAGCTGACTAAAGTGCCAGGAGCAGGAGACGTGGGGTAATGACTTCACCACACCCCATCCAGCAGTGCACAGCAAGAAGAGGAAGGGAAGACCTGAGTGAGTATAAGTGTTTTTTAAATTATGAATTTTGAGGGAGAGGCACATTGAGGGGGCTGCAGGGAAATTACTTTGGGATGGGGGGACACATTTCTGGAGTCTGTGGACACATAACTGTGGGCTGTGTCTGGGACAATACTGGGGACTATTTAGTGGACATTACTATGGGACTAGGGGCATATTACTGGGGGCTGTGGGGAACACATTAATGGGGGATGTGGGGGACATTACTGGCGGCTGTGTGGAAAATACTGGGGGCTGTGGGGCATATTACTGGAGGCAGTGGTAGACATTACTTGAGCTGTGGGGCAAATACTGGGGGTTGTGGGGTACATTACTGGGGGCTATGGAGACAAAATAGGATGTGAGGACAAAACTGGGGGATATGTGGGGGACACACTGGGGATTGTGTGGGGGACATCTATAGGGCTGTGGTGACGTTTGTTGACACTATGGGGTCTGTGAGCACATTACTGGGGACAATTCTGGGGGCAATGGTGACATTTCTTACTGGTGCTGTGGGGTCACTAGTGGTGGTTTTAGGGAGATTACAGGAGACTTTGGGGACATTATTGGGGGCTGTAGGGAACATTACATATACAAAAGCTCTAAGAGGCTGTGTTCACAGGTTTAGCAATGCAAGGCATACCCCTGTGAGTGGTGCTTGCCCGATCGCATACGCATTTCCATTAAAAATGGACGTGATCGGTAACAAGCCCCCATGGTTTTCGGTTTGTGTAAATGGAAGGCAAAGACCATGTGTGAACGCAGCCTTACTGTATTTGGGGAAGAGTGTTAGGAGTAGCAGCAGTATAACAATGTCAGGGTATCAAGATGTAAGGACAATTAAAAACATAAAGTGTCTGGTAATCTCCACAGGGATGCTACCTAGTTGGAGGAGGAGACATGATGATGCCAGACCTAATAGAGAAGATAGAGAACACGTCACCTGCAGGCATTGGAAATAAGAAGTAGGGATTTCTCTTGATTTATCAGTAGCTGTATAAAAGTAAGGTTGTTATTAGCACAAACACATGTGTGGGGATTATGTACAGAAGTGGGCATTACTGAAAGTGTGATGTATATGCATTGGGACCTGTGTATTTTACCGGACTAGCAACGCTGCTGCATATAGGTATATATTTATTACAATGTTGAACATAGTTATTCCCCATGATACATTACCCTATAAATGCTAGTGGTATTTTCAGGGTGAAGCTGAAGCTAAAGAAAACCTGGACAGCAAACTCTGCAGTGATAGGCCATTGCTGGAGAATCAATGGACATTTACACTCAAAAATTATATGAACTTCCACACAAAGAATGTGGTGGATGCATTCATTTGCCCATGGTTAATTATCTATGTGGGACTTACATGCTAATAAGTCTCAGAGACTAAAAGTTGTGGGTTTGGATGTTACCCACCGATATTATTGGGGGTTTATATGACCAAGCTGACTGTGATGCAAGGCACAGTGAACCTATAATTTGGGACGCCTGGTATCAAGGGGAATAAATCAGGACCTTTTCTTTGCAGGTTTTTACATAAGTGTTAGTAAGAGCTTGTGAGCTAGTAAGAGACAGAGGGATCAGTGGGTTCAGCCAAACCTGGGCCAAAAGTCTAGGTTCAGGAATTTAAACGATAGCACCAATTGCTGGTGTTAACTCTTTAAAAGCCAACAGCATAAATCAGGGGTGGAGAAGTCATCATTCTATACCTAATGGGGAAGAATTGTTAGCTGTGAGAAAAACCTAACACAGGGAAAGGAGACTGCAGCAGAAGCTACTTAAAACAGTAAGTGATTTATATCTCTGCCTGATATGTAGCTATGGTGTGCAGTACATGTATTGCCAATATGGAGTTATGTGCAGTATATTCACTGCTGGTAAATATTTATCTGGGTGATATATATTTATGTGTATGGTATATTCAATGCTGGTTGACTTGTGTTTATTATATATTTATTGCATAGACATTTTATGTGTGCACATTATTCTAGACTTAAATGGGGATGGCCTGATGGGTTTTTGGTATGTGGGGCCAGATCCAAAGCTTGACATCCGATTCAAAACTTGGAGTGTTATTTTTACTGTATCCTGCATCACTGGGTAACATGGTTTGATCCTTATACTGTATATACTTGAGTATAAGCCAACCCGAGTATAAGCCGAGGTACCTAATTTTAACACAAAAAAATTGGAAAACCTATTGACTTGAATATAAGCCTAGCGTGGGAAATGCATTGGTCACATCATCCAGCCGGTATAAAGCTGACCAGCCCATATGCTTCAGTATAAAGCCTGCCAGCCCTGTCCCCCAGTATATAGCCTACCAGCCCCTGCCTCCCAGTATAAAGCCTGCCCCTGCACTATATAGCCAGCCCATCCTCCCAAGTATAAAGCCGGCAAACCCCTTCCCCGAGTATGCCAAGCCTTTAATGAAATAAATTAACACTGCACTCAATTTTCCGAGGACCACAGGTCCTCTTCAGGTGCTCTTAGGGTCATATGACTCCTCTTCGGGTCCCAGCACATGGTGGGCACACACAATGATGTCAGCCGGTTGCCAACATCATTGATTGTGCGCGCCCGGAATTGCACAGGCACCCAAAGAAGAACCGAAGAGGCACCAGAGGACCTGCAGGGAGCATCGGAAAGGTGTTAATTTCTTATACACTCGAGTATTATTCTGCTGAAATACATGGTAAGTTAATATCTGCATGAAGTTTTCTTTCAGTGTTTGTATAGGTTTTATTTGCAATATGCTTTCCACAGTCTAAACACTTGAGTAAGCCATAGAATGTGTGCTCAAGTGGAAACAAGGACCAAGGGATAAAGTCGCCATCTAGTTCTGCAAATTATGTTGGCTTTCTATAAATGATACAGAAATGTTAATAATAATTACATTTTGTATTGTGACCGACCTTTTTCAGCATTAAAATTCCTTCCTGTGTTTCATTGTCTGTAATGATATCAAAGAGATTCCCACCATCTCCAGGTACAATATTGTACTCAATTTCTGCATTTTTCCCATAGTCAGGGTCCACTGCACGTATCCTCCCAATTGGTGACCCCACTTGTGAAGTCTCAGGTACTTTTAAGTGAAATATACCTAGTGAAGACAGAATAATCATGTCAAAATTATGTGATAAAGATTATAATTACTTATCACTAAATATTGTAAAATATTGTTAAAAAGTTTAAAATATTATTAAAACATTGTCTGTAAGACTGAACCTCCAGATAGATCAATTCACAAAATGATTAGATGTCACCCCAAGCATTGTCCACATGATCCACAGAGATCAGAAACATGCTGACTGTTTAACCTAATCTTATCATCTATAATTAATTAACATTCATTAGCATTTTCTATATCTGTGGAGGACAAGACTCACCTTAACACCTAACAGACAGAAAAGTTATAATTAGAGATGAGCGAGCACTAAAATGCTCGGGTGCTCGTTACTCGAGCCAAACATTTCCCGATGCTCGAGTGCTCGGTTCGAGTAACGAGCCCTATTGAAATCATTTTTCAGTAAAATTACAAACTAAATGAGCACTGTTCAGTGCAGATGTTTTCACTGAAAGAACACTGAAAGAACACTGCAGAACAGATTGCAGATGTTCGCGAACATCTGCGATCTGCTCCGGAGACATGCGTGCAGAACGGTGTTCTCCGCAATAGTATTTGAAGAACAATATGTGTAGAGAACAACTTGCAGATGTTTTGTGTGTATGGTATGACTAAGGACTAACACGCAAAAAAGTCCAAAACGCGTTACCTCTGCCAATTTTTGTGTCTCGCACTGCATGCTTTCTTGTGCCCATGTCTATGCACAAGCACTTTTTAACTTTGAAGAATAAAAATTTTGGAATTACTTTTTAAACAGTCGTCTACTTTGGATTCTCTGTGTACGGATGCTGGATTCCCCGCTTTCCTTTTTGCTTTTTAAGCCTCTTGCCACTATCATGCATCACTGCGAATTTCCGGACCAGTGATAGGGGATACACCGTGCACCTGGCCTGGACTAATACCTTGAAAAGACTACAGTCGTCAAGGGGTGAGCTGTTACCTGACTTTTTCTCTTTTTAACCTTTACTATTGCAGATGTTTTCATGTTGTTGACGTCAAATTCTGACCCTACCATCCGAATGTTGCAGCAGAAATCGAGACTCATCAGACCAGGCAACGTTTTTCCAATCTTCTACTGTCCAATTTCGATGAGCTTGTGCAAATTGTAGCCTCAGTTTCCTGTTCTTAGCTGAAAGGAGTGGCACCCGGTGTGCTGTTTCTGCTGCTGTAGCCCATCTGCCTCAAAGTTCGACGTACTGTGTGTTCAGAGATGCTCTTCTGCCTACCTTGGTTGTAACGGGTGGCGATTTGAGTCACTGTTGCCTTTCTATCAGCCCAAACCAGTCTGCCCATTTTCCTCTGAACTCTGGCATCAACAAGGCAATTCCGCCCACAGAACTGCCGCTCACTGGATGTTTTTTCTTTTTCGGACCATTCTCTGTAAACCCTAGAGATGGTTGTGCGTGAAAATCCCAGTGGATCAGCAGTTTCTGAAAGACCAGCCCTTCTGGCACCAACAACCATGCCACGTTCAAAGGCACTCAAATCACCTTTCTTCCCCATACTGATGCTCGGTTTGAACTGCAGGAGATTTTCTTGACCATGTCTACATGCCTAAATGCACTGAGTTGCCGCCATGTGATTGGCTGATTAGAAATTAAGTGTTAACGAGCAGTTGGACAGGTGTACCTAATAAAGTGGCCGGTGAGTGCTTTAATCATTTATTTGTTAATATATATTTATTCATTTATATAGCTTTGTATTTTTCCATCAGCTTGTTCAGCAATTTCCTCATGTGCTCCGCTAAATTAATGTTTATTATGAATTATTCATTTATTGTTTTTCATGTATTGTTTTATATATATTTTTTTTTTTTACATCATGATTTAATAGTTATCTACTCATGCATTCACATGGTGCATGTAGCTTTACGGCTTTGTACCACTGGGACGCAACATGTTGTCATACTATATGTGATCATTTTTGTAACACGTGATTTTACCAACCCCCCCCCCTCCTTTTTCTGATACATTTGTATATATGTTTTATGTCCTTTTAGTATCTACCCACTTGATAAAGGAGTCATATTAGGCGGTGTGTACCCAAGATACAGAATAAAAATCCTTCACCTAATATTCTGTGCATGTGAGAATTCCGTGTGCGCCAACCGTGACAAGTACCACTCCTGCTATACCATATTCGCTTCTAGACCAGTTTGGCAACCGCATCTTGTCTACCCTTGTCCACAGGCAGCACCAGGAAAGACTATACATCCAACTTTTCATACCTACATTAGAGTTGTGCCTAACGGAGCACAACCAAACCCGGTGAGTCTCTCTCTAATTGTCCTAACCATTACCGCACTTTACAACCTTACTACTCTATGAGCGCTATTTGGTCTCCCCTTCCCCACCTTTCTATATCTCACCTCCTTCCCAAGTTTAAAAAAGGAAAATTGTAATAAACATAGATGTAGCAGATGTTATCATAATACATTAATAATATGGTGCTAATAACCAGTGTATAGAACACTGACATACCCGTAGCTTTATAGTATTAATGAAGTGCAACCAGGAGATCAATTTAACTTTTCCTACATATGTTGGGCTGTATACAATTCACCATTTTTCATTTACACACTGGTGCTCTAGCATAACTAAGAGTGCAAAACTGCCCTATTTAATGGATGATTGAGCTAAAAACAACAAAGCAAGCAATGTACTCAGTGTTATACGTCTACTATATTTAGAAGGCAGATGACCATCTGAGCAATCCTTGCGGAGCTATAAATATGTATACAACAGTCATCAATCATTTGTGAAAGGAGCAGGAAAAGACAGAGATAGTGACTATGAGTAACTGTATTTTAGATTTCTATATCCATTTGCTGTGAATATAAAATAAGAAATGTTACTGTATTTAGATGGTGCTTAAAAGGATATTCCTGTTTTCGCAAATGAATGTTATTGTTTAAATGCTCAAAACGTTTCCATATAGTTATAAATATACCTTTTCTATCAATTCATTGCAGTTATAGATCTCTGCCAGCTGTCATTCTTATGAAAGCTTTTGTGTTTATTTCCAGCAGATTGAAATCTGTCCATGATCATGTGATATCACACAGTTGCAAGGCTCGTTATAACACAGAGAGTAATTAAAGCTGTGTGTTATAGTGAGCCATGCACCTGAGTGACATGACATGACCAGGGATAGATTGCTAACCATTGGAAGGAATTATACAATTTTAGAACAGCAAGCAAAGATCTAGAAAACCATGAGGAATTTATACAGAAATGGAAAATTGTATAACTTTTCATTAAACAATAATATTTATGTTCTGCATATAGCTTCTTTTTTACCGAGAGAGATACAAGATGGTTTAGAATTAACTCTATGTTGAATTAACTTTCTGATAACATAATATTCATTTACTGTGGATATTTATATGCCTTGTTCAACACCCTGACATCTTCCACATCGATGAAGTTGAAGGATATGTGCTAAGCCCATGTGCTTTACATTGAGCTATGAGATATTTCCCAATAATATCATTTTAAAACAGCCCAATGCCATTTCATTTGAGTCTCTGAATGTACTTCTCTCCAAGTATCAGAACCCCACCATTGTGATATAATTAACCTTTGTAAATGCCAATGAATATATAGCCAGGAAACCACTTTGAAGTGTTAAAACACTGTTTGACAAATTGGGATCCAGGAAGGCTGTGCCCTATGAATAAGAATCATACATTTGTGACTTCAAAACCCTCACTTACATAGTTTACATAGAGGCCAAAGGTCAATGTCAAGAAAGGCAAAGAGGAAGGTTTTGGGAAGCTACAGTGAAACTCATGAGCAATTCCCATGGTGCCTTAAAATATTAATATGCATAAAAATAAAAATGAAAATCTCTGCATTGTGATCATGGAACTTCTCAATATAAGTATACTTATAATTCAAGACACAGCTCCAAGATGTAAGGTATGTGTACCCAGGGAGCAGACAGTTTCCCTTTAAAGACCTGTCACCTTTTTTGACAAATGTTCATTAGTAAATAGTTGGAGTAACTATTCAGGGCTATTATTTCTTACAACTCTAGGTGGTATTATTTTTACTTATTATACCTGCTAGAAATTCATAGCTAAATCAACAAGTGTGTGTTTTTATTGTACAAAATTTCTAGAAGGAATAAAAGAAGAAAAGACAACCGAAAAGTTGTTATATTATGGCAAATGCAAACACATTCTGAGATGGCATACCTCTGAAAATAGCCACAGGTTCATTTCTTGGACATCAAATATGGTGCCCAGCAACATGAATGTTACAGATAAGCTGTGTACGTAGGGAAATAACCATAGGTCAGATGGGACATAATTATTCTCCTAATTAAATCCCTGCATCATAGAATGAAATGAAGAGTGCTGCAGCCTATGTGTGTTCTGTTTGGAACACACTTTTATCAAATATTTCATTGATAGAACATAAAACATATTGAAATGTGTTTCCCAAATGTAGTTCCTTTCCATTCATATATGGTTTACTGATTTATATTGTTTATTGACTTGCAGTGTGTATACTTGAGGCAAACAGCATCATCTTTTTTAATATTCCAGTCATGTAGTCCACCAAGTATATGTTAACCTTGAGCATCTTACATCCTAATACATCATATAGTGTGACCTTGGTTATACATGCAGATATTTCTAAGAGGGATTCTTAGAAAATGGACCCAAGCATAAAACTGAATTATAAGGACCAAAAATATATAAGCGTACATTTATTTAGCTTAAATAAAAAATGTTTAGTTTATATCAAAATGATAAAGCGAATGTTTCTTCTCTATATATATTTATTTTTTTCATAAATGTTTACAGATCTGCATAAGTGCATGTTTTCTGCTAGAGAAATTAGGCTTCCCAGTGAGAGTATTTCAAATTCATTTCAATGTTAAAACTGCATAATAGGTTGGAGCAAAGTATGAGACTGCTAGGACTAGGATAGAAAACAGAGGGTTGTCATTAATGGCACATTTTCAGCTTAGGTGAAAGTTACTGGTGAGGTGCCACTGGGATTAATATTGGGCCCCTTCTTTATACACAGTCGAGTAGAGTTTACACAGTAGAGTTTCAATATTTGCAGATGATTCTAAGCTCTCTTTCTCTAGGCCTGAGGCAGAGACAAGAGGGCATTCTCTACACCTAGAGAAAAGGCAGTTCTACCAGAGCCATTGGGATTCTTTACTGTAAGAGCAGTGAGACTTTGGGAGTCTCCGCACAAGAGGTTGTGATGGCTGAAACTTTGCACATGTTCAAGAAGGGCCTTGATAAAACATATAGGGGCAGACTTACTTACCCAGTCCTGTCGCGATCCCTGTTGTGCGTTGTCCGAAGAGGATTCGGGTGTGCCGTGATTCACTAAGGTTGTTGCCCAATTTCCTTTATGTGCTGCTTCCCCGCTGAGGTCCGCCGAAATTCACCTTCTTCTTCCTGGTGCATGCAAGTGCTTGATCTTGCGACACAATTTCGTTTTAAAATTCTGTGGTTTGTACGAATCAGTCGGTTTGTCAGACGGCACGCCCCCCAATTTCTGTCGCATGCAAGCTGTCGCATATGCGCCACAATTTGATCGCGTGCACCAAAAACCCAGGGAAATTCAGCCCAAAAAGGAAATATTCGGGGAACCTGACAGAATCGCGGGCCGCGGACCCTTAGTAAATGTGCCCCATAATGTGTAATGGGGAAAGAAAACATTTTGCTAATCTTATAAATTGGACTTGGTAGACCTGCGTTCTTTTCCGACCTCATTTACAATGAAACTATGAATGTGCTCTGCTGCTGCACACAGGGTTCAATAGTAATAGGTGATTAGCAGGCCCTGGAGACTTCAGTCGGCTCCAGGCTGTGTCCATTAGTCACTCCTATTGCCACATCGGGGGAACTGTTCTTTTCTTTCACTTGCAATTCAAGTGCCACATAATAGGCCATAATGTAGAAAAGAAAAGGCTAGTGTAGATTTATTTACAGCTAATATATTAATTTAGTTATGCTGTTTGTTCTCAGCAATGTTAGGGGACTATTATAAGTGGAGATTGCAGCAAGACAGAGCACCTCACATGGTTTCACTGTGAATTACTGTGGTTTTCTAGACCTCAAAACAGATGCAGACTAGATTTTGCCCTTGGTATTCTATTGGATTACATTACACATTTTTAAACCTGATAAGGTAAATTAAAAGCAGTTATCCGATGGCTGATGTAGGTGACACATCCAGTTTTATACATAAGGCCATTTATGTAAGTGATCTGGATGCAAATATGACATTACTGTTCGATAGTGTAACGTGATCAGATCAATTTATCAGCAGGTTTTAAAGACTTTGCTAAATGATTAGTCAATGCAGATATGTATAAAAGATAACAAATATACAACACAAAAACAGAATACAATAATCTTTTAGGCTATTTATGTAATTCCTATATACTGTGAGACTGTTAATATTATAATACTATTTTGCAAGAGAGAGCTTGGACTCAATAGCAGCACAGATATTGTCAGGGGAAAATTTAGGTCTGCAGGTCTTTGAGATCCAAGAAATGAAACAGATAAATGTAGAAGAGAAAAGCCTGAGGTTACTAATCATGTTGAAGTAAACTGGATCATCAGGAATTGGAAGTAATGTCACATATTTTATTATTAGTTCCTAATGCATGCACCACATAAAGGGCACATCGTATCTGACTTTTCTCCATGTAAAAGGTCAGTTCTATGTCACTCTCACAGCACAGATGATGCTTTGCCCATTTCCATTTCAAAAACAGTAAAAAAAAAGAAATGAAGAAACTATGTTATGAATAATCTTGGAATAAAAACTTACTTTTGGGAAACCTAGGTGGATTGTCATTGACATCAGTAAGTGTTATGTTTACAGTGGTGGTGCCTGCCAAGCCACCAAGTTGCCCTCCCATGTCCTTTGCTTGGATAAGTACTTGATATTGTTCCTTAACTTCTCGGTCCATGTTTGGTAAAGCTGTTCTGATGACACCTTTCAAAAAAGTGTACAATGAGAAACTGCAATATATGATACAATAGACTGCTGTTTTTATTAGGCACATACCAATAATAAACCAAAGTAGACATTTTATATAACAGTAGGGATTATATCAAGGGTATCTAGTACATTTTAAAACAATTAGAATGATATTTCTATGTTTATATGTTTTGATCGGGGATGATTTCAGGATGACTAGACCACAGGGACAGAAGCACACTTCTAAATTGCAATTTTAACTTTCATGTCATGTTAATGAGGGAGACATATGCATGTAACACCATGTCACACTTTGATTTCAGTTTCAAAGTATAAATTTCACTGTATCTGAAACCGTGCTGCCAAATATTACCTGTAACATCTAATGGATTAAAACATCCGGAGTCTGTTTCAAAGATCAGGCCACCAAATAATCTATCTTTAAGTGCCACAAAAAGTGTCTTCAAGGACCCACATAAACATTATATTTATGTATCTAAATGACCCAAAACCCTGAAATATTTTTTTTTCACTTCATGGAAATTAGCTTAAAGGTTTGTGGATGAGGTATTAAACACTATTTTGTATGATGGGAAAATGAATACAAGCTGTACTTTTCTAAATATATTTTCGGCACAGTCTTATCGGCAGCAAATTCTTGCTTATGAAACTGTAAATTAGCTTAATTATTCATACAAGAAGTATAAAAGACACTGTCAGTCTAAATACTAAATTCATCTATGCAAAATTATCACATACACATACTACACAACAATTAGTTTGATGCAGAGCCACTGCAAGACCCTTTGAAGATTTTCCGTACTTGGCCATATTTCTGTCATATCCAGGAATTTGCTGTAACTTCTGAAATTATTAATAATTAGGACATGCAATAATAGTGAAGCAATGTACAATGAAGGTTCTAGGAAAATAAATTGTTTAGCTATAGGCAAAGACAGAGCTAATGCTGGTCCTGACAACATGGCAACCAAGCAGTCTTTCTTGCTTTATATCAGGTCACAACAAGGAAGTGCCAGTTGGCAGTGGAAGGAGTACTCACTTGTCAACCTTTACTCTATAGCTCAGGGTTCAGTTATGGCTTTAAAAAGGATGGTGGAAGACATACAATTTTCTAGCGCTAGTGACCAACTTTGCAAAAAATCATGGCAAAAAATACAATGAAAGTGCCAAAAGTGTAAAATTGCTCTGCAATTACATAGTTTTCCAGCTTTATTGTAATAAAAAAAGTTCTTTGAAAAATTGCTCAGTTTCCTGTAATGAAATAAAATAAAAAAATATATATTTTCCCTACATCAGACTAATTGGTATCAATCTCATATGGGTTTTTGTTTCCCTTCTAATGGTTCAATTGCTGTAGGCTATAAAGGTAGGAACTGTACCCTTTTTCAACCTTATCTACCTTATGATACTATGGGGGACATGTATGATAGTTTTTTTCCGCTTTTGTGCCTTATGTATGATCATGTCTTTTTTCTTATGATACATGTTTAGTTTTTCCTATACTGGCAGGTGCAAATTTTGGCTTCTTTTTGAGACTTTTTGTTGCAAATGTCTCAAATCCACATCGACACAAGCCATGTGAGGGGTTATATACAGGAATGGACACTATTGTAAATTTTGGATTTGAGTCTGCGTCCTGCATTTTATTTTTAAATTTATTTTTATTAAAATTTTAAAGTGAAAATACAAACATACATCACATCAGAATTGCATATACATCAAGGGCGTCCTGCATTTTTAAGCACTATAGTCGCACCCCTGGGAGGTGACCACATATGAGGCTGCAGTCACACATGCGGTGCGGTTACACGTTGCTATTTGGTTGCATTTTCATTGCGTTTTGAAAGACATTACATCAGCTGAGGAGAGGTGATTTGCCTAATTATATTACTGTAAACAGGTGCATTTACAAAACGCAAATCTTAACATGTGTTAACTCGGTGATAACGTGTGCGTTAACATTGCGCTTACATTGTGGTTTGTAAATGCAAATCTTAACAGTAATGTAATTAGGCAATTCACCTCTGCTGAACTGCTGTAATGTGTTTCAAAACACAACCAAAATGCCGTGTGTGACTTCATCCTTAGAAGTAACCAATCATTATTTTAAAAACATGTAAATGCAAAAATTTAGGAATTAAAAAAAAACAGGTTAATGTGCAAAATGTTAAATATTTAAAGCATGTGAAATAATTAAAATGTACATGTTAAAACAGGTTCCATGAAAAAAAAAACAAAAAAAAAACTTCCTTTAAACCTGCCCTGGACATAAGTGAAAAGTCACTTAGAACATCTGGAAAATAAAGATACATAAGGCACTGCACAAGGTGCAGACCAAGGTATACTGACAACAAAAGTGGCAGTGAAAAGTCACAAAAACGTCAAAAGGCGCAAAAATTAGACAATTTAACTAGCACAAATAAAGATACATGTCCCCCTATGATGTTTTCTTATTGTGCCCCACAGTAAATTTTTAGTTTTGAGCTTTCAAAACATTATATAGGCATAAGCAAATGTACCTTAACTAGTGAGGGGGATGGGAGGAGCTTCAACTAGTCATATAAACATCAAGCTAAATCCAAAAAGATGTGGGTTGTAGAAAGGCATTAGTATGATATCAGACAGAAAGGAACAGGTCAGCCACAATTCACAGGATGCAATTTAGTGCTATGAATGCATGACTAAATGAGACTGTCCCCTACTACCATGTTTAGTGTCAATGTTAGGATGACAAGGTCAATGAAAAGGTTACCATTTGATTCTGGAGCTTAATGCATTACAAATACTTTGGGTCAGTGTAAGGTAGAAACACACACACCAAAAAGATTCCTTTAAATGCTCATTGGGGCACCACGATCCTGGAAATCAGTGAAGAGGGGATATCCACGTTCAATACCTTACTTCTTAAATACAGCAATGTATTTCGTTACAAAGTTGAGGATAGTCAGGGACATGCCATTTGTGTATTGGTCACCACTGAGCCCTAGTAATTGGTGGTCAATGCTTTGGGAAATACAACAATTGGAGACGCTGGGCATTTATTTGGCACACTGGGCAAGTTAGATTTTGCTTTTTATTTACTAAAACACATTACTTCATTTAAGCATCAGGGTGTTAACAATCCATAAATGAAAACATGCACTATAACTATTGTACCTGTCTTAGGATCAATAGAAAAATAAGGTTGTCCCTGAAGAATGCTGTAAACCACTCTGGCACTGCTTCCGTATGTAGGATCATCTGCATCTGTTGCTTTAACCTGCAGTACATAGGCACCTGGAAGGAGGAAATGAGATAAAAGTATAAATCATTTATCATATATTTATATTAATATGAAGTTCCATTTTGTTTTCTTGCTGGACAATCAATTTAAGATATTTATTAGCACTTGGGCTAATAAAGCTCCCATCCGTTTTTTCACATTTACCTTGGAGTGCAGTCTCATTTTTTTCTTGGATATATTCGTCTGGTGTGTCAAGACCAGGATATTGGGGTTTGCACCCACAAAGTTACTTGGCAATCTTGGTGCTGCTGGACTTGTTGCTTACCTTTTTCTATAAAGATTTTAGATTGTTTGCATAATTTGCAGGCAAATTACATTGAAGCTGAATTTTAGTTTAGTTCTCATTCAAGTGCATTGAAATGGGCATTAAAAAGTTTGTGTGATATAAACAGTGGCATGTACTATAACTCTGCATTCTGTTTTCTCAAAGAACTATGTATCAAAACTTTAGGAAAACTCTATGCTGAGAAATCTTGACAGACTTTGACGTATGGGACTGTTGTTTTCTGTGCTGCGAGCAAAATAAGTAATCATCAGCTTCCCAAAAGAAAATGTCCATGAGAATATTTCAGTTTTGGTGTAAGATTTTATTCTGCTTGTTTTTATTTACTGTAAAGCGATGAGAGAAGTTGCATGAATCAGGGCACCACCTCATTAGTTTTCATGTTTCATTGAAAGGGAGGCCTTGCTCACGATCCATTACCTCAGTAATGTCAATGGTAATTTCATTTTTGGTTTAGTACACTATGTATGTTCATGTTTTTATGCATCTATAAAATAAGATTTTGACATTGCCCTTGTATGCCTTAACATAAAAATATGAACCATGGAAAAACTAACAGTAATATAGTCTGATAGAAGTGTTCCTTAAGCTAGCTTCTGTTGGAATTATAAAAGGGAAATTTTTCACCTAAGAATAATGACCTAGTTTAAAGTTTTCTCGCCATATTGTCCTAGTAACACAAGCCTGTCTGCATCATTAATATCTGTAGAAGCAGACACAATCACAAAGCTCTATTCCTCAATGACTCAGAGCTCCAGACAATGATGATGCTTTCTTTACCTCCACAGAAGGCCATGTCTGCCTAAGCTATTGGGTTATTTATTATCACTCTGAGCTCAATAGCTCTTTTACTTTTTCATTTATTATTAACTCTTTCATACCTTATCAATACTGTAGTTTACTTAATATGCATATATACAATATTTATAACAATACATGTTTAAAATAAACCATCCCTTTTTCTATTTCTGCACATAAGCACATGTTGGGGCAGGTGTCCAAGTGGTGTCCTTGTTTTCTATAACAGCTACATATTGGCAGACTACTCTTTGAGTGGCCTATAAATTCAGTTCCCCCACCACCAATTTACATGAGTGTTTAATTAATACATGCTGGTTTATGGAGGCTCAACCAGAAACTATATTGCCCATTCAATACTGAGACTTCATGACATATTACTTAGCCACAAGTCGGTTGTGGGTGTTTGGAGAGGGCTCATGATGCAAGCATTGATTGTGGTGTTATCTTTTCAATCACAACCGGCAAAGCTGCAGTGGCATTAAATAAAGCTGGCTGCGCATGGGCACAACAATGTTGGCCTAAATCATCGATCCCCGTGACATCATCGGGGAGAAGTGATCTGTTACTATGATAGTCTTGGGTTCAAAGACCAGAGGTGGTCTCATTTTTAACCCATTTATTTATTATATGCGAAGATGATGTGGAAAATCCCCATATACGGCTATACTGTAGTATATGGTTGAACCCTCGGGGGTCTGAAAAATAGGTCTCATTGAAAACATCAAAGGTTGCAAAAAATGATACCACAAACAGATCTGTACACTGAAGTATGAAAAAGGTATTAGCGCCAGAAGCTGGGAAAATGGAGATTTTTTTTTTTGTACCAGTGGTTTTAATTTTTGTAAATGTATGAAACATTATAAAACCTATACAAATTTGGTATCCCCTTAATAGTACCAATTCAAATAATAAAATAGACATGCAATTTGGGGTGCACAGTGAAAGCTGTAAAAACCAAGCCCACAAGAAATTGGCACAAATGCATTTTTTCACAAATTTCACTGCATTTAGAATTTATCCCTACTTCTCAGTACATGGCATAGGATATTAAATACAGCCACCATGAATTGCAATTTGTTACACAAAAACAAGCTCACACAGCTTTTTTAATGGAAATATAAAAAAGTTATGAATTTTTGAAGGTGGGGAGTGAAAAAAGAAAAACGCAAAAACGAAAAAGGTTCAGGTTGGGTCAGGGGTTAAGAAGAGACAAAAGGTGCAGTGTAGAACAGTGAGTCTGTTTGCTATTCATGTGATCTAGCCATGGACCAGACCAATTCTAAAAGAGCACTACACTAAGAAACACCTTATCTACACTGTGTATCAGATAGCTATACTTTTTTAATAATATTTTTTCTTATTTCAATGACAATATATGAGAGCGATTCAGCAACTGTCGCATTTCAACATGTATTCAATTGTGATGACAAGGTCTGTCACTTTAGCAGATAAACCAATGGTTCACTATCCCTATTCAGTATTGCTTTTTCCTTTGTCTAATTTTTGGAATGATGACTTTTTTATTATAAATAATACTATTTAAGTATTTATAATAAGAATTCAACATAAACACTACATACCCAGCATCGCAGGCACCAATGCCTAATATTCAAGATCTTTCAAGAAGGCAAAGGCAAAGAGCATGACAAATAAGATTCACTGTTTACATATAAAACACTTCTGAAGATTGGCAAAAAAAATAATTTGCCAGATCATTTATATTTACCATAACCATTAACATACAGAGGGATTGGTTAACGATCTCACATTGTATCCAGAACGTAATAGTTTGATGGGTTTTCCTACATAGACAACTTATTTTCTGGGCATGATGTGGCTCACAGACCACATCTGACCTGCTGAGTATTGTTGCCTGAGTATAGTGACCTATGTGACTGCCCACCATAATTTTGGTCACAACTATCACAACAGAGAGTGGGCATTTTGGCAGATCAAAAATACTAAACCGGTATGTATGGAGAATGTGGCCTGCGGCTGCGCACAAGCCAGATGCATTAGTCATGCTTCTGTTTTGTGCGCTGCTGCCGCTGATTGTGCTTTTTGTGTGGTTGAACAAGGAGTAATTCACTCCCTGTTGAGCCACTATGCACAGCACCTCTCCTAGTGCTGGCAACACAATGTCATCACTGTGTTGCCAGCACTGGATACCTTACTGAAGACAGAAGACCGGAGAGACCAGACCAGAGGAAAGGTGAGTTTTGTGGGGTTTTTTTTAAATTAAAACCTTCACTGTCATACAAAGGAAGAATGGAAAGGGGTTCAAAAAGAGGGAGCATTATAAAAAGGGGCATATAGGAGAAAAGGAGGGGGGATATAATAAAAGTGGTCATAATAAATGAGGGATAATAAAAGGGGGTATAATGGAGAGAGAATTATAAATGGGGCATAATTAAAGGGGCCATTAAGAGAGGGATGATGAATGTGGGTGTAATAATAGTGGGCATAATGAATGGGACGTAATGAGTGGCGCATTAGGTATTGGGTAAAACTGAGGGGACTATAGTAGTCCAGCCCTCTAAAACAGAGGTCCCCAACCTTTTTTGCACCAGGGACCGGCTTTAAGCTAGACCAGTTTTCCATGGTCTGGTGGGGGTGGGGGCGGGGCTTTGGTCATAGAGGGTGGGGTTATGGAGGGGTGGAGCTTAGTGCATACTTATCATATAATTATGACATTTATAATGAGAATGTGATTCAACTTACCATAGGTTCAGAATGAGTGGGAGCACCAGGCTTGTTTCCCTGAATCAGTGGGAGCACTGGGCTTGTTTTCCTGCAACAAGACGGTCCCATCTAGGGGTGATGGGAGACAGTGAAACCTGAAGTGTGTTCCTTATGTCCAGTCTACTCCGTAATCTCGTTTTTGCTGTTGTCATGGCAGAAAACCCAGTTTCAGTGTACAGCATGGCTACTAGCACTGCTATATGCACCAGACAGCACTGTATGGGGAGGATACTGGCGGGACCTCTGTGTACAGCGCTGCTAAGTAGCAGCATTGTACATTGAGCGTCAGTGTATACAGCGCTGCTGCTTAGCAGCGCTACACACTGAACACCGGTACCGGGAGCCGCGTCACTGAAGCCAGTCTGCTGCCCCAGCACGCCCCACATAACATGTTCTGCCGGGGCGTGTCAGTAAGGAGAGCCTGCCGCCCCACCCTGTCAGGAACACACCATGCTGTGCGGGAGGACTGCGTCACTAAGACCCGCCCCGTGACGTACAACAGGTACCATGCTGTGCTGTGGAGGGCTGCGTCACTAAGACCCGCCCGACGCCCCACCCTGTCCTGCATAATGTTCTCTGCTGGGAGCTGCGAGCTGTCATGGCTATCGCAGAAAACATTATAAATCCACACAGAGCGAGCTCTGACCAGGCGCATGGCCGTGGAGCTAGCTGTCACCAGCGCTGCGGCCCGGCTGATAAACTCCAACGGCCCGGTCTTGGTCCGCGGACCGGCGGTTGGGGACTTCTGCTCTAAAAAAATTCCAGTTTTTCTTGTGGCCCTGTGGGAAAATTAATTGCCCGCCCCTGTTCTGAGAGATGTGGGTAAGTTGTGCTGTAGATAAGATAGGTTTGATTTATTTCTATTTGAATACCAAAGATAAACAGGTACAGTGCTCATCTGTCTATGAGATTCCAAATTATTGGAGCATCAATGTTTCTGTGTTACCAGGGCTCTATTCAGAGGTTTTTATAAGAGAACCCCATTATTTTAAATGAAAGCTTTCTGGGTCTATAATTCATAAATCTTATGAATATGGGATAAATTACTTTGTGAGTGAACCCCTTTAATTGCTGTGAGATGGGTTAATAGCTATATTAGGAAATAAATTAGCTTATACACTTGATCCCCAAACACTGAAGACAATGCTAAAAGGTAATCAGCTACTTTGAGTATACTACTTCAAAAATTATGCAAAATGATAAAATGGCGCACACTTACTAAGAACTGTGCAAACTGCGCCATGTGCAGCTTGCCTTTGTAGTGTACAGAGGGCACTAGATTCATGATTTCTGGCACATGTTTTGCATGAATCTGGTGTTCCCTGCACTGCCCCGACAGAGTGCAGCACTTTTTTTGGTGCACCTTTAACATAGGACATGCAACACATGTCGGTATTTGCATGTTAAATCTGGCCCATGGTCCGACTAAGCCGGAACGCCCCCTTCAATTCAGAAATTTGTGTCACATGAGGCATACTGCAGCCGTGCCACAAAACTGTCATGTGTAACACAAAACTGGTGCAGGCACTTCTTACACACCTGTGCAAGAAGTTTGCACATAAAAGAAAGTGGAAAGTCAGGCAAAAAAGCCCTTAGTAAATGTGCCCCAATATATCTAATTTGAAGCAAAGCATACATTTACTAACTATCATTTTAATTTACTAATGACTAATGAGTGTAATCATGGATTTAAGCCAATACTGTAGATCATGGTTCTTCTTTCATTTTATGAAGTTCAAGTATTATATAAACACTTGAATATACGTTTAAACACTATTATCGGAAAGTTATACAAACTACTAGACATGAAGTATAAAATTAATGATGTGATTATCTAATTGATAGAGGCATGTAAAGTGAATGGGCTCATAGAGGCTCAATGGTGAGGAGTACTTCTAAGCACCCTCAAAATAAAATTAAAGCAAAAAGTAAGTTGTGCTCTTAAAATTGTAACTAACTGAAATTAAACCCTCAAGGAAATGCAAAAGCAGCACACTTAAAAAAGATCCAAGTATGGCGGTGGGTGCACGCTTACTGGGACCGGGCCCCAGGTCCTCCAACAATACAATCCAGAGAAGTAAGCAGCACTCCGAGACAGCAATGGTCAGGTGATGAAAAAAAGTGTTCCTTTTATTCCATGCTTCAAAAGTACAGTGAGGTACAGCAACGTTTCGGCTCCAGGGAGCCTTTTTCAAGGGCTCCCTGGAGCCGAAACGTTGCTGTACCTCACTGTACTTTTGAAGCATGGAATGAAAGGAACACTTTTTTTCATCACCTGACCATTGCTGTCTCGGAGTGCTGCTTACTTCTCTGGATTGTATAACTGAAATTAAAGATTTGCTCCTAAATAAATGTTAATAGAAATTTGGGGATAAAATTGCAATTGAGCTCAAACTGTTTTTTTTTTGTGAGAATACTGCACATATATGTGTGAACTGCAATGCATCTAGCAGTTCCATGACAACTTTCTATATGTTTGCTCCGTTAGTTAATTCCTCCATTCCTCGATGTAATCCTGTATAGCTGCTCCCTCCAGCTCCTTCACAGAGGGGCCCCAGAACTGTTGTACAGTTAAAACTGTTTCAACTTGGGTGATAAAATAGTATAATATGGTATAATATATATACAGAAATATGTTGAGAAACTTCTTCTAAATTAGAGTCTGCTAATCTGTCATCTATACATGAATCCTCCTTCACATTTCCTGGTTTAAAAAAAAACATATTTTTTTCCAAACAACATTATTATGTTATCTTTCTTTTTACAGGATGTCTGTTTAATATATTTGTTTGTATGTGGACACCCAGTGGCTGTATTAAGCTCCTCTGCTCTATTCACTTAAAGGCGCCAGGGACCTCTTTTTAACTAAGAAAATATGCAAAAGTCCATTACAGCCACATTACAAATATGCCTTTTTGCCTTCTCTAAGCATTTGCATTACAATATAATTGTGTGTTGTAACTTACCTTCAGCCTGGAAGAATTCTCTGTGTAGTCCCAGGGGTTGGGCTTTGGTTTGAATGCATTTCAAAAAACAACATTTGACTTGTCTGTGCTGCAGACTGCAATATTTGCAATGCAGCTGTAATGGGATTCTGGCTCTTCCTGTGACCCTGCAGGATATCCTTTGAGGCAGGGGAAGTGATTGCTTCTCTACACTGCTGTGACTTGCCTGTTCTGCAGGCTGCTCAGCTCCTAGCCCCCACATATGTGCTCCTGTACAGGATGTCAGCTAAAAGGCTTTGAACTCAAGGAGCTGGAGGGAGGAGCTGTACAGGAGCACAAAGGTGGGGGTCAAAAACTGAGGCGTCTGCAGCACAGACAAGTCAAATGTTTTTTGAAATGCATCCAAACCAAAGCCCAACCCCTGGTACTACACATTCGGTCAGGGTGAAAGGTAAGTTATAGCACACAATTATATTGTAATTCTCATGCTTAGAGAAAGCAGAAAGTCATATTTGCACTGCAGGTGTGATGGATTTCTGCAACCTGTCTTTAGTGAAAATGAGGTCCCCGGTAAAAGGTTCCCTAAAAAGAAGGTGTCTGGAGCTCAGGGAGGAGGCATGTGTATATGAATTAAGTCTGAGTCACTTCATCAAGTGACATAATGGGCTGCAAACAGGGAAACGTTTGTGGCTCATTGCAGCCAGGTGGAGAACTTAATGCACCTTGACCATGCAAAACAGATAATGACAGTCAATGGCAGCCGTGAGCTAGCTGCAATTTGTGAGACTAAAATGGGAAATGGCCACCATAGATGGTCGTGTGCATAAGACCTAAATCTGTTTCGTAATATCCTTGCCTTCATGGGTGTGACCTACACTGCTTCATAAACATCCTCTGTTCTCCTACTGCATCTGTAGTGTAAAAGCAGCCACATGTATAGCAATGTGGAGCAAAGAGAGGAAATGTGTCCAGTTAGGGACAGTTTATACCCATTAGTCACTTAAAATGTAATTTTTATTAACACTCTTTAAAACAGATGGATAATTTTCCACCCTAAGGCTACATTCACACTAACGTAACGGGGACGTATATACGGCCGATATACGTCCCCCATACACTTCTATGGGTGCACGGCATCCTACGGGAGTGGTACGGTGCCACACACGTGCAGCACCGTACCGTTCCGTACCCGGGAAAAAGATAGGACCTGTCCTATCTTTTCCCGTAATACGGCGCCGTGCGCCATAGGTTGCTATGGAGAGGGGTGGGGGTGAGCTGCGCTCACCTCCTCCTCCTCTCCCCGTACACTGCCGTTGCCCGCCCGTACCGTACCGTAGCGGGCAACGGCAGTGTGAATATAGCCTAAATAACACCCTAAATTTCCACCCTAAAAATAACAGTCAGTGGTTGACAGTAAGAGGTAGACCGAAACTTAATGGTCTCTGGCAGTGTTTTGTCAGGGATGGAGATTTTAGATTTATTATTTTTATCCCTTCATCTCCAAAAGAGATACCAGTACAGCTAGATCATGGTCCCAGTATGTGGGGAAAGGAATTATGTGACATTTATCCCCAGGCCCCAGTTTTAGACTTAGGGAAGCGAGATAGGGTCACCAGGCTCTAGGTTGTAATAACACTAGCGTGTATCAACAATGTTCACTCACAGAGCACTCGCGTGCCAATTTAAGGGCTCTGTGGTCTGTGAGTCAGTCACAGCATTTCCATCCCCAGAAATCAGGGTATCGGGGTACTATCACCCTTCCCCTCTGTGAAGGGGAAAGCAGAGAGAGGAGAGTGTGATTTAGTCATATGCTGTCTACTGGTTCACTTTAAATATAGTCACTAACGGTCCTCTTTATAGGTCTCCCATGCAACAACACTGCTGAGCTAAAACCTAACTAAGTAGCTACTAAGTTAGGTTTTAGCTCAGCGGTGTTGTTGCATGGGAGACCTATAGAGAGGACCGTTAGTGACTATCTTTAAATACTGCATCATTGTTTATTACAACTAATCTTGAGGGCCTGGGAAGTGGCTGGGAGGAGCTGAGCAGGAGCAATGCATGCTGGATTTAGTAGTTAGTACTAATGAGGAGGAGACAGAAGGAGCAGGAGGTAAACAATACTTTGTAGTACTACATTAGCTTTTAAGCTACTAAACAAAATAGAACTAATTCCTACAAACATGAATGCTAAAATTTCTATAAAAAGAAAAAATGTCCAAAAACTGCTCCTTGTTTCATTCAACAAAATCCTCTCCTATTCTCTTTTCTCCAGATCCATTTGTACAAATTAATTTATAATAATATATTAAGCCAGAGAGACAGTATGGTTCCAGATAACATTCACATATACACAACCACAATAACAGGGCTTGAAATCTGCTCAAAAAGTAGAAATGTCACTGCTGAATGATTAAACTACTCGAAAACTGACATTTTATGAAATCCCTTCTACAGACTAGTAAGTTGCTTCAAGTTGAAGCTAGTATTTTAAGGGTTCAAAGGTGAAAAATATTTATTCAGACATTAATGGTAAATCCATGGTGATTGCATCTTTCCGTTTAAAGGAAATGGAGGATTAAGATACTACAAAACCCAAATGGAATAGTTACAGTTCTGAAAGTGCATGTCAGTGTCTGGAAGTCCATATTTATTGAAGGCTTTGTCTGAATTAATGATAGTAGATTATTGTAATTTACTCCTTTCCGTCTCTGCTATCGCTCTTGCTATAGTCTGCTCGGAATCTCATCTGTTCTGACAGTATTCAAGGTTATGGAAATGTCTCGCCTCTTATCAATTGTTTGTATTATTCTACTTGATAATCTTTATTTGTATGTGGTCTTTTGTTGCTACATTAAGTCACCCTGTCACTGTTAAGCTGACAATGTGCCCTTTGTAAAGCATCAGGCACAAAACATCTGAAACACTTGATAAATCATTAAACACTGCATAAACTCATAGAAATGCGCTTTATGTTTGTTTCATCCAGAAAAGACATGACATTTTGTTAAACTATTAACTGTTTTACAGAGGCAGTTTTACAACAGCAATGAGTTAGCAAGGAATTAACCAGCATAGCATTGTACAATTCTGAACAAAAGATAGTAATAGACAGAAGTAAATTTTAGATGTCTGGTTTGAAAGTCTATGGCAGTATATGACCAGCAGATGGCGACAATTACCTTCAAACATTTTCTATTACACTCCTGCCTAAAATCTGGTTGTTATAAAGAAGTATCATATAACTCATTTGACATTATAAAAACCTACTTACAGGCTAAAGGCTCTAGTTAGTAGCATAGTTGTGATGAGGATAAGTAATATGATTTTGTACAGTTTGATTTCATACAATTATATATATGCACAATGGTTTTAAAGAAGCATTCAAACAATATTGTAACTCCACTAATATGGGCTGTTTGGGTCTTCGGCAGAATGGGGAAAATAGATTTTTATTGTAAAATTTCTGACATAATGCAAAGACGACTGACTGTTAATTCACATCCAACTTAGGTGTTAGGTGGTGGGGTCACTGGGTCATGTCCTCACTTCTACCATGCACCAGGTTTTTTCCTTCTCTTTTCCTTCTCTTCCTCACTTGTTCAATTCTCTTCTTACTGTTTTGGCTGTTTATACACAACCGGTGTCCATATTGAGTATAAATTGGCTTTTTATTATTTGTACTTTTTGCCCTGGAAGGAAGTTGTTACCTACCCGCAGGGCACCTTTACTACTCATATAGGTAAATTCATCATTGCATAATGGAACGTTATGGTGCCATCATATTCCAGATCACTGAGTTCATATAGAAACAAAAAAAAATACATTAAAGAGTTATAAAATGGTTAGTTATAGAATGGTTGGATAAAACAATGGGCATGAGGGTGCTGCTCATAAGAGCTTACATACTATTTCACAAGTTGTTTTAAGTATATTACAGCTAAGCTCTGTTGACATGGAGAGGGGCAAGTTGCAATACAAACATACCATATGGAAAGCTATTTTTCTTATTTGATAACTCTGTTCACTTTCGGTTTTGCGTATATGTCCAAAATCTAAAGATGTTTCAAGGACATGTAAATTGCAGCTCAGTGAAATCCTCTAGGCAAACAATTTGGCTCCTAGAAAAGCGAGTTTCTTTTTCTTCTTCTGGATGTATCATGATGCAACATGATTTAACATGAGGGTTATACAGGGTTAAATATTGGTGACCATTTTGCAGTATGATGCAATTAAATGGAGTCAGTTTCCAAAATGTACTTTTAGTACATAGTAATCATGTTTCAAGGAGAGTGCAGGGCTCTGATCCAATCTGAATTCCAGGATACAGCTCCAACACATGCTGCGCTGTGTCAGATGTTGGATTTCTGCTGTTTTTCTGGATTGTGAATGCCTGCTTACATTCAGATGCTATATCAATAATGTAAGGTCAGCAAGCAACTGATCTACAGTATCTATTGTACCATACCAGAAGATTGAGATATTATTTGTATAATAGCATAGTACTGTATCACATTGTATAAAAATCTTTTATTTTAGCTATTCCATTCTTATTCATAGTTTCTTGATTATATTCTTCTTTTTCTTATTATTGATTTGACTCCGATATATTTAATCATCCCAATAATTTATTCGTCACTAACTATATACTCTGTTATAGTGTTTTATGGCTGTCTTTCTACTTTCTGTGAGAACGTCCAATGATTATTTCATATCCATGTTTTTGTACATGAGCATAAGATCAGGCTGGAGTAGCCAGCAGGAATCATGCCATGGGAACTTATGTCAACACACTGGATAAAAATATTGAAAGGGAATCAACAAAACACCAGAGGACACGGTGACTATACAGAAACTTTAACAGAGTAGGTATGATATGGGTAATCCTATTAGGGTCCAAGCCCTTCAATGTTGGTAAATTAAAAAAAAATGAAGTTAAATGAAGTTAGGGAATGTGATAAACATGCCTGAAGATATGGGTTTTAAGAGCATATTTAAGGCCTTGGAAGTTGGGAATTATTTTTGTAGTCTTTGGTAGGACATTCCAGAGAATTGGTGCAACTCGAGAGAAGTCCTGGAGGTTGGAGAAGAATGTTAGATCACTGAAAGATCAAAAATCAAATGTAGGGCCGTATACTGAGAAGAGGGAAGATGGGTAGATAAGTGTACCACTGTTCAGGGGTTTACAGATCTGTATTCGGAGGGAGAAGAGCAACCAGTGCAGTGACTGGTAACATCGATATAGCATCTGAACTGAAAGACATGTCTGTGACACTTTACTGGAGTCCATCAATGTGAATCATTATTATATTCCAGCATAGCAAAGCATTCATTTCAAACTTTAGTCACAAACATTTGGATTTATAATGAACATTGGACTATTCAATAAGTGTTAATTAATTTTTTAAATTTTTTTGGACATTAATACCACTATATACAGTTCTATTAGCTATGTCTGTAGCAAGACTTCATGGGAATATAGTGGTATTTCCAACAGCTAGGGGGATGAATAATAGAGGTTCATTAAATAAAGTTTTAAAAATTTAAATTGTCCTCTTCTGTTCAATTTGTATAATAATATAATAATAATAATAGCAATAATATAATAATAATAATAATAATAATAAATATTTAAAAAAGTGATCAAAACATCAAAACATCAAACTGTACACACCTTCATATAGTCTTAGTAAAAAATTATCTGACGTGCAAAATGAAGGTAATGCATAATTTGTTATCAAACAGTGAATGTACAAGTACAACCTGCCCTGAAAAATAGAAAGGAAAATGAAATGGCTTTTTAAAACTAGAAAGTAAGAAAATCGAAAAATAAAACTGCAATGGAGGGGTTAACAATTAATTCATCATTTTTTATGGTTTGTATGGCTTGTTTCAGTACAGTGATTTGAATGGCTCAATTTAAATCCTACATTTTCTAGATGCATTACTTTGTTAATTAGTTTAACTTTTAGCTAACATTTTATGCTTTCTGATAGTTTGTTTTTTACTGCAGAAATGTAAACACGTTCAGAGGTTGCTTCATAAAACCAGTATTGATTGTTTTATACCCAATGTGTATTAGCTTTTGACCTTGAATGCATGCATATAAAGCAGAATAACTCAAACATATGCATAGCATAAAAATTAAGGTTACAAGATTATGTCCATAAAAAGCCATTAGTCCTATGTACTCTGTATAAAAGTCCACATCAACATCTGTTGATATTTTTTTCTGTCCACCTTACACACTCTACATCTATTAACCTAACATATAAGTGAAACAGGCAGTGCTGCACTCTATAAATTATAGAGTAGTTTAAGCTCAGGGACAAGACAAAGTAAAGGAGAAAAAATGTGATACACACACATATAAACTATATATATAGAGTTTGTTTAAATTGATACGTAATAATAGAGTATGATAGTCCGATTGGATGTGGTGGCAGCAGTGTTATTGTAGGTTTTAGCCTTTCCTGAAGAAGTAGGTTTTCAAGTTGCTCTTTAAACATCTAATTATATGATAACAGCCTAATATTTTTGATAAATAGTTTTGGTATAGGAGTTGCAATAATTAGAAAGCTTTGCCCAATAGTCAGGCTTTAGTAGATATAGATCCTTAGCATATACATCTTTTATTACCAGGTACAGATGCTGTCAACTGAGATGAGCAAACTTTTAAAAATGTGATTTGATCCAAATTTATACTCCAGCATTAAAAGCACTGGGAGAGTGAATGTGCATTTCATCATTGCACATTGCTACAACATCAGATTCTATGCATTTCTGGTAGTTAAACAGTCATGGAGCTTTCAGTAGCCCATAGTCATGCATCTTCTAGTAGCCAATAGCTAATAGTATGACTGGCAGGTCTCATACAATATATGAATGTGCAGATTGGCCACCCAAAGTACTGACTAAGAGAAAACTTTACAGAAGCCTACAATATAGCCCCCATCCCCCAAAAAGAGGGCAATGATCCAATAACTCAATGGAAAGGGATTCTTTGGATAAATTGTACTGACAAACAGCTAGTAAAAACAGAGATACTGGAATAGTGTAAAACAAACACAGTCAAGTTCAATTTCAAGATATTGGCCCACGTGACGTAGTAGTACGGCCAGCTGCAGGTAATTGGAGAGGGTGCGCAGGCGGATCTACATATTACCTGCAATTAGTTCTATCACTGATCATGCGTTGATTGCCATAGGCATTAAAATGGCGGTGATGCGTGGGCAGTATCACCATGTTGACTGGGATCGTCTCTCACTGTGACGCCATCTGGGAGCAGCGATCTGTTGCTATGCCAGCCTCGGGTCACACAAAGACTCACTGCTACCTCCTTTTACACAATGTATTACAATGTGCATTTTACACATTATAGTACATGATGTGTAAAATGACCATATAATACCATACTGTAGTATGGAAGCATATGGTACGATCAATCCCACAACCTAGGCTTAAAGAACCCTAGGGGTCTGAAAATTAATTGAAAAAAGTTAAATAAAGTAAATAAAAAAGACTAAAAATTCAAATAACCTCCTTTTTCTAGAACCAAAATAAATATAAATAAACAGTGAAAATCGTAAGCTTGTTAGGTATCACCACATCCCAAAATGTGTGATTTATCAAAATATAATAACGAAAATTCTAAATAATTTCAATATATAAATTCAAATAATAAAATATAGAAAATTCTATAAAAATTCATTAAAAGACCATACAGTCCTGAAAAGGGTAATGTTGAAAATGTCATCATAGCAAAAAAAAGTATGAAAAGTATGTTATTAGCACCAGAACATGGCAAAATAAAGATTTTCTTTTTGTACAGGGTGTTTTAAATATATGAAAACATTATGAAACCTATATAAATTTGATATCCCCATGATCATACCAACCCAAAGAATAAAGTGGACATGTCAATTGGGGTGCTCATTGAAAGCCGTAAAATCCAAGCCCACAAGAAAACAACCGCATTTGTACCATTTTCTTGTGGTCTCGGTTTGTACGACGTTCACAGTACGCTCCCCCCCTTCTTTATTCTTTGGTTCGGTATGATCACAGGGCTATTAAATTAATACAGGTTTATAGTGTTTTCATATATTTAAAAAAAATTAAAACCTGAATGTATGAAAAAAAAAAAACACACCATTTTGTACCTTCCTGACATGGTCCTTATTTGACACTTTTGTGTCACTACAAGTGGTCAGAACATAGGAATGCTTTAACATATCCAGGTGATTTTAAGAATTTTTTTTTGTAAAACATTCCACTTTATGACAGCTGAGAAATTTAGGCAATATATTTTGTATTTGTTTATTGTATTATGAAGAAAACGGAAATTTAGTGAAACTTTTGAAAAAATTATGTTTTCCAAATTAAAAATGTTCTAATTTTTGAAAAGTTTGTTGTATTACCAAATTAACTTGTTATCTAACATTTTCCATATGCCTGCTTTAAATATATCATTTTTTTTAGGATCTTAGGAAGTTTATAACTTTGGGTGTTATTTTTCCAATTTTCCGGAAATTCATTGAAACCTATTATTGTTACAAGTGACTGTATAAGGCTTGTATGATAGAAATCCCCCACAAATGACACCATTTTAAAAACTGTGCCCTTAGAATATTAAAAAGAAAACCTTTGCAAAGTTTGTTAATCCTATGAGCGTTTCATGAGGGTTGGAAAATAAATTGAAGTGAAACTAAGATAAAGTTATTTTATTTAACAATAAATTCTTTGAACACTAAAATTCGGGGCAATTCCTTCTGAGTATGTCAATACCCATTTTGTTGCTGTACACTGCTGTGGTACAAAACAGAGGAGAAAGTGTCATTATTTTGGAAAGTTGTCCCCATGGAGAATTTAACAAGGTGTATTTCTCCTGATTGTAGAAGAGCCCCACATGTGCATATAAAATGTTGTGCACACTAGAGGGAAAGAAGGATGTTGGCCTTTTAGATGCCAAATTGAACAGAAATCCTTTTCATGTGTTAGGATTTGGAGAGCCTTAGTGGTACAAAAGAGGGAAAAAAAACCAAAAGTCAACCACATTTTGGAAACACCTCTTGAAGAATTTAGCAAGGTGTAATATGTTTATTATAAAGTGGTATAATGACATGACATAATGGCATTTAGAACATACAGGTGGTTTCCTAATATGATGTGCAATGGATGCCTAAGATGGAAATTGCAATTATTTCTTGAAATACACAAGTTTTGTGCCCAGTTTGTGATGCCCAGTTTGTGCCACTGTGAAATGTCAGCTTTCTGATTATGAAGCCATGTTTCCTGGCGTGAAAAAGGCACATCTTATCCTAAATGCTAGACAGAAAATACAATAGGGCTCCTGATTGATAAAGCACCTTGTGTATTTCAGTCAGAACTTGGAGAATAACAAATTCAGAGGCTTGGAGGGAAAATACAAAACCTAAAAAAAAAATAAAATAAACCCTAGTGACCCTAGTTTGCAAACTACACCCCTCGAGGAAATAATAAAGGGAAATAGCAATTAGACAGTTTTAATAATTCCTTTTACGGAAATGAATTCACATCAAAGGTTGGATGTAAATTGTGTAAATTGTGAATGTGTTGTGTATAGGGTCGTGGAATATGCCAGGGGACCAAGTAAAATTTTGTTACTCTAGAATTGTATGGTATATTCTGAAGTACTCTTTTATGTAGAGACCAGTTTTTTCAGGGCCCGCCTCGCATTGGTTTATAGTGTTGTTCCCCTTTTGGAACAGACTCTGCCTCATTTCTGCCTCTTGTTCACTTATACCAAACATTTGTAAATCGATCTATAAATTTATGGGTTTATATGTCCTCCCCTATTGTTGGACTCTTTCTTTATCTATTTATGTGCCTCCCTTACCCTATGGGTTGAAACCTCCCCTTACTCTCAGTTACCTTATTTAGTGTTTATTCACTTGATAAAGGAGTATCTTTCCCTGAAACGTGTTGTGTTATTAAGACCTTTAATAAATCATTTCTAATATCCAACTCTGAGTGCCCCATCCGATTGGGTCACTACCACAGACCATGAGATAAGATGAGGCAGGATGGATAGCTGTAGGGGACAGTAGCCATCTTGCCCCAATCACCGTGTCTTACAGGCACTGTGATGAGTACTACTGCCAGCATAAAGTAAAATTGCTGCTATTGGCTGGTCTGCATTGACCAGCCAATAGCAGCGATAATAATCCAAAGGGCGAAACAAAACCTCTCTGGTCCACGAGGCAAGATCGATGTCAAGGGACAGCCGCCATCTTGTCCTAATCACTGTTTCTGAACTGTGTTGGCAAGTCACTTCCCACCAAACCATTCTATTACAGCACATTTCGGGAAGGGGTTTAAAGTCTAGACAATATTTTTTTTTTTTGGCAATTTGGACAAACAAGGGCTTATTATTTGTGAGACTATATGCACATTAAAATTCTTCATTTTAGATGTTCTTTAGCTTACTGATAAGATTTTATTAACTCGTTAATGCATGGAAAAAAGTAAATCACCGATTCTTGTTTCCGATTTTTAGCATTTTTTGTGAGGCAGTTCACTGTACCATAAAAATTATGTGTTGCACTGTGTTATGTAATCGATTGCGCATGTTGTGCATGCTTATTGGATTACAGCCGGGCCATGCCAGGAGGTGGGGCAAACTTCTGAAGACATCACAAAACCCCGACCCACTCACCGGACCCAAGTCGCTGCTATCGGAGGATCGGATGCCCCGCGACACTTACCATGAGAATTCCCTTACATGCCGCATTCATGCTTGACCACATCATATAAGGGGTTGACACCCGCGATTGTACATGAGTGAGCACATATCGCACACCATAGTAACATGGCGTGCACCATTAAGTACCTTCCTGCCATGCCGCACTTTTGCTGTGCACAACTGGAAGGGGTTAAAAAACACATACTCCTAATGCAATGGTGTACAAGATGATATACTAAATCATGCATTGTACCAAAAACTATTATTCTTTGCTAACTGAATGCTCTAAAATTGATTTATGATAGTCAGTGAACCCTGGCTATATTATGCTGGCTCAGCATCGGTGCAGACATAACTCCCTTTGTTCTGAGACTGTTGAGATTGATACTAATGATACTTTTGAGACAAGTCTTACTGTATCATAATCTGTTTAAAGATAATTATGTATTGCATAAGTTGCAGGAATTTTCATTGCAAACATATTTTTATGTAAAAATTATATGACCATAAGGAACCTGGAAAACATTGAAAGCACATTCCATATAATGGCTTGGCTATAGGATGATTACACACTGATCAGTGTATCACCTTAACCTTTTGGACATGCTGAAATTCTGACAAGGGATACTTCCTTTATACTATCCTTTATCGGAATTTTGAGGAGTTTAAATTGTACTGAAATTTATGTTCTTTATTCAATCTAACGAAACAGTGGTTCTGTTTGCCTTCCACTCAGAATAACTGTAACTATTACTGAATAGGAGTCTACTATTCTGATAGGATGTAGAGATAAGCGAGCACTAAAATGCTCGGGTACTCGATATTCGAGACGAACTTTTCCCGATGCTCGAGTGCTCGTCTCGAATAACGAGCCCCATTGACGTCAATGGGAGACTCGAGCATTTTTCAAGGGGACCAAGGCTCTGCACAGGGAAGCTTGGCCAAACACCTGGGAACCTCAGAAAAGGATGGAAACACCACGGAAATGGACAGGAAACAGCAGGGGCAGCATGCATGGATGCCTCTGAGGCTGCTTAATCGCACCATTATGCCAAAATTATGGGCAACAGCATGGCCATGACAGAGTGACAGAATGAAGCTAGATAGCATCTAAAACATCCAATAATTGACCCTGACACTATAGGGGACTTCATGCAGAGGCAGCGGCAGCAGCGGCAGGCTAGAGAGTGGCATGGCGACATACCCTAAATGGACTCAGGCTTCAAACCAATGGGTGGCAGAGAGGAACCAAAGGAGGTGAGCAAGAAGCGCTCAAATAATATCGGTACATGATAAAAGTTTGCCAGTATATTTTGTGGATTACACAGCAGGGTGGCGACAAAGTTAACATGGAAGCCATGAAAACAACCCAAAATTCTGCCTGACACAGCTCGTTTGATAAGGGGACCATGTATGGAGGCAGTGAACTAGTAGTAGATTAAAGGTGCTGCAGTTGAAACTATGTTAGTTGGATCTTGGGATGGAGCTGGCGCTCCGCTTCCAGGTGAGCTTTCGCCAATCCAAGCCCCTGTCTCTAGGCTACTCCCCAAACAGCACTTCTAAGAACCTTTTGTATAAGATCAAGTGTAGTAGCGTTCTTATAAGTTTGGGATATGGCGGGTGAGGGGAATGTAAACAGATGCGCAAGAAGCGCTGAAATAATATCGGTAAATGATAAAAGTTTGCCAGTATATTTTGTGGATTACACAGCCGGGTGGCGACAAAGTTAACAAGTTTGATGTGGAATGCCCTGTAATAGCTCTTGGGCGGTGTGCCTTTTATCGCCTAGGCTCAGCAGTTTGAGCACCGCCTGCTGTCGCTTAGCGACGGCACTGCTGCTGTGCCTAGAGCTACCGACTGATGGCGCCATGGCCACGGATGGTAATTCGGAGGAGGAGGAGGTGGAGGAGGGGTGGGAGGAGGAGGAGGTATAGTAGGCCTTTGAGACCTGGACCGAGGTAGGCCCCGCAATCCTCTGCGTCGGCAGTATATGACCAGCCCCAGGGTCAGACTCGGTCCCAGCCTGCACCAAGTTAAGTGTAGTAGCGTTCTTATAAGTTTGGGATATGGCGGGTGAGGGGAATGTAAACAGATGCGCAAGAAGCGCTGAAATAATATCCCTAAATGGTAAAAGTTTGCCAGTATATTTTGTGGATAACACAGCAGGGTGGCGACAAAGTTAACAACTTTGATGTGGAATCCATGAAAACAACCCACATTTCTGCCTGACACACCTCGTTTGATAAGGGGACGATGTATGGAGGCAGCTATATGGACGACTTTTGGAGGTAGCAATGGAGACAACGTGTGGAGGCTGCTATGGAGACAATTTAATTTGGATAGTGCCTGTATGTGGCAGTCCAAAAAAGTTTTCAAACCAGAGGAGCAGGTAGGTGGCCCTCCAGAAAAATGGAATAGATTGAGTGCCTGTATGTGGCAGTCCAAAAAAGTTGTCAAACCAGAGGAGCAGGTAGGTGGCCCGCCAGAAAAATGAAATAGATTGAGTGCCTGTATGTGGCAGTCCAAAAAAGTTTTCAAACCAGAGGAGCAGGTAGGTGGCCCTCCAGAAAAATGGAATAGATTGAGTGCCTGTATGTGGCAGTCCAAAAAAGTTTTCAAACCAGAGGAGCAGGTAGGTGGCCCTCCAGAAAAATGAAATAGATTGAGTGCCTGTATGTGGCAGTCCAAAAAAGTTTTCAAACCAGAGGAGCAGGTAGGTGGCCCTCCAGAAAAATTGAATAGATTGAGTGCCTGTATGTGGCACTCCCAAAAATTGTTTAAAACAGAGGACCGGGTAGGTGGCCCTCCAGAAAAATTAAATGCATAAAGTACTATAGCTAGAGCCAGTGGGCCCTGTCAAAAAATAGCCAGTTTCCTCTGCTTTAGTGTACAAAGAGGAGGAGAAGGAGGAAAATGAGGAGGAGGAGGAGTGCATAAATTATTCAGGTTGAGCTTCCTTCACCTGGTGGAGATTGGAAATTATGAGAAATCCAGGCTTTATTCATCTTAATAAGCGTCAGCCTGTCAGCGCTGTCAGTCGACAGGCGTGTACGCTTATCGTGATGATGCCACCAGCTGCACTGAAAACCCGCTCGGACAACACGCTAGTGGCAGGGCAGGCAAGAACCTCCAAGGCGTACAGCGCCAGTTCGTGCCACATGTCCAGTTTTGAAACCCAGTAGTTGTAGGGAGCTGTGTGATCATTTAGGACGATGGTATGGTCAGCTACGTACTCCCTCACCATCTTTCTGTAAAGATCAGCCCTACTCTGCCGAGACTGGGGACAGGTGACAGTGTCTTGCTGGGGTGACATAAAGCTGGCAAAAGCCTTGTAAAGCGTACCCTTGCCAGTGCTGGACAAGCTGCCTGCTCGCCTACTCTCCCTCGCTACTTGTCCCGCAGAACTACGCACTCTGCCGCTAGCGCTGTCAGAAGGGAAATAGTGTTTCAGCTTGTGCACCAGGGCCTGCTGGTATTCATGCATTCTCACACTCCTTTCCTCTCCAGGGATGAGAGTGGAAAGATTTTGCTTGTACCGTGGGTCCAGGAGAGTGAATACCCAGTAATCGGTGCTGGAATAAATTCTTTGAACGCGAGGGTCCCGGGATAGGCAGCCTAGCATGAAATCTGCCATATGCGCCAGAGTACCAACGCGTAAGAATTCACTCCCCTCACTGGCCTGACTGTCCATTTCCTCCTCCTCCAACTCCTCCAACTCCTCTTCTTCTGCCCATACACGCTGAACAGTAAAGGACTCAACAATGGTCCCCTCTTGTGTCTCGCCAACATTCTCCTCCTCTTCCTCCTCATCCTCCTCCACCTCCACCTCCTCCGATTTGCGCTGAGAAACAGACCTAAGGGTGCTTTGGCTATCAACAAGGGAATCTTCTTCCCCCGTCTCTTGTGACGAGCGCAAAGCTTCCGACTTCATGCTGATCAGAGAGTTTTTCAACAGGCCAAGCAGCGGGATGGTGAGGCTGATGATGGCGGCATCGCCACTGACCATCTGTGTTGACTCCTCGAAGTTACTCAGCACCTGACAGATATCAGACATCCACGTCCACTCCTCATTGTAGACTTGAGGAAGCTGACTGACCTGACTACCAGTTCTGGTGGAAGTTGACATCTGGCAGTCTACAATCGCTCTGCGCTGCTGGTAAACTCTGGATAACATGGTTAATGTTGAATTCCACCTCGTGGGTACGTCGCACAACAGTCGGTGAGCGGGCAGTTGGAGGCGGCGCTGCGCTGCCCTGAGAGTGGCAGCATCTGTGCTGGACTTCCTGAAATGCGCACAGATGCGGCGCACCTTCGAGAGCAAATCAGACAGATTGGGGTATGTCTTGAGGAAACGCTGAACTATGAGATTTAACACATGGGCCAGGCATGGCACATGTGTGAGTCTGCCGAGTTGCAGAGCCGCCACCAGGTTATGGCCGTTGTCACACACAACCATTCCTGGCTTCAGGTTCAGCGGTGCCAGCCACAGATCAGTCTGCGCCGTGATGCCCTGTAATAGTTCTTGGGCGGTGTGCCTTTTATCGCCTAGGCTCAGCAGTTTGAGCACCGCCTGCTGTCGCTTAGCGACGGCACTGCTGCTGTGCCTAGAGCTAGCGACTGATGGCGCCATGCCCACGGATGGTAGTTCGGAGGAGGAGGTGGAGGAGGGGTGGGAGGAGGAGGAGGCATAGTAGGCCTGAAAGACCTGGACCGAGGTAGGCCCCGCAATCCTCGGCGTCGGCAGTATATGACCAACCGCAGGGTCAGACTCGGTCCCAGCCTCCACCAAGTTAACCCAATGTGCCGTCAGCGATATATAGTGGCCCTGCCCGGCAGCACTCGTCCACGTGTCCGTGGTCAGGTGGACCTTGTCAGAAACGGCGTTGGTCAGGGCACGGATGATGTTGTCTGACACGTGCTGGTGCAGGGCTGGGACGGCACATCGGGAAAAGTAGTGGCGGCTGGGGACCGAATACCGAGGGGCGGCCGCCGCCATGAGGTTGCGAAAGGCCTCGGTCTCTACTAGCCTATAGGGCAGCATCTCCAGGCTAAGCAATCTGGAGATGTGGACATTAAGGGCTTGGGCGTGCGGGTGGGTTGCACTATATTTCCGTTTCCGCTCCAGCGTCTGGGGTATGGAGAGCTGAACGCTGGTGTATGCTGTGGAGGATCGTGGAGGCGACGATGGGGTTTTTTTGCCAGGGTGCTGGGCAGGGGGCTGACTATCAGCTGACACAGGGGAAGGAGCAGTGGTGTGCACGGCCGGAGGTGAACGGGCTTGGTGCCACTGAGTGGGGTGTTTAGCATTCATATGCCTGCGCATACTGGTGGTAGTTAAGCTAGTAGTGGTGGAACCCCTGCTGATCCTGGTTTGGCAAAGGTTGCACACCACAGTCCGTCGGTCATCCGGTGTTTCCTTAAAGAACCTCCAGACTTCTGAAAATCTAGCCCTCGCCGCGGGAGCCCTCGCCACGGGAGCTTCACTACGTGACACATTTGGCGCTGATGCACCTGCTCTGGCCCTGCCTCTCCGTCTGGCCCCACCACTGCCTCTTCCAACCTGTTCTGGTCGAGGACTCTCCTTCGTCTCAGAAGCACTGTGTTCACCCGGCCTCTCAACCCAGCTTGGGTCTGTCACCTCATCATCCTCCGATCCCTCAGTCTGCTCCCCCCTCGGACTTCCTGCCCTGACAACAACTTCACCACTGTCTGACAACCGTGTCTCCTCATCGTCGGACACCTCTTTACACACTTCTTCCACTACGTCAAGAAGGTCATCATCACCCACAGGCTGCCACTGGTGGAAAACCTGGGCATCGGAAAATTGCTCAGCAGCAACCGGACAAGTGGTTTGTGACTGTGGGAAGGGTCCAGAAAACAGTTCCTCAGAGTATGCTGGTTCAAATGCCAAATTTTCATGGGAGGGGGCAGACTGGGGGGGAGGAGGCTGAGGTGCAGGAGCTGGAGGAGTGCCGATTTCGGTGACATGGGTGGACTGCGTGGAAGACTGACTGGTGGACAAATTGCTCTAAGCATTGTCGGCAATCCACGACATCACCTGTTCGCACTGTTCTGGCCTCAACAGTGCTCTACCAGTAACTTCAGACATGAACCTAGGGAGTGTAGCTCTGCGGCGTTCCCCTGCTCCCTCATCAGCAGGTGGTGTCTCACCCCGCCCAGGACCATGGCCTCTGACCCCTGCAGTAGTTGGACGCCCACGTCCCCGCCCTCGTCCTCTACCCCTAGCCCTCGGGTTAAACATTTTGAAAATGAAAGTTATAACTAATTTTTTTTTAACTTTTTTTTGTGTTTTTTTTTTTTTTGTGTTTTTTAGTTTTTAAAACCAAACGATGCTATCCTATTGCTATGGCTATTTTCTAGCCAAGTATGAAAGCACACTGCTATGCCAGATGAGATGACGCTGAGTTATGAAAAAATAAACGTAAAATAAAAAGGAAATGGCAGACTGTGCCTAATTGAAATCCAACCCCTAATAAATTTTCCCACTTCGGTCTTTGCGATGGATATGTGCGTCACTAAGCGCTAAACACAGCGGTCGCAAGTCTCACTACAAATTCCTCACAATTTGCTAGTAGATGCACTGCAGCAAGGACAGCCACCAGCAGATCAACCAGAAATAAAATATATATAACGCTATTGTAGGCGTAAGTAAGCCGTTTGGATTCTCCTTTGGCTATTTTCTAGCCAAGTATGAAAGCACACTGATGAGATGACGCTGAGTTATGAAAAAATAAACGTAAAATAAAAAGAAACTGGCAGACTGTGCCTAATTGAAATCCAACCCCTAATAAATTTTCCCACTTCGGTCTTTGCGATGGATATGTGCGTCACTAAGCGCTAAACACAAAGGTCGCAAGTCTCACTACAAATTCCTCACAATTTGCTAGTAGATGCACTGCAGCAAGGACAGCCACCAGCAGATCAACCAGAAATAAAATATATATAACGCTATTGTAGGCGTAAGTAAGCCGTTTGGATTCTCCTTTGGCTATTTTCTAGCCAAGTATGAAAGCACACTGATGAGATGACGCTGAGTTATGAAAAAATAAACGTAAAATAAAAAGAAACTGGCAGACTGTGCCTAATTGAAATCCAACCCCTAATAAATTTTCCCACTTCGGTCTTTGCGATGGATATGTGCGTCACTAAGCGCTAAACACAGCGGTCGCAAGTCTCACTACAAATTCCTCACAATTTGCTAGTAGATGCACTGCAGCAAGGACAGCCACCAGCAGATCAACCAGAAATAAAATATATATAACGCTATTGTAGGCGTAAGTAAGCCGTTTGGATTCTCCTTTGGCTATTTTCTAGCCAAGTATGAAAGCACACTGATGAGATGACGCTGAGTTATGAAAAAATAAACGTAAAATAAAAAGAAACTGGCAGACTGTGCCTAATTGAAATCCAACCCCTAATAAATTTTCCCACTTCGGTCTTTGCGATGGATATGTGCATCACTAAGCGCTAAACACAAAGGTCGCAAGTCTCACTACAAATTCCTCACAATTAGGTAGTAGATGCACTGCAGCAAGGACAGCCACCAGCAGATCAACCAGAAATAAAATATATAACGCTATTGTAGGCGTAAGTAAGCCGTTTGGATTCTCCTATGGCTATTTTCTAGCCAAGTATGAAAGCACACTGCTATGCCAGATGAGATGACGCTGAGTTATGAAAAAATAAACGTAAAATAAAAAGTAAATGGCAGACTGTGCCTAATTGAAATCAAACCCCTAATAAATTTTCCCACTTTGGTGTTTGAGGTGGATATGTGTGTCACTAAGAGCTAAACACAACGGTAGCAAGTCCCCCTGCAAATTCCTCACAATATGGTACTAGCTGCAAATAAAAAAAAAAAAAAGTATAACGTTATTGTAGCCCTAAGAAGGACTGTTGGGTTCTTGTAGAATCACTCCTGCCTAACAGTAAGCTAATAGAACACCCTAACGCTTTCCCTGACCAGCAGCAGCTCTCTCCCTAGCGGCATCCAGACACAGAATGATCCGAGCAGCGCGGGCAGCGGCTAGTCTATCCCAGGGTCACCTGATCTGGCCAGCCAACCACTGCTATCAACGTGTAAGGGTGCCACGTCATGCTGGGTGGAGTGCAGAGTCTCCTGGCTTGTGATTGGCTCTGTTTCTGGCCGCCAAAAAGCAAAACGGCGGGAGCTGCCATTTTCTCGAGCGGGCGAAGTATTCGTCCGAGCAACGAGCAGTTTCGAGTACGCTAATGCTCGAACGAGCATCAAGCTCGGACGAGTATGTTCGCTCATCTCTAATAGGATGTCATCATTGCAATCATTCAGTTTGTGAAATTCTAGACATTCTAGCCCACCTTTACTAAGGTGCTTGCGCCAGTTTTCTGTCAGACTTTGCACATTCTTTTAAGTGCAAACTGCTTGCAAATGTATTTAAGAAGTCCCCGCGACCCTTTTGTGTCGCAGCTGCACTATTTTTCATGTGATACAAATTTCTGCACTGAAATGGGTCGCTGCTCAGTCAGCCCACATTTATCATCAAAACCAAAGTAATAAAACGGGTGGTATGGGCATAGATTGTACTGGATCCCCCCGTTGTATAAATTAATCTCACCAAAAAATTGAAAAACACAACATCTAAAGTATATTACGTATAATACAAAACAATCTTTATTGAGAAAAAATAGTGCATCACAATGCACCAGCAGCAATACAATATAAAATCAACAGAGAGTGCCACATAATATAAAGTTGATAAAACCAATGGAACAAATAGAAACTGGTAAGTGTAGCCTATTAACAATCACAACCTAAGTAGGAATTGTAAACAGAGGAAGAACGTCCCTCACATAAGAGCAGTAATGTTACCTATACCAGTAGGAAGGCACATGCTGTACACCCCGACACGTGTTTCGCACTTAGCTTTTTCAAGGGGAGTCTTAGATTGAGTGCCTGTATGTGGCTGTCAGGATCCGAACCCAGAACCTCTTGTATCCCAGGCAGTAGCTCTTCCCACTGAGCTACTGGCCTTCTGTTAGATTGAGTGCCTGTATGTGGCTGTCAGGATCCGAACCCAGAACCTCTTGTATCCCAGGCAGTAGCTCTTCCCACTGAGCTACTGGCCTTCTGTAAACTACACCCATCAAGCTCGGACGAGTATGTTCGCTCATCTCTAATAGGATGTCATCATTGCAATCATTCAGTTTGTGAAATTCTAGACATTCTAGCCCACCTTTACTAAGGTGCTTGCGCCAGTTTTCTGTCAGACTTTGCACATTCTTTTAAGTGCAAACTGCTTGCAAATGTACTTAAGAAGTCCCCGCGACCCTTTTGTGTCGCAGCTGCACTATTTTTCATGTGATACAAATTTCTGCACTGAAATGGGTCGCTGCTCAGTCAGCCCACATTTATCATGCTTCGGACGCCCGCATTGTTCACTCTTCACTCGAGGTTGTTAATTCTTTTGTAACAAAGTTTTCACTGTTTTAAATAAATGTGGGCCTCTGTGTTCTACTCATGTGGTGGTGAACCACATATAGTTACAAAAGACAGCACCAGCACTACAGAAAGTCTTTTTACTAGAATAGGGTGCATATATATATATATATATATATATATACACTCACCGGCCACTTAGGTACACCATGCTAGTAACGGGTTGGACCCCCTTTTGCCTTCAGAACTGCCTCAATTCTTCGTGGCATAGATTCAACAAGGTGCTGGAAGCATTCCTCAGAGATTTTGGTCCATATTGACATGATGGCATCACACAATTGCCGCAGATTTGTCAGCTGCACATCCATGATGCGACTCTCCCGTTCCACCACATCCCAAAGATGCTCTATTGGATTGAGATCTGGTGACTGTGGAGGCCATTTGAGTACAGTGAACTCATTGTCATGTTCAAGAAACCAGTATGAGATGATTCCAGCTTTATGACATGGCACATTATCCTGCTGAAAGTAGCCATCAGATGTTGGGTACATTGTGGTCATAAAGGGATGGACATGGTCAGCAACAATACTCAGGTAGGCTGTGGTGTTGCAATGATGCTCAATTGGTACCAAGGGGCCCAAAGAGTGGCAAGAAAATATTCTCCACACCATGACACCACCACCACCAGCCTGAACCGTTGATACAAGGCAGGATGGATCCATGCTTTCATGTTGTTGATGCCAAATTCTGACCCTACCATCCAAATGTCGCAGCAGAAATCGAGACTAATCAGACCAAGCAACGTTTTTCCAATCTTCTACTGTCCAATTTCAATGAGCTTGTGCAAATTGTAGCCTCAGTTTCCTGTTCTTAGCTGAAAGGAGTGGTACCCTGTGTGGTCTTCTGCTGCTGTAGCCCATCTGCCTCAAAGTACTGATGCTCTTCTGCCTACCTTGGTTGTAACGGGTGGCGATTTGAGTCACTGTTGCCTTTCTATCAGCTCAAACCAGTCTGCCCATTATCCTCTGACCTCTGGCATCAACAAGGCATTTCCGCCCACAGAACTGCCGCTCACTGGATGTTTTTTCTTTTTCGGACCATTCTCTGTAAACCCTAGAGATGGTTGTGCGTGAAAATCCCAGTAGATCAGCAGTTTCTGAAATACTCAGACCAGCCCTTCTGGCACCAACAACCATGCCACCTTCAAAGGCACTCAAATCCCCTTTCTTCCCCATACTGATGCTCGGTTTGAACTGCAGGAGATTGTCTTGACCATGTCTACATGCCTAAATGCACTGAGTTGCCGCCATGTGATTGGCTGATTAGAAATTAAGTGTTAACGAGCAGTTGGACAGGTGTACCTAATAAAGTGAGTGTAAAGTGAGTGTATATATATATATATATATATATATATATATATATATATATATATATATAAACAGAAGGTATAGCAGCACTCCAATACATGCGGTCCCCAAGTTTCGTACAGGATAGGTTCTGTAGGTTTGTTCTTAAGTTGAATTGGTATGTAAGTCGGAACTGTATATTTTTGATCTATGTGACAATTGGATTTTTAAAAATGTTGGATTGCTATAAGAACCAGGATTAGCAATAAATCTGGTTATTGTAGCCTGGAACTAAAGTACAGTAAAATACCAATTACCAGAGGTTTGTGACTAGGGGTCGTCTGTAAGTCAAGTGTTCTTAGTAGGGTGTTCTTAAGTAAGCTACCGCCTGTAATTGGTGTAAAAAAAAATTTTTTTATTCATCTGGCACACAACAAAGTTTTGATATTTCTATATTTTTAAAGCTTAAAAAAGACAGAAATGTGTAAATGTTGTGTGGTGATTAGCTATGATAGATACTTCAAGACTGTTGTATATTATGTATGTGTTATCATTTCAGTAGTGTGACATTGCAATAAGATCAGTCTATAAGAGATACAATATCCAGAATCCAGTTTGGGGTTTGTAGTTTTCCAGAGACTAGGTTGGCAGACCAGAGATTGGAAGTGGTTTTAAGACATGTGGAATAAATCAGAACGACCCCAATGGCCACTGATGAAGGAGTCAGGAGCTCTGAAACATGTTTGGTATTTTCTTGGGTTGCTGTTAATCTCCAAAAACAGTGCTGTATATGGTATCTCCATAAAGAAGAAATGTGAATCCCAGAAACTTAGAAATATTCCCAGTCTATGCTCTATATTTCTCACTCACTTGTGGTATTCCTTTACAATCAATGCATTTCTCCGTAAAAAAAAACCTACACAGGCTGGGCAGAATGACCAGCTGACTGGACTGCCGGTATCAGCTGACGGCAATGGAAGTGCAGAGAAATGCGCCACAAGCGAGACAGTATACAAAAACCACATTGAGACACCGGGAGCATTTATAATTTCTACGGTGCACTGAGTAACCCGAATGCATATATAACAGAAAAGGGAAACACTTGCTATACCAATTGTTCAAACTGTGTTGCTGCACAAACTGTGGTGCTGTAGTGATTGCACAAACTGCAAACTGGGTATGTGTTAAGAACCGGGACCCACATGCATCAGAAGAATGACTAAGCTCTGGAGTAATATGTCATATAAATGATTCTTGATTATGTTGTTTATCACACGACCCATTGAATTTTTGGCAGTTGATAAAGTAGCTGTGAACTGTGGAAAGTTGAATTATGAGGATATTTACACCATTGTGTTATAGCTGTGAGATTGTAGCAACATTAACATCAATACAATCACTAAATGGTTAACACACATGTTGAAAAGTCCTCCCATATCCTAATGTGCCGCAAACAGGAAGTTGATATCACCAACCATTCCCATTTTATTTTGGTGTATCCATATAAATGGTCCACTCTGTACCGCAATACAACTGTATTGCCATATAATCTGAATATACAAATAGTTTATTATAGCATGCCTACAGCAGGCAGTGGCAGAGAGTATCACAGTATAGTGATGCTACTGTTTATGTGAACTGATCGCCTTTGACCACAGCAACTAACAGGTTAACTGCCATGACTGTTACCAGCACTGACTGCAGTAGTTAGCTCTAGAGAAAGCTTTAAATTGTTTTGAGTAATTCATGTAGATAGAATTAGGATTCCAATACTTTTTTATCCAGTTACATGTCATTTTCTTTTTTTTTGCATTCATTATTTATTACCTATAAAATACTTTTCTAGATGTCATTCATAATCATAAGAGGCAACGGGGGTGTTTGGTTTCCACAATGCATGTTTCCTGGGTGCTGGTTAACAGAGGAGGTGCCAACCAGACCATTTAAGTTTTTAGATGCAGAATGAGAATGTGAACCAGAGCATTACTCCAGGAGAAAAAGGCTCAGCTACAGCTCTGGGGTATGTATTCCAGTAGCTTCAAATATTCAGGAAAATATGAAAAAACATGAGTATGGAAAAAAATATGTCAACCCATGTACAGTACCAATGTGCGTAAAGTCACAGTGCTGTACTTCTATGTTCCCAATGTACACAGGGTTCCTTAGGATAACAGCAAATGTTCACTTTCCTATAATATAACTGTATATTATTATGACGTGCCTAGTAAACCTGCTAGACTTCATGTTTTGCAAATCAAGTACTTAACATGCAGCACAAGAAGCATTAGAAAAGATTAACAAACTGTCAGTGCAGAGTACAAAGGTTTTAAATATATATCCCGTAATGCATTTGCTATTGTGCTCCTCCAGCATCTTGCAAAAGTAGTTACAGATTCAGCAAAATTTCCCATTTAGATAGGCATGTTTTCTTCCCTTGATATAGCAGCATATTTTTCAAAGGAACAGACAGCATACACTGTAAGCCACAGAAATGGAAGTTTATCTATATTTTATTCCAAATGCATTAAGGTTGCTACAGAAAGTAAGCTCTCCTTGACCTTTCTACTTTCTAGCAAAATACAAGAGGGCAATTCACTAAGATTAAGATACTGTATATATATATATATATATATATATATATATCACTACCTGCAGCATCGACATCTCCATTATCTACCTATCAATTGTTAATATGTTTAGACATGGGCAGGCTTCCCAAAAGTCCAAACCAAATCTTATTGTGATTGAACTTAAGCATCTTTATTTCATGTCTAATACAAAGAAATTCACATTCACAGTAGAAAGAAAATCCAAGGCAGTCGGCTCACTAATAATATATGCCTTCTGCATCTGATGTAGAGGTCCTAACCCTAAATCACTTTATATGTAGACCCATTTGTACGCTAAAGTATGTTTTACAACTCCATCTTACTCCATTTTGCCTTACGTGACCAGTAAAAAGAAGTGCATTATCCCAGCATTTTCTGTACTTCAAGTCTTTTACTGTACTTTTTGGCATGATTCAGCATATCCCATGATAAGCTGTACAAGATTAACAGACCAATAGATGGGAACCCAGAGTTCTGAAGTCAATAGATAAAAGAAAAAGATAGCTGGAAATGTAGTACCTGCAGAGAGACAGACATAACTGAGACTGCTGCTGCATTCTTTGCAGTGCTCTATCTCATCCTAGAGCTTAATTCTCAGAGACACAATACTGTACTTCAAGCAAAAACTGAACTGGCACTTCAACCCTTTTTATAGGGTTAAATCATACAATAAATGGTTGGAGAATTGTGACACAACCCTGCATTCACTTGTGAATATGTTATACTTAGAGATGAGCGAGTATACTCGTCCGAGTATACTGCTCGGTCAAGTATTAGCATACATACGGACCGGCTCGTTACTCGGACGAGTATCTCGGCTGCTCAAAATTGAGCATTAACTGAATAAAATAAAGTGAAGAAAAGTATTTTTATTGCAAAATAAAATATTCCACATGCTTCCAGATGTTTTAATTGTTAGAATACATTGAAAAAACTCTATTCTTCACTTTCCAGGTGTTTGCGCTTTTCTTCTGCTAAGTTCGGAGATGTTCGGAACATCTGGAATGTGAAGAATATTGTTCTTTCAATGTGTTCTGCAATTAAATGTTCCTGTGTTCACTGTTTTCACTGTTTTTATTCTATTCTTCACATTGCAGGTGTTCGCGCGTGTCTTCCGATAATGTTGGAGATGTGCGCGCACATCAGCAAAGTGAAGAATAGAATAAAAACATTAAAAACAGTGAAAACACAAACATTTAAGTGCAGAACACATTCAAATAACAATATTCTTCACAATGCTGATATGCGTGCACATCTCCGACATTATCGGAGGACACGCGCTAACATCTGCAAAGTGAAGAATAGATTAAAAACAGTTAAAAAGTGAACACAGGAGCATTTAAGTGCAGAACACATTGAAAGAACAATATTCTTCACATTCCAGATGTTCGGCGCACATCTCCTAACTTAGCGTTAGACACGCGCGAACACCTGTAAAGTGAAGAATAGTGTTTTTTCAATGTATTCTAACAATTAAAACATCTGGAAACATGTGGAATATTTTATTATGCACTGTTCTTTTAATGTGCTATTTTATAAAAAAAAATGCTCGGGTCTCCCATTGACTTTAATACGAGCACTCGAGCATCAGGAAAAGTTTGTACCGAATAATGAGCACCCGAGCATTTTAGTGCTCGTTCATCTCTAGTTATACTGTATACACAGGATTTCAAGCATTTTTTTGGGATGATGAGTCAATGTAATTGAGCCAAGATAGTTCTTTTGTCAAAAAGGAGAAATATATTTTTTTGATTAAGAACAACTATCCAGGCTCAATTATATTAGCTTATCAATTATATTAGCTGAAGAAGACAACATTCTAAAGTCAAAACAAGGAAAATTATAGCAGTTTTCCTTCTTTCTTCTCCATATATCCTATCTGTGGGAAACAGCTATGAATAATTAGTAAAGTAGACATAGGGGATAATAAGTCTGATAAATGAAGAAAACATCATTATTTTAATGATATGAAGTAACAAATCTATACAGATTTGTTAGATATAACATGTGTGACTTAACAAGTTAACCAGCTGCGATAACTATTGTAAACGAATAGAGAGAACCCAGACTTTTTTGCCAATAACTAAATGAGGTAATTCAATTTATGTTATGTTAACCAATGCTACATTTGTAAGTCCATTTTTTTATCTTACTATACTAAACATTTTAGAAAGTAAGTTAAAATTTGAGTTAAAATTTTAAGAGATTTATGTCATATTAGCAGGATTATATTGTGCAATAAAAAATGGCCAGTCAATATTCACAATTTCATCTTAACGATAACTTGTTGCCAGGGAACCCCAACCACAAACCACACACTGTGCCTGTTAGATGTCTTTATACATATTCCACTGATGCCTCTATTCATGGAATTAGAGCCATTATTCTTCTAAAAAGTGGGATAGCACAAGGTAGCTACACAGGCATATCTTCGCTTGCGGTGGTGGCCAAGGCACGGTACAGAGTCAGCAGGCAAAATTGGAGTCGTAGTCAGGCAGAATGTCAGGACAGGCGGCAGAGGATAGAAGTCACAAACGTAGCAGGAGGCCACAATGCATAGTACACAAACAGTCAGGGAACACTTTCTCAATGGCATAAGGGCACAAAGAAGGGGTCACAGGAATAGGCCAGCTATTTAACAGGTCAAGGGCTGGCCAGCACCAATTAGCGGCGCACTGTAGGCGCGTTCTAGTAGGTAAGGACACGTTCAGAGCTGCAGGAGACACCGCTGGAGCTCGGAGAGGTAAGCCAAGCTGCAGCTGGCACAGAGGGGCACACAGAGGCACACACACGGATGCAGAGGCACACCCAAGACGTGGGTCACAGGGTGACCCGTGACACTCATTTGACAAATTTTAACTAGACCAACTAATAAATGGTGCAAACTCGACACTTTTAAACTACTTCCGATTCATATGCGGTGAGCTCCACACTACTCCAGACGCTACTAACTAACTTGGCTGGCCTGTATATTCGCTTTCCTTCTTGCCCTCCGACAATCTGTTTTCTGAGGGAGATCATCAATTGATCGAAACGTCAAAAATTATGTCGATTGCTTTTTAATGAAATAAAAGCACATATTAAGTTTAATCTTTTTATGAGTGCCGTGTTATCTCTTTATTACTTCAGAGTTATGATCCAGCATTGGACACAATAATAAATCTGATGCAGCAAATAGCTATTCTAGTTGTACTCTGCACTGGTCTACTGTGTGACACATTAATACATACCTCCAAATATGTCAAGAATTTTACAATAATCAATAAACACTTTTCTGGGCAAACATTGGCATTAAAATGCTACCTAAAAAATTTGCACCAGGTTGATATTACAAATACAGTAAAGTCATGCCAAAAGACCAATACAGGCAAATTTCTTGAAAGAGAATCTTAAAAGGATTCCCATTTCTGCAAATAAATGTTTGCTTTACAGACAGAAGAGGGAGGTTTTCAGAGACCTGTAAAAGGAACCCATCAGGGCAATTTAGGACACTAAACCCCCCACAGGTCCAAATGGACCAATGGTTTAGTGTTCCAAATCCTAGCTTTACCTCCCACAATATGAGAGGAGGCGCTAGCACTGGATGTGCAGATATGTGTCCGATATTCCTCATGCATATCAAGATAAGTATAACTGTTGTTTGTTTTTATTTTATTGAGGTCATGCAAAGCTTATTTACTGGTCGATTTGGGACCGTAAACCACAGGACCATACAGACCTGTAGGTAGTTTAGGGTCTTAAATTGACCTGACATATCCGCTTGAACATAAATTCCATAATAACTAAAAAGCAACTCTTTGAGAAGACCACTTGGCCAGGCTTTCTGTGAAAGATTTCAGTTCAACCGTATAGTTTGATTGACTCAAAGAAGTTTTTGTGTATGGTGGCACCTTGTGGCATTAGCTATGACATAATAACATGTCAAATTTCCTTCTTTGTTACTCCTTTCTCAGCAATAAATAGAACCTTTAACTTCACATTTATCCATTATATGGTTCTGTGGAGTACACTGTAACATAATTTTTAGGTTTCTATGGTTTCATATACTTCTCAATTAGGCTACATACAGCAGAAGGCAAGGGCAACTTGCAGAAGCTGGCACATTCAACTTTCATTGTTCCATTTTTCTTCTGCAGCAGTAGCAAACCATTAAAAGCGCATCTGAGAGTCACAACTTGTGACTCTGCTGATGCGAGTGTTACGGCTCAAAGAGCAACAATTCCCGGCTTAAATAAAATGGCATCTTATTCTCTTGCAGTGCTCTCAAAAGTAGCATATAATCTGACTCCGTGAAGGAAACTTATGAAAGCTGCAAATGTCTTGTTTTAGGATTTATTAAGCTGCAATCGGCATATAGATATGAGGAGGAATGAAACTTCTACTGGTGGAATGGAGGAACAGTCTGAGATGTAAATCTCTCAAGAAAACATATTAACCCCTCTACATAAAGTATAAGAAGTGCCTGGTATATTGTATATCCAGCTGGGACTGCAGCTGCTTTTTCTTTACCATCTGGGAGTGTCTAATTAGAAACCACCTAGAGTCGATTCTCTGAGAAGCTATTAAAGAACATGTTCAACATCAGATGCCGCGCTAACTCCCTCAAGACTTACAGACACAGCAATATAAAATAGAGATTCACTGAACAATGGGACTATTATATTACAGCTAATGCTTTTTATGCAACAAAATATTCTTTGGGAGGAAATAAATATCAACTCTGCCTCAAACGGTTTTGAAACTTTAGAAAGATCAATGTTGTTATCTTACAGTCATCTTTCTGCAGTGAATCTTATGGAAAATAGACACAGAAGAAATTAGATATCTCCTTTGCTGCCGCAGCTAACATTTACAATACAGATTCATTTTTTCACATTGTTATTACAATTTTCTTTTGGATTGTGACATATATTGGGGCCTCTGAACCAAGCTAAAAAGCAGATTGTAGGTGGATTTTGTTTGTTGTTTAAAAGATAATCCCTTGAATTATTTATTTAGTGCTCACATACTCCGCAGTGCGGTACACAAGGAGAACTCACATTCTGACTCTCCTATTTCTCTCTTAAACATTTTCCTTTTCGGCTTTATGATGAATAAACTACATGCAAGAAACCGTACACTTCAAGGTTTATTTCAATGTTTTCTGGATGAAAAGCAGTAAATGATCATTGTACAAAATCAGGAGATTTCTCTCATGGACAGCTTGAAAGTGTCAGAAAATTTGCAAATGGACAATTATTCTCAGGAAAGGAAGACTGGACATTGTGGTTATGTAATAAACTGTCACTTGAATTGGTGCAAAATGTACAAACAGTATACTTCTAGCCTAATTCAATTTCATGTCCAAAACAGGGGGGAGAGACCCAATTTCTAATGGAACATAAGCAGCAATTAATGCATGTGCTCAGTAAGGTGCTTTTCACACTTGTGTTTTTCTTGCACAAGTTCTGCACATGCTTTTAACTGCAAAACTCATATTGCACTCTGATGTGATCTGAATTGCAAGTGTGAAAGAGGTCTTTGTTGCCAAAATAGTCAACGGCCACTGCCTCTGCATTCAAGCAAGATAAGTATATTAATTAAGTTTTTTTAAAAGATACATTTGAATTCTCAGTCTCCTGCTCAGCAGCTATGTTTTAGTATGTAGCCTAGAGAAGGAATTTGTTTCATTTTGCAAAAAGGGAGACTCAGCCCAAAACGAACTTTCCCTATGTGCGTTATTGTAGTTAGGATTTGGGACTATGCTTTTCCTACTTCATGAAATGTATCAAACAGGCATTCCAAAGGGGCTAGACGGGATTTTGACCAGCCTATTCAGAGAGGGCAAAAACCATACTTTGCTCACAAGCAGAGGTGATATAGTTTCTATCAACCAATGTGATGTGCTGAAGCATCACACTATTGACAAGGATTCAAAGGAAATCTAAAATTCAATGTAGCTTAGTCTTAAGAGAAGGGTTTCAATTTCATGGTATATACAAGCATTAGCATTAGTTATAGGTAGTGATGAGTGGACCCGAACCGCAATGTTCAGGTCTCCAAACCCAAACCCAGTAGTAACACCCACAATAGGTCCCAGCACTAGAGGCTGGCAGGGGCATAACTTGAGGGGTTGTCAGAAGGTACGGGTGCAACCGGGCCCAAGAGGCTTAGGAGGCCCAAAAGGAGTCACTTTTCCATATGAGAAGACTCGTGCTACAAACCATACATTCCATATAGTATAATCACAGATTTTGCACTAGGGCTCATCAGCTTCAAAATATGCCACTGGTCATGGGTGTTAACTCTTTAACTGCTGGTGGCACGTTTAAATAGACTACTCTGTATCCTTTACTCAGCCGTAGTTTATGCCATCTACAATATGTGCTTGGCTATCTGCAGCATTCTGCACCATTTCAGAACGAACATTAAAAAGAGAAAGCTAAAGCATGATAAGGGCATTAGAAAGAACATCAGAGGTCCATGCTGATACAACTTCAGTGCCAAGTGATTGCAGTCAATATTCCTGTCTAACAACTATTACTGCAAAAAAAAAAAAAAAAAAAAATTGTGCTAGAATGCATGAATGTGACATATGACTGGTACATTGTTTTACATTTGTAAATTTTAATTAAATGGAAATTAGTGTTTATTGCTTTACAAGTCTCATCCATCAAGCATTGTAGTGAAATGGTAAGTTGCAGGAAAATAGCATTACTGCTCCATGACGTTCAAACTACTGTAGTTAAAATCATACTGTCATGCTAAGAGGAGACTAGTTCCATGATGGGCTGCCTAAATGTATAAAGAATACTGAGTGTGCATAGTACATATAGTCTATAAAATGAGGGCAGCTTATAAAATACATAGTTGCAAAGCTTCATCAAGAATATGGTAGATGTAGATGTGATCCTGCTCACATACAGATGGGAAATCGTTAGAGGTGTTTGATCAGTTATATTCTGGGCTCACATTAATTTGATTTGATGTTGTGGTCCTACCATCATTCTATATAAAAAAGAAAGACAGTAGTCAGTGGACCTCTTAATAGATGCTGGTCCCTGAAGCACTTGGCACTCTAATCCCTTTATTATACTTGCTCACAAGTATTTATTTGCCACCCCATGTGATGCCCCATAAGCTAGGCCATTATTAAATCTGGTCCCTGGAGTTCCTGCCCAATGAACCTAGTAAGACTCATCACCCCACTAGGCTTCTCTAACTCTAATATCCAGATAATAGGATCTGTGAAACTGCTATATTTAGTCCATTAGTTGGTGACACCACCAAGTGGTAAGAACAAGCCGGTACATCAGCATTATTTGTATAGCTGTATGTCTGTTAACCCAAGGGTTAAATCTTTTATTTACATTATGTTTGTAACTTATTTAACTTCCTTAGGCTTAGTAGGCTGGTCATTGGTTGGCACCAAAAGGCTTTGGCTGATGTTTCGGGTCCTTTTGGATTTAGCTCTTCTGAGTTAGTCATTTTAGACTTAGATGTTTTCAGTTGTATATTTTTGACAAAACTGATAATGCAGCAGAGCCAACCCGGCTCAGCAGACATCTTACCAGCCTAGTCTTCCATTTTTCCGGGCTGAAGTATCCGGTAGACAAAGGCCCACACTTATGCCCTAGCCACCATCAACCAGCCATTCTGGTCCTAGTTAACAGCTGCTCCTGCATACTGTCTGCCCCAAGCATGGTACGTTGCCCACTAGACAACTAGCGATGTTATGACTATCCTTCTCTTTTGTAGAGATAATGTAGGCATCCTGGGTGAAGTTGGTCCACAACCACAACAATAGTATATGTACTATATAGTGTGTATTTAAATCCCCTAGTAAATGAACTAGAGAATGTGACAGTCTATTTAAAAACTATGTTTTAGCCCATGTGTACATCTTGGTAAGTCATATATTTATCTGGTTTTCAGGGGAGCAGATTCTATTGAACTTGTGGAGCTTGAAGGAATTTGTGGCATTGGAAGTGAGCGATTTGGATTAGAAAGGATGTTAATCTACAGTGGATTGGCAGGCATAGTAACTGGTATTGTTATAGCATTTCTACTGAAAGAGATGAGTCTGGCTGGTGCATATGGAATAGATTGTAGAGGAGAGAGTTCTTAGTAAGCGGAAGATTAATTCAAAAAGATTTACAATATTCAAGAGAAAAATGAATTAGGGAAACAATATGGGCTTTTGTGGCTTAGATTCTGGAGATGTATTTCAGGTGCAGATGACATCAGTGTGCCTACTGAGCCTATGACTTTCACAAATGTTGCAATACAAGGATTCAAGTGCCTAATATGGCTTACGGCCTTGTTATTCACAGGAAAGCTTACTTGTTGGTGTTGCTTTGAACAATAATCACAGTATTCCTCAATGCCAATTTTAAGTAGAAATGAATCCACTGAAACTGTTTTCCCCCAGGCACAAGATATTGGTATTTATTATATAGTCAATCTAGTGACATACAACAAATACAAGGCCATTTTTCCTGCATTATTATAATTTTCAATACTAAGGCACAGTTGTCTTTTTAATGTTAGCAAAATAAAATAAATGCACCATTTATATAAAACATTTTGTATATAAATTTGCACATTTGCAACCCTTAAAGATTACCTACCTTCAGATTCCCTGATGGTAAATGATTTATACTCACCTCCTCGTCCTGTCCCCCTTTGCAGTAAAGTGATTTAAGAATAAATAAAAAAGGCAACATTTAGAAGAAATAAAGGTTTTTAAGATATTCACATGAGCCAGAGGCTCTGCAGAACACCTTTGAGCTTTTCCGTCTTTTAATTTATTCACTGCTCTCCTCTTGCCCCCTGCCCACACTCTGAGCAGAGGCTCTCTGCAAATCTTTAAGTCAAAACTTAATGTGACAGGCACACCACAAAATCCAGTTGTGCGCTGTCAGTGTAGGTTAGGAACTAGGCATACAAGAACCCAACCGGCTTTCTTAGGGTTACAATAACGTTATATATATATATATATATATATATATATATATATATATATATATATATATATATTTTATTGGCTTCTGGCTGGCCTTGCTGGCACTAGTAGTGCAGCTAGTACCATATTGTAATGAATTTGCAGGGAGACTTGCGAACGTTGTATTTAGCTCTTAGTGACACACATATCCATCTCAAACACCTAAGTGGGACAATTTATTAGGGGTTTGATTAAATTAGGCACAGTCTGCTTTTTCTTTTTTTTTTTTTTACTTTTCTTTTTTTATAACTCAAAGTCATCAGGCACAGCACAAAATCCAGTTGTGTGCTGTCAGTGTAGGCTAGAAACTAGCCATACAAGAACTCAACAGGCCTTCTTAGCGCTACAATAGCGTTATATATTTTATTTTTTGTTGATTCGCTTGTGGCTGGCCTTGCTGGCACCAGTAGTGCAGCTAGTACCATATTGTGACGAATTTGCAGGGAGTCTTGCGAACGTTCTGTTTAGCTCTTAGTGACACACATATCCATCTCAAACCCCTAAGTGGGACAATTTATTAGGGGTTTGATTGAATTAGGCACAGTCTGCTTTTTCTTTTCTTTTTTTTTTTTTTCAAAACTAAAAGTCAACAGGCACAGCCATAGCAATAGGATAGCATTGTTTTGTTAAAAAAACAAAAACACAAAAAAAAGCACCAAAAAAATTTACAGTTTACACTTTAATTTTGAAAATGACTAAGGGTAGAGGACGAGGGCGTGGGCGTGGGCGTCCAACTACTGCGGAGTCAGAGGCCGTGGTCCTGGGCGGGGTGAGACACCACCTGCTGATGAGGGAGCAGAGGAACGCCGCAGAGCTACACTCCCTAGGTCAGTGATGGCCAACCTATGACACGCGTGTCAGTGCTTATACGGAGAACATGGCACACACCAATTCTGAATTTTTCAAATGATTTTTATTTCAGTGATTCTATCACATAGCAAAGCCTTCACCATAGTAAAAAGAATTTTTAAAGAGTAATTTTTCACAGATCTTTAAATATTTAGTACGACGTTTCGGTCATCACGACCTTTGTCAAGTAGGATCTGACCTAGGGTGGAAAAACATGCAGTAAATACAAGGCTAGAGTATGCTATCTAGGGGGGAGGGGAGAGGGTATAGTGCAAATATATACATATATACAAGACGTCCTTTGTAAGAGACATATAAACATCTTGGTATGTAGGTATTGAGGTACATATCATTGGTAACATTGGCAAGACACAAAAACTGAAATGGTGAGAGAGAGAAGTATAGGGTAGCGTTTGTGGAGAGGAATCTAGGTATGCAAAAGCGATATATAGTGGGGTCGATGGGGCAGCGAATCAAGGAGAGAAAGGGCTGAAATACTTACATGAGAAGTCTGTAATAGGGGGGAGTAGTGAGGCCGCCAGTGTGTGTGGCCGCGAGGTGGTTTAAATAGCGTGTGCGCGTCACCGGAAGTGCACTGCGCATGACGCGTGTCAGTGCTGACACAAATAGCCATTTTCAGTGACACGCGGCCACCGGAGAGTTAAGTTTCATCCTCTGCTCCTACACAGCCAGGTACAGTACCTGGGAGGCTGAGAGATTGTCCAGCAAATGGTAATAAATAGATGTAGTATGGCAGTACATGGTAGGATCAATCACACAACCTAAGGCTATATTCACACTGCCGTTGCCCGCCCGTATCGTACCGTAGCAGGCAACGGCAGTGTACGGGGAGAGGAGGAGGAGGTGAGCGCAGCTCACCCCCGCCCCTCTCCATAGCAACCTATGGCGCACGGCCCCGTATTACGGGAAAAGATAGGACAGGTCCTATCTTTTTCCCGGGTACGGAACGGTACGGTGCCGCACGTGTGCTGCACCGTACCGCTCCCGTAGGGTGCCGTGCGCCCATAGGAGTGTATGGGGGACGTATATCGGCCGTATATACGTCGGCCGTATATACGTCCCCCATACGTTCGTGTGAATGTAGCCTAAGATTAAAGTACCCTAGAAGTTAAATAAATATACATATTTGTTATTTAAACTATAAATATCACAAAATTATGTTTTTTTGTCAAGGTGACACACCACCCGAGTTATGCTCGGTTTTTTGGCGAATTTTGACACACCAAGCTCATAAGGTTGCCCATTACAGCCCTAGGTTTATGTCTCAAGTAACTGGGACTCGTGGTAGAGCACTGTTGAGGCCAGAACAGTGCGAACAGGTAATGTCGGGGATTGCGGATAATGCTTCTAGCCATTTGTCCACCAGTCAGTCTTCCACGCAGTCTACCCATGTCACCGAAATCAGCACTCCTCCAGCTCCTCCACCTCAGCCTCCTTCCCCCCAGTCTACCCCCTCCCAGAAAAATTTGGCATTTGAACCGGCATACTCTGAGGAACTGTTTTCTGGACCCTTCCCAGAGTCACAAACCACTTGTCCGGTTGCTGCTGAGCTCTTTTCCGATGCCCAGGTTTTCCACCGGTCGTAGTCTGTGGGTGATGATGACATTGTTGACGTAGTGGAAGAAGTGTGTAAAGAGGTGTCGGACGATGAGGAGACACGGTTGTCAGACAGTGGTGAAGTTGTTGTCAGGGCAGGAAGTCCGAGGGGGGAGCAGACTGAGGGATCGGAGGATGATGAGGTGACAGACCCAAGCTGGGTTGATAGGCCGGGTGAACACAGTGCTTCTGAGACGGAGGCGAGTCCTCGACGAGAACAGGTTGGAAGAGGCAGTGGTGGGGCCAGACGAAGAGGCAGGGCCAGAGCTAGTGCATCAGCACCAAATGTTTCCCGTAGTCAAGCTCCCGTGGCGAGGGCTAGATTTTCGGAAGTCTGGAGGTTCTTTAAAGAAACACCGGATCAGCAGGGGTTCCACCACTACCAACTTAACCACCACCAGTATGCGCAGGCACATGAATGCTAACTCCCCACTCCCCACTCAATGGAACCAAGGCCGTTCACCTCCAGCCGGGCACACCACTGCTCCTTACCCTGTGTCATCTGCTGTCTCTTCTAGTCAGCCCCCTGCCCAGGACCCCGGCCCAAACACCTCCCGTACGAAAACCTCACCTTTGCCTCCACGATCCTCCACAGCATCCACCAATGTCTTCATGCGCAGCGTTCAGATCTCCATACCCCAGATGCTGGAGCGAAAGAGGAAGTACAGAGCAACCCACCCACACGCCCAAGCCCTCAACGTCCACATCTCCAAATTACTTAGCCTGGAGATGCTGCCCTATAGGCTGGTAGAGACCGAGGCTTTTTGCAACCTCATGGCGGCGGCCGCCCCTCGGTATTCGGTCCCCAGCCTCCACTACTTTTCCTGATGTGCCGTCCCAGCCCTGCACCAGCACGTGTCAGACAACATCATCCGTGCCCTGACCAACGACGTTTCTGACAAGGTCCACCTGACCACGGACACGTGGACGAGTGCTGCCGGGAAGGACCACTATATATTGCTGACGCCACATTGGGTTAACTTGATGGAGGCTGGGACTGAGTCTGACCCTGGGGCTGCTCATATACTGCCGACGCCGAGGATTGCGGGGCCTACCTCGGCCCAGGTCTCTCAGGCCTACTATGCCTCCTCCTCCTCCAACCCCTCCTCCACCTCCTCCTCAGAATTACCATCCGTGGGCATGGCGCCATCAGTCGGTAGCTCTAGGCACAGCACGGTGCATCATGGAGCAGACTGATCTGTGGCTGGCACCGCTGAACCTGAAGCCATGCCATGTGCCATGCCTGGCCCATGTGTTAAAACTCATAGTTCAGTGGTTCCTCAAGACATACCCCAATCTGTCTGATTTGCTCACGAAGGTGCGCCGCATCTGTGCGCATTTCAGGAAGTCCAGCACAGAAGCTGCGACTCTCAGGGCAGTGCAGCGCCGCCTCCAACTGCCCGCTCACCGACTGTTGTGCGACATGCCCACGAGGTGGAGCGATTGTAGACTGCCAGATGTCAACTTCCACCAGAACTGGTAGTCAGGTCAGTCAGCTTCCTCAAGTCTAAAATGAGGAGTGGACGTGGATGTCTGATATCTGTCAGGTGCTGAGTAACTTAGAGGAGTTAACACAGATGGTCAGTGGCGATGCCGGCATCATCAGCCTCACCACCCCGCTGCTTGGCCTGTTGAAAAACTCTCTGGTCAGCATGAAGTCAGAAGCTTTGCGCTCGTCACAAGAGACAGGGGAAGAAGATTCCCGTGTTGATAGCCAAAGCACCCTTAGGTCTGTTTCTCAGCGCATATAGGAGGAGGTGGAGGAGGATGAGGAGGAAGAGGAGGAGAATGTTGGCGAGACAGAAGAGGGGACCATTGTTCAGTCCTTCTTTGTTCAGCGTGTATGGGCAGAAGAAGAGGAGTTGGAGGAGGAGGAAATGGAGAGTCAGGCCAGTGAGGGGAGTGAATTCTTGCGCGTTGGTACTCTGGCGCATATGGCAGATTTAATGCTAGGCTGCCTATCCCGTGACCCTCGTGTTCAAAGAATTTATTCCAGCACCGATTACTGGGTATTCACTCTCCTGGACCCAAGGTACAAGCAAAATCTTTCCACTCTCATCCCTGTAGAGGAAAGGAGTGTGAGAATGCATGAATACCAGCAGGCCCTGGTGCACAAGCTGAAACAGTATTTCCCTTCTGAAAGCGCTAGCGGCAGAGGGCGTACTTCTGCGGGACAAGTAGCGAGGGAGAGTAGGCGAGCAGGCAGCTTGTCCAGCACTGGCAGGGGTACGCTTTACAAGGCCTTTGACAGTTTTTTGTCACCCCAGCAAGACACTGTCACCTGTCCCCAGTCTCGGCAGAGTAGGGCTGATCTTTACAGAAAGATGGTGAGGGAGCACGTAGCTGACCATACCATCATCCTAAATGATCACACAGCTCCCTACAACTACTGGGTTTCAAAGCTGGACATGTGGCACGAACTGGCGCTGTACGCCTTGGAGGTTCTTGCCTGCCCTGCCGCTAGCATATTGTCCGAGTGGGTTTTCAGTGCAGCTGGTAGCATCATCACCGATAAGCGTACACTCCTGTCAACTGACAGCGCTGACAGGCTGACGCTTATCAAGATGAATAAAGCCTGGATTTCTCAGGATTTCCATTCTCCACCAGGTGAAAGAAGCTCAACCTGAATAATGTATACACTCCTCCTCCTCATTTTCCTCCTTCTCCTCCTCTTTGCACACTAAAGCAGAGGAAACTGGAATTTTTCTGGAGGGCCACCTACCCGGTAGTCTGTTTTAAACAATTTTTGGGAGTGCCACATACAGGCACTCAATCTATTTAATTTTTCTGTAGGACCACCTACCTGCTCTTCTGGTTTGAAAAATTTTGAACTGCCACATACAGACACTATCCAAATTTAATTGTCTCCATAGCCGCCTCCACACGTCGTCTTTATAACTGCCTCCACACGTTGTGTCCATTGCTACCTCCACACATCATCTCCATAGCTGCCTCCCAAAGTCATCCATATAGCTGCCTCCATACATCGTCCCCTTAGCAAAAGATCTGTGTCAGGCAGAATTTTCGGGCGTTTCACCAGAAGATACATAATGGAACTTGGCCCATCTGTCGCCGCCATGCTGGAGACCTGAAGTTGCAATCATAGCAGCGCAATATGGATGCCCCATACTGTCGCTCTTAATCATGGAACCATTTCTGAAAAAACTATTAAAAATAGAACCGCTATGCTATTCCATTATTCCTAGATGAAATATTCAAACGACCCCGTCTGATTTGAAAATTATAATTTTTTCAAAATAAAAGCTTCTGGCCCCTAGGCCCATTTTGGGTGGGAAGGAGCCGAGAAACAGGGGCTTGGACAGGCGAAAGCTCGCCTTGCAGCGGACCGCCAGCTTCTTCCCAAGATCCAACTAACATAGTTTTAACTGCAGCACCTTTAATCTACTACTACCTTACTGCCTCCATACATCGTCCCCTTAGCAAACGAGCTGTGTCAGGCAGAATTTTGGGTTGTTTTCATGGCTTCCACATCAAACTTCTTAACTTTGTTGCCACCCTGCTGTGTTATCCACAAAATATACTGGCAAACTTTTATCATTTACCGATATTATTTCAGCGCTTCTTGCGCATCTGTTTACATTCCCCTCAACCGCCATAACCAAGCCAATTACTTATAAGAACAGTACTACACTTGATCTTATACAAAAGGTTCTTAGAAGTGCTGTTTGTAGCCCCCGTCTGCTTTGAAATTCAAAATTTTTTTAAAGTAAATGCTTCTGGCCCCCAGGCCCATTTTGGGTGGGGAGGAGCCGAGAGACAGGGGCTTGGAGAGGCGAAAGCTGGCCTGCCAGCGACCGCCAGCTCCATCCCAAAATCCAACTAACATAGTTTTAACTGCAGCACTTTTCCTCTACTTCTACTTTACTGCCTCCATACATCGTCCCCTTATCAAACGAGCTGTGTCAGGCAGAATTTTCGGGTGTTTCAACAGATACATAATGGAACTCGGCCCATCTGTCGCCGCCATGCTGGAGACCTGAAGTTGCAATCATAGCAGCGCACAATATGGATGCCCCATACTGTCGCTCATAATCATGGAACCATTTCCGAAAAAACAATTAAAAATAGAACCGCTATGCTATTCCATTATTCCTAGATGAAATATTCAAACGACCCTGCCTGCTTTGAAAATTATAATTTTTTCAAAGTAAATGCTTCTGGCCCCCAGGCCCGTTTTGGGTGGGGAGGAGCCGAGAGACAGGGGCTTGGACAGGCGAAAGCTCGCCTGCTAGCGGACCGCCAGCTCCATCCCAAGATCCAAATAACAGTTTTAACTGCAGCACCTTTAATCTACTACTACTTTACTGCCTCCATACATCGTCCCCTTATCAAACGAGCTGTGTCAGGCAGAATTTTCGGGCGTTTCACCAGATACATAAAGAAACTCGGCCCATCTGTCGCCGCCATGCTGGAGACCTGAAGTTGCAATCATAGCAGCAAAATATGGATGCCCCATACTGTCGCTCTTAATCATGGAACCATTTCCGAAAAAACTATTAAAAATAGAACCGCTATGCTATTCCATTATTCCTAGATAAAATATTCAAACGACCCCGCCTGCTTTGAAAATTATAATTTTTTCAAAGTAAATGCTTCTGGCCCCCAGGCCCATTTTGGGTGGGGAGCCGAGAGACAGGGGCTTGGACAGGCGAAAGCTTGCCTGGCAGCGGACCGCCAGCTCCATCCCAAGATTAGGCAGCCTCAGAGGCATCCATGCATACTGCCCCTGCTGTTTCCTGTCCATTTCACCTCCACGATCCTCCACAGCGTCCACCAATGTCTCCATGCGCAACTTTCAACTCTCTATACCCCAGACGCTGGAGCATGAGAGGATATGCAGCACATCCCCTTATCAAACGAGCTGTGTCAGGCAGAATTTTCAGGTATTTCACCAGATACATAATGGAACTCGGCGCATCTGTCGCCGCCATGCTGGAAACCTGAAGTTTCAATCACAGCAGCACAATATGTATGCCCCATACTGTCACTCTTAATCATGGAAGTCGTCTCCATGGCTGCCTCCACATGTCGTCCCCTTATCAAACGAGCTGTGTCAGGCTCATTTTTCGGGTGTTTCACCAGATACGTTATGGAACTTGGTCACTATGTCGTCACCATGCTGTGTTATCGACTAAATATACCGTCAACCTTTTGTTCACATAGGAAATCATTTCAGCGCTTCTTGCTCACCTCCTTTGGTTCCTCTCTGCCACCCATTAGTTTGAAGCCATTGAGTCCATTTGGGGTATGTCCACATGCCACTCTCTAGCCTGCCACTGCTGCCGCTGCCTCTGCATGCCGTATTCTATAGTGTCAAGGTCAATTATTGGATGTTTTAGATGCTATCTAGCCTCATATAGTCACTCTGTCATCGCCATTTTGGCATAATGGTGCGATTAAGCAGCCTCAGAGGCATCCATGCATGCTGCCCCTGCTGTTTCATGTCCATTTCCGTGGTGTTTCCATCATTTTCTGAGGTTTCAAGGTGTTTGGCCAAGCTTCCCTGTGCAGACCCTTTGTCCCCTTGAAAAATGCTTGAGTCTCCCATTGACTTCAATGGGGTACGTTATTCGAGACGAGCACTCGAGCATCGGGAAAAGTTCGTCTCGAATAACGAGCACCCGAGCATTTTAGTGTTCGCTCATCTCTATTTAAAAAATGTAAAAAATTGCTAAAATATTAAAAATTCAAATCACCCCCCTTTCCCTAGAACTGATATAAAACATAATAAACAGTAAAAATCACAAACACAATAGGTATCACCGCATCCCAAAATGCCCGATCTATCAAAATCTTAACATGGTTATTGATGGCAGTGACTTCCAAAACGGGAAATGGCGCCCAACAGACCCTTTTTTGATTTTGCATTTCCATTTTTCACTCCCCTCCTTCAAAAATATATAACTTTTTTATTTTTCCATGTAAAGAGCTATTTTTTGCTGAAAAAATTGCACTGCATAGTGACCATATTTAATATTCCATTCCATGCACTGGGAAGCGGAAAAAAATTCCAAATGCAGTGAAATAGATGAAAAAATACATTTGCGCCATATACTTGTAAGTTGGATTTTACGGCTTTCATTGTGAGCCCCAAATTACATGTCTCCTTCATTCTTTCCGTCAATATGATCATGGGGATACCAAATTTATATACGAGTAGAGTATATAGTTTGCTGCTATATATGCTGCTGAGGTATGAGATTGGGAAGTCATGCAGAGGCAGTGCAAGGGGGAAATTGTTAATGTGGGGTGCAGTGTGACATTTACATAATGTGGGGATGCAGGGGAGTGTGGGGTGCAGTGTGACATGGATGTAATGAGGGGGTGCAGGGGGTAATGAGGGGGTGCATCATGACATGAGTGTAATGTGGGGGGGCAACGTGGCATGGATGTTATGTGGGGTGCAGCGTGGCATGGATGTTATGTGGGGTGCAGCGTGGCATGGATGTTATGTGGGGTGCAGCATTACATGGATGTTATGCAGAGGTGCAGCTTCTGGATGTAACCAGTTGATTGCACTTGTATGATTGCACTTGTATTTCTGTATATGATAAAAACATCTGACAAACACACATAAAAACCAGAGGGCAACAGATCATGTGAAAATATAATATTTGTGTCATTCTCAAAACTTATGGCCATGACTGTATTTAACATTTATTTATGTATAAAGATGAATTTGGTAAACACTTTGAAAAAAATAGCTTTTTTCAAAATTCAAAATGTTCTGGTTTTTAAACTGATAGTAACAAATTTGTGAAGTAAGACTAACTAACGTTTACCATATCTCATTTTTGTGTTGGCGTAATTTTAGAAGTGTCCTTTTGTTTTAATATGACACTAGAAAATCACAAATCAAACAGAATTATTTAAATTTTCAAAAATGTTTTAGAATAAATAATTTTAGAGACCATTTCGTTTCTATATGGGTTTTGGAAGTTCTGTTAATAGAAAGCCCCCACATATAACCCCATTCTATTAACTTCACCCCTCAAACTATTCAAAACAGCAGGTAGGAAGCTTGTTAACCCTTTATGTATTTTACAGAAATTCAAAAAAAATGAAGGCTTTATTTCTAACTACCATTTGTCGTTTTTCAAAATTCCTTCACATTTTTAACTGAACCAAATAGGAGTGAATTCTTATAAACCCCTCACTGCAGCTATTTTTTGAGAAGTTTCCAGATCTCATTGATCTATCTACAAATCGAAAAATTCTTTGCCACTCCGACTGCATATTGGCCCGATTCCCATACCTCAAAAAAAATGTTGCCCTTAGTTTTGGACAAAAAAGCAGCGAAGGCATCAGAATCTCTCCACTTTGACAGGAAACGTACCTTAGCCGTTAGGAAATATAACCTAAAATTGGGAATCATGAGACCTCCTTCTCTATAGCTTTTATATAAGTATTTGAATTTAATCAGCACGTTTTCTCCTCCACATAAGTTTGTTGCTTAGTTTCTCAATCAGCCTGAACAACTTTTTCTCTATCCACAACTATTTTAATAAACCAATTCTGTCTGCTCTTGTTAGGGGAAGTTTCATCCAAATGGAAATCTTAGATCTAATATTTGCGATCATTTGCAACATGTCCAGCTCAACATATTTTTTTACACCAGCCGAGATCTGTACTCCCAAATATTCCATAGATTGATGTGGTTCCAGAAGCTTAAAACCATAATAATTCATCCAATGGGAGTAACACAGTTTTCTGATGATTCATTTCTAGACCAGATTTGGACCCAAATTCCTGAACTACTTGCATAGCTCTTGGGATGGATTTGGCTGAGTCTCCTAAACACAACAATATATCATCTGCATAACACAGTATTTTATCTGATCTTCCCTCACAGCCAAACCCAACCACATTTGAATAAAATCTAACCATAGTCACAAGAGGTTCAATAAAGATATTACCCTGGATGGTGCCCCTGTGCCGAAACACAGTCATTTACCAGAACACTTGCGATTGGGTCACTATATAAAAGCCAAACCCAACATATATTTTTCTCCAAAACCACAAGAAGGGCCACTAAACCCAGTTGAATGCCTTAGCTGCATCCAACGACAGGATGGATCGATCCCCTACATCCAAGCCCAATTGAATGTTCAGGAACAATCTGGGAAGATAATTATTAATAAATCTCCCTGGAATAAACCCTGCTTGATCCGAGTAGATAAGGTCGTTAATTACTCACTGTAGCCTCAGTGCTAAGATTTTGGCCAGAATTTTCACGTCGGTATTTATTAATGATAGTGGTATATATGACTCTCTCAAGCAGGGGAGTGAGCGGAATGATGTGGAGGAGAAGAAGAATTCATGAGTAGATTGAGGCACAGGCATACAGGCTGCTGCATCTATACACTGCACAGCATTTCATAGATATAATTCCAACCTGACTCTATCTGTCCTGGTGTTCACAATTTTAGTTGTCTCTGGTTCTGACTGCAAGTCTTCAGTGTTCAGATTCTTCTCATGAAAAGCTTCTCTGTCTGTACACTACAGTGCTGTCTGCCTTCTGCCCCTCACCCACTACAGACAAAGGCACTTCCTGCCGGCAAGCAGCATTGTGCGCTGTAGAGTTTACTTTAAAACTACAGACATGATAAGGTCTTTATGGTAGGAGAGTGGGAGGTGTAGCAGTGCTAACTCTGTGTGTGTTATAGATTAGATAGCAGAGTTCAGTGTGTTTTTGTGTCCTATATCCATCTCATAACTCTGATTTTTCCTCTCTATTTTTCTATGTATCAGTATGTACTAGTAGAGTATTCAGAAGCTAATTGAAAGTGTAGCTAGACCCTGTTTCCTGATAATCTAAGCACATTGTCAGCAGAGAGGAATCATTAAGTGTCTGCTTAGAGATTATCCTCCCACACTCTGGGATTTTACAATGACCATCACTGAGTAAAAGGAGCTAAAACAGCAATAAAACTGAGTAAAATTGTAAAGTATGGGGGTTCTAAATGATGTTTATTGTGTAAACATCACTAAGGGATGGCAATCCATATAAGATTATACATTTTTCACTAAAGTAAAGTGTCTGGGTTTTCATGTCAATACAAAACATATAAATATATACATATGTCTAGTTTATTATGGGGTATTGAGTGCTTGTTGATGAGAGGAAGCTTACATTTTTCAACATAGTTTGCAGCATAACCATGTAAAAAAGGGTCAGAAGAGTTTCAGAATGCACTGTATGTCAATGTGTATGAGCATTTTTCAAAGGGACCATGGTTCGGGAATAAAATGTGTTATTTAATTGAAAAAGAATGTCTTCTGATAAGTTAGCAGATGTATGCAAACATCTGCAATCTATTCTTCACTGTTCCGCGCGTATATTATCTCCTGACAAGTTAGCAGATGTGAAGAACAGTGAAGAATAGAATAAAAACAGTGAACACAGGATCATTTAAGTGAAAAACGCAGTGAAAAACACAATGAAGAATAGATTGCAGATGTTCGGCACATCTGCTTACTTGTCAGGAGATACGCTGTCCCGGGATCCGCTCCTCTTCTTCCACTGAAGTCTCCCCGATCTCTCTGCCGCTGCCCTGATGTCTCCGTGCTGCCGCTGCCCCGATGTCTCCGTGCTGCCCCGATGTCTCCGTGCTGCCCCGATGTCTCCGTTCTGCCCCGATGTCTCCGTGCTGCCGCTGCCCCGATGTCTCCGTGCTGCCACTGCCCTGATGTCTCCGTGCTGCCCCGATGTCTCCGTGCTGCCGCTGCCCTGATGTCTCCGTGCTGCCCCTATTTCTCCGTGCTGCCCCGATGTCTCCGTGTTGCCCTGATGTTTCCGTGCTGCCTCTGCCCCGATGTCTCCGTGCTGCCCCGATGTCTCCGTGCTGCCGCTACCCCGATGTCTCCGTGCTGCCCCGATGTCTCCGTGCTTCCCCGATGTCTCCGTGCTGCCCCGATGTCTCCATGCTGCCGCTACCCCGATGTCTCCGTGCTGCCCCGATGTCTCTGTGCTTCCCCGATGTCTCCGTGCTGCCCCGATGTCTCCGTGCTACCCGATGTCTCCATGCTGCCGCTGCCCCGATATTTCCATTCTGCCGCTGCCCCGATGTCTCCGTGCTGCCGCTACCCCGATGTCTCCGTGCTGCTCCCCGGTGTCTCTGTACTGTTCCCCAGTGTCTCTGTCCTGCTCACCGTGTTCTTCAATGTGTTCTTCACACATATATATTGTTCTTCACATACTATTTTGTTCGCACTGTTTCGCGCGCATCTTCCGACAAGTAAGCAGATCTGTAATCTATTCTTCACTGTGTTTTTCACTTAAATGATCCTGTGTTCACTATTTTTATTCTATTCTTCATTGTTCTTCACTGTGTTTTTTTAATTAAATGCTCGATCTCGAGCAGGGGAAATACTCGTCCGAGCAACGAGCCGTTTCGAGTACCTTAATACTCGAACGAGCATCAAGCTCGGACGAGTATACTCGCTCATCTCTAGTAAATACGATCTATGTATAGTCATATTATTATTCTTGCAGACCCTTAAGAAGACATTTTTATGTACTATAATTTAGCCTACTAATCCATTACACTGGGAAAGAAAAAAATAATACAGTGTCTCTAGTGAAAAAATAGATTTTTTTTCTTATTTACTCAGTCGTTATTAGTCACCTGTTGTTAAATAGGATACACTGCTGTAGATAATGAATTAATGTGATTCTCAGCACTTATGTTTTTGAGCCCTATGGAAATGAGAAATGTTCCTGTTTTATATAAATATGTAATTTCAGTAATTTATAATAACACTGTGATCTCTGTGCTAATTATAAAAGTAATAATGGCACTTCTCATACAAAACAACAACTTTTTTTCTTTGATTTTACAATAATATTTCTTTAAAATAGACATAACTAATAGTTAACAAGAAATGTTGTCTAGAAATTATTTATTATAATTATAGTTGAGTGATATTCATATATATGAATGTAAAATAAACAAGGGTGGGTAGATATATCCTATTGGCTCATAGTAATAGTCAGTTTAGTGATCAATTCCAAATACTGTTGTTCAACTCCATGTTAAGTGAGCCATATTAACTGTTACTGTGTCAACTATGGAAATCTTATATTAGGAAACCATGTGATAAAAGACAGTGGGGGTCATTTACTAAGGGCCCGATTCGCGTTTTCCCGATGTGTTACCCGAATATTTCCGATTTGCGCTGATTTTCCCCGTATTGCCCCAAGTTTTTGGCGCACGCGATCGGATTGTGGCGCATCGGCGCCGGCATGCATGCGACGGAAATCGGGGGGCGTGGCCGTACGAAAACCCAATGGATTCGGAAAAACCGCCGCATTTAAAAAAAAGTGTCGCTTGGCACGCACTTACCTTCACTTAGTCCGACTCGGTGTACTCCTGTCAGCATCGACATCTGGTGGACGTTGGAGGAACTGCCTTAGTGAATCGCCGGAAGACCCGAATCCACCGCAGAGAACACGCCGCTGGATCGCAAATGGGCCGGGTAAGTAAATCTGCCCCAATGTGATCATGATGTCATGATTGTGAAGTCACTATTTGTTAGAATCCTAAACTGAAGTTTTCCCAAAAGGAAATCTCCTGTAATCCTTAGCAACTAATGCATAAATCCAGGTGCTGTGGTAATTTTCTTATATTTGTTATCCACAGCCTCGTACCTTCTAGAATCAACTTTTAAAATAAAGCTATTGAGCATAAGGAGCTCTGGAGGATGTTACCAGAGCCCTCCAGGTTGTCTCACCCTTCTTCCTGCTCCCTCAGTACTTGGCAGTGAACACTTCATGCTCCTACAAGACCTAGATGCAAGCTCCTACAAGGCCCAGATCACTTGGGCTGACCCAATTGTGTGCTTCTTTTGGAGATTGCAGATGCCAGGGTAGCAGAGCTTTTTGGAACAAATAAACAAGATAAGATTTTATTTCCAGAGATATTAAACATGTGTATGTATATTTATTAATTTGTCACTTTTTCAAAATAAAAATGAAAAATGGATATTTCTTCTATTTTTTAATAAGGGGTGTGTATAACTACAGTATACAAAATGTATACTATTATAAGGTATCATAAACTGTCAGTACTAGCTGACAATTTGACATATGGCATGATGAGGCCCTTGGCTGTGAGTGCATGGGGTGCTGATGGAGAAAGAGCCCCTGCTCCTCTTTAAAGGGGTTATCTGGGTTTTAAAAATTACCTAGGGCCGGGCTGGGTAGGGCTAGTTAAACATAATAAACATGGACTTACCTCCTCCGGCGCCGCTGATGTCCCGCGCCGCGGTCCCTTCGATCCGTGCCCCTGTTTGTTTACAGGGGCACGGAAGCCGCGCACAGGGAGCTTCCGGTCCGTGATGTGGACGTCTCCTCCCATCCGTCCCTATATCTCAGCGTTGTAAGCGCTGGGAGATGGTGTCGCATGGGAGCATCCGGCTGGCTGGAAGCTCTCTGTGCGCACTTGTAATGAAACCGGTGCACAGAGAAGACCGGCCGCGGCGCAAGACATCGGCAGCACCGGAGGAGGTAAGTACATGTTTATTGTGTTGAAATAGCCCTCCCCAGCCCGGCCATAAGACATTTTTTAAACCCGGATAACCCCTTTAACATTTAAACGCCACTGTCAGCAGTGAAAGTGAAAGCTAAGTTGTTTCAGTATATACACTGACTGTGGCCATCAGAGCTTGATCTTGGCAATATTTCAGTGCCACACTGAGGTGAAAGATCCAGCCACAGCTTCAGTGGCTTACATGATCAATCAAGGTACTATAACTGTATGTTTGAAAGTAAGGTAACTCACGGTCACTTCAGATGATGTCAACCACATGATGTCACCTGATATCATCGTAATCTAAAATTATTATTCCTCCTTTAAAACATGCCATATGATTCCAATGCAAGCAAGACAGCTTTAAAGTATTGTAATCCAATTATGAAGAATAAAAACAAAAGATACATTGTTGATGTTTAAAACTTGACATAGTCTTAATCAAGACAGAATAATTATACTATTTGGCCAATCCCTAAAAGAATAGTACAGTATGGTACAAAGATACCTTTGCTCTCTCTATTGGAGGATGAGAAGAATTATTTTTACTGCATTTGTGGGCCCTTCATAGTGGTCTCTATTTATTAACTTAATGGTACAATTGCAGAAACTTGTAAAGTTCTACCTTTGCACCTGAAATTTTTGGGAGATTTCGTGAAATGAGAGCATAAAGAGGGCATTAAAGGTCACCTACCACCACGATTCTACCCATAAAGGTAGATCGGGTGGTAGGTGGATGTAACGGACGTGAGGATAGCTCTTTTTAGAGCTAATCCTCACGTCCCCGCTAACTTTTACTAAACTTTATTCCCTTGATATGTAAATTTACTTATGCGGCTACTGGGGCATAGAGTAGCCGGCCACGAGGCTACATGGCGCGGCTACTCCATGCCCCAGTAGCCACATTACTCCTCCTACCCTGTGTGTTCAGCGCGCAGCTCCTCGTAGCTACGCGCCCTCGCCTGACATGCTGGCGAGCAGCCACAGTTCCGAGGCCGGAGCTACTGCGCATGCGCAGAACTCCGGCTTGTCGGATGCTGCGCACCGCACACACAGGGTAGGAGGAGTAACGTGGCTACTGGGGCGCAGAGTAGCCGCGCCGTGTAGCCTCGTGCCCGGCTACTCCGCGCCCCAGTAGCCGCATAAGTAAATTTACATATTAAGGGAATAAAGTTTAGTAAAAGTTAGCGGGGATGTGAGGATTAGCTCTAAAAAGAGCTATCCTCACGTCCCTTACATCCACCTACCACCCGATCTACCTTTATAGGTAGAATCGTGGTGGTAGGTTCCCTTTAAGCCAGTCACCCATACAATGGATGCCATATGCATGAGCTAAAGTTAGAGTTGGGTATTGTAGAGTGAAGTGCTGCCAAAGGCATAGTTATAACATTTATGGGAAGCACTTTAGGATGGGCAAGAATAGACCTTAAGACGTGGAGAGCAGATTTCATGATGTCAAGGTTTTATAATGGGAAAATTGTGAGGCCTACCGTAATATCTGAAAGGACAGGAGTAACAATATGCATTTTTCAAAACCCACCCAGAGTTTGTTCTGATCTTCTAGCCACCAAACCTTAATATGGTCTGCTGGTCAGCCTGGTAGTATGCCTCCACTGATGGGGACCTAGTCCATCATCCGCTACCTTTCCAAAGGAAGGAGGTGAGATGTATTTAGATCTAAATAATTTGACAATTTGGGCTAAAGAATCGGTAAGTTTCAAAAGTAGTATAGTTTTTTTCGCATTACCATCTTTTTTAGGGCTGAAATCCTGCCTAACCATGAGATTGTGAGATTGTAATAAGATTATAATTGTTTCATTGCTAAAGCAAAAATCATAGGGAAGAGGAGTCACCCCTGCCTGGTGCCTTTAGTGATAATAAAAGAGAAAGAATTCCGCATGAATTGTACACACAATCTGAGGGTGATGTGTATAAGGCCAAAATTGCTCTCAAAAGTGGACTAGACAACCCAAATGACTTCAACGCCAGGCAAAGTTAACCCCACTGGAATGAATTGAATGCCTTCTCCACATCCAAAGTTAAAAGCAGAGAAAGTGTTCAACAAGCTTCAACAACAGCTATGATATTAACAAACATTGGTGTTCCTCTGCTGACCTTTAATGAACCTAACTTGGTCTGGATTTTCAACAGGAGGACATATGCCAATCTGGTTGCAATCACTAGGCTTCCCTGGTTTGGATAAAGTAATCAAGAGTGCCCGGGGCATCTCTGAAAGAATAATCACGGAGGACATGAATTCATTAAAAATTCTATTTAAGTATGGCACTAAAAGAGTTTTAAAGAGTTTAAAGGACATCTACCATTAGAACCAAGGATTGTAAACCAAGCACACTGACATACTGGTGTGCCCCTCTAGCAGGATATGTTCATCTTTTAACTAAAGACTTTTTAAAATTATGCAAATGGACTGAGGAGCCCCGTGCTCCATTGGTATTAATGTAGCCTGGAGCAGCTCAGGCTCATTTGCATAATAAGGACCAGATGATGACTAGCATTTACGGTGTCAGGTGGTGTGCTGCAATATAAGAGCAATATAGAAGAGTGGAGACCCAGTCTGCTTGCCTTGGTAGGAAGACAGTTAATTCCCTTCCTGGCCCCTCTGCATGCTTGTGTCTGAAGGTAGATAAGTACATCTCCCTGCTGTATGATACCAAGCCTGACTTTCCACCACATCAGTTATATTGGGTTTACAATTCTTTCTATAAGTGTAAAAGACTGCTTGATTTGCAATTCAAAGTTTTCTGGTGAGACTGGTGGTGGACTATAAGAGAAAGTGCTATGTTAATATTGAACAGCTTGTTCCTAACAGCTTTATACTGTAACTTTTCTCCTTGGGGAGGGTGGAAGAGAATTGTTTGATGTATGTGGTATACTTATCTTCCTACGTTAGAGAGGTTATCTTTTTGGAACCTGCATAATTGTATTTTCTCTAAAGGACAGAAACCCAACAAGTATATACTAAAACTGTCTGATCGTAAAAGGACTGTGCTTTGATCGATGAAATTTATGGTTTTACTCTCTATTAGGGGAGTGTATTGTAATGGAATGGTCCATACTGAGTTAACAGTTCCAATTTTATTATAAGGATTATAGGCCTGTATCACTGTTGAACACTGATATAAAAATGTCGGCGAAAGTACTATCCTAAGAATGCAGAAGATGATAGATGATCTGGTTCATCCACATCAATTTGGGTTTATTCCCAGAAGGTAAATTTCATCAAATTTTGAGTGCCTTTTTTGAATATACAGCTGGGATAGGAAGTGGGGGACTGCTCCATTCTGTCATTAGACGCAGCTAAGCCATCTGACAAGGTGGAGTGTCCCTTCCTCTGGTAATGTAAAGTTATCCCGGAGAAGCGTTGAAGGGAGATGTCAGCGCCGCGTGGATCCCCAATAACTACTATGCAGTAGTGATGATAAAATCTTGAGTTTTATTTAAAAGGATTAAGTTAAAATAGCAACGCGTTTCGGCCCTGAACAAGGGCCTTCGTCAGGCATATTTGTGGTGCGGTATACATTTTCTTTATATAGAGAAGGAAATGATTTCCTTCTCTATATAAAGAAAATGTATACCGCACCACAAATATGCCTGACGAAGGCCCTTGTTCAGGGCCGAAACGCGTTGCTATTTTAACTTAATCCTTTTAAATAAAACTCAAGATTTTATCATCACTACTGCATAGTAGTTATTGGGGATCCACGCGGCGCTGACATCTCCCTTCAACGCTTCTCCGGGATAACTTTACAGTATCACTCTGCCAATCCGCCTACTGGAACGGACACTGCAGACCAGAAGGGACCACTAGCTGCCGATGCATGGTATTCTCCAAAGCGCATTATTTGATGCCCCCAGGTGAGCGGCCATTTTCTCACTGCATGTAATTTAACCCATTCACGACTACTTCACGAGGTCAGCGCACCTCTCTTCCTCTTCTCTCCAGTATCAGTCCTTCCTCTGGTAAGTGATGTCTCAATTTAATATGGGGGCTAGTTTTATCTCTTGGGAGAAATTACTCTTTAATGCCCCTATAGCAAGGGGGGTGGTAAATGGTAATGTATCTGATAGATTTAAGCTTAGTAGGGGCACATGACAAAGGTGTTCCATATCTCCTTTGCTATTTGATATTTTCATAGAGTCACTTACAAGTATAATTAGGACTGACCCAGATATTAAAGGGTTTGGTTGTGAATGAGAATCTGATAAAATCCTACTTTATGCGGACAACATTTGGCTGTGTCTGGGGGATTCCAAGAGTCATTTATATAATTCAAGAGTTTGGATCTAGGTCAGGCCTAGATATAAATTGGCAAAACACAGTCCTTCTCCTATTAGAAAATACTATTTACGGTAAGCAATATGGTCTCACAGTTTGTAGGAGTGTAGATATCAGCTGAAATAAAAAAAAATATGTTGAATTTAATATAATTCCTATCATTTCTAAGATTAGATCTAAAATTTCAATATGGGAGAAATTACCTCTTTCCATGGTTGACAGAATTGGCCTTCTGAAGATTGTGGTATTTGTTTTGTAGCCTCACCAGAGGAGGAGAAACTCTTTCAACTAATTGAGCGACTAGTAAACAAATTAATTTGGGGCAGATAACACGTTAGGATGAAATTAAAATAGCTCTATAAAGGAAATCAGAGCTGGATTGCTATAAAAAAGATTAGTGCAATATCGGGGACATTAGGGTGTAGCCCGATTTGGCATAACAGGAATATAAGTGAGTTTTGGAAAATGACTGATCCTTGGGTTTGGGAATGACAGGGAACTACTAGGGTGACACACCTATTTAAAAAAAAACGGTGCTGTAACCCCTCTTCAAGAATTAAAATTAATTTTGGTAGTTAGTAAAAGTATGGATTTTTATTATTTGCAGATCTTAGATGCATATGCTAAAACAGAAAAAAAATCTTGTTTTGAGGTTATGTCAAACACAGTACTTGAGCTAAGGGATCTGGTTTTGCATACTTTTCCTGGCGGTTCATTCTAAAATCCAAGATAAATTGAAGTTCTCATTGCCCTTTTCTATGGAAATATTGGAATTGAATGATTTGGGTAATGATAATCTGCCAAAACTATTGAATATTCAAAAATATATTATTTGTAAGCTTTCTTTGATTGCAAAAATACTGATTGCAAGAAACTGGAAGAATGCAATTCCGCCTAATTTGAGACACTTGTTGGCTATGGTGGATAAAATTAAAATATACTACACAAGAATTTCATTGGAATAATAGGAAAAAGTCTGGGGACCTAAGTAAAGGAGAGGTGGAAGATAAAAGAAAAGAAAGCCTCTGTTTTTTAACCCCTGGATAGAGAGAGGGGGGAGGAGGAGAATTGCTTGGTTTTGTGATATTACAGTCAGTATTGTTAGTATTAATACTATTGTAAATGTGTTGTTACTTCCTGTATTATTTCACATATTTATTTTTATTTTTGTGGAAACTAAATAAAAATTTAGTAAAAAAAAATATAGAGTGCATTCCGCTAGAGCAGACACACACCAGTATGTCAGTGCACTTGGCTTACAATCCTTGATCCTGGTGGTAGATGGTGCACAGCAGTACACACCCCTGCCAGAGCCCTTTCAGGGGACTTCTTTTTTAGGGTCGTGATAGCTTTACTTACTTCTTGGGCATTAAAGGGAGCTGATATTGACTCCATTGTTTCAGGAGTTATTTGTGGTAAATTGAAGGACTCTAGAAATTGGCGGATATCGGATTCCATGGGCTGGTCCACTGATTTGTCAAATTTTAGGTTATAGAGGGAATTGCAATAGTGTCAGCAATGAGTCAGCAATGCTTGTGGGTTCATGACTGTAACACATTGGGGAACATTTACTTACCCATCCATGCGTGTTTCACGAGGTGCATTCCCCTAGAGAATGCACAGCTGCCACGATTCACTGAGATTGTGCGTCCGATTTCCTGCATGTGTCGCTTCCCCGCACAGGACCGCCGGAGTTCACCTTCTTCTTCCCAGTGCATGTAAGTGCTTGGCTTGCGACACAATTTTAAAGTTAAATTGCACGGTTTGTCTGAATCCGTCGGATCGTCTGACGGCCCGCCCCCCGATTTGTGTCGCAACAAAATCCAATCGCGTGCGACACAATCACCTTCTAAATCCCTGTCCCAGCGGTGCAATCCCCGAAAAGTCGGGAAACCCAATAGAAATGCAGCTGTGGGAACTTTAGCAAATAAGCCCCATTGTGCATTAAAGACATATGGTATGCATATTTTGTTAGCCTTGGCCTACAGCCATTTTGCTAGCAGTTCACTAGGCCCATTATCCATGAAAATCATAATGATGTGTATTTATGTATTTTACTGGCTAGTTAAAGAGGTATTCTGCTCTGGGCATTCACATTCAGTGGAAGATAATTTCTCATAAATGTAGTCATATGGTCCCTTAGAAACAAGACTGTGTCCCTGGATACGGGCACCTCTGCTGGAATGATTGCACAAAGAAACAAAAAGTTTTTGTATATAAAATGTCCTGGAGTTACTCCATGTCCCACAGCCATCCTGGAGTAATGAACGCTGAAGCCAGGTGATCGGGCAGGACTCAATGCATGTGTGGCCATTGCTGCCAGAGTGCAGGGTGGTCGCAACCGAGGAAGTCATCTCGTTTCTAAGGGACCATATCACTACATTCTTCAGTTCTAGCAGCAGAAAAGGATTGCTTGTTCAATCTATGCAGGGTAGACAATTTCCTAAGAAGGAAGCTGTCTTAAAAGGTGTAGACCTCTTTAGCTGAACTGGCTGCTTAATGAAGTGCCCCCTTAGTGTAGTGTACCATAAGATGGAGTCTCGAACCTCCCCATTACCGTTAATGTGAAGGTATTTTTTCATGGCTTGGATGGTGGAGGGGAAATATTTAGCATGTTGAAGTACATAATTGTTTATGTGCCATAGTGAGTTAGGGGGAAAATTAAACTCCTCTCTGAGATGGACAATGTAAAGGGAGAATGGTCACATAATTGTACCTATGGAGGTATCAGAGACCTTATATAAAAGGGCCTTATCTATGAGGAAATAATCTATTCTGTCATAGACTTTGGGTGGATTGAAAAAAATATCTCATAGATATCTTATAGATCATGGTGAAATATGATATTTGCATATGGGGTTGTTTCCTGCTGACAATGGATTGAAGTGAATTCCATTGACTGCAATATAACTTGCTTATAGTTGTCCAACCCCATTTATATTACACTTGAAAGTGACCCCACAGAGGCCTACAAAAATCAACTGATTGATATGACCAAGAAGTTTTCAACTAATGTGCAACACAAGATCAACCTTCTCATCCCAGAGGATCCCAGGCCATGCTGTTTCTATATGCTCCCCAAGATCCACAAAGATGGCAATCCAGAAAGGCCTATAATTTCTGGCACTGGCACCTTAACAGAAAGCATCTCAGGTTGGGTGGAAAATCTCCTAAAACCCCTGTCAGAAGTACTCCTAGCTACATCCAGGCACTACTGACCTTCTAAATAATCTCAAGACTGTAGGCCCATTTCCTTATGGTACAATTAAGGCCACCATGGATGTGGAATCTCTTTACACTAATATTCCCCATAAAGAATAGCGGCATGTCGGGCACATAAGGATAAGTACAAACTACCAACAGAACTGGTCATATAACTCATACAATTTGTGCTCAACCACAACTGTTTCTCATTTGGAGAGGATCTGTACCTACAGTCTATGGGAACATCAATGAATTCAAGGTGTGCACCACAGTATGCCAATCTTTTTTTGGCTGAACTGGAAGGTGCTTATTTACCTCCATGCACCACAAAACCCATGATCTACCTCATGATCTACCACCGTTATATTGATGACATTCATGGAGGCCCTGCTTCAATTCCTTGATAGCTACAACAACTTTCACTCCACCAAACTAAGCTTTCAGATAAGGAGGTACACTGTCTGGATACCACAATACAAATTAAAGACAGCCACTTAAACACAACAAAATTCCATAAACTAACAGACAGAACAGTGTACCTAAGAAATAACAGCTTCCACCCCAAACATACCAGACAGTCTATCCTATACAACCAGGCTATACTCTACATCTGTTTAAACAAGACAGATCTGGAAATACATCTCCTGGAGCTCAGGTCTGAATTTCTCCAGTTGGGTTAAAATCAAAAGTGACTGAAAACCAAATAAGAAAAGCAGCAGCCATCAACAGAGACCATTTACACACATATCAGGAAATCCGACAGGAGGCCAGAGTACCCCTAGTAGTCACTTACAGCCCACAACTGAAGATTCTACATCATATTGCCAAGGAACTCCAACCAATTCTGCATAAAGATACAACACTAAAAGAAATATTCCCAGTCCCTCCTCTCCTGCCTTCCGACAACCACAAAACCAGTAGCTGCACATTTCTCCAGAGAGAACCACACTATGGAAGATTTGTAGATAACAATTTTAATGGGACATGTTAAAACACAGAGAGAAAGGAAAAAAGCAATGCTGTTTAACATTAGGGCCATACATTAATGCTATGGTGTATTGGGTATTGTTGATAGTAGATATTATAAAAATATAGTAACCCTTCTAATTTATTAGCACAGATTGCTGAAAAAAGTGAGTCATGAAAGGAAATAAAGACTCTATAGTTAATGTACAAAAACAAGTGTGGAGTCCCCCAGTAAAACACCCCACAGGGGTCAAAATACTGTGCATCTTTTGCCATAAGTAGATGGTGTGTCAGAAATCATATCTGATCGAAACAGAGTAAAAACTAAGACAAACTCAAATGTCCTAGAACAGACAACCAATAAACAGTGTAGCTTACATAAAAACAGCGTAATCTATCATGTCGGGATCAGGTTGCAGGCCAACCAAATAGGTGTACTAACAGTGGTGTTGATGGAATGTGCATAGCTTTGTAAAACTGTACCTGGCACCTGCATGGGCAGCATAGGAAAGTTATTACTCTAAAGTGGAGGCTGTTCCTTGAGAACGGTTCTCAATACCTGCCAATTTAGCTTTCATGGACTCCAATTACTCCTCAATAGTGGTTATTACATGCACATTGTTGTGGGCAGGGGCTAGCTCTGCTACTTTAGTTTCAATAGTTGAAGCATGTTCACCTAATCGGTTAACCTCTGACTTGATGGACTGAATAGTGAGGTGAAACTTCTTAGTTATATTTGCCTGTAGCTCAGCCAAAAGTCAAAAGCTGACTCTAATGGCGCTTTTGTAGCTGTACTCCCAGTAGGTGGAAGAGTATTCATACCAGAGGAGATCTGTGGATGACCATGAGACACCTGTTGTGGAGTGGCCCTGAGCAGGAGAGTTGGTGTAGCCAGGACCTTAATATCAAGGAATGTCTTTTGCTCAGCCTCCAATGCTGGACTGCTGGGTGATGAATCCAGGACTAATAGTGGTTTGGATAGAAGCAGGTCACTCTTGATTGATGGAGGGTAAATGGCAGGGGTTTGCTTGGTTGTTCTGCCATAGTTGCCACCATGTGGACGGAGCCATTTTGAGGAATTTCAGCTACCAGGAAGAAAAAAGGGTTTTCTATTGGCAGCTCTTTTTCATGGCCACAACGGTCATCAGGCTTTTGGACCTTTTGGGTGAGTTTCTACCTTTGTACAATATGCTTTATGCAGCTTTATACCACCAAGCAATGGAGCCAGCGCATTACACATCTGTCTCCATGCACAGCAGGACTCACCCTTGCCAGACCTCATCACACTTTTATAAATTTAATAAAACTATTGATTTAACTTTAGAACTTTTATATAAATCTGCCCTGTTGTTCTTGAAGTTAAAAAAATATATATATTTCTCGACTATACCCTTTTGACATACTGTACATAATTTGGTAATTTTTCTCATAATCCAGATGTAGCAAATCTTACAATGACAAATAAAGTATTAACATCACTATGGTATATACTGTTATTTGGCATTTTCATTGGCTTTTCAATGGCTTTCATTATCAAATATATAAGATTTCATGGCACAGAAAATAATGATGTTAAACTTTGCAAAGTCTGTACATCAGTATCTTGCATAAATTACAACATAGCCAGACAGAAAAGATGCTTGGATGTACAGCAGACATCCAGTCTCCCAGACGCTGCAAAAAACTGCCAAAAATGGCTGGTTTCTGCCAGAGTTTGAGGGTAGCAAAAAGAAGCAACCATATCAAAAACATTCAGCAGATTCAAAATCAAGTGGTTTCTCCCGTATCCTGTGGAAAAATGATATTGTTTGTAGTGGATAAAAACCCTTTAATAATAATTCCTTTATTTATATAGATATAATAGATTACACAGAGTTTGCCAAATCAGTTTAATCTCTTTTCTTAAAATATTATGATCCAGCCATTAAAAATCACAATACAAACCACAGCTTAACTGGAAAAAGGGTAAGATGCTGCAAACATTGTCATTTCACATAATTTGACTATTCTTAGGTGACCTTGTTGTGGTTTAAGGATTACGAATCTGAAGTTCCTTTATATGTAATCAAGGTAATGTTTTGTGTTTTCCCCTATCAGAATCACAAGAGTGCTGTATCAGTTTATGTAACCTGGTAGAACATGCAAGCAAATCAATAATGCATTATTCATTTCTTCCAATCTGTCATTTGGCCTGCACTTTATGAATAAGATAAAATGAGACCTCAGGTAGAACACAGCTGTGGGCAATCACATTAATCTGTCCAAGGCCTTTTGTTATTGTGCCCCAAGTATCAAAATTAGTTTTACTTGTACAAAATTGCATATTTTATGTGCCAGTTCACTCAAACTGGCATATGATTTATATATTTCATTACATCTGTTATTTAACCACTTCGTTCCGGTGACAGTTTAATTACCTTTTGTACAGTGGTTACCATATGCAGTTCTATCAGTGTAGCTTTCTTCTAATGACAGGTCAATAAAATTCCTTAACTAACGAAATTAACAAAAGAAGTTGCTTCTTATAATTAAAAGCATTGTAAATGACTAGAAAATTGCCCCAGGTAGTCTAAGTAGCTCCAATATATCTCCTTAACCTATCATAATGCTGCATAATGGTTTTTACTAGCAGTCAAGATGGTCAACTTTTTATGGTTCTGCAAAGCATGTCTAGTGGAGGGCTGTATTATTCTTATTTGCCTATGGACTGCTGTTGTGCTTACAGAAATTGTTGGCTGATTTGTATATCCAAGAAGATATGATTATCTATTCATTGCTTCATTAGTTTGGGACCAGTGTGTTTATGATCCAATTCTAGAAGTATTTTGGACTTGATAGATGCCTCTTACTAATTTCAATCACAGCTTTGAGGGTTAAAACTTCTTCGCTTTATTTGATCCAAGCCAATACATATTTAGAACAGAAACCCTGTGGTATCTCCTTGGACAAAGCTTCCAGATTTTTATTTTATACATCCATTAAACTCCACATTCAAGGCTGTGTGGTAGGTGTAGCAGCCTGCACGTTTCAAACTAAAATTTAATTGGTCATGGCATGTTATAGTTTATACTGGTAAGAAACAATAGGAATGAGGGCCCCGCTCACAAGAGCTTACAGACTATAAGGATGAAGGAATGACATAGAAGGTAATTAGTAAAATGGTTGAGCCATTCTTTAAGGGATAAATAAACAGATAAATAATACAGAATAAACCAGTCACCAGCCCATATCTATATTTACAGAAAGCAGGGTGCCTCTGTCTGTATAGTAGCATGTGTAAGGATTTTAAGGTAGGTAGTAGCTGGGTTGCGTTCAGCTACAACCACGTGTACAAGCACGGTCCAAAAGAGCACGGACACTCAATCCAGTTGAGATTCAGCAAATGTGCAAACAGGTGTGGTCCAGCTTCAATCTAGACGAGACTTGGCTTGCTTGTTAAAACATTTTCATTTTATTTAGAAAAAAATTAAAAAGTGGACATACATCGGAGGATAATCCAACGCATTTCGGACGCTACCGCGTCCTTAGTAAAGGATTTTAAGTGGTGAGGGATTACATAGACAGGAGGAAAAATCAGTGGAGGTTCTGATGAGGAGTTTCCGCCAATTGAACCCCCTGGCTAGAGGTTTAACACATTCTATGCCAAATAAGCAGAACAAACTGATGTTATCATTGAGCACTTTAATATGGTGCTTAGCTGCTCCTGAAGCTGACTTATTGCCAATAAATATGCTAGTTAAATGTTTGGCTTGGATAGTATTATGCATCCTATATACATAGGGGCTAATTTACTACATTCCCGCGGCCGCATTTCCATTGGGTTTTCGGCATTTCGGGGGATCGTGCCAGGGATTGCGACACACGTGATCAGATTCTGTTACAATAGCGGAAACTTTCACGTGACACAAATCAGGGGTCAAGCAGATGGACGACCCGACAGATTCGGACAACACACGGGATTTAACATTTAAAATTGTGTTGCATCCAATGCACTTACATACCCCGGGAGGAAGATGGTGAACTCCGCCGGACCTGATCGGGAAGGACACATGCAGGAAATCAGACGCAGGATCTTCATGAATCGCGGCAGATGGGCATTCCGGCAGACAGCGCACCTCGGGGATCACGCAGGGACCAGGTAAGTAAATGTGCCCCATAATGTCACAACATATGCATGTGATAACAAACAACAAATGATGTGTGTTATAATTCATGAAGGAAGATATATCAAAATGACTTCCAGAACTAGGTCTGAACGGACAGTTTTTTGCTATAGTCTCCGCTGTTAAAAGACTATACTAAATGTTGGGGGTCGGGCTTTCAGACCCCACCAGCACCACTCATAACCCTCTCTCCGCCACTGTTACACCCAAGGGTATGGGGATCGGAGAGGCACAACAACTGGTTAAAAGGGGGGAAAATGTGCTTTCTCTGAAATAAAACTGACAGAGATGGCATAATGAGGATCCCCCAATTATTCTGAGGTGCAATGTAAATTAATATTGTTGCTATTGATGGAGTTGATAAACTCCTCCCACATTAACAACAAGTCACCCACATAATGTTGTGTGAGAATAGAAAAAAACTCCTTCCACAATGCTACAAGCAATATGGATAATTAAGGTAAGAATTTGGACAACATTGCAGTGCCATGAATTTGCAAAAAGCATTTCCTGTAAAATACAATGTTATTGTGATGTAACAGAAATTAAAAGTTCCATGGTCAATAAATACTATAATTCTGAACTGAACAAACTGTATTTGTGAACATGATATTCGAATTCTGTTATATAATGTAAAATACCCAAAAGACAGAGGATATGTCGGTGTTCCCACACATTCATGGACACAAATCGTCTGGTAGTCATGTCATGTTTGAGCTCTAAATTGGAGCTGCCAACACAGAAAGGAATGGAGTGGCACATTCTAATGAATCATGTGTAAAGACACCATATACGACAATAAAGTGGCTTTGTAGTATATGTTTTGAATGATCAGACTGTCTAGGTGTCAGTATTCGGGATCAGTGGATCCTCTGGACCCCGTGGGAGGTGGTACTGGCCGACACATGGGACCGGAATCAAAATGGCACCTGGTCTTCACCAAAGCCCCAAATCGGGATGGTCTTGCTGCAGCGGGGTACCAACAGGTCGTTCCACAGGTGCGACTAGCCCACGGTGGCAGGTCAAGGTACCTTAGCAGAAGACTCGTGGTCATGTTCAGGCACAGGGTCAGGGTAGGCAGCACAGATGCCAGGTGAAGTCTAATCCGGGGTCAGCAAAGGGAGGTTCAGGCAGATGGGAACGGGAACACGGGAATGGACAGAAACACACAGGAGCACGGGAAGAGGAATGCAGGAACACACAGGAGCAGAGGAACTGGAACGCAGGAACACACAGGAACACGGAAACTCAAGACCAGGATCACACAGGAATGCAGGAATATCGCAGGGGAGCTTTCTCTAAGGCGTAGGTACATAGATCTGGCAGTGAGTGCAGGAAGTGGCAGGCTTAAATAATTTAGCTGAAAATGGGCAACGCGAATTAACGGTGTGTTGGCCCTTTAAATTTACAGAAGGCGGCACGCGCACCCTAGGAGGTGGAGACACGTGTGCTGCACTGCCAGCGCTGGATCACGGCGAGGTGAGTGACTCGCTGGAGGACCAGGGCAGCAGCGGAGAGGAGCACGGGTGCGCCTGCGACGTCAACCTCAGGCCGGGTGAGAACGGGAGCAGATGAAAAGGCAGATTTTACCTTGGTGAAAGTGTCTTCAGCCACCGGAGGCCAGTTCCTAGGGTTGGCGTTCTTTTTGATCAGCACTACAATGGGAGACACCAGGGAGGAAAAATGTTGGATGAATTACCGGTAGTAATTGGCGAATACCAGGAATCTCTGGATAGCTCATAGTCCCACTGGACACGACCAGTGAAGTATTGCAGATACCTTGGCAGCATCAGTCCCTTGTCTGAAATAATATATCCAAGGAATGGGAGATTCTTCTGATGGAATTGGCCCTTCTCGAACTTGGCATATAGGCAATTGGCCCTTAGGCGCCTGAGAACCTGCCCTATATGGGCCTGATGGGGAGAACACCAGTATGTCATCCAGGTAGACCATGAAACAGGTATAAAGTAAAACTCTGAATATGTCATTAACAAAGTCCTGGAACACTGCCGGTGCATTACAGAGACCAAAGGGCATAATAAGATATTTGAAGTGCCCATCTCGAGTATTGAAGGCGGTCTTCCATTCATCACCTACACTTATGGCATAAAACACCACTTTTATGCCATTTTATATCACGTAAAATGCCTCTTACACAGCTTCATACATTGAAGTATGGAAAAGTTATTAGCATGAATAGATTCAAACAGAAACTCTCAAAAAATTAATGGGTGGCTGCCCACCTGTTAACTTGGCCTGTTCAAATTTTGTAATAGCTTTCAATTTAATTTCAATATATGTAACCTCTAACCTCATAGGTCCGGTGTCCCTAACCTTATTCCATTCAGACCTGAGGTAGACCCAGGTTGAGGTGTGAAACGCGTAGTCTTTTATTGTGCACTTTCAAATAAATGGATTTCACTGGACAAAACGAAACATTCCAACACCATTTGTAAACACCCCCCTTTTACCCAAAGCTGGTATGTCATTTGACTTGCTGCTATCGATTGTATTGGTAGGATAAAATTAGCATGAAAGAAATGAACTTGTAAGTGACTCAATTGATATGGCAGTTTAGTGCCTTGTTCACATAAATTTTACAACAGGAACCTTATAATTTGCCAAAAAGTGCGTCACCCAATAACAGTTACCAATAACAAGGCCACGGCAATATGCAATGAAAGTTAAAAAGGGGAATAGATGTGGCACATCCAATAAAAACGACTTTTATTCTTCTTACAGTATAAAGGTTGCGCGGTGTGAATGTAGGCGAGCCACCTATGTGTTTGTAAGCCGAAGCGTGTAGGTGGCTCGCCTACATTCACACCGCACAACCTTTTTAATGTAAGAAGAATAAAAGTCGCTTTTATTGGATGTGCCACGTGTACTCCCCCTTTTTTTGGATTCTCTTGGATTAAAAAGCCAGCAAGACGCCGAGCACTCCGCAACAAGCCTCCACTGCCTCAAGACCGCCTCATGCAAACAGGGTATGTGAGACAACTTTTTCTCTTTTTCTTTTTTCTCTGTATATGAAAGTTAAAAAGGTTTTCTCACAGCAAAAATAATGATCCTGTTGGAATGAAACTATGTCTACATGTGGTCTCAGTAAAATAAGCCATTTTAACAGACCGTTTTATCAGTGTCATAGAAATGAATTGAATGGTGACAATGCATGAACATTTCTGTTTTTGTTATGTCAGGAAGTCCTTACAATAAGACCCTAGTGGTCAGACATTTATTTCATATTTATAGAAGATAAATATTATTGGCAAATACAAAACAAAGTTCCATATTACTGCAACCCTTAGAAGACTTCTGTGGTGCATGGAATAGCCTGAGGCTTCAAAGGTGAATATGCAACAAAAGAAAGGGATCCAGCATTCCAAGGATCAGCTTGAAGAAAATCTGTCCATCATTATTAAAAACTTAGCAGCACATACAAGGTGGACTTCATTAGAAGATGGACGTGTTTTAACAATTTCTGTTTTAGTCATGAACTCATATGAACAAATTCCAAATTACTAGAAATTACCTTTCCCTGACCATGTGACACAGGTAGGAGGGATTATACAATTAAAACCATATGGGGAATTAACGCCTAACTAGTTCAAGAGCAATGATCTGCTCCCAAGAAATTCAAAATACAGCACTCACAGGTAAGTGTGAACAGGGCATATATGCAGAGCAAAAAGCAAGAAAATTTTTCACTACTATATGAGAAACCAGCGTGTAGCTATGATCAAGACATGGGGTTCAATCACTAAATTTGAAAATATATACAATACAATACAATAAAGCTTTATTGATCCCTTAGGAAATTGTGGTGTACATGGCTCCAGCATTTAGAGTACACAAAAGAAAAATCATAGGCAGTCAGAAACACAAACGATAACACAGAAGTGCACTGGATGTTTCAACATCTGATTTGTAAACTGATCTGACTTAAAGGGAACCTGTCACCAGGAGACCCATTTTTAACACTCCGCCCTTCCCCACTGAGCATAGTACATACACTGCCAAAGAGATTTTGTATAAAAAATAGGTTTTACAGAAAAAAAGATATGTTATGTAGTACCTTTCAATGCCATGTTCTCTGTGATTAAGCACTTTTCAATTGGGAGTGGCTATAGAGGAGCAGTTTCTCTCCCACCCTTGGGAAACTGCTCCTCCATTAATATTTATTTAATAGATAAAACTATGTGACCCTGCATGATTTTAAAGTGGTGTAAAGCCATTGGTGCTTGGTCCATCAGACCAGAGTAATTATTTTATTTAGGTAGCAGATTAAAGAAAAGTGTCAGAAGGTAAGTGCAGGCAGAAAATCTTATGCTGCACAAGATTCATATATGTGTGTGGTGCTTGATCATAAATCTGTAGTAGTTTAATACTGTCTAGTCGTACTTTGCACCATATGTTGCAGCAACTTAAAGTAACACCTGAGGACAGAATTCTGTCAAGCCGGCATTAGTTTTGGCACACACACTTATTTTGGTAAGAGGCCATGCTCCCTTTCATTGTCGTGCCCCTTTATCAAATTAGTCATAGAAGTGCCAGAAAACTGTCTTCAAGAGGACCTGTCACCAGATTTTGACCCCCCCTGACTAGCAATGTCTGCTGATAAAGGGTTACAAGTCCTCCCCATAACACCTAAAATTAGCAGCCACTGAGGCTACCTTAATTACAGTCATTTTTCTGATATACAAATTAGCTTCTCTAACTCATCTCTGGCAGCCTGAGAGAGGAGAAGAGTCAGATATACTAGTGAACCATGCCCCATTATTCTTGTGTCTCTTCAAATCGCTGCCTTGCCTCCTTGTACTTATGGACCGACTGCAGATATTCAACTACAGACATATAAAGCTCCATGTACAGATGGGAAATATTGTGTCAGTTTTTTTACACTGTGCCTTGTGTTACATTCATGACATGTGACTAGTGACATCATCACAGGTCTCTCAGGCTTCGAAGATTAGAACACTGTACGCCATGTATGTGATTACATGAAATCAGAGCAGCCCCCATGGAGGATGCAGAGGAGAAGTCCATGGATGCTGCAGTGACTTCATGTGGTCAGATACATGCATGGGGTTCAGTTTGCTATGATTAAGAAGCTAAAGTACCTGAGATGATGTCACTCTGGTCACATGACATGAACTGGTACTAGTAAGGAGGCATAAGACATGAGGAGGAGTACATGGGAGGAACTGGAAGAGCAGGACACGCCCCCCTCTGATGCCGGGTAATATAAGATAAAGGTGATTTATGAGGATGTATGGGAAACAACTTTTAGCTAAAAGAAGGGTGTCAGTGAGTTACTAGAGATCTATAGAAACCTGTCATTGGATGTATATGTGCATATTTGGTGACAGGATCCCTTTAAATAACTGTTCCAGACAGTTTTAAGTGCAAACTATGACAGAGTTCTGTTGTGGACAGATTAATAAATCTGTTATTTTGATTTTTTTTTCTGGAAAATCAATTTAAGGTGCAACTTGCTAATAATAAAAGTAACTTTTAAACTAATGTGCAACAAAATCAAAGAATAGCAGGACAAACAGGTGATGAATATTTAGGGAAGTCTGTAGAAATTTTTACTGCATGCTGCAGTACAAGACTAACGTCTCCATGATCTTCTAAAGTGATGCAGGCCCTGCTCTACATAACATCATTTAATAACTGCATCCCTTCTGAATATCTTTTACCAGTGCCAATTTGTCTTTAAAAATTCTAATTTCTGTGTGAATCCTTAACCGGGAACCTGTTCCGGTAAAACAGTACTTTAAGAATTTTTTTCTTAACAATAAGACAGCCAACTGCTTTTAAAATGATGCAGTATGTGCAGCTTTAAACATTATTGTCCATTACTTATGAAAGATGGTTAAACTGAAATAATTTTTTGCGTTAAAATGCATAATGCAGAATAATCCTAATTGTTTTATCTTTACTCACCAACTGGAGACATTTCAGGAACGCTGGCAACATAAGGACCTTCCAAAAACTTTGGTTCATTATCGTTGATGTCCTGAACTTTTATTATGAATTCAGATTCTGGTTCCACTGGTTTTCCTGTATCTTTAGCCACAGCTTGGGCACGTAATGTATAGAATGGTTTTTCTTCTCTGTCCAGACTTTTAATAGCATGAATATCACCTGTTGTGTCATCAATTGTAAAAATAGTACCAGCTCCATCACCTAAAAGGGTATATTTCACCGATCCAATTTTCTTCTCCAAGTCAGAGTGAAGCTATAAACAGAAGTGGAAGAGATCAAATGTTTAAAAGCTGGTCTACAATTTAAATAGTACAACATGTTTTGCTTTTTAATAAGGTTACCTCTTTCATAAGACCGGACTTGGTGATATTTAGGAGTGTTTTAAACAACCACCATTTTTATAAAAAGAAAAACAAACACAACAAATACCCCCACAGATCTTACATGGCTTTAAATAGCTTTTCTTTTATTGATTTTTTTTATTTTATTGTTTTAATTTACATTTTATTGCATTTTTGCATCTGTCACTCTATTTCTTCCAAACACTATAGGGGAGATTTATTACACCTTCTCTGCCAATGAGTGGGTACAGCTGTAGGATGTGTTTAGTATAATCCCCACCAGCAAACCAGGGTAAACTATAATAGAAAGTTCCTCTAGTACAGAACAGGTATTAGATCCAACCTCAAGCTTTTAAAACACGATTCTTAATAAATTCCCTGGAGTGTACTTTGTTTCTTTGTTTCATTATTTTTTGTAGGTGTTTCTTAAGGGTTGTTCTGTTTCTTCCAGCCAAGTTTGGCAGCAGAGACTAGGAGAACTTTTGTGAATTGTTTTGATACTTTTCAAAAAGTCACAGATAGTCAATATTAGGTAATTTACCAATGTATATTTATTAAAAGTTCTGTGCTTCTTTATTGATATGTAAATTGAAGCCTTCTGTTTTTTTTTACCTCATTTGCCTCATCTACCCATCTTTGACTAGACATTCCTGACCATAAAATGGCTACAAGTAGAGTGTCATGCCATCTCTATCAGTCCATGAACAATTGCCAGGATCTTGATCTTATATTCATGAATACTACCATAGGATTCTGGAAGGGTGATTGTTCTTGGACAGATAGAGATCACATTATAATGCATCCAATTACTTACTGTATATAATCAAGTATAAGCCAACCCTTGGACTAGCTGGGGTACCTAATTGTTTGCACAAAATACTTGGAAAACTTTTTGACTCGAGTATAAGCCTAGGGTGGTCTCAGCCTTCCTGAGTAATGAAATGTCCATCAGCCTCCCATTAGTATATAATGCAAAGCCCAGGCAGACACCGTCAGTACTGTAATTACCAGCAGCCTACCCAGTAATGAAATACCCCATGCATCCTACCCCAGTAATGAAATATCCCAAGCTGCCTCCCAGAGCAATGCAATGCTCTATGCAACTTGCCCCTGTATTGGAATGCCTTGCAGCCTCCCTCAATAATTAAATGCCCCATGCAGCCTTGCCCAGTAAATAAATGCCTCATGCAGACCCCCAGTAAAGAAATGCCATTCAGCGGCCTTCCTTTAATGATTAAATGCCCCATGCAGACTCCCTCAGTAAAGAAATCCCACATGTAGCCCCCCAGTAAAGAAATGACCTGCAGAAGCTTCTTCCAGTAATGTAATTAAATACCCCTTGAAGATTGTCCCAGAAATGAAATGCCCTGCAGCAGCTCCCCTAGTTATGAAATGTCCTGCAACCTCTCGATGTATAAAAAAAATAAACATACATACTTACCTTCTGATGCTACCTGCAGCTCCTCTTCCTTCTCTTCACTCATAACACAGAAGGCAGAGACACGACCACATGCTCTGTCAGCCCATATAATATAATGTGTGACAGCGCCACCGCTTCTGATGTCATAGCGTGTGGGCAGACCACTCATGTATTACTCCAATTGCAGGTGTTAAAGGAAACATACAATTTGATTTGATGCATTATGAAGCAACACACCTTGAGAATGCTGTAGCTACACTGATGCACAATCATATCTTGTTTAATCCCTGAGCTGAGTTGTTTTTGTTAAAAAAGAATTATAAAAGTATGATAATGAAGCTCTGTCATTTCTGTGCCTGGGCTTTTCCTTTCACATTAGTTATGCACTGCACCAGAAGATGATGCAATTACTGTTCTCTCAGTCAGGCAGAATAATCAATTGCTACACCATCCCCCAGCTGCTGTGTATGAGTACTCCTGCTCAGGTTGATTGTTCCTGTCTTGGCTGTTTAGAAAGCTTATATTTAATGAGGATCCAGCTTTCCCACGGACCTGAATTTTTTCAGCAAAATCACTCAGCACAAGGAGTAAACAAGATCTGATTCTACATCAGTGTAGCTACAGCATTCTCAAGGAATGTTTGGTTTGTAATGCTCAAAATTGAATGGTAGATTTTCTTTAACAGCTGAAGTTTGGGTTTGGGGACCTAAACACGCAATGTGTGGTTGGTTTGGGTCCACTCATAAATAATCCCAACAGATAGTCTTCTACTACATGCCTACTATGACTACTACATTATTGATTGTCATGACATTTTCTATTTAATTATACAAGTCAAGTTAGATATGACTCATATAGCAGCTATTAAAATTTAAGAAAGAGCCAGATTCCTAAAGAAGTTTAACAGCTCTTTTTCCTCTGTAACCCTCTGTCTATATGAGCAGCAATCACATTAGCATATCTATGTGGTGAAAACTCATTTGTAGAACAGATTAATATAATACATGTAATTTGTTCACACTATTTCAGCTGCAGGTTCTTCATTTCATTTTTCAGCATTTAGAACATTACAGATGATGTCATCCATCATAGATTTAATTACTGAAAAAGAAGAAACCAAACAAAAAGTAAAATTCTGTTTTCGGCAATTTCCGTCAGCTCCATAGAGATTAATGGAGCAGAACAGACATGCAGGGCCATCTGCTCCATCAGTCTGATGAAGCGACAAGGGGTCTGACAGAGGTACGTGGGACCGCACCGGACCCCTCGTTTTCATGATCTGTGGCGGTTTCATCGCTGAGGATCGGGGCATAACTTTTCTTTGTGGGAAAACCCCTTTAGCCCCTTACTAGCACGGTGCGGGCTCCCACTATTAGCACTTAGCGCAGTACTAGTATGGCACTGAGCCAATGCCTGTTCGGCTCTGCATCAGAGTAACAAGTAACACCGGCGGTCAGAGTGGGCTCCGATCGTGGGTGCTTAACCCGTTAAATGCCACAGCCAGCGTGACCGTGGCATTTAAATTGCCTTTGGGAGGTCTTTCCTCCACAATCGCCCCTCTGAGCCATCTTCAGGGGGCGCCGATCGTTGCTGTGGCAGCCCTTGGGTCCCATCACGTCATCTTAATATATACATAGGCTGACACTGCTAATACCCTGCAATACATGAGTATTGCAGAGTATTATCATGAACAAGCAATTGTCTTGTTCTATGGTGGAACTAATAAAAAAGTTTAAAAAAAAGTTATGCAATAAAAAATAAATTAATAAATCAATAAAAATGTACAAAAAAGTCCAAATCATAACACAAATTCCACATATATAGTATCACTGCATCCAAAACAACCCATAGAATAAAAGTAAATTATTATTGACCCTGTACGATGAATGCCGTAAAAAAAAAACTAAAAAAACCTGCCAAATATTATGATTTTTACCTATTTAATTCCACAAAAAATGAAATAAAATGTGATCAAAAAACATATGAACTCCTGAATGATACTGTTGCAGAGTACAACATGTTCCACAAAAACAAGCCATCAATCAGCTCCTTAGCCAAAAACATAAAAATGGTATGCCACTTGAAAGACTGCAATGAACAAATGATAGATTTTTCTTCACAGTAGGATTTTATTTGGCAAATTTAGTAAAACATAAGTAAAAACACTCAATTTTGGTATCCCTGTAATCGTATCAACCCATAAAATAAAGATAACATAATTATTAGACTATACGGTGAACACCAAAAAATAAAAATTAAAAAATCTAGTACAGAATTTTTTTTTTTACTCCTGACGTAAAAAAATTTATAAATCAACAATAGGGGATACAAACCCCAAAATGGCAAAACTTGAAATAGAATACCATATACAACCAAGCACTGTGACGTGCTATAGGTACTGATAATGCGAAAATGAATAAAAATGTATACATTATAATATTTGCCAAACATGTTAAAAACATTTAAAAGCACTATCATGTGCATTCATCTCTATAGAGCAACTAGAAATATTTATGCATGAATAAGCACAAGTTGCTTAAGCCGCCATACAATACTGTGCCAAAATAAGCAGTGGTTGCTTTTCTCCCTACTCCTGTTTTTCCCTACAAAGATAGCTGGCACCTAATCTACTAGGGCTATGGTGCAATTCCACAGATCAAGCAGCATGCTAAATGGAAAAGGGTAAGGTAATAAATGGAAAATATCACCGGGTGTTAGGAGGGGGCTGGATCCCCACACGTTCTGCCACCATGCCTTGTGGCTACTTCGGGTGTTTCACCCCATTCATGCATAAATATTTCTAGTTGCTCTATACAGATGTATGCACATGATAGTGCTTTTAAATGTATTTTAACGTTTGACAAATATTGTTATACAAATTACAAATTAAATTTTTATTCTATTATTTTATTTTCGCATTGTGTCAGTACCTGTAGCAAGTCACACTGTTTGGTCGTATATGGTATGGTTTTTTGACGTATGCTACTACTATTTTCGGCCAATTGTTGATATCTACAATACTGGCATAAGCATCTCATCCAGCAAAAAAAATGCCATCACATGGCCCTAATAACGAAAAACCTAAAATTGTTAATGGCCACATGCGGGAGAAATTGTCTAACAAGTTTTAAGATGCGTTTTCTCTCTTTATCTTTTAGAAATATGTAAATTTTAGGGCTATATGAACGTATAACCAACAAAATGTGACCATTCTAAATTTCACCTCTATTTTGATTCAATTACTATGAAGATGTGAAGGGTTTAACAATCTTTCTAAAAACTGTTTCTGATAGTAGGGTGGGTTAAATGCTAAAGATTTAAAATTTCATTCAAAACAGTAATTGCTAGGAGCTTGACCTCGGCTTATGTATCAGTTGGGATACCCAGATCTTTACTACTTTCTTTTTTTGCCTGTTGGCTGAAATGTTTGCGCCAGCTTAGCCGCCTGGCAAACAAATTTATGTCCAAGAGAAGGCTTCAAAATTAGACATTGAGACAAATGAAAGTCCCTTAAATAGAATCTCCGTCTCTTGGGTCAGTTCCCTTTGCGAGAGATTAATCATTTGAGGGGAGCTGGTTGGCTTGGGGTTGGATTTTTGCTCCTTATGGTGCCTCTAAAAAACCGTCTTGTGTTTGAGACCAATAATTTCCTTGGCCTCTCCCTTGTCCCCTCTTTGATTTTTAATTTGGTTTCTCACCTGTCCCTTATTGTCAGTGGTCTCTGTCTTGGTTGACAAAGCTTCTGTCTCTGCTTCCTTTGCATGCCTCTTTGTTCCTAGGACAATGTAGATACGGCTGTCCTTAAAGTCTGTAAATCTCTAACAAACTGCCAATTTTTACGCTCTTTTAGATGGTATTGGAATTTTTCAATTATGCTGTGTTTCTTTGTTGGTGAATTCAGTATCAGGGAGGTGCAAAAAACATCATATACATGGACAGTCTGGAGACTGCTCTTGTAAGGGCATGAGCTAAAAGAAGGGGTATATAGAGGCAAACTAGTAAATAGCACCCTTCTAGCAATCCCAACCCCTGATCTAGGTTAAGCAGAAATAAAAGTGATTCATCTGAATTGCGGTAAGAGTACTTTTTTTCCATAGTGACACAGGCTAGTAGCAGTATTTTGGTACTGTACTGGGACTTATCCCAGGTTACTCATGTGAGTATGCTACACATTGGTAGCATCTCACTGATGCATCAGTTTTTAATAGCTGTGATTGATAAAAATTATTTTTTAAATTTGTACCACCTACAAATTGTTGTATTATCAATCGGAAATAGGAAAAATTTAAAGGGATCTGAATATTTTCTCTATCCACTGTATATTGTGTATTTTGCATCATCTACAGAGCAAGGGTGAGGATATGCTGGCAGTGTTAGTTTGCTCCACTATGACTCTTCTTAGTCTGAACACTGGTGATTTCATTCTCCTGGCTACCTTGATTGACTTCCCCACACCAGTCTCTTGAGGAATACTTTCTGGTTCACTACTGGTTAACCTGCTGTTATTTACAGAAGCTTTCTGCAGTCTCATTGTTAACCTGTTTGAATACTGATTCAATCACCTGCTTGTATTGACTAGTCATCTACCTACCACCTAGGGTAGGCCTAGGCAGGAAGAGCTTGGAAGGAGGTTTATTGTTAGAGCCCACTGTCCCCTGCATAACATGTGGTTTTAAATCATTTTTGTTAACAGTTATCATCTAGATTATCTTAATTATAAGGCTACAAGCCCCATCACATAAAAAAATAAAATAAATGCTCTAATCATGGCTCACATATATGTAATTTAAGGGAATGGTTATACTCTCTCTTGTCCATTCTTTTTATTTTTATTTTGACTATGGAAATGGATTTCCACAATGTTTAGTATGAAAGAAAGAAGTCTGTTGCCAAATTTAAAAAAACATATAACAAACAATGTAGAAAGAAATGCAATAATTAAATAGGTGGTATCTACCTCTGGAATGGCTGTGTCAATGAATAGATTTTTCATTTAAGTACATTGCAGTCCACATTTTTGCCATTGTGTATCATAAGCTACAGTATGTGAATATCTATATTTTATCATATACTATTATAACCGAAGCTGAAGTTTGTTGAAATAATGCTCATATTATTTTCACCACGTACAATTTTCTGAGGACTAAGCAAATAGAGAACAAAAATGTTGGATCGTTTATAAGTTTTACATTTTGCGCAAAGATTTTACAACATTTATTTTTATTAATAAAAAGACATAAAACTAGCAATAAACTTTCCTTTTTCAATTACATTTGTGAGCAAGTCTTGTGAAGAGATGTTATTTTCTTCAAATAGGCTTTTTATTTGGTATTTAATGCATGGCTTTATACTTGAAAGTTATATTCCCTTGCATTGAAAATAATTTATCATGCTAACCTAACTGACAAGCAGTAAATTCAATTTGAATACATAACTGATAGGTGATAAATGCTGTAATATGTGAAAAATTGCTTCATCATTCAGGGATACACTGTCACTTTGATCGGTGATGTACTCAGTGTCTCCACACAGGATCTCATAATTTGTTATATGTATATAACAGTGTTTTTAAACTAAGGAAATATATTTTATGACCAACTCATCATTCTACTAATATTTTTGATGCTAAACCATAGGAAGTCATAACTCTAATTCAATTAGATAGTATATATCTTCAGAGTGTAGTTACTGAGTCATAGGAGAAAATGCTAGATAAGTGGTAAAAGACCTGTGTTATGTAAATACAAAATTAACATTAAACCCTTATTGGCGGCCATGTTTTTTACAGTGGTCATTAGGGCACTGCACTTTCTAAGGCACTGCATCAAAAGAAGTTTGCAGGACATGGAGTTCTACTACTGACATGGCTTCTGACGAACCTCCTTCTGCCTGTAGTATCCTTTTATTAGGCCATGCAAGAGATATGGTTGAACTGTCAGAAACAATGAGAGTAAAATGAACTAAATAGGTCCCTATAAAACTATATTAGCATTAATCCTGTTCAATTAAAAAAAACTGAAAAAAAATTTGCCAAATTGACATTTTTTAATCATCCATCACACAATTATATCAAATGCAATCAAAAGCTCTATGAACCCAAAATATGATCAAATAAAAGCTTGAAGCAAAAGTTAAGCCCTCACGTGGCAGCATTGACAAAAAATTACGTTTGATGGTGATTATGGGAAAGGTTTTTTCCCCAAAATGATATTTTCCTGCAAATGAAAGTCATTTAATAAAGAAAAAGAGTATTAATTTGGTAGCACTGTTTGCGTATTGACCCAGAGAAAAAAGTCTCCAAGTTATTTAGGTCCCACACTAAATGCAGAAAACTTAGAAAAAGCGATGTCAGATTTTCTTTAAATATACTGCACAGGTTAATAAAAGTTCAACAGTAGGACATATGAAACCCAAAATTGGGCTATTATACCTTTTAGGACTATTAACCCTTTTTCGTTTTTGAGTTTCTGTTTTTTACTCCCCTCATTTCAAAAGCCATAACTTTTTATTTTTCTGTTTACAAAGATGTGTCAGGGCTTGTAGTTGGCAAAACTCCATGCAGTGTACTGGAAAGATGGAAAAAATTGCATGTGAGGTGATATTGACAAAAAAACCACATTTGAATGTTCTTTCTGGTTCTATTTTTTACGCCTTGCATTGCAAATAATGAGGCTAATATCTGTCATACTTTGACAAATGGACCCGTGTCCTCTCAGATTTTCATTTATATCAATTTGGAACCTTTATAACCATTTCATAAGTTTTTATTCAAACATTTATGGATGTAAAATGGGGAAAAAGAGGCGATTTGGATGTTTGAGCGCTATTGTCTGTTACAGTGTTTAGTTACAGTTTTTATACTTTGACAGAACGGGCACTTTGGGACATGGTAATACCTAACGTGTTTATAATTTTTACTGTTTGTTTATTTTATATGTATTCTAGGGAAAGGGAGGTGATTTAAAATTTTTGGTTTTTTTATTATAATTTTTTTAAAACTTTTTTTTATTTTTATTTTTACTATTTTTCAGACTCCCTAGGGTACATTAACCCTAGGTTGTCTGATTGATCCTATCATATACTGCCATACTACAGTATGGCAGTATATGGGGATTTTCCTCCTCATTCATTACAATGTGCTATCAGCACATTGTAATGAAGGGGTTAAAACGAGATAGCCTCGGGTCTTCGGAAGACCCGAGGCTACCATGGAGACGGACCGCCGCCCCCCGATGATGTCATGGGGAGCTGCGATCCCAGGTAAGATATCTTTTTGAGGCTGCCGGCAGCTTTGCCAGCCTCCATCGCTGTGAAAACACCCGCGATCGGTGCTACCACCGATCGGGGGTGTTACCGGTAAGCCTTTGCTTGGAGGGTAAGCCCTCTCCATGCAGCGCGACCAGACCGCCGCCGTGAATACACGGCGGCCGGTCGCGAAGTGGTTAAATTACATATTGGGTATCACTCAATGAGATATTTACATTGTAAATATTTAATTAAAAATTATAAAACTAGTTCCAAATGAGATCAAACAGATGGCAATTTCAAATTGGAACAAGAAAAGTAATATATTTGGCCACCTGTATCTGTACGCAACTGGCAATTTCTTGGCATTCAGTTCTCTAGAGGGTCTTTCTAGACCTGGATCAGTGAGGTACTGGGCAATCTAAGACACTACTTGTTTGCATTGGTTGCACTGATTTATGGTGCCGTAGAGAATCTCCAAGTCTGGAGAATGTGAGGAATAGCTTAAGGCATCAATGCCTTAGTCTTCCAAGATCTGTCTACGCACTTGGTCCACATAACACCAGGCAATGTCTTGCTTCAGGAGAGACTCTGGTTCAACCAAACTGAGATGTGAAAATGGCTCTGAGGCTTTGATCATTTATCTGGGTACTATATGTTAGAATGTGAAGGTTTGTGAAACCCTCTTAGGAAATATCTCCTAGACCAGTGATTTTCAACCTTTTTTGAGCCGCGGCACACTTTTTATACTTAGAAAATCCTGGGGCACACCACCAACCAAAATAGCACAAAATGACACTAAAACAGTCATATTATACATATAGTTAATAATATAGATTCTAAATGTATTTTACTAACTCAGTGTGAAACCTGGGCCTGTTTCGATAAACACAAAAGGGATATCCTGGCAGGAATGGTGGAAAGACGCACACGAAGCTCTTCCTCAACAGTTCTCAGTTTCTCCCTGTTTTTAGTATATGGGGATGATTATTATGTGGCTCATATACTGCAAAATAAAGGGGTACTATGACCATGAGGCCAGAGTACAAGTGCCAGCTCATATACTCAGCATATGAGCTGGTACTTGTAGTACTCCAGCCTCATGACTATAGTATTTCTCATTTTACATTTCTCATTGTTATATGCAGTATACTGCTGGAGTACTAAAAGTACCAGCTCATATGCTGAGTATTCTGCCAACAGTTCATATACTCAGGCAAAAGCTCATATAGTCAGCATTATTGGTGGGCATTACCTTGGCGGTGGGCAAATGCGAGCGTCTCTCCACTCTCAGGATGATGCGCCGGCCTCGGTGACATCATTTTGTTGCGCGAGGTTCAAAGCTTGTACATGTCTAATTGTACACGTCTCCTACATTGTAAGAAGCCGTGGCTGCGCATTGCTGGGAAACAAAACACAGGGGGCACCATAGTTTGGGGAACTTTCCCTGCGGCACACCCAACCATGTGTCGTGGCACACTAGTGTGCCACGGCACACTGGTTGAAAATCACTGTCCTAGACTATCACCTCCAAACCAGCAATGTTGGATGATGTTACAGGCAGCATCATGCTATGCTCATGAATTACTTAAGACATATTTATACCAGTAGCCAGCTGCATTTTGTAGGGCTCTCACAATACTATTTTGCCTGTCCTCACCCAAATAAGCAGATACCATACATTCTGTTTAGATAATGTTAATCTATGGTCTGCCTACAATCATCTCATGCCCATGACCTGATATTTCATCTGAATTGAAATTATGCAAACCTTATTGGAATGGCAGGAATTGATGTCCTGTCCCCACCAAAAGATAGACTATCTGTAAAAAGCTTTATAGGCTTTAGGTCACAGCCATTGGAGAGATAAGGGCAGAGTAATTGTCTTTCGCCAAAACCATTAGAATTATTGGTGGTCTTGCTGTTACCTTTTCAGTGCACTTATTGTCACTTTAAGCACCAAAGTAATGAGACAAAACCCCATAAATTATCCCAATATAGAGTTTGCATCCCCCAATGTATGAATACCAACTTAAACAAGCTTGTTAACCCTTTAGGAGTTTTACAGGAGTTAAATAAAAATGGAGATGGAATTTACAATTTGTAACTTTTTTGGACAATACATTAATTTTGACCCAGAAATTCACAACAGATTAAATGATGAAAATCTCCACAATGTATAATATGCAATTTCTCATGAGTAGGATGATACCCCATATATATGTTGGCAAACTGCTTTATGGCCACACATCAGAGCATAGCATAGCACCTGCAATGTATCATTCATCAAATGTCAATAAAAGTCGTTAAATCTTTATTTAAATTCGTACACAATATGGCAACCAACAGGGGGTTGATTTTACATTTTTTTATTTTTTTAATATATTTTTTTATTTCTTTTTACTATGTAAGGGCCCCTAGAGTTATTTAACCCTTGGGGGTCTGATTGCTCATACAATATACTGCAATACTTCTGCATTGCAGCACTGAAGATCTCAGTTATCAGAATCTACGACAACAAACACTTATAGAAACAAGTCTCTATAAGACTGTAGGTTGTCATGGCAACTGATCAGCACCCTCTGATGATATCACTGGGAGCAGTCAGCCCATTAGCTCTCTCCATACAACCCCCGGAACACAACAAGGGTATAGTATGTCATGTAGTGCAAAGGGTTTAAAAACTATATTTGTCCTGAAAAAACAAGAGCCCATACAGTTATGGTGACTGGAAAATAAAACATAGCTTGTAGAAGGTTGCAAGAAAAGGGTTTTAAGATAAGTATCTTACCACTAGTAGAGGAAAAAAAAGTTGGATATAGAAAGTTTTCTATGCACATTCATTTTTCAAATAAAAAAAATCACATAACCACATAAAATAGTTTTTATTGTTTAAATAAATGAATCTTTATTTACATAGCAGCAGCATGTAAGTGCAGTTTTTGAGGGTGGGGAGTGAAAAATGAAAACTCAAAAGCAAAAGGTATAACAAAAGGTAAATAGTCCCTACACAATATTGTTTTCTTGTGACACTTTATGCTTCAAGTCAGTTTAAAAATTTGGATGATATCATTTGTATTTATGAAAAAAAATTGAATTTTCCAAAAATTTCTAAAGATTCTCCATTTTCAAAGGTAGCAATATTAAATGACTAACGTAATGACAAACATTTTGCAAATGTCTGCTTTATTTGGAAACTTTTTTTAAGTTTCTGTTTAAGGATATTATGAGGACTAGAATTTGGGGTGATTGTCCACATTTTTTTTTAAATCACCAAAACCTGTATTTAGAGACACCTGCGGGACCTAAAGGGGCCTAAATGTTAGTAAAACCCCATAAATACCCCATTCTGAAAACTATAGACCTCATTGTATGAAAAAACACTTTTAACCCCTTAACCAGCTGGCCCTTTTTAGTTTTTTCACTTCCATTTTTCACTCCCCACCTTCAAAAATCTATAAATTTTTTGTGCGACTTTTGATGACATTTTCAATGTTGCCCTTTTTAGGACTGTATGACCTTTTGATCACTTTTTATAGAATTTTATATATTTTTTAAAATGGCAAAAAAGTGCCATTTTCGACTTTGGGCGCTATTTTCCATCACAGTGTTAAATGCAGTGAAAACCCGTTATTATATTTTGAAAGATCAAGCATTTTCGGATAGGTACTTTAACCCTAGGTTGTCTGATTGATCCTATCATATACTGCCATACCACAGTATGGCAGTAGATGGGGATTTTTCTCCTCATTCATTAAGATGTGCTGACAGCACATTTTAATGAAAGGGTTAAAACAAGACAGCCTCGGGTCTTCGAAAGACCCAAAGCTGTCATGCCAACGGATCGCCGCTCAGTGATGCCATCATGGGGATCGAAGATCCTCGGCAGGATAGCGGTGATCGACGACATAGCACCCACAATTGGTGCTAGCACTGATCACGGGTGTTACCTGTAAGTCTTTGCTGCAATATGCTGATAAGATTTTTATTAAACTCCTTCTTATTGGAGGTAATGAATATAATCAATTCTTGTAACGATTTTTTAGCTTTTTTTGGCTGTTCAAATCATACTGAAGAATAACCTGGGGGTCATGGTGGATGAAGATGAGGAAAGGGCTAATATATTGAATGTTGCCTTCTCAACTATCTTTTCCCAGGAAAATCCATGGTGGAAAGCATGATGAGGAATAATGTAAGTTCTCTTTAAAATGTCAACAGTTTATCAACAGTATATCAGCAGTATATCACCAGGCTCAAGTGGTATACACCCCAGAGTACTGCATGAACTGTGTACAGTGATAGACAGAGCATTATTTTTGATATTTAAACAAACCTTGAAGACTGGTTATGTGCCACTGGACTACCAAATAGCAAATGTGGTGCCATTATACAATAAAAAGATCAAAAAATTATTCTGGAAACTATAGACCTGTGAGTCTAAACTCTGTTGTGGGTAAAATATTGAGGGGATTGTTAGAGATGCTATCCTGGAGTTTCTCACTGTACATAACCTTATAACCCAGTATCGGCATGGGTTTATGAGAGATCAGCCCTGTCAGACTTTTCTGATTGGGTTCTATGAGGAGATAAGTTCTAGACTGGACCTGGGGGAGTCTGTGGATGTTGTTTACCTGGACATTTCCAAGACATTAGACACAGTGCTGCAAAAAAGGTTGGTACTTAAAATGAGACTGCTGGGACTAGGGAAAAATGTGTGTATTGTAAGCAATTGGCTTTGTGATCGAAAACAGAGAGTCGTCATTAATGGCACGTTCTCAGATTGGGTTGACATTACCAGTGGAGTGCCACAGGGGTCAGTATTGAGGCCACTTCTTTTTAATACTTTTATTAATTACCTTGCAGTGGGTTTACATACTGAAGTTTCAATATTTGCAGATACTAAGCTGTATAAAGTAGTTAATACTCGGCCAATAGTATAACATTACAGAGGGATTTGTGGAAGCTGGAGGAATGGGCAGAAAATGGCTGATGAGGTTAACTGTAGATAAATGTAAAGTTATGCACTTCGGCTATGGCAATAAAGTACAATGGAATATTGTTTACAGTTTTAATCATTAGTGTATACAAATAACATAGAAGAACTGAAATGGGTGCAGAGGAGACAAACCAAGATTATTAGGCGAATGGGAGGACTAGAATACAATGACAGATTACAAAATTTGGTTTTGGTTTAGAGAAAAGACGTCTGAGGGTAGACCTCAGTACAATGTACAAATACCTCAACGGACAGTACAAGGATCTCTCCAAAGACACAGCATATAGATTCTCAGAGATATTCTGACTTTCAAACAGCTTGATAAATCTTCCCCATTCACTTTTAATAATAGGATCACTTATAGAGTGAATGGCTTGTCTCTGTTTCTAAAGTATTTATGTATTCCTTCAAAAGCAGAAAGATTAAGAACACTTAACTTCAACTCATTAAAATAAAGCATACTATATTTGCCTAATGATCCAAAGCTTGAATCATATTGAATATTAATAATTGTTCTTGTTTTAAATACAAGTTATCTTTCAATATCTTGGTTGGGATGACGCACTTTGGTTGCTAATTATGTATAAAGCAGAATTATTCCCTATGGTGATGAAAGTTCCACTTAATGCTTTGTTTTAAAGTAATGTTCTGTGTGCACATGATCAATATTTCTCATAATGTACAATGGAATGTAGAACTAAGATATTAGCAACAGATTTTTTCCTATTTCTTTAGACCAGATGGGCATTGGAGAACTTTTTCCTATAACACCGAGAAATGAATTTCAGAGATTGATGAGACAATCACTGTGTGTTGTAACTCTTAGCATTATGCAAGAAAATAAATATACAAACAAATACACAAATATATTTATTACTCAATAAGTAGAATATTTGCAGGAAATAAGGAGATTTATCATTGGGTAGGAATCTTACTATATTTTGGAGTGTCTTTTGGAAGCTGGGGTGGTTTAAACAGTTTTATAAACATGCTTTCACCTACTTCAATTTCTTCCATCAAGCTCTCAGTTTTCCCCGGAGCAACTTCTTCATTTAATAAAGAAAAACTTCATGTGATATTGCACAAGTTGTCAATTTTTCTTTGTTTCTTTTTATAATGACTAGGAGTGCACATGCCCATTTATAGCCCCACTAAAGTACATTTTCAGGCCTGTGACTACTTTTGTAGTGTAAATGATAATTACCCTCTAGTGATAGGCCGGCCACGTAGGGGTGTGTTAGTTGGGGCCTGACAACCTCAGGGTGTGCAGGGCCGCATCTGCCATGAGGCAGGATTATAATCTTGCATCAGGCGACAGATATCAAAAGTGGCAGAATGGCAGCCTGGATTATTTAGGAGGCAGTTCGTGACCTGATCTATCACCCAGCAGAGGTTCCTGCTGGCTGCTCTCTGTTCCCCCCAGAACAGGTCATGTACTATTTAGTTAGGATCCTTTTAGCTATCAGCCAATTAACCCCTCAAGCCACCATGAGGTTCCCCAATGTTATGGGCAGCAGTGCATAAAGACACCATGATGTTGTGGAACGTCATGACTTCTGTAGGTCACTCTGACAAAACGCAGGGTAAAAGGATCAATCCTGTAGTTTCTGAAAGCCAAGGCTATCAGCAACATGTCAGGGGAGGAATAGAAGTCCACCCCCCAAACTTTCCCTGGCTGAACTCACCTTATCAGTATCTGATCTCCTCATTTTCCTTCACAAAGAAAGGATATCAGATGCCTACAGTGACTCTCCACACCATAAATCACTGAACCCCACCACACACAATTAACCCCTTCACTGCCCAGCTGCATACCTCTACAATCTGTGCTCTCCTTTACATTTTGATTTATCTTTGAAGAAAGCCTAAAGGGTTAATTGAGCTCCTTAGAGACGTTTTTGAATCATTTAAGGGACATAGTTTCTTAAATGGTGTAATTTATGTGTTTTATGAAATTGCCCTATAATGAATTTAGAAATTTTCTTGAAAATAGCTACTAAACAAAAAAGTCTTCTACCATCCTATAGATATAAAAGAAGTGTAAAAAAATGTTGCCCACATAAAGCAGACATATGGTGAATGTGATTTCTTATGTAATTTATGTCTTATGGCTATTTGTTCAATATTTATAAGAGTTCAAAGTTTAAAAAAAATGTAGTTTTTTTCATAAATAAATTTAAAATATATCACTCAAATGTTTCAAATAACATGAAGTTCAATGTGTCACAAAAAAAACTCAAAATCAACTTGGTATATTAAAGTGTCACAAAGTTATTACAATTTGAATTGACACGTGTCAGATTGGAAAAATCTGGCTGCGTCCATAAGGTGAAAATAGGCTTAGTTCTTAAGGGGTTAACTGGCAGTAGAAGGTCAGGCAAAATTCAGCCCTGCCTGTGTGCATAGGGAGTGTGAGCAGTGACACCTTTTCAAGCACATTTCCTGGGAGAAGGAGGAAATTCAAACATAATCATGGAGTATGAATCCCCATTTACAAGAGAGGGTTAATGGGTTGAGATACACATATATGTTGTTTGTTTTTGTGGATTTTAATGTGTGTTTTTAATGTCCATTTTGATTTCCTTATGTGTATTAATAAAGATTAATTTTGTATTATATTTTGTATATTGATTATATGGTTCTAGAGTATTGGTTTGGTCCTGTATGCTTATGTTGGTATTTATTGAGATACACATATAGCCCGCATTCTAAGAATTTAGCTTGGGGGCAACCTAGTCCTATTGCAGAATACCTCTAATTTTAAGCCTAACCACCCTAAGTATGGTTTGAGATGAGAGGTATCGAGGTACCCTGATGATTGGAAGCAATGGCATGGTTGTGCCATCTTCCAATCAAAAGTTGTGGGATTTTAATAAAAATCAGACTCAGAAGGTACCTTACCGGAGAGAGGGGGAAATGCAGTCCTCCCCCTCTCAGTGACATCACAGTCAGGGGGTGCACCCTGGGTTTAAATTAATGAATCTGGAAGAAGGCCTTGGTCAGTCTTGGTAACTCTATCATCAATAGAAATATCCATGCTATGTTCCCTAGCCAAAATATCTCACAGTAAGGGTATTTTGTTTTTTTTTGTTTGTAAGTACTATATGTGTATTGTTTTGGAACCTTTTTTCTTTTAATCTGACAAGTTTATGTTTTTTAGTATAAATGTAAATTAAAGTGTTAACCTTAATAAGCAAGCCTCTGCTTGGGAGTAAATTTAGTGTAAAGATGATTTTGTATAAGTGGGTGCAGGTTAAGGGGGTTGGATTCCATAGAGTAAGTTTTCCCCTGATTGAGCTCAATAGTGGGGGTTCATCACACTTCACTTTTATCAGTGCTGCTAAAAACATGAGTATGAAAAACAACTACCAAAATATCTTCACAACTGTGTTTAGAATACAAGCTCAAGGTCATCAAACTCCTCCCCAAATCTCTCTCATCCCCCAATTGGCTTTACTGGACATGCCTCCAATTGTCCAAATGTTTGTTTCATTTGGTGCAATATCTATTTTCTGATGTCAATCCCTTTTGCTAGTCACTACATTACAGGTGTAACATTGCAAAAAATGTATCAGTTAATAATTCTCCCTTAAAAAACAAGAAAATAATACTTAAAAAATCAGTAATTGACTACATATTTTCAAATTTCTATCCAGCATCCACAATCTATTTATACCCTTCTTTTTTGATTTACTTCTCTTATTTTGCATTAACAAAATTGGTCTTTAATGACTGTGCCCCAATGACATTTAAATTGATAGTTACTTCATTACCATGGGAATAAATTACCCATTAACAGCTGCAAGCGGAGTGCTATTAAAAATACAAGAAAAAAGAAAGCATTGCAGGACACAGATTATGATCTTGTCATTTGCGAAATTTGCTTGCAAGACTACTGACTTTTACTGAAAGATTAAAAAATATCAATTTTAAATAGTCAAACAGTATATAAAATCTATTCACTTTTATTGCTGTTTGATTACACAGCTTATTCCAAAATATTAAAGGATACATCAAGATTTTATTTGAAATAAAATGGATAGCAACTTGGATGTCACAATGTGACAGTATTCAGTCAGTCTCTGCTGTAATTTTAATAATATGATAGGATTTATAGAATCCATTTTTAAAGATAGGGCATAATGGGAAACTTTGTGCTAATTGCAATGGTAAGTTGTTTTCACTATACATTTCTGTTTGTTTTACTAAAAGTCAGGCAGCAGGCCACCATTTTTTCTTGGCGCCTCTGCTCTTAGAAAATCATATACAGATGTGCTGCGTTATTAGTCTAGCATAAGTTTGTTAAATGCTTTTCACAAGTTGAGAGTTATTGTAAACTTTACTACATTTATCTATGACACAACTTTAGCAAGTATGAAAAATTAAAAGTTAAGACTTGAATCAAAAAATTCAGCGCAAAGTCCAAAGGCATAGATTCATCCCCAAAATATTGCATACTATTCCAAATACTACAACTATTCCTGAAATACATGGATTAAATATTATGCCCCTAAAATGGGAAAAAAACATTTAATAATGTCACGGGCACCCCCGCGATCCATACCGCGGATCGCGGGTGCACCCGTGCCTCCGTTGCGGGCACCCCCGCGATCCATATCGCGGATCGCGGGTGCACCCGTGCCTCCCTCCGCTGCCCCACTGCTGCTCCGGTGCACTCACCTCTCCTGGCTCCCGCTCCCGTCCGGACTGGGTCTCGCGCGCGGCCCCGCTCCCTAGGGCGCGCGCGCGGCACTGCCTCAAGATTTAAAGGGCCAGCGCACAGGTGATTAGTATTGGTCATTTCCTGTTTTGTATATAACCCTTTGTTTCCCATCATTCCCTGCCGGATCTTTGTGCCTCTTAGCCTTAGAGAAAGCTTCCTAGCGAGTATTGCTGTGTTCCTGCGTATTCCTGTATTCCTGCGTTCCAGTGTTTTCCTGTGTGTTCCCGTTCCTGAGTTCTGTGTTGCCGTGTTACCTGTGTTCCTCCCTGTTGCTGTGTGCCTGTGTCCCCGTTCCCTCCTGCCTGGACCTCCTGTTGCTGACCCCGGACTTGAACCTGACGTTGCATCTCTGCCGCCTGCCCTGACCCTGTGCCTGGACCCGACTACGAGTTTGTCATCCGTTAAGGTACCTCGACCTCGGCTGCCACCGTGGGCTAGTCACACCTGGGAACGACCTAGTGGTATCCTGCCGCAGCAAGTCCAACCCGCTTTGCGGCGGGCTCTGGTGAAAACCAGGTGCCGCTAGGCTCCGGTTCCGGGTGTTGGCTAGTTACATCTCCCGCGGTGGTCCAGAGGATCCACTGATCCTAACAGTAAGATCCGGCCATGGATCCCGCCGAGGCTCCTTCTCCCAGTCAGCCTGATCTCGCCACCATCGTGATCCACCAGTCCCGGCAGATTGCAGCACAGCGGAATCAGCTAGAGCAAGTCACCGCCATGCTCCAACAACTACTTGCTACCCAACATCAGCAACAGTCTCCTGAAGCGGCCGCTGCGACCCCTGCTGCTCCGGCTTATCTTCCTGCTGCTGAACCCAGGCTACGCCTCTCTTTGCCCGGCAAGTACGATGGAGATCCAAAGATGTGCAGGGGCTTCATAACCCAGTGCTCCTTGCACATAGAACTGATGCCGTCGCAATTTGCCACAGAGCGGTCCAAGGTGGCATTTGTCCTCAGCCTTCTTTCCGGGAAAGCCCTGGCCTGGGCTACTCCGCTTTGGGACAGAGATGACCCGGTTGTGTCTAACCTCACTGCGTTTCTGTCAGAGTTCCGGTCTGTCTTCGAGGAACCAGCACGAGCCTCCTCTGCGGAGTCTGCATTGTTGAACTTGCGTCAGGGCAACTCATCGGTGGGAGAGTACGCAGTTCAATTCCGCACCCTGGCTTCTGAACTTGCGTGGAACGATGCAGCCCTCATCGCTACATTTAAGAAAGGGCTCTCTGCGCAGGTCAAGGACGCACTGGCAGCTCGGGATCTTCCATCTACTCTGAGTGACCTCATCACCTTGGCCACTCGAATTGATGTTCGGTTTAAGGAGCGAGCTGAGGAACTACGCTCCGAGTATCCCCAAGGCCGTGTTAGACGCATTCCTCGCCTGGCGCCAGTCTTCCAAAGGCCGCTCCAGGGTCCGCCTGAATCTTCTGCTGAGGAACCCATGCAGGTTGACCGAACCCGGCTCACTCTACGTGAGCGTTCAAGACGCCGACAGGAGAACCTATGTCTGTACTGTGCCAGCCCTGAGCATTTCATCGGTTCCTGTCCTGTCCGTCCTCAACGTCCGGGAAACGCCAGCACCTAGGCTTCTTGGGAGAAGCGTCCCTAGGTGTAAATACAGCTTCTCCACGTCTGACTCTTCCCGTGCTCCTCAGCGTTGGCACCGGTACCCAGATCCAGGTTACTGCCTTCCTGGACTCGGGCTCTACAGCGAACTTCGTGGATGCAGCCTTGGTCTCTCGGCATCACTTCCCGGTGGTTCATCTTGAGAAGCCATTGTCTATTGCCTCGGTCAATGGTCAGATTCTCTCCGTACCCATCTGGTTTCGCACAGAGCCCCTGCTTCTGCAAGTTGGTGCCCTACATCAAGAGAGACTTTCGTTTTTTGTGCTGCCCCAAAGCACATCTGCTCTACTGCTGGGTCTCCCCTGGTTGCAGCTTCATGCCCCTGTACTGGACTGGTCCTCCGGGCATATCCTCCGTTGGGGTCCGAACTGTGCTTCACGTTGTATGCAGGTTCCCCGTCCGCTACCTGTGAGGACTTCGACTCTGGCTCCCAAGTCTCTGGAGGGTCTGCCAGCTTGTTATCGGGACTTTTCGGACGTTTTCTCCAAGAAGCAGGCGGAGATTCTACCACCACATCGTCCCTATGATTGCCCTGTGGATCTTCTTCCTGGCGCCACTCCTCCCAGAGGTCGTGTCTACCCTCTTTCAGTACCTGAGTCTCTAGCCATGTCCGACTACATCAAGGAGAATCTGCAGAGGGGTTTTATACGCAAGTCCTCCTCTCCGGCTGGCGCAGGGTTTTTCTTCGTTACCAAGAAGGACGGCTCCCTACGTCCCTGTATAGACTATCGTGGGCTGAATAAGATCACGGTAAAAAACCGTTACCCTCTGCCGTTGATTACAGAACTCTTTGATCGCCTACGTGGTTCCAAGGTGTTCTCCAAGCTGGACCTCCGTGGTGCTTACAATCTCATCCGGATCCGCAAAGGTGATGAGTGGAAGACGGCGTTTAACACCCGTGACGGGCACTTTGAGTACCTAGTGATGCCCTTTGGACTGTGTAATGCCCCTGCTGTTTTTCAGGAGTTTGTGAACGACATTTTTCGGGACCTTCTTTATACTTGTGTCGTGGTCTACCTCGATGACATCTTGGTGTACTCTCCAGACCTTGAGTCCCACCAGGCACACGTACGACAAGTTCTAGGTCGACTTCGTGCCAATCACCTCTATGCCAAGTTAGAAAAATGCCTGTTTCACCAGCACTGCCTTCCCTTCCTTGGTTACATAATTTCCAACAGAGGCCTTCAGATGGATCCCGCGAAGCTGTCTGCAGTTCTTCAGTGGCCACGTCCAGAGGGTCTCCGAGCCATACAGAGGTTCCTGGGGTTTGCGAACTATTACCGTCAGTTTATTCCCCATTTCTCCACTCTGGTGTCCCCCATCGTGGCGCTCACCAAGAAGGGTGCCAATCCACGTGCCTGGTCTCCAGCTGCTGAAATGGCCTTCTCCAAGTTAAAGTCTGCTTTCTCCTCGGCTCCCGTACTCTCTAGGCCAGATACGGACAAACCCTTTCTTCTGGAGGTGGACGCATCCTCCATAGGAGCTGGAGCGGTGCTCACTCAGAAAGGGCCCAAGGGCCGAACTTTGACTTGCGGTTTCTTTTCCAAGACTTTTTCTCCTGCTGAGAGAAATTATTCCATTGGAGACAGAGAACTATTAGCCATCAAACTTGCTCTTGAAGAATGGCGATATCTTCTGGAGGGAGCTCTCCATCCTGTTTGTGTGTACACTGACCACAAGAATCTTCTGTACCTCCAGACAGCCCAGCGCCTGAATCCCAGGCAAGCCCGGTGGTCTTTGTTCTTCTCCCGCTTCGACTTGCTGATTCATTTTCGTCCGGCAGACAAGAATATCAAGGCTGATGCTCTGTCCCGTTCGTCAGATGTTGTTGGAGATGAACCAGTTCCTCGGCACATAATTTCTCCTGATCAACTTGTTGTTGCAGCTCCGGTGGACCTTCGGCAGCTGCCTCCTGGCAAGACGTATGTTAGACCTGCTCTCAGGAAGAGGATTCTGTCTTGGGGACATTCTTCTCGTCTGGCTGGGCACCCTGGGGTGCAGCGCTCCTTGGCCCTCATCTCCCGCTATTACTGGTGGCCAGACCTGGTCAAAGATGTTCGGGAGTTTGTGGGATCCTGCTCCTCCTGTGCCCGCAATAAAGCCTCTCGTCTCAAACCGGCTGGACTGTTACTCCCGTTGCCGATACCCAGTCGCCCGTGGTCTCACGTGGCAATGGACTTTGTTACTGATTTGCCTGTCTCCTCGGGCAATACTGTCATCTGGGTGGTGACGGACCGGTTTTCCAAAATGTCCCATTTTGTTCCCCTTCCAGGTCTTCCGTCTTCTCCACAGCTTGCCAGTTTGTTCTTCAAACATATCTTCCGTCTGCATGGCCTTCCGCTTCACATTGTGTCCGATCGAGGAGTCCAGTTTGTCTCTAAATTCTGGCGTTCTTTATGTAACCAACTGCAGGTCATCCTTGACTTTTCTTCTGCTTACCACCCTCAGTCGAATGGTCAAGTAGAGAGGGTGAACCAGACTTTGGGCTGCTACTTGCGCCACTTCGTCTCAGCCCGTCAAGACAATTGGACTGACCTTCTACCTTGGGCTGAGTTCTCTTACAATTCTCTGGACTCGGGATCTACTGGTTCGGCTCCGTTCTTCGTGGTCTATGGACGTATTCCTCGCCCACCTCTCCCGCTGTCTACTCCCTCTGTTGTCCCTGCGGTGGAGGATCTGGTGCAGGATCTCAAGGCTGTTTGGGACCAGACCCGCCAGTCCCTTCTACGAGCTTCAGACCGTACCAAGACCCAGGCTGATAAAAGACGCCGAGCTCCTCCTGTCTTCTCTCCTGGTGACAAAGTATGGCTATCCTCCAGATACGTCCGGCTTAAGATACCCAGCTATAAACTTGGGCCCCGGTTCCTTGGCCCCTTTGAGGTAATCAAGCGCATTAATCAAGTGGCATACAAGCTCCGCCTTCCTCCATCTATGCGCATCCCGAACTCCTTTCATGTATCCCTCCTGAAGCCAGTCGTCTTGAACCGCTTCTCCCAGCAATCCCCTCCTCCGGCTCCTGAGGCTGATTCTCCAGATGTATATGAGGTCAAGGAGGTTCTGGACATGAAGTTCGTAAGGGGTAAGCGGTTCTTCCTTGTAGATTGGAAGGGGTTCGGGCCTGAGGAGAGATCCTGGGAGCCTGAAGAGAATATTTTTGATCGGACTCTCCTCCAGAGGTTTCTTGGGACCAAAAAGAAGAGGGGGAGGCCGAAGGGGGGGGGTACTGTCACGGGCACCCCCGCGATCCATACCGCGGATCGCGGGTGCACCCGTGCCTCCGTTGCGGGCACCCCCGCGATCCATATCGCGGATCGCGGGTGCACCCGTGCCTCCCTCCGCTGCCCCACTGCTGCTCCGGTGCACTCACCTCTCCTGGCTCCCGCTCCCGTCCGGACTGGGTCTCGCGCGCGGCCCCGCTCCCTAGGGCGCGCGCGGCACTGCCTCAAGATTTAAAGGGCCAGCGCACAGGTGATTAGTATTGGTCATTTCCTGTTTTGTATATAACCCTTTGTTTCCCATCATTCCCTGCCGGATCTTTGTGCCTCTTAGCCTTAGAGAAAGCTTCCTAGCGAGTATTGCTGTGTTCCTGCGTATTCCTGTATTCCTGCGTTCCAGTGTTTTCCTGTGTGTTCCCGTTCCTGAGTTCTGTGTTGCCGTGTTACCTGTGTTCCTCCCTGTTGCTGTGTGCCTGTGTCCCCGTTCCCTCCTGCCTGGACCTCCTGTTGCTGACCCCGGACTTGAACCTGACGTTGCATCTCTGCCGCCTGCCCTGACCCTGTGCCTGGACCCGACTACGAGTTTGTCATCCGTTAAGGTACCTCGACCTCGGCTGCCACCGTGGGCTAGTCACACCTGGGAACGACCTAGTGGTATCCTGCCGCAGCAAGTCCAACCCGCTTTGCGGCGGGCTCTGGTGAAAACCAGGTGCCGCTAGGCTCCGGTTCCGGGTGTTGGCTAGTTACATCTCCCGCGGTGGTCCAGAGGATCCACTGATCCTAACAAATAACAATGTTACCAGGGTTTCAACTATACAAGACCACATGAAACACCACACTTTGACCAATACCATTACTGCTATAACTACAATAATTGTAGGCAAATGGTCCCATACTGAAGAGACTAGAGTAAACTAAGTTTAATACTCCTGTTGTACGGGATCTGTACTTATCTCACACTAACTAATCTGTAGCTGTTGCATCATCTTATCTTAATCTGCTTTTACTTTCAGCTAACAGAACACAGAATTAAAAAGGGCACTCTCCAGCACCACTAGACCTCTAGTATTTGTCGTTGTGACATGAATCAGGACAACCCTTTGGAGATAAAAACCTCTATAAGGATGAGGGAATGTTAGGGTCTATGAGAAGAGGATAAATTGGCGTTGAACATAGGGCTTCTTGCTCAAAGAGTCTAAAATGTTCTAGTTCTATGGTGAATTTGATATAATGATTATAGGAAATTCTAAGACCATATTTGGTTATCTACACATAAGTTTATCAATAGAAGCACTTTGATCGATTTATTTTTAATGTATTTTACAGGGAACCTGTCCTGGATTTTAAACATTAAATGATAACCAATCTCTTACGGTCCTCTGTCTGCTTTACTGGCATAAATGAAAAAAAAACAGAAAAGGGATGTTGTAAAATGAATTGAATTGCAATCTAGTGGATCAAGGCCAGACGGCTTCAGTAACCATTGTCATGGTATGAGTCGTGGTATGATTGATGCTAAAAAGATTCAACATCAGCTGATGCCAGCTTCAAGGTTCGTTGGCACATTGGCTTCCTTTGAAACTGGGAGGGGAATTCACACAACTTCTGGGAATGGAAAGTGCACATATGAATCTGCAGTAATGGAAACCTTTCTGTGTGAGTTCATCTTACTATAAGGAGCGTGATTATTTACAGCTCAGATAACATGACTATTCCCCAAAGCAAATCACATCTAATAACTACAGCATCATTTGCATAAATCATGCACTGGACTGTAATGAAATATATTATAGCTGTTCAGAATTTTCATGTAAAGCATTCATGTAAACAGTTGGTTGATGGTGTTACTGTATATGTGAAATTCATGTGACACTGGTTTGCAAGTAAACTTGTATGTATTATTAACATATTAGAAACAATTTGCATACTATAGATAAGTAAGGGTCATTTTACACGGACAGATACATTTCCAGCAATGTCTACTAATGCATTCTGTGTGGCAGGAAGTCATTAGTGATAGATAATTTACGAAATGTAGCGCAATTGGCACTGTATGTGAACAATATTTTGCATGGTCATTTAATGCTCACACAGTTTGCCATATTTTTAGCAGGATATTTTTTTGTTCATATGAGGAACTGACACTTCTCTCATTTTACTGTTTCTCCTGAATGAAAAGATTCTTTTGGATGTGGGATGCCAGAGCAACAGATATATTTTTCACCTCTGCATCCACTGCTCTATAATCTTGTCACTGGTGCTCCCGTGATCCCTGTCTTGGATCGCGGGTGCACCGGTGTTCTTCCATGTGCACCCGCTGCAGCCCCTGTGCCGTACTCACCTGTCCTGGTTCCTGCTCGCCATTGGACTGCCGTGTGTGTGCGTCCCCACCTCCTAGGGCACATGCTAATTGGTGCGCTGGCTGAACCCCTCCACCTTATAATCCGGCACCTCTCTTCCTGCCTTGCTGGATCATTGTGCTTACACCATTGAGAACGCTTACTTGTGACATTGCTGAGTTTCCCTGTGTTCCTGTGTGTTCCTACCCCTGTGTTACCAGAGTCCCTCCATGTTCCTGTGTTACCAGAGTCCCTCCGTGTTCCTGTGTTGCTGTGTTCCTGCGTTGCTGTGTTCCTGCAATGCTGTGTTCCGTGTGCCTGTGTTCCTGTCCCCATCTGCCTGGACCTCCCGTTGCTGACCCCCGATTGGACTTGACCTTGTATCTCTGCCACCTGCCCTGACCCTGTGCCTGGACCTGACCCTGAGACTGTCTCCTGCTAAGGTATCTCAACCTCGGCTGCCACCACAAGCTAGTCGCACCTGTGGAACATGTGGTACCCTGCCACAACAAGACGATCCCGCTTTGCGGTGGGCTCTAGTGAAGACCAGCTGCCACTTAGATTCTGGTCCCAGGTGTCGGCTAGTGCCACCTCCTGCAGTGGTCCAGTGGATCCACGCATCCGTATCTCTTATCTGGAAAGAAACTGGTATGACAGGTTGTTTTTTACTAGTATAGATCTTTAACCCCTTAGTGACGCAGCCTGAAAAGGCTCTAGTGACCGGGCATTTTTAGTGAATTTTCGTAAGCTCCGGTTAAAGGGCCATAACTTTTTTTTTTGCATGCTACATTCAAAGTTTTTTTCGGAACACATGGAGCTAGTTAAAAAGGTAATAGAAGCTGAAACCTTTTTTTGAATTTTTATTTGGGGCTAAAAGTAGAAAAAAGTATTTTTTGCAATATTTTTTACTTTTTTTTAAATTTTTTAAATTAATTCAAAATTAACATTATTAATGAATTTCCCATTTTGTTTGGGATAATCATAATCGCCCCGTTTGCCTATTTTGGTTTCGGTCTCGGTCAAAAAAATGTACTTTATTTTTTTCTTTTCCCCATAACTAGGGCATTTGTAAGAGCCTCAGTTACAAGGGAAATTACCACCTGTGACTGGGTATTCTGATCAGTGCTGGACTATGTCTAATTAGACTGCTGAGTCTATGGATCCAGCGGCCGTGCCGGCTCTGCTCCTCAGTGCACCGTGCTCATTCATTGCGATGCTGTGAGGAGCGGAGAATGGAGAAACAGTAACGAACCATATCTCACTTCTCCCTAGGGTCTCCAAGTGTCTCTGACACCTGCATACCGGGTCCTGCGCCCGCTGACATCTAAAGCCCTAGATGAGTTAACAGAGATAGATTTATTTAGTTTCAATGACAATCATACATCTTTTACACTGCACAATAATTTGCTCATTTGTCTCGCGATTGGCAACAATTACAGGTCCCCATTATAGTGAAGATTCCTTGAATGAGTGTTCCAATAATTAGACCTGTGTGATAGGTCCATAACAGAGAGTGGGGGAGATTTTTCCTTTTTTATAAATGTGTTCAGCCTTTTCTTGGTCAGACCACATCCTAAATTTGTGTTACTAGACAAATTTTGGAAACTGAGTGATTGATATTTCCGTTGCCATGCACCACCCCGTTGGTCTTTTGGTCCTGTACTCCATAGACTTTTATGTTTGGCCAATTGCAGGGATTTTAGCAGTTTGAATTGCACAATCACACATATATCCAGTGAACTATGGATATGGATAAATGTCTTCCAGGAGAAACTCTTTTTAATTTTAGGAACAACTGTCAGGCAGCTGCTATTTTGGACAATAAAATAATGAGATGGTATAGACTCTCATGATAGGTACATAGTTTTACTTTCATCCAAATTTCTAGTGAGATCTCAAAATATTGCATACATATTTCATATATTTTTAGACATTGTATATCCAGGACATAAATGCATTTAATGAAATTTAAAATGTACAATATTTTAATAAATAGTACAGAGATCTTTCATTTCATTTTACAAATCACCTCTTCATCCTCATAAACTCTTGCAAGCAAGGTCCTCATTTCAAACATTATACTAGTAGTGTAGATCCAGCAGGGTGGCCACATAGTATTCACCACTGTTGCGTGCCTCTAAAACTTGGATGTCAGTGCACAGGCACTAGAGCATATAGCAAATAGAGCTCATGTGGGCCAGTCTGCCCAAAGTAAAGAACAAACTGTTATTGGTTAGAGATGTCTCCTCCTCCTCCTCTTCCTCCTCCTTTGCACCTTTCCAGCTACTCTACAGTAATGCCTATGAGCTTCTCTGGGTGTCACCCAGCTTCTCATCCTCCTGCACCAAAACTGTTCCCCAGCTGGATAGTGCAGTAGCAGACCACTGATCCAGGTAGCCACCCTGTGATACTTGAATGAACAGGCCTAGCACCCGATCCTCCTCTTCTTCTTCAATTTCCACCTTTACAATCTCAGCCATAGCTTGAAAGATGGTAGAGCTGATGATGGCATCATTGCAGATTACCATATTGTTAGCATATTGGAAGCAGTGCAGAACTGAAAACATTTTCGGCTATTGGTCATAAGCGGCTTATACTGACTGGTTTAACAAAACAGCCGGCATCAGGACAAACAGCAGTATTTATTATGACCAACTGTTGTGACAACATCACTGTCAAAACCGGCAAATTATCCATAGTGGTCGATCGGCCTATATATAAGGATGCCAGTTATAAATGCTTAATATAAATTGTTATATATGTTATTGATCAGGCTTAGGAGGTGTATTTTCGTTAATCACATATACATATTACTATAGGTTAACATCCAATAATGCTATGAAGTCATTCAATCAGTAACATATCTCGCCATATGCCATCAACTATACTTATTACTGCGTATTAACGTCCAAAGATACTGTAAGATCATATCAGCAATAACATATCCTGCATCAATGTGACACTACCCATATCAATCAGTTGTGAAAAAGTCACAAGAGGGGTGTATTACACTAGACTTGCTAAGAGAGTGACTCTCACAAGACCCAATGAAATGACCAATTTTCTTGTTAAATATGTTCAGCATATCCCCTGCTGGTATATTTTTTTAAAAGAAGTACAATATGAGACGAAAAAAGAATCCTAAAATCGCTTTGATAAGTAAAAGTGCTGAACAGTTAAAACTATATAAAAAGACGCAAGCCAGAATACAGAAAATGGGGCTGGTCCTTAAGCTACAAACTGGCTGCATCCTTAAAAGGGATCTGCCCTTTGGGCATCATGAAGGACTGTATGCAAATGAGACTGAGGGGCTCAAGGCTCCATATGTGTAAATAGAGCGTGGGGCCCCTCAGCCTCATTTGCATACAGTCTTTCATCGTGGTGGTAAATGACCTTCAAGGGTCTACAATGAAAACAATTAAAATTGTACTAAATTATGATTTATGAAGCACCCATTCCCCCAAAATTTTCTGAGAAAATCACCTTTGCCTTAGATGATATTGTAATTTGCACCTAATCCCAAGACAAACATTTTGCTTTCCCCCTCCTGTGTTTACTTTGTCCCATGAATAGCAAATGTTAATTGATACAGACTTTCTTCTGTCCTATGAATAGAAATGTATGCAGAATCCACATGTATGTGTTTTCCATGTCTCTTAAAATAGCTGCTAAAGAGTATGGCAAAGTGAGACTTCAAAGACAACCTGGGCACAACTCAGATATTTCAGTTTATGGTCAACAAATCTGTGATCAGCATCCTCTGATTCCTGGGGAGTCGAGCACCAAAGATTTTGGATTTGGAGAGCCAGGAAAATAGACTTCCTCAGGGGCAATCAACCCCTTTACCCCTGAGGAAGTCACGGATACGTGACCTAACGCGTGGGGTTTCCTTCCCCACAGCTGATCCACCCCTACCTTACCTTCTTTGTTCCAGGTTTACTGGTTGGTTGGAGGTATTGTATATGATTACCATCAGGTTTTCCTGATCAAACATACATTAATTATTTATGGTTTCATTCCTGGGGTTTATCTTTAGGGAGGTTCTTTGGATTGGTGTGGGTTACCCCGCGGTTTGGGATTCCCATCCCTCACCCTTAAAAGGGCGGTGTTTGTGCCCTGTGTAGCACATTTTTAATTGATTTTATTTGTCTGTGTCTCTTTATATTTTGTTATGACATGTTGGATTATGTTTAATAAAGTTTACTACTTTTTTTGCCATGTATGTGCATTGCTTTTTCTCTTTTGTATATTGATATGAAAAGCATAGTTCTTAATATTCTATGTTTTTGTTATTTTATTTGTTTTTTACTATGTACAATTTTTAAATTATTAATTAAACCAATCTTGGAAATATACTTGGAGTCATTCATCGCCTTCCAAACGCTCTATAAAAATAGTGAACATAATACTCCTGGAATTGTACTCCCAATACGGAGAAGGAACTCCCCTGAGAGCATGGCTGCAGGAGGACACCAACAAAGACACACGTGCTACCCAGAGTGGTGCCTGCCTGCACAACCCTGTCAGGTTAGTATTTCTAAATACTCCACCATTGTTGAACTATCCAGACCTAAATACTAAACCAGGATTTAGTATTGTCAAGTGATTTTACTTATGTCTTTCCCTATGGTGTGCCTCAGTTAACTTTCAGTTCCTAAAAGGTCAAGTTATACTCCTAACTTAAGACCTTATAATGGCATATACAAATTTACCTTGACTTGACACAGCGACAAATAATAGCTTCATCTAGTGAGGCAGATATCATGATTATTTATCCCTGTGATGTGATATGAACTTGTACCCAATTTTGTATTCAGCCTTGAAGGACTGGATTATGGCTACTTTCAAGAATGGTATCTAAGTAATCTGGTTAATTTCTAACCCTTGCAATGCTATATAGATATGGATAGGGTCAACAGGACACAATCTCAAAAATTAACTAGTCTTAAGATCACTTAATAGCAAATAACATCTGGTCCAGTTAGTATTTTGACATTATAAATAGCATCTGTAAATCTGTTATTTTTTAAAATACTTTTCTATAGCGAAGACAGAATGAAAAACTTTGTATGACATTTCTTTTCTGTTAAGATAGTTTCTATTTGATGGATTTGCCCCAAGTGATTTCTAGTTGAGTTGTCAAAAGTATGTTATAATTAATCCCGGGACAATCATTCTTTCCTTCATGCACTGTCCATCCTACATGCAGTCAGACTAGTTACTATTAAAGCATGCAGTGTATCTGCAACGGCTGATCCATAGATGGTGGAAACACTTTGCAAGTCCTGATTTTTTAGGTTTAATTCTAAAATGTCTGTTTACAGTAAATTAGTACAATATTTTTCCCTTAATTTTTAGGACCCTTCACTGTCACAATAATAGATCACTGTGATAACAAATTAACAAACTATGTTGTTTTGTTAAAAAGCTAAGATATAGTAAATCTGTAACATTCTTAGCTTAGCAGCTTTTCTGATGCCACATACCTTTTTAAGTAACTAATTGCATTTCTGGATAAGGGGAGGGGATATATAAAGTGTGTTGACACAGACCACGATTTCTAACTACATTCTTTCTTTTTCCAGACCTGCAACACAGCCTGAAAAATGTTGCAAATTCCAGGACCAGGTGACCATTATTAACAGTAATGAAATATCACTTTACAAACAAAAATACTTTTTATGGCACAATTTTTGAATATTGATGATTGGTATGGGATCCTACTTGGGCACCCCTCACATGCAGTGATATCTTTGTCAGCTACCACCATTCTGGTCTACACAGTGATATTAGTGGAATTGCAATGGAGAATACAACCAGACCATAAACAATCTGCCAGATGCCAGACTGGAAAATGTAGGGAATCCAGCTGGTTGACCAATCTGAGGTACTTATTACTTGCTTTAAAACTTGGTTCAGAATAGATTAATCAGGAAACCCCGGAAGAACAATCATCTCAGAATGGGTAGAGGTTATCCTTAAACTACTAGTGAGAAATACCACCAGATTTCTCCAGAACACCAAAGACCTTCTGAAAAATAAATATATTCCATAGCTCCCCAAGGGCAGTATCCTTGCAACCCTGGATGTGGAATCACTATATTCTCCACACTCCACACAAAGATGGACTAACCACTTGTCAAATGTATCTTGTGGCTAATTGGATTTCCTTAGAATCAGTACTACTGCTCACCAAATTCATTTTCACACATAATTATTTCTTCTTACCTACTGAACACTGAAACTGTCATGTGAACAAAGACAGCACACCATGGCTTGCCAAACTCTTTATGGCAAAACTAGAAGTTGACTGTAATCTTGCCTCATTAAACCCTTAGCCTACTACACTTTCATTGATAACATTGTGATGATCTGGACTGGTTAACAACAGTCAATCAAATGACCTCAAGAAAAGTCCACCACATACTCCAAAAAGAGCATTGTCAAAAAATAATATTCTCAGATCCTCCCTTGCTCTGATAAAGACAACCTCTGAATCTGAGGAATATTGTTATCAGAAGCTCCCAACCATCACACACACAAACTTTTCCATGTAATGTCAGGAGCTGCAAAACCTGTCCTCAGATTTTGACAACAAACAGGATACAGACTCCCACAATAAAGCAGGAATATGACATCCCACAACTAATGTGATCTAACTGATGCTGTACACAAAATGTCCTGTGGGAGAGACAGGACAAAAACTTAAATCCCATATGAGGTCTCATCGCCACACAATAAAACATAAACAGACACATCTACTTGTGGCCAAACATTTCTACAGTCCTGGTGAAATTACTATGGATATGAAGGTCCTAATATTAAAGGGAAATTTATATGAGAGACATATTTGGAATTTAAGGTTTATAACCACCCACAGAGGACTAAAGTTATGAAAGGGATTCATGATGCGCTACATCTAACAAATCTAATCCTGAGATAGTGGGGTCATCAGACATTTCAGAGTCATTAATCTGGAGGCAATAAAACATTTACAATGCCCAATTTATCTAATTAAGGACCTTGTGCCTTAGCTTATTGTTGTTTGTCTTTTTGTTTATGGGTTTTTTCATCACTTCTCTGTGTATTGTGTATACATTGTGTTACTTCAGTAATCCTATTATGCCATGCCTGATGAAGAGACCTAAGCTGTCCTGAAAGCTTGCTTGTAACATCTTGTATTTCAGGTATCACAATCTTAAGAGGGTTTTTTTTCCAACTTCCCAGTACATGGCATAGGATAATAAATAATGTCACTGAGAAGTGAAATGTGTTACGCAGAAAATAAGCCCTCACACAGGGATTTTTATGGAAAAAAGTTTATGGAAAAAAATCATGGATTTTTGAATGCGGAGAGCAAAAAATTAGTGAAAAAGAGATTAAAAATAGATCAAACATGCCTCTGATTGCTATTGTTTGAGGCTGTCAGGTTTGTTCCTCAAATTTGCCCCTTAATAGAAAAAATTTAATTAGTTAAGGAATAGGAATCCTTTACAATTGTGTTCACAATTCCATTATTACTATGAAGTAATGAAGACACATAGCTGTCAGAAATCTGTTTAATTCATTCTCAATCATTTATAGAACCAAAGCGCTTCCTTTCCATAACTAATGCAATAGAAATTATGCTTCTTTACCCGATGGCAAATAGTAATTTTAATTAATTAGGTCAGAGACCAGTTCCTATTCTAAGCATATTACATCAACAAGAAGTGATCTTTGCGAAGCCTTGCAAACTGTAATTTACTCCAAGAGCATACAACAATGGTGGAGATGATTAGCCGTTTAGAAATCCTTTTTATAAATGACAATATTTATACAGCAAGTTGCCGATACAACATGTTGCATGAAATCCATACTATTATTACAAAGCTTGATGAAATATGCTCTTTTGTCAAATATAATAGGATAATAATGAATGCCTACAAAATATGAGCCCATTATGCAAATTGCACAGCTTGGTTGTCTTTTCTAAAATAAATAACTACTAATTATTAGCACAATAGAAGCATGACAGAAAATAAATAGTCATTCATTTTCACTTAATTTGTATCTGCTTTATGACCATTAGAAAGCGGAGTAAAAAAGTCTGTTTAATGTAAGGCTGAATTATACAGTATCTGCTAGTTGTTTTACAGCTTAGAAAGTAATTCTGCCGAAGAAATTTAAAGGAAATCTACCAATATCAAGGAGGATAAATCAAGGGCACCTACTCATAGATCCAGGCACTGTGACTCTGGTAATCTTTTTATTTTTCTCATCTATGGCCTCATTCAAAATTAACTTTTAAAATGATACTAATAAGCACTAAAGCACTTTACCCATAAAAGAAAGTCCTCAATTCCATTAGTGATGCTAAAATGATAAAGATAACTTTTCATTTTACTCCCTTTATTTACTGCTTTTGTTCATATGGCTGTATTAGCTCCTGAATATAAAACCCTCAAGGGGAAGCGACGGCAAAACATGCGTTGGGGTGCTGTGGTGGTGGTCCAGGAGTCAATTCACTCTGGTAGGCACTTATTGTATAGAACGCCTGAATTGGCAAAAAATACTGTTTGTACTGGTTTGTATACATCTCTCCCTGGATTTATCTATATGCCTATTATGGCGGATACTTGATTGTTGAATTGACCACCACCACTTTTTGTCTGTCTTTTTTGGGTTTTATGTGATGATTTTAATATTTTGTTGGTTGCCATATTGTGTACGAATTTAAATAAAGATTTAATGACTTTTATTGACATTTGATGAATTTAGAATTATATTGTGGTCCTGTATACTGGTATTTGGTATTAATATTTTGGTAAATATAGGGATTGTGTATATACATTGCAGGTGTTATCCTTATTGGTAATCTTTGTTCCCTTCTATGCCCTGATGTGTGGCCATAAAGCAGTTTGCCAACATTTATGGGGTATCATCCTACTCATGAGAAATGTGGACATTGTGGAGATTTTCATCATTTAATCTGTTGTGAATTTCTGGGTCAAAATTAATGTATTGTCCAAAAAAGTTACAAATTTTAAATTCCATCTCCATTTTTATTTAACTCCTGTTAAACTCCTAAAGGGTTAACAAACTTATTTAAGTTGGTATTCATACATTGGGGGATGCAAACTCTATATTGGGATAATTTATGGGGTTTTACCTCATTACTTTGGTGCTTAAATTGACAATAAGTGCACTGAAAAGGTAACAGCAAGACCACTAATAATTCTAATGGTTTTGTCGAAAGACAATTACTCTGCCCTTATCTCTCCAATGGCTGTGACCTAAAGCCTATAAAACTTTTTACAGATAGTCTATCTTTTTGGGGGGGACAGGACATCCATTTCTGCCATTCCAATAAGGTTTGCATAATTTCAATTCAGATGAAATATCAGGTTATGGGCATGAGACGATTGTAGGCAGACCATAGAATAACATTTTCTAAGCAGAATGTATGGTATCTGCTTATTTGGGTGAGGACAGGCAAAAATTATTGTGAGAGCCCTACAAAATGCAGCTGGCTACTGGTATAAATATTTCTTACGTAATTTATGCGCATAGCATTGTGCTGTCTATAACATCATCCAACACTGCTGGTTTGGAGGTGATCAAAGCCTCAGAGCCATTTTCACATCTCAGTTTGGTTGAACCAGAGTCTCTCCTGAAGCAAGACATTGCCTGGTGTTATGTGGACCAAGTGCGTAGACAGATCCTGGAAGACTAAGGCATTGATGCCTTAAGCTATTCTTCACATTCTCCAGACTTGGAGATTCTCTAAGGCACCATAAATCAGTGCAACCAATGCAAGCAAGTAGTGTCTTAGATTGCCCAGTACCTCACTGATCCAGGTCTGGAAAGACCCTCTAGAGGACTGAATGCTGTCTTGTTAGAAACATGCCAAGAAATTGCCAGTTGCGTACAGATACAGGTGGCCAAATATATTACTTTTCTTGTTCCAATTTGAAATTGCCATCTGTTTGATCTCATTTGGAACTAGTTTTATAATTTTTAATTAAATATTTACAATGTAAATATCTCATTGAGTGATGTAAATATGTAATTTAAGGCCATGTTCAAACAGTGGGGCACATTTACTTACCCGCTCCAGTCGCGATCCAGCGGCGGGTTCTCCGGCGCTGATTCGGGTTCTGCCGGGATTCACTTAGGTCCGTGCGCCGATATTCACCAGGTGTCGCTGCTGCGCCGAGGTCCGCCGGAGTTCACCTGCTTTTTTCTGGTGTATGTGAGTGCTTGATCTTGTGACACAAATGGCTTTTTAAATTCCGCGGTTTTTCCGAATCCTTCGGGTTGGCCAGTGGCCACGCCCCCCGATTTCTGTCGCGCGAAAGTCGGCGCGATTGCGCCAAAAATCTATCGCGTGTGCCACAATTCCGTGAAATACAGCGCAAAGAGGAAATATTCGGGAAAAACCCGACGGATTCGCGGCTGCGGACCCTTAGTAAATGTGCCCCAGTGTGTTTGAATAGCATTTAAAATGTAATTTAAGCGCAGTGGGGAGGAGCTTCTCCAAATTAGATATGTGTTTAAGCATAAACTGTTATGAATCAGTAATAAGCACACTGTGTTCTTTATTGTTTATCGGCAAAATATGTGATGCTCATTCCTTCTTCTCTTACCCTAATTAGGCACTAGAAAATGTTTAGATTTGGCGCTGGTGTAGGGAAAGGTTTTCTGTAGAGTGCGAAAATTGTGGATGTGCAAAGGAATTTCTCAACTCTGGTCTATGGGTGCCACATTCTGACAGAAGTGACAACTGCAGCTTTGTTACAGATACCAATATACACCATATATACTTACATCACTTTTTAATTGAAATCATGTATGCATTGTAGGTACCATTGCAGCGTTATCCCATGCACATTCCGTGTATATTTATTTTAATTATTGGCGCAAGTATCACATTTTATTTTATTGTTTCCTAATTATGCACTACTCCAGCCTTGTCCTGCTGAGAATACGTAATCACTGTGTTGTCCTGACAGGCAAAAGTAATTAATTGCTGCAGCAATCAATCGCTCCAGTTGCTTTATAGGAGTCCCATATAACTATGTGTAACTACTCATTTAATGTGTCACCTTTTAAGGACTGTGTAGCCTTTAAGGCTTTTGTTATCATGTTTTAATATTTTGGTGGATTGGCTTTATGAGACATTGCATTAGCAAACCTAACTGAGATTAGATCGGTATGTATGTTCAAGTGGTTAGTATTTTTCATCAGTTTTTCATCAAAGACAACAGTCACTCAATGAGAAGAGACTCACAGAAGAAGTATAGCTATTTCAATTATACTTTCCCTCTCTGTTGATTCCACTTCAGTTTTGGCTTACAAATACTAATTCAAAATATTGACAGATTACCAATAAAGGTAGTCACATAGGGGGAAATGGTAGGACTTTTATTAACCTGAACAGTGATTAAAACATCAAAGCCTCAAAAGAGATAACCTAGTATCAATAATGTCAGCATGAGATCCTTACAAATCTCATCTAAATAAAGCAATTCAAATTTTCATGGCACAGTAACCTGCATTGTGGATTTCCAATGGCCAGTTATTGCTGTCATTGTTGTAGAATTCACCTGTAATCTTTTGCATTAAAAAGTTATAAACGCTCCAGAGAAGAGTTTTGTTTGCTTTTGGGAGGAAGGAATAAATGATATGATTGTAGATAGTTTTATTGTGGTGACTTTCAGGGGAAAATAAAAAATTCCTGAAAGGCACAAATTTCCCTGCAGGTATTATATATAAATAATTTGAATAGTTAATCAATTTAATGCATTTTCATTTTATTCACCTTTACCTACTTACTTCTGATAAATTTAAAAAGGCTCTGAATGTGAGGCTTAAAATCTAATTTTCGTACCTGAGGTATGAATTCTCTGGAGTCAATATCATAAGAAGTCATTAACCTAAGCATGTCTTTGGAGTTGTGGGAAAGAACTTGAGCATAAAGAGAGAGAATCATATGCAAACAAACAGATTATATTCCTTGTCAGGTACAACTATTGGTCACAGAAGTGCAGAACAGTAAACAACATGTGCAGAAGCTATATAAAAACCTATACACATATAAATTTATATACACACATATATATAGAAGTCTGCTAATAAACAGAGATAAATTTGGGTGCTAGGCAACAAGGCCAGGCATGGCCTTACATTTATATATTTTTTTAAAAATGGCAGCATTCCAGTACAGGCAGTCCCCGGGTTACATACAAGATAGGGTCTGTAGGTTTGTTCTTAAGTTGAGTTTGTATGTAAGTCGGAACTGTATATTTTATCATTGTAATCCCAGCTAGAATTTTTTTGGTGTCGGTGACAATTGGATTTTAAAAATGTTGGGTTGTCATAAGAATCAATATTAACACTAAAGCTTCATTACAGACACATTTGATAACTGTTACAGCTGATGATTGTAGCCTAGGACTAAAGTACAATAAGTTACCAATATCCAGAAGTCCGTTTGTAACTAGGGGTCGTATGTAAATCGAGTGTTCTTAAGTAGGGGACCGCCTGTACTTTCAAGTGAAAAAAGGTGGACTTTATTTCCATATTTATACACTGAAGATCAAAATAAGAGAACATGCAACTTTATTAATGTCAAGGTCATTGGGTAACCCTATGTGAATATATCCTAACATGTGTAAAATAGCAGTATTTTACGCTAATTTCATAAATTGTATATATTCTAAAGCACAGAATAAATGTATAAATAAATATAAATGACAATTGTAAAAGAAAACATTCAGATATCTGCAAGTACCATATATACTCGAGTATAAGCCTAGTTTTTCAGCAGAAAAAATGTGCTGAAAACCCAAACTCGGCTTATACTCGAGTAAAGAAAATATAGGTTTTACCAGGTTTTTGTGGTAAAATTAGGGGCCTCGGCTTATACTTGGGTCGGCATATACTTGAGTATATACAGTAATTGTTGTTAATCTAGCACCTGGTGTGAATTTCCTTTAATTATATGACAAACCCTATTCAATTGGTAGCCTTACTTTCCAGTTTTCACTGACTTTGCTAAAATCGTCCCTCAGAATATATGTTTTTGTGAAAATCTATATAATTGCTTGTGAAATTACAGTTATAGTCTAAAACAAAAGGAATGGATGTATTTTCTAGAACCATCCACATTGGCTTCTATAAGCTCACGCACAAGGCAGTAGATTTCAAATCCCCATGCATAAACTGACTTACATTCTATTCCTGCTCATTCAACCCGAGCAGGAAACCTATGCCTGCTAAGTTTTATGTGTCCAGGTAGCCTCAGGCACGGTCAGAATGGTTAAAGCTAGATTTTTCAGCAAGGGGTTCATTTTAGTAATAATTAAAGAGTGGACAGTCCTCTGATTGCTGTTAGATATCTGCCCTTCATTACTTTTCTTTTTGGCCAAACAACAGATCACTAGCTTTTAACCAGGACATGATTTTGCAATACTTTCTCACAACATGCCTATGCTATATTCGGTTTCGGACCCTACAGTCTTCTCCTCTGAACACTGTTGATTCCAGCCCCTAGCTGCACACAGAATAGTATCCTGCTTCTGTTCTTTGGGACTTGTGTGAGGTTGAAGGACTGTATGAGTCGCCAAGTGAAGGGAAAACTAATGGCACCCATGAGTTTGATTCAGGGATGTGACAGTGTGACCTGGTGTGATTGATTATTGACTATTGAAGCTTAATTTGCATAAAATGGAGCTCTATATATATTTTCACATTCATGTGTCACATTACGTGTACAGGCATGATATCAAAATGAATTTTTAGAGACAGACTAATATCAAAATGTTATCATTTTATGAGGTAGAATAACCCTTTAAAGTTTTACATGTTCTTCAATACACTTTTTGATTTTAATTAGTATGGTGGTCTGTTGGTGTTTAAGAAATCCCGCAGTGATCAGGTGGAAACATATTGTGTAAGTATAAGACTTAGACTGAGAGAATATAATAAAACACCAGCATTTATAAGTGGTTATGCAATGTTATTTCAAAGGAAATCTTTTAATGCAAGCATTATTACCACCTTAATCCTATAGCAAACACCTTATTATGCTCAATATATTAAAACACTTGCGTAAAAAGAGTTATTATACTCTACAGAAAATTGCTAAGGAACGATAATCCCAATATGAGGTTTTCAATTTTCTCTTGTTCTCCCACAATTAATGCTATATTAAAATCCATAGCTGATTGAATTTCTTATGGTCTAGCTACTAAAAATGTGAAAGTGTTTTTTTCTGTGGTTAATGATTCAGTGTGTGAACATTTATTATTTTTAGAATATATTATGCTAATTTGCTTTGCATTTTTAAACTCACGATTTAATTCTTCTCTGAAACACGAAAGCAGCAAAAACTAGCAATCTTTGACATCTATAGGTTGTACATGTATAGGATGTGCATGTATACAGTTAGGTCCATAAATATTTGGACAGAGAACCTTTTTCTAAGTTTGGCTCTGTACATTATTTCAATCAATTTTGAACAAAACTATATACCGTAACTAATAATACAATGTTGATTTCTAATACTTGGTTGAAAACCCTTTTTTGGCCTGAGTTCTTGATCTCATGTACATCACCAGACATTGCTGTGTTTTACTGAAGCAATTTTTAGTTGCTGTTTTATCATGGGCCTTTCTGTCTGAATCTTAAGTGAAATGCAAGTGACTGATTGGTCATTCAATAATTTGATTAAATTCTTGAGTTGTTTCGACCTTATGTTTTGGGTCATTGTCCTTCTGTATTATGGAACATCAACCAATCAATTAGATTGCATTTGGCTGGATTTGAACACACAGTGGGACACATGTATCAAACTTTTTTCTTTCTTTTTTCTTTTTTTTATGACTTTTCATTATGAGCCTAAGACAGTTTCCCTTCAAAGTTTGCCATTGTCCAGTTTTCTCCATCATTTAGATGTGAAAGTTGTCACTTTATTAAAACACACGTTTATACACTCATGTACACAAAATTATGCAGGTGCGGACCACATTTTCGTTGGGTTTCCCAGCTTTCTCCATTTTGCGACGCATTTAACTGGGGGTTTTAGCGCACACTATCAGATTTGGCACGACTTTCATGCGACACAAATTGGGGTCGTGGCCATCGGACAACCCGACTGATTCGGACTAAGTACGGGATTTAACATTCAAAATTGTGTCGCAAGACAATGCACTCTTACACACCGGGAAGAAGAAGGTGAACTCCGGCGGACCTCAGCGGGGAAGTGACACATGCAGGAAATTGGACGAACGATCTTAGTGAGTGGCCAGTAGGGGGAGCTGGAGTTCTGGGAACAGTGCACATTATCATGTGTTGAGCACTTTCCCGGGGATGTCATTCATTTGTGACTTCGTTCACAATTTTTATAGGTTTTTAAGCATGTTTTGTGGTGTATTTTTCTATTAATAAAGATATTATTTGTTTGATCTATTTTTCATGCCTCTGTTCTTTTTGTGGCTTTTGATTATATATTTTGGTATGTTTTGATCAGAGGTTACTGTTGGGCAGTGCTGGTCCACCTCTTGTGTAACGATTTATAAGCCACATGACATTAAAATAAATTATCCAGACATTTCAAAAATTATGAAAACTAAGCAAACATATAGGAAATGTTATTCAGCAACTAATTTATGAGTAAAACTATCTGCCTGAAAACGAGATAATTTTGAATTTTGTAAATGGCAATTTTTTAAATTTATTTTTTAGAAATTAACTCAAAACTTATCAGCCAAAATTTACCACGAAAATGAAGTACAACATGTGATGTAAAAATAATCTCATAATTGCTTTGATAAGTAAAAGTGTTCAAAAGTTATAACCATATAAAATGATACATGTCAGAATTGAGAAAATGGGTCTGAGCCTTAAGCTATGTCCTGAAGGGGTTAAGGGCTGTTTCACCTGCATGGAGACTTCCTTTGACTGTGTTTTCTCCACATCAAATCAAATCCAGGCCTTTTATCTGCTTAATTGAAAATGACATATTGAAGGAATTGCCCTTACGAGCCCATTAAACAGTGTTTCATACAATTGTCACTGTTCCAGAGCTGAATTTCCTAACACATTTATACAGTTTTAATGTTATGTAATTTGAATTTGTTTCAATAAACAGGTAAAACAAATAAAAAAATGTGTGTCAGTGTCCACATATTTATGGACCTATGTCTATACATTATATGTTTGTACTGTATTGTATATATAAACACATGACAGGAGCTTTGCATGTCACATTTTTAAATTGCAGATTGTTTGCTCTAAGAAGTAGGTGCTTAAAGGGAACCTCTTGCCATGTAAATGCAATGCAGCATGTTGTAGACCAAGAAGAGCTAAGCATATTAATAATATAATATATGTAAAATCAATTCCCTCATAAATTGCCTTTAAAATATTATTCAGCTATCACTTTATGTACACTTACACAGGTTAGACTCTCAGTCAATGAGCATTAACAACTAATATGCAATGAGTTATCTCGGTGATAGCAGCAGAAAATAGATTGTTCTCTTTTCAATGCTGCAGATAATGGCCCACATTTACTAACAACAGTGCAAACTTTACTGCTGCCAGATTCAGGTTTTCTGGCACCAATTTTTCATGAATCTGGCACCCCCTGCACTGCTCAGACAGAGTGCACCACTTTTTTGGTGAACCTTTAACATGGGGCATGCAACATACTTTTCATGACAAATATGTTGCACGGTCTGACTGTGCACCGGAACACCCCTTTCGGTGCAGAAATTTGTGTCACATGAAGAATAGTGCAGCGTCACAAAGTGTCACGTACACCACAATTGTGTTGCATTCACTAAAATTTTGTTGTGTGCACCAGAAATGTATCTTGGAAACTTCTTAAATACATATGCAAGCAGTTTGCACTGAAAAGAATGTGCAAAGTCCAACTGAAAACTGGCACAAGGACCTCAATAAATGTTGGCCTATGTTTTCCCTTAACTTCTTTATAGAGGACATGCTATCTGTGCTTGCAGGCCCTGTAATGTAAAACTATTTACACTAACTTAAGGTAACATGGCCCAACTTCAAAAGCAACCAATAGGTTTGATTTTAAAGCTCTGCACAGACCAGTCAAGTCCATGCCAACTAGCCTAGAAAATCTGCAATCTATGCGGGTGCAGAACTTTGATTGCACTAGCAGTTTGACTATAAAAAATCTGCAGACGGTGGTAGGTAGTAGCCCTGGAGAGCTGTGTAATCATATCTTTGAATAAAAATCATTGGATATACATCTATTTTCACAGTACTGTTGTTACCTACATACAAATTTTAGCTGGACTCTGTGTGAAGTACTACTGTTTGATTGATAAAAATGCTTTTATTTTGCACGCTTGCTAATTGCTGGAACTAAGATTTTGCCTGCCTGTGGATTGACCCCCGATATGTGCCTTATACCGGCAGCACTTACTGGAATAGATGTATGTCTTGTACACAGCCAGATTCTGGAAATTACAGAGAGGTTCTGCTACTAACGTCACAGATCCACTGAGCCTGATCCGAACAATCAATTCCATATATGGACAATAGGGAAATGATGCTACAGTGCTATGTGCCTTTGTGATAAACATGTAATAATCAGAAAACCAATCATCTATGTATTCACTCCTTACTAACTATGAAGTCTCCCACCCCAAAATAGTTTGTATATAATGTTATGTGAAAGCAAAATAAAGGACAGAACTACTTCCTCTTTTGGTCGGTATGGAATCCTGCTAAGAAAGATCTTTATACCATACTCCAGTTTTGCAGTGATTTCTAAGGTCACTCATTAGCCTATGGAATCTATTAGAATACCTGAGGTTGTATAAGAAAGGGGAACCTGACAATTGCATTTTGGTCATACTTAGACTTAGGCTAATGTCTAAGGCCAGTGAGGATACATGTTGCATCGGCCCAGAAATCAAATGGCTGGGTAGAGTATCCACTACTATGCACAGACTGGAAGACACATGGCATATGGAACGCACGGACTGGAAGACTCATGACTAGGTGAGTGCTTTCTGGAATGCATGAGTAGAATTATGGTTGCTGTAGGGGGACAAGAAGTTACAAAGGGCGGAGGACGGATGCTAGTGATCGGCATCTAAAGGATAGTTTGTACAAATAAAAACAAGAAATGTTGAGTCTTTTTTAAGCCACTCCAACAACAAAGAAAAGGAAAAAATAAATAAACGGAGAACACGAGGAGGGCATAATAAAAAATCATATGACCTAAAAAAATCAAACCCCTAAACAAACTGTTACAATAAAAATGTTTAATCTTACTAAGTATACATTAACAGCAGAGGTATCTAAAGGACTTTCCTTTTGTCCTAGCCAATCACCAAATGACTTTTAATAATTTTTGGATATAAACATTTTTATTAGAAAATTAACAATTAAACAACACTTTGCCTTGAAGGAAACTAGCTAACAGAAACCCTCCAAGTAATTCATAATAAATCAAAATTTTACCAATTACACAACCAGGGACATTATATAAGAATGTTTCATGATATGGTCCAGGAAGATTCTAGATCCCTTACAGCTAAGAATAAAAAACTGTTGGTCCATTAAGACTAATAAGAACCTCACCAAAGGCAAGACCCAAGCCCTGAAGAATTCTTCGGAAAATAGAGTTCTGGTGTTCTGTCCTGCAGACCTGGGTGGTGGGCTAGTTATTCTATCTTTCTCCTTCTACTAATATGGATCACTACACATCTTATCCGATCCTCACTAGAGATGAGCGAGTATACTCGTCCGAGTATACTGCTCGGTCGAGTATTAGCATACTCGGACCGGCTCGTTACTCGGACGAGTATCTCGCTGGCTCGAGATTGAGCAGTAAATTAATAAAATAAATTGAATAAAAGTATTTTTATTGTAAAAAAAATATTACACATGTTTCCAGATGTTTTACTTGTAAGAACACATTGAACTAACACTATTCTGCACTTTGCAGGTGTTTGCACGTGTCTCCCGCTAAGTTAGGAGATGTGCACGAACATCTGGAATGTGAAGAATAGTGTTCTTTTAATGTGTTCTGCACTTAAATGGTCCTGTGTTCACCTATCGGAAGACACGCGCGCACACCTGCTATGTGAAGAATAGAATAGAATTAAAACATAAAAAACAGTGTAAAACATCTGCAAACATCTGGAATATTTTTTTTGCACTGTTCTTTTCATGTTCTGTTTTATTAAAAAATGCTCGGGTCTCCCATTGACTTCAATGGGGCTCGTTATTCGAGACGAGCACTCGAGCATCTGGAAAAGTTTGTCTCGAATAACGAGCACCCGAGCATTTTAGTGCTCGCTCATCTCTAATCCTCACTATTACAGTGAGGTTGCAGAGAATAAAGTTCCCAGCTGCCAATCATTTCCTCAGCACGCAGTTCCTTCCCTTCACCAACAGGTTGTGGACAAAATCAAAGTGTGCACTGCGCAATACTAATAGTCCCGAGGTGCAACTCACTACTAAAACATTGTCCAGAGAGACGTTACATCTCCTACACTGCTCAGTGGGTTAAAATAGTGGTGTCTGGTTTTAAGAAAGGAAGTACTCTTTTTCACAATCTGCCCGATTAACTGCAATGGGTTTTGTGTTCAGGTAAAATTTTGCCCCAAAATACATACATACCTCTCTAGTTTTATATTAATTGTCTGGATATGGCCTTTATCGACTACTGATGGTAGATTTTGGTATTTAATATGTACAAACCCTGCCGTGACATAGGTCCATTTTTGTTTTTTAAGTTAACCTCTACTTCACTGTAGTGCAGATATATGTTTCTATTTCACAAAATAGATTTTGCTGGTTTGAGCTGATGTCAAATGGCATGCACTATTTTCCTAGTACACATGCATGTGTAATCAAAATATTCCATTATTAAGATTTCAGAAGCTGGTGCTTAGTAAAGACATAGGTTGCTAATGGTTAAAATTTTATTTAACTAAAATAAAACTTCAAGGGTGCCAGCCACAGTGTGTAGAACATTCCAACCAAACACCAATGGATCTGGGTACTTTAACAAAAATCATATTTTTGTGGGGTTTTGCCCATGGTTGGGTTCCAGACTAAGAATATTTCCTAAAATCCTGCCTTTTTTCTGTACATGGTACAGAAAACATGGTAGATTCCATATTCTGTATAAACAAACCACAAAGAATCAAGCATAAACCATACTTTTAATTTTAATACACTATTTTGGTGTACAGAGCTTCAATGAACCATCATAGTCTTTCTCAAAAAAGACAGTGTAGATGGTACTTTATGAATATGAACAGAAGTATCTCCTTCTAATTTTGGATTTAAGTTCCATAGCTCTATCCATGCTGATACACTATAACATATTGCTGGCTTCATGTGTTAACAGCATGCAAATTAGCTTTCTTTTATAGAAAAAGAAAGCTGTGACCCTACCGCCTTTGAAAGCAGCAGGCTTGGATCTTGAGTTGCATAACATTTCATAAGCACTGATTAAATGTTGTATGGTCTATCTAGATACAGATCCCTAATACTTACAGTAAGTGACTCATTGCTGCTATATTGAAAACACTAGATTGAAAATAAATCTCAAAAGCAGTCCTTTCTATAGATAGACAGATAGATAGACTTTTCCCACCATTTCAGTGTCCTGTTACTCAGCCTGGATTTGATTGCATAAAACAGAGAGAAGAGCAGAACTTGTTTGAGATAATTTACTGCTGTATGCACAGTTGTTAGTCTCCATTTAGCCTGATTAAGTGGATCAGAATAATATCAGAATAGTATCTTCTGCTCTCTTGATATGGAATGGACAATCTACTAAACTGTTTCCAAAGCATTAAAATAGACTTAGCCTTGGACTCCGCTATGTAAATATCAACAGTAAGTTTAATTGTGGGATAGGATAATTATCTCAAGGCTTTGTAGGACAAAATATATATCTGCTGTCCCAAATCCTCATAGAATAAACTTAAAAAAAAACAACATCATGGGAAGCCACAAGATTCACAATTTACTATGATGTGTTTAATAATTTGGTCCTCCAGCAAAGTTGACAGAAATCTATGTAGGGTTTTACTCTGCTTTCCTAGTAAAGGGAAACGTGTATAAAAAATCCAGACTTGCAGCTCAGTAGTAGTTAAAAATGTGTATTTATTAGATTGCTTCAGTGGACAACATGTTTCGAGAATGTACCGTTCCCTTTATCAGGTCCAAAAGGCATGTAACATGCATTTAAAAAACTCAAAAAACTGAGATACTTGATAGTACAAAGTAAAAATAAAATGCTTGTATAACCACATGGAAATGTTAGTTAATACGTAAAGAAAAATAAAAAAGGGAGCTATAAAAAGAGGTTTTTTTTCATATTTCTCATATGTATAGACTAACACGTCCGTTTGATTATACATGCATTTTTTTTTCTCTGAACCATGTACTACTACCATCTTATACCATGTTTTTTGGCCCACAAAATTTGACAGTCAAGGGTCCCAAATTTCTAGAGGCAGCCCTGTGCCCAATACCTGACCAGGAAAATGCATCACCATTGGCCTTTGTCCACATAAATATGTTAATCATAAATGCCCTCCAGGTGAAAAAAACGTACCATGTGCAATCCTGCATTCCAGTGATAACAGGATATAGTAAAATATATGTACCAAACATCACCTTGAACTTTGGGTGAAACCACCATTAGAAAAAGTAAAAATTTAAATGCATGAATTGTTTTCTAAGTTGTTTGAAAGACAACAAGTTTGAAGATGCTATTATAAAGTAATGTTTTAAATAAGTGCTTGAAATACTATGAAAATACATATGGTGCAATTTCTCTATAAATTTATAAATCAATCAAGCAAGACAATTCCTTAAATATCAACATTTTGTATAAAATGATGAAAAAAAGAATTATTTTGTATAAAAAATAATTTCATTGCGTCCTATAAATACTGTCTGTTGTTTTTTCATGTAAGATACTATGTGTTTCCCACGGGATCATTCAAAGAGGAAATATAAATTTTGTCTAGCGTATTTTAAAAAGGAGTATTAACCCTGGAGTTATATGCCTGAAGCAAACTGAACATTTTACCTGGAGAGTGACAATCTGTTGCCTCCCAAACCATGACCTGCACAACAACGGACTGCCTTATCATTTTGTACATGCTTCTTTTGCCTGAAGCAGCCTTCACAAAGACATTGGCTCGAATTCAAGGCTGTTTCAAGTAGTTGCGATTGTGTTGAGCAATATAACTTATGTTTAGAAAGGCCAACTGTTAGATGGATAATAAATATAAACAAAGGTCAATGCTGAAGAATATGCTGCGCTGTAATAAGCAATTTGTACCAAGCAATAGTTGTAGGTTTTCATGGACAGAAGTAAATTTGGTCTTTTGTGACTAGACTTTGAGAACAAGGAGGGGAGGAGTGAGTAATGAAATAGAATGGCAAACATCGCCAAATGTATCAAAATCCACATGTCACTTATAGGAGAAATAAATTAGTATCCTGTGTGAAAATATTTACACTTTACAATTACAAATATGTTCCATATCAGTTTTTTTTAGAAAACAAGTATGTGTTTAATTAGTTTTAAATCTATTGCATTCCCTCCAGTAAAGAAAGCAAGTACAGTATTGTTAAATGAAAGGAGAACTTTATGTTTCAGTAACACCACCTGGCTGTGTCTACCAATGTTACTCCTGCTACCCACTGCTCAACCCTTTCAAGAAGTAAAAGCTGTACATTTGCCAGTAGGGAATGCTGGCCCATTAAGAGAAGACCTTGCAGTTTTTCTCCCAGCCCTTAAGGTGTATCTTTGGGCTATAAAAATCAGCTTCTTCTTATGCGGCCACAATCATATTTTAATAAAACTGCCCCATTAGGTTGTGCTTAATGCAAACAGTTCATTATTCCTTACTATTGTACTACATTTGTATATTGAGACATTAAAAAAGAAAGTCATATATATACAGTACCTTTCCCACATACTGTGGTTCAGATCCCATGTATTCTTCCAGCACAAAGAACTGATTCCATACCCATCCACGTTTAACTCTTTGTGCTGCTGATCTCCTTCCAGACATTGTGATGATAACATTTTCTTTTAGCTTTGATGCTGAAGTTTGTGGGGGCTGCTGGGAATATAGTGGTGTTAAAAGACCTCCATCGAAAAGGAACCAAAGAAGCAGCGATAAGCAGTTCCTTGTAAGCATTGGAAAAGACGTCCCTACAGCCTGGTAGTTAAAATGCCAACACTTGCTGTAAAACTGTAGGATCCAGCTTGATGCGCACCTTTTCCTCACCATACAAGTTCTACTGTTATAAAATGTGCATAAAAAGTATTTCTTCAGCTGGCAATGTTGTCCTCACATTGAGATTCACCAATAGATTCCTGCAATAACATCAAATAAAAGTTACTCTTTGCAAAGACTGTAAAGTTAGTAAAGGTAGTAAAGTAGATATAGTGGCAAGACAAATGTTTTTCTTATGATAAACATTAAAAATTATAGTGAGTAGAGATAAACAACTGGAAATGCATTTTAATAAGATATATTAATATGTATATGAGTAAATATAACAGAAACAATTGGAGAATATTGCTGTGTGAAGGAGGGGGCATCCCAAGAGATCTAAACACTAATATTACTAGAATATATTGATATCGAAATAATGGATGTTTGCTTGTGATATGAAATTGAATAAAAGAAATATATATTACTATAGATACATTTTTATCTAAATACTTGCCAGTGGATTATTAATCCAAGGACAATTGGAAAAAATAACAGGTTTCATCTATAGTACAAGCAATATATACTTAAGTCTCTCATTGAATAATAATTATTCATTAGGGACTCCTTTAGACTCTACAATAAATCTTTTTTATGCAGTACATGTTCTATGAAGCCTCTGTCTATAGACTTGAGAACATTTTTTTATGTAAGGATACTTTATTTCTGCAAATATTGGTTGCTGGAAACTTGGACTGAAACCATGAATATGTGAATATGATAAGGTATTCTTTCATCCACAGATATGAAAGATCTATCTTTCTTATGACTTTTTATTGATCATATAAAACCTTGTGATATATTTTGTTACAGAAAAATGCATCTCTCTTATTTCTCTTTCGCCTACTCTGGCTTATAACTATATGTATATAACATTTCCCTGCATGCTGTAGAAGCACCATACATATCAAACAGATCCGGAGAGGATCAGGAGAAGTTGCTGAAGTTATAATGACCTAACTGCTTACATACCTGCATAGTATTTCACTTGATCTTTTTTCATTTTTCCATAGAGAATTGCAGAATCATTAAGTTGACCATTATCCTGGTCACTATATAGAAGGGTTCGGCCACTTTCAATAAATCTCTTCCATTAGACATGTCTCTGCATGTATATGCACCTGTACCTTTGCCTCCTTTGAGAGCTTCTTTCACAGCATTCGGCACTCTGCAAATATGCACAGCTATCTCCTCACTGCTCTAGGTCTCAATGATAGGGACTGGGAGGGGAGGGAGCAGGATTAGTCTTAACTCTCTTGCTACAGCTCCTCCTATTCAGCAGACATATAATCAAAGAAGCATGGAGAGTCCGTATACATCACACATGTAAGTAAAAGGACTGCCAAATTACTTGATGAACATGCAGGGCTTATTTTTAAGGCAGTATAGGTATATGTGCAATCCCTTTAAGCCTCTGTCTGTTTTCTGTGAATTAACATCAAACATGATTGAGGCTAATCACTGCAATGAGAAAGGGTAGGATATAGCATGTTTTCATTAGTAACATGCATTTAAAGGTTTACTATTATTACCTGAACTTTTAATCTATGTCATTAAAATGGTTTTAAATGTTGAGCTATGCCTTAGGTGAAATTTGGTGCACAATAGTAGACCAAGATATTTACCTGATATTGCATCCAAATTAAAACACCAAACTATTATTTTGTATTCTTAGCTTTAAGACAGCCTTAGAAGGAACCTGTCACCATATTTTTCACAAATGCATCTAGTGGTAGGAGCCTTAGTAGCTAACTGACACCCATCTTTTAGCTAAAAATCGTCCCCCTCAGATTCCTACGTATTCAACTTTAAAATTTTACCTAGTATCCAAGGAGGTCTATAGCGAGTCGAGGTGGGTGTAGCCTCCTCAGACTGAATCCAGCAGCGCCTCCTCATGCTTTCTCTGCAGGCAGCAGTAATGTCATGTAACCAGGGTGACATCATCGCAGGTCCTTTAGCCTTCTAACATTAGCAAACTGTACAACAGGCAAATATCGCATGAAATCATACAGGAGCAGAAGTCCATGCAGGCATGCTGTGATTTTTCAGGTATGTGGTCAGGTATGTGCATTGGGTACAGTTTGCATATGTTAACAGGCAAGTTTATAACTCCAATTTTATGGGGATGTAAAGGATGTGAACAATTCTTAGCTAAAATAGGGGGTCAGATGATTACTTGGGCTCTATAGGAACCCCATATCTAGTTGCCTTAGTAACACTAGCTTGTGTGTACTTTTGTGCCTAAACAGCTCATCAAGAAATTATCTCTGGAGGCAAACTTCAAAACCTTAATACTTTTTATAAACTATTTATATTTTACACCACTTAAGGCAGGGGTCTCAAACTCGCGGCCCGCGGGCCAACTGCGGCCCGCGGGACAACATTTTGCGGCCCCCACCTGGAAAAGCACCGCCCGCCGTGTATTCACGGCGGCGGTCGGGTCGCGCTGCATGGAGAGGGCTCACGGGCTGAGCCCTCTCCATAGCCGGTAAGTCTTTGCTGCATATTGCAGCAAAGGCTTACCGGTAACACCCGCGATCGGTGCTAGCACCGATCGCGGGTGCTTTCACAGCGATGGCTGCCGGCAAAGCTGCCGGCAGCCTCAAAAAGATAGCGGCGCATGGGCGCCGCCATCTTACCTGGGATCGCCGCTCCCCCGGGGGCAGCGATCCGTCTCCATGGTAGCCTCGGGTCTTCCGTAGACCCGAGGCTATTTCGTTTTAACCCCTTCATTACAATGTGCTGATAGCACATTGTAATGAATGAGGAGTAAAATCCCCATATACTGCCATACTGTAGTATGGCAATATATGATAGGATCGATCAGACAACCTAGGGTTAAAGTACCCTAGGGAGTCTGAAAAATAGTATAAATAAAAATAAAAAAAAGTTTTTTTAAAAAAAATTATAATAAAAAAACATTAAATTTCAAATCACCCCCCTTTCCCTAGAACTGACATAAATATAAATAAACAGTAAAAATCATAAACACATCAGGTATCGACGCGTCCGAAAATGCCCGATCTATCAAAATATGATAACGTTTTTTACAATGCATTTAACCCCGTTACAGAAAATAGCGCCCAAAGTCGAAAATGGCACTTTTTTGCCATTTTGAAAAATATTAAAAAATCTATAAAAAGTGATCAGAAGGTCGTACAGTCCTAAAAATGATATAATTGAAAATATTGTCATATTTCGCAAAAAATGACACCACCCACAGCTCCGTACACCAAAGTATAAAAAAGTTATTAGCGCCAGAAGTTGGCAAAATCAAAAAAATAATTTTTGTACAGGTTTTAATTTTTGTAAATGTATGAAAACATTATAAAACCTATACAAATTTGGTATCCCCTTAATCGTACCGACCCAAAGAATAAAGTAGACATGTCATTTGGGGCGCTCAGTGAAAGACGTAATATCCAAGCCCACAAGAAAATGGCGCAAATGCATTTTCATTGCGTTTGGAATTTTTTTCCCGCTTCCGAGTACATGGCATGGAATATTTAATACCATCACTATGAAGTGCAATTTGTTACGCAGAAAACAAGCCGTCACACAGCTCTTTACGTGTAAAAATAAAAAAGTTATAGATTTTTGAAGGTGGGG